>NC_089637.1:723763-1447527 GCF_039881205.1 Euwallacea similis | reverse complement strand
ACTATAATGTACTATTTGCGGCATACTTGACTGAATGTAGATTTCTGTTAGGTGAACCGACAGATTTTATCACATATCATTAGTTTAAATGTAACCTGTGAGATATGTATGAAGAGCAACCAATAATAGTTCGAATTTTTATCGGTTGGAAATTTTATTAGTTGTAGGCAGGTCAATAAAAACAAATTTAAAATGTCAATCAATTTTAATATAGTTTCATTAAATAAATAGTTATATATATTATTATAAGTAGTTTAATTAAATAGTTTCAAGGAAATGTTGGATAAGTATTGAATATTGATTTTTTCTTTATTATTTTAACTATTTGTCACAGCAAAAATACAGTACAACTTGGGTGGATCCACCTCTGTTATACAGTATACTACTCCTTTACGCCATGTACAGGATGGACAAGATAAAGGATGCACTGTATGGCAATTTTTGGAACTATAAAATAGATATTGAGACAGTTATAGTAGAAAAAAGTTGCACCATGTAGAGTTCATATACATACGAGACCTAACAACTACATACTGGAATAAGCAGTTGTTTTTTTAAATAAATCTCCTAGGATGAGATTTTTAGTAAATTTATTTTGTTGAGGTGGAAATATATGATTATTGACGTTTTAAAAATCATTCTGAATCATTTTTGTCTGAGAAGTATAAATAGTTTTTGGAGCAGCATATTTAACTAAATACCTTTGTGGAAAAAGGCTTACAACTAAATATTGGAAAAAGTAATAATTTTAAATTATAAGTATTAATTTATAGGATGTAACGTCTCCTGTAGCCTTTATATTATAACTGCCTATAATCTCAGGTTTTGAGTCCACAATATTTTTACATAAATCAGCAGTAAAATTAGTCCACACTTCTTGCAACTATCGCGTAATTACGGTAAATTTCGCTGAGGATTCTTAGTTGCTGCTTCATTTTATGATAAATCGCCTCAATTGGGTTACAACCTGGGTAGCTGAAAGGATTTGATAAAACTTTAACATTACTTTCGCAAATTTTGTTTTTTATATATTTGGCAGAATGAGAAGAAACCACGTCTTACTGAAACTAAAGTAGCCTGATGGATACAATTTTTCTGCACTGGTAAGCAACACATTTTGAAAAATGTTTTGGTACTTTTTATTGAGCCTTCTATGAAATGTAATTATTCCAAGTCTTTGGGCGACATACAATCTCACACCATAATGCCTTTTTGAAATGTCATTATTCTTTTAAAGCGGTGCTTATGGAATGTTTCAGTTTTGTTTCTATTGAAGAAAGAAAACCTTAATCTGCCTAAAAGCAATAATATTGATAAGGCGGCCCGCCAAATGTATATGCGGGGTCAGCGTTTTCAGTGTTCCTTTTTCTTTTTTAATAGGCAGTCTGTAATATATCGTGTTGTAATCAGGTGCTCCCTTTTCTTTTCCTCACCCACTGAAGCAACCCTCAATAGTTTCAAATAATACGTTTACGAAAATCTTTAACATAAACATCAAATTTGCTTTCGTCGCTATATATGACTTTACTTCAATCATTTTTTGTTCACAATACTTTTGACTTGGCCCAAGTGTAACGGTTCTTTATTTGAGTAGTCGTTAATAATGGTTTTTCTTTGGCCTACAAGTAAATTAGTATAAAATTTGCTAGAAAATTAATATCAATCCTACTGTATAAAAGCTCAAACCATCTTTGCGGATATATTTTCGACAGCATTCTCTGGAACCGTTCATACCAGTTCCATTGTTCTACCTTACACTCACTTTCTCCTACCAGACTTACATACAATTTTGGTCAATTGTCTTCAGCTTCTATCAAATACAACTTTTGAATGACCTGAACTCTTTCCACGAACATTAATATTTGCTATTTTTCCATACAGTTTAATTACATTAAAAACAGTAGTCATTGCTAAAGACAATTCCCAACTTCCTCGCGCATAGTTTTACCTCTATAGCAGTTATTAATTATAATTTCTTTTAGTTTTGAGAAGTAGGTTTTTGACGAACCATTATTATGATTAAACTTACGAATAATTATTTTTCACTTGACTTATTGACGACCAAACTCGGTTTTTGTTATTAGCAATGTTGCTATCATTGTTGTTTATTAATCGATTTTCATTTATTTCATAGCCAAAACACAGATAAAAACAACACTTGTTTTATTGTTCCAATATTTAGTTGTCAACTTTTTCCACCGAGGTATTTATTTAAATATGCTGCTCAAAGATATATTTGTCGGAATAGCCTTTGATGTGTTTTCCATTTTCGAGGAAAGGTATCTTTTTAAAAGTCAAAGAATGAAAAGACAGACTAGCGAATTCACTACCCCACGACCGCTCTTCTGCTCGTCAATCTATTAACTACCAGTTCTTTGTCCCTGTTGTCTTAACTTTCTCAGTTCTGGTGAGTCCTTCAGAACCGTGGGAAAAGTACCTGCTAGTCCCTATTACAAAGGAGCCAATATTTTAGTGTCACCCAAATAATTAGCACACATGGCCACTTAAGAGCGTCGTGGTATTAGTGACCTCGCTCGACAATGCTTTTTCTTAAGAAGGCTGTCAGCCTGCCCTTCATCTTATTGTCTCTTCTAATATTACATTTACAGAACTTAAAAACTAATAAATCTCCGACATATTTATAATTTTCAAACAAAAATGAGTTAGCACTGTTTTTAAAACGTCAATAATTATATATCTTCACTTTAACAAAATAAATTTATGAAAAATCTCAGTCTAGAAAATGTATTAAAAAAAAAAAATGCTTTTTTAACATATTTGTTTTGCACGAGGTGGCGTCTTTTCAACAGATTTATGGGATATCGGTAAAACAGTAATTAATAGATGAAACCTGATTGCACACCCTCGGGTAACTTTTAACAGAAACTTTCTGGTATCGTTATTTCATGGCTAATTAAATTTTTTATTGATATATGGGATATTTTTTAATTTTTTAAAATTTGGATATGTAACTAAAAAGATACTGTCTCAAATGTAGTATCGGAAACTACATATTTTCATAAATTATTTCTGGAACTTAGAGCTGTACATCTAATGGAGATATCCAGAGTCATTCTGAAAAAACAATAAACGCGATCGACGTAACAATATATTTAACACACTATTAGCTAGATTGTGAAAACTATTGGTATTCTTGATAATTGCAACAAATAACAAACTTACCTAAAACTGTCGACGTCGCTTAGATTTGCAACTTCAGGGGCAACGGGTTGCTTCAATTCTTCATGTAGTTGATCCATGAAATTTCGCAAAAACTCTTGTGTATCATGTTGATGATAACCTCGGAACATAGCATGCACATTCCGGATTCCATATAAAATGCCTAAATACATAGTATATATCATTAATACAATCTAATATAAAACGTTCGTCTTTAGTATTCGTGTATGTAGAACGTGTATTTTTTGGTAACACCACATTAAATATTATATATCTGAAAATAATAAATATACAGGGTTGCCCGTTCTAAACAAACGACTCAATAGCGACCAAACTAGACCAAGTTACTACAGATATCAATCTGAACAAAAAAGTTATGTTGTATAGTATGACTTGGGCTACTTTTGAAAAATGATAAGCATTATACATTGTTATAATCAAACATACAATACAATACAATGTGACTCACTTAAAAGGCTGGTTCTTTAGCAAGATCTATAAGCAAAAGTTTAGAAGTCAAGACTTGCAGAAGAATCACATACTAGAATAACTGAGGTATGTTCATATGTTATTCATAATAACTGAGAAAAAATTGTTGAATGTGTTACAAATAAAAATTAGTTTTATCAAAGTGTTATTTCGTTGCGAGTTAATTTCTTAAATAGATGCTATTAAAATTAAATAAAAAAATGCTTCGTTAAAATATGATCGACAGCTTTCGAGATAACTTTTTTAATGGGCAAATTCAAAATGTATATGAGACATCGTTACAGATAAATATACTGCACCCTTAATTAACAAAAATACACTTTTATTTTTTTGAACGTCGTTGTATCAGTTGCGATCAGAAAATAATAGTAGAGTGCATCTTAAAAGTAAACACCCTAGATGTCAATTCTTTAAAAAAATTTTGTTTTTACAATATGAAATAATAATGTTGAGTAAGTTAAAACTAAAGTTGGATTGGAAACAATATAAATTTATTAACTCTACCAAAAAAAAAAACTCTCCAATATACATACCAGAGGGGGTCACGTATCCCTGTGAGTTGTTTTTAACCCACATGTCCTTTATTAATGTTTGGTACGTCCTACTTATACCAGGTTTCCTACCTTCCGAAAAAATGTGAACTACGTTGGCACAGTCAATAAAATATCTAAAAATAGAAAACCAATCATTCGTGCGTATTTTTATAAGTTTTTTTCTTGAAAAAATGTATTAATTCATATTATAATCCTAAACAATACAAGAGAGAATTATGCAGAATGTTCCTTTTATTTTTTCATATTCTTAAACGATTGTAAAATCTTTATTTCTTGATATAGAAGTGTCATACATACATAAATAAATAAAACGTCGTTGACTTGGATTAAAGCACGATTAGAATTAAATTTAAAAAATCCAGATTCGTATTAAAAAAAGTTGATGATGGTTGTCGAAAAACGAAACTCCGGACATTAAATTTGTCATCATTGACTGTGCTGTAGGGCGCAAAAATTGCTTTAATAAGGTGTCAATCATTATTTTCAATGAACTCATCAAATAAATAAAGAAAAAACTAACGACATTTTTATAAAAATACTACCTTTTTCGAATATTATCGGAACTAGTTGTAATTTACCACATTTCTAAAAGACGTTTTAGTAAACTCAAATTACTTAACTTTGCTTAAATTTAATAAAACTCACAACCATTCAAATACCTAACCACCATGCTTAAACTCGAAAAACGATCATTTATATGTTTGTAGGCACATTGACGAATTTTTTAATTAATCTTAGGAAGTCTAATCAGGAAGGTCACTCAGTCACAGAAAGATCACAAACTCAGACAGTAATACTGCTTTAGAATAGTTATTTTATATTTGCAATTGGACAACATTTTGAAGCATTCGAGGTGCGATTGTCGTAAGTCGTTTGACTGTTTTTGAAAGAGTGTTTTAGAAGCGCATTCCCAGTTTAAGTAAGCTCACCTAGTTAAAGGTTCGGTGCTACTAAGAGCCTGCAAAGCTGAATTCATGTAGCAGGTATTTCCTGGAATAGATAAACCATCATTATTCGTAATATTAAAAAAATCATAAATTATTACAATACTATCATACAGATTGTTAAAAGTTATTTAATCAAACAAGGTATTAATGGAGGCGATTAATAATCGAAACCCTTTAATGCCTAAATCAAGCAAGCGCGTTAATAAAGTTGATATTATTAGTGGCCCATTAATAATCAAATTAGTTACGATATTTTTCTGCCAACTGCCGGTATTGATCATGGCTCTTGGAGAAAATCGAATTTTGGATTTACCGTAAACAAAATAATTCATAATTCCAATTTAAAAGAAGATTATCAGTGACATATGAACGCAATTAACTGTTCATGGAAGTACTGCTAAAAGTATGCAATGGCAGTTATAGGACCATTACTTGAAGCAGAAAGACAGATGTCAACTATAAGTGAGTAAGAATCAAGTAAGCCATATTTGCTGTTGTACATTCGACTGCCAATAATAAAATCCTGCATTACAGTAAAACAATTGAAAAATAGTGTTAAAGTAGATCATTAATGATAAATTTTGTATACATTAAATGAATGCCTAGTCAGTTAACAGAAATAGTTATTTAACGACTAAATGTATTAACGATTAATAACCAATATACAGGGTGTCTTTTTAAAAACTGTTCACCCAAAATTCTTTAAAACTATGGCAGTATAAAAAATTCCCAAAAACACATGAATCTTTATTTTTTTGGGACTACCTTTTTACCTCTAGATGAATGTGTTGCTATCCACCCTCTCATCCCTACATACTTCAACTTAAAAAAATTAAATGGTAATACCCGTCTTAAGATACATCAATGGATAGCTATAATCTTCCAGAAAACAATTCTGTGCGCATTTCTGCTTTTTGGATGTTTTTTTTAAATCACTCTTTAAAGTTGTCATATCTTACCAATTTGTTTAATTTGATTTAAGTAAACTAAATTTAAAAAATTGGACGTAAGGTTCAAGTAGTGAAGTTTTATTAATTATTCGCGCAAACGTTCTAATTAAGCACCATTCTGCGCTGAACAGTAATAGAAACGAGACTCAAATTGCTCGAACACGCTTTGAAATGTTTCTGGTGCAATTCTTCTACATTTCTAAATTATTCGTTGCCGTAAATCGCCAATATCCAGAGGTTGTGTCTTGTAAACAACAGATTTAACGTGATCCCAAAGAAAGAAATCTTAACTTGTTAAATCTGACAAACGTGGAGGTCACTTTATTATCCCACGCCTATCAATGCAATGATTAGCAAATATAACATTCAGCTTTTCCGCCCATTTAAAGTATAATGAGGAGAAACTTCATCATGTTGAAAAAATAATTCTTTTTCGTCCAACATGTGGTTTTCTTTGTTATCATGCTGATTTTCTATTTCTTCAGTTATTAATTGATCTATAATTTCCAGAATTATTCAAATAAACTTCACAAATGAGTGTCTTATTTATGAAAATAGGCCCTACAAGGTTGTGCATTCAATTTTTGAAAAACCTGTATACCTATACGTATATTGATATGAGGATTTTCATCGCTCTACTATCGTACATTGTGCTTGTTAACAGAACCGTTTAAAAAGAAAGAACACTCATAGCTGAAACAAATATTTTTTTATGAAATTTGGGTTTTGATTAATCATGTTTGTCATCCGCTCATTTTTCGATCAAAATCATCTTCGTTTAGCTCTTGAACATAATGGATTTTATAGGGATGAAACTCATAAAGCTTAGTCAACTTGGGTACAGATGAATAAGAAACACCAGTTGCTTTAGGCATTTGTCGCAAAGAAGTGATGGAACTTAAGGCAAATTGACTTAATATTTCAAGTTGTGCCATTTCATCTGCGACTTTATAGGCTGAGCTTTTCTTGTTTTCAGCTGACTTAGTAGCTTCAAACTTATGCACAAGTGATCTAATGGAACTGTGATTCACATGTTTGTTTGGACGTCTATGATTGAAAACTTTGGCTGTAGCGCGTGTACATTTATCATTAGCTCCATAAATGAAAATAATTTCTACTGTTTCGGCAATTGAATACATCATTTTTACGAAGAATTGTTAATAAACGAAAGTAAATTTATTTAATTTAAAACTAATAGCAGTTAACCATTGAACAAAAATACTATGCCGATAAGAAATAAACTTTTTGTTTCATGTTTATTTAATTTTTTTACCGTTTGATTTCGACTCAAACTCAATCCAATTAAAAAAATTAAGCAAAATTCAATTGTACAATTCCGTCACTTAATATTAAGATCTAACAGCTTTAAAGAGTGATTTAAAGAAAACACTTTCAAAAAGCGGAAATGCACTCAAAAAGATTTGCAGGAAGATTTTAGCTATCCATTGATATATCACAAAAGGGGTGTTACCATTTAATTTTTTTAAGTTGAGGTGAATGGGAGTGAGAGGATGAGTAGCAACACATTCATTTATGGGTAAAAAAGTAGCTCTAAAAAAATAAAGATTTATGTGCTTTTGGAAATTTTTTATACTGCACTAGTTTTTGAGATTTTTTGGGTGGACAATTTTTAACAAATCACCCTGTATTTTAACGCCTCAGCGTAGCGAATGCGTTAATTAAAGTTAAAATTTTATATGAATATTGTATTAGTTAGGACATTTTTCCGTCGACTGCATTGCGAAAAAACCGCAAAGCAATACAATTTTAAACATTTCAATTTTCGGATTTCAAAAGTCACTCTACTTACTATTTGAGCTTCCTTCCGAGATCGAAAACTCCTAATGTCAAAAATGAAAACCTTCATTACATGACTTATACTGAACACGTGACAAGCATATAACGTGCTGTGATAGGTTGGACGCCAACACTTAAGTATCAAATTTGCAAAACCATGAATTAATGCGTAATGTGTTAAAAGAATGGGTTAATACTTAGTCGACGCAAATAGTACATTAAGCCACAAGTTTTTTATAAGGCAGAACGTTGTTGCACGAATCTAAGTTTGCAAAATGATAAGCGAAGCCATGACTTAATTATACATGTGCGACAATTGCCTTATGAAACGTGTATTTTTTCTCTCATTATAAAAGTTTCCACAACTTCGCAAGAAATTATTGAAAATACAGTGTAAAATGTCTGTATTGTTAAAGTCTATAACATCCTTGAAAATTTACTGAAAAAGCCAGGTGCACGTTACTTAAAATTTCTGCTGATGACGTATTATTAAGCTGGTTTATTAAATATAGTACATCAATTATTGCCAACACAATAAAATATAAATCACCATAGCAAAACGGTAAGATAGCTTGTAATCAAACAGCGAATAGTGCGGTAAAGAAGTCATAGCCGTTCTGAATTAAACACATCATTCGAAACTTAAAAACTAATTGTAGTAGAAAATAACTCTTCTATTCAATTATCTTTATTGATTTCTTCATTTTATTCAGTCTCATTAATTATTTGCCAATTGTATGAAATTCTCTTAGGTTGGAAGAACTGGGAGCTTAACGTGCTTTAAAATCCTCGTTATACTATTAATTTTTTCCTATTCTCTCAAAGTATACTCAATTTCGTTGAGGTATTTATAGTCCGCTGTGTCCGTTTTGTGTCTACAGCTGAAGAATCTTGGAGCACGTTCACGGTTTTCCCGGATATCTGGCATGCAGTTGTGTGCAACAGTTTCAGGCCAAAGATGATATAAATAAATAATATACAGGGTGTTACAGAATGTTGTGAGGAAAATTTAAGGACAGATCGTACATCTACAAATATAAAAAAAACACTCATATAAACATGGATCTGGAAATGCACCGTTTTCATGATACGGGGTGTTTTAACTTTTCCGCCTTTAATAGAGTTAATTTTATATTTATCGAAAATCCGTTGAGATATTGAGATGAGTTTTGGTACTTGCAAATGTATCGTTAAAGGTCACATTTACGCGTACAAAATTGTTTTCTAAACCACTTACATCAGTGGCGTTCATGCCGGTAAGTCTTTATGTTTAGTGAGAAAAACTGTACGCCACCGGTTTTTGAAAAAAATTAATGTCGTTATTTGATTTTCATAGGAAAATGGGTGTCAATGAAACACAGCACTAGATATCAATACAAGCTAGAGCGTTTTTATTTTCATATATATATGAAAAGCAAGGGCAGCGTCCCTCTTTAAACTAACTGACTTACACACATCTTCTATATGGGGCATGTACGTCCTATTTCACATTTTATTTATTTTATCTAGTCATCAATATTCTTAATGGGTCCAGACGTTTGCTTTAATTGATACCTGATATTATTTATTCCTTTTGGATCTAGACTGGCGGGATACATAAATCTAATAGTCGTTTTCTTAAAGCCAGGCTAATTCTGCTTAAAAAGTGTCTCTTGTACTTTTTCATTGCGACGCCCCGTTTTCGAAATAGAAATTAATAAATTAATAATTAATAAATCCTCGGAATTATTTATTTTTATTTTATTATTTTATTTGTATCTACTAATTTTTCAAAAAATAGCTTATTAAGTTTTAAGTTTAAATCAAATGCTGAAAATGGAAATGACGTTTACAAAAAATATCAACTAGATTACTATTTTTTAATTACAATTCTGAAAACAGCTTATTGTACTGATTAATAAAATAATTATTATTTCGAAAACGGTGCATCACAACGAAAAAGTACAAGAGGCAGTTTTTAAGTAGAATTAATCTGGCTTTAAGAAAACGGTATTAATTTTTGCAAAAACTAATGGCGTACAGTTTTTCTTGCTAAACATAAAGATTTACCGGCACGAATGTCACTGATGTAAGTACTTTAGAAAACAATTTGACTATTAAAGGTCACATTTACATGTACCAAAAGTCATCTCCATATCTCAACGGGTTTTCGATAATTGTAAAATTAACTCTATTAAAGGCGGAAAAGTCAAGACACCTCGTATTATGAAAACGGAGCATTGTTGGACTTTTATTTATATAAGCTTTTTTTCATATTTGTAGATGTACAATCAGTCCTGAAATATTCTTCACAACATTCTGTAATACCTGGTATACAATACCACGAAAATTAGCAAAATCATACGTAGTAACATGAACCCCATTAAATGTGCTTCCAAAATAAACAACTTAAAAATTGATTAAAAATAAACTATAAAAAAGTAAATATTTTGCCCTTTTCAAATGTCTACATTCTCAGGATGGTATTTTTTTTTGAGAAAATATTGATTATTTGGTGATGAGTGAGTAGTGGAGTGAATTCTATCTTGTTAAAATGCCGAAACGTATTCAAGTAGAAACACATTAATGTGTTATAAAATTACATAAAAAAAAAATCACCTGATACTGCTTCATTATTATCAATCGGAAAGACAACTATTAACAATATTATTAAAAAATGTCAAATGATTTACAAAGAGTTTAGAAGACAAGCACGTTTCAAAAAAGCCGAGACAAACTACTACTAATTGTGTAGATAACCTGATAAAAAGGAGAATAATCGCAGATCCAAAAAATTATGTTATGGTAATAGCTCGGGAATTACAGAAAGAAAATCTTGCAAACATCAGCCGCAGCAATATTTCTTGTTGATTGAAGGAAGAGGAACTTGTTGGGCGAGTAGGTACTAAAAAGCCACTGATTAGTGCAAAAAATAAGAAGGCAAGATTGGAGTTTACAAAAGAACACCAGCACTGGGATATAGAAGATTGGAAAAAAGTACTTTAGTCCGACGACACAAAAAGTTTGTTTGGAAATGATGGAAGACGTTACATACGACGACCAAAAGAAGTTAAATATTATTCTAGGTATCAAATAACGAGTGTTAAATATGGCAGCAGTAACATTATGCTTTGGGGTATGTTTTCGTGGCAAGGTGTCTGGATTATTATTAAAATTCACGGTAATTTGAACGCTATCATGAATAAAGATATTTTTATAAAATACATGTTTCCTTTTCCCCTCCAAAATATGACGCGAGGACGGATTTTTCAGCAGGATAAAGATCTGAAACATCAGCCTTGACTAGTACAAAATTGATTTAATACTAATAAATTACATGGCCTACAGTGACCAAGTCAGTCTCCTGACTTCAACTTGATTGAGCATTAATGGCGGAAGCTAAAACTGAATATGGAAACTATAAATTGCTCTAATAAGGATGATTTTTGAGATAAAATGCAAGAAGACGTTAGAGGAGAAATAATACAAAAGTTAATTGAGTATATGATACATCGGTGTGCCTCAATAATCAATTCAAAAGGAATGACTACAAAGTACTGAATAAATATAGTAGGTTTGCAGTTTTTTAAATTCATTGTAAAATATATTCTAATGTGTATTTATTGTTTGAATTTATTTAGCCCGACACTTTTGAATAGGGCAAAATGTTTATTTTTTTTATACTTTGTTTTGATGATTTTCAGTAAATTTCTAAGTTGTTTATTTTGGAACCACATTTAACGGGGTTCATGTTGCTACACATTATTTTCCCAATTTTTGTGTTATTATGTTATTTATTTATAAAATTATTTTTGGCCCGAAATCTTTGCACGCTACTATATATCCAATGCATTCAGCATTGAGGTAAAATTATTCAGGGCCGTTTTTACTGAATGCTCGTACGGTGAAACAAGTGCTTTATAAATTTAAATTTAGAAAGAATGAAACAGTAGCTTTTCTTGCTAAAAAATTCATCAGAATTGTTACAAATACTCTCCATTACAAAGTTTAGTTTTACTTTAATTATTTTGGGACAAATTATGTCCAAACAGCGATGTCACTCAGTGCTATTAGACATTTTCGAAAATGGATAAAATTTATCGTAGTATAAATTTGTTTTTACAAAATTGTGGTGGCAACTGGAAATCAATATTTGCTATTTATGTTATACAGGACGTTCCAAAAAATTTGTGCCAAACTTAACAAGGTTATATTTGCATTGTGGTGAAGGATCTTTGCATAGAATCATCTAGTCAAAAATGAACCGTTTAGGCTTCAAAGTGATTTTTGTTTTAAAAACGTAATGTTAGCTCGTTGATAACAAAATACTTTGATATTTAATTCATTTTTATTAAAAGATAACCTACAAAAAATTATAATAAATCTTTTGAATAAAAACGACTCTGAAGCTCATTTTTGACTAGGGGTTTCTGTACAAAAATTGTTCACTGCAACGTTCTCTATAACCTCTAAGATTGGTAAACTTTTTTAGAGCACCCTGTACGAAAAAAATCCAAATAATAAGTGCAAATAATAAGTGATTAGTGTATATTTTAATAGTTTCTGCAGTTTGCGAAATAACCACAAAAAATGAGTAATTTGTCCCACCCCAAACAAAGTCGAAATTCATATTAAATCGGTCCTATACCAATTCATGATTCTGAACATTTCTTAAGTTACTTACCAATATTTTGTAAGCCAACCAGCCCTCCACTACGCACTGGTGTATTAACATAATCACCGAAGTCTCCAATATCGCTAGAGTCAGAGGCTTCCGCGTCGGTATTCATCACAACATTCAATCCAACGCTATTCTCGAAAATCGTACCTGCAACGATAAAGTGAAAGGGTTCATTTACTTTGTTGAGTACCTATCTCAAGCCCTTTTCCAGCTAATTGCAAAAGTACGCAAGGAAACAGGGCAATACTTAATTTGTGAACATAATTTTCAAGTATATTCAAATCATCATAAAACCACATGGAAAGTAATTCAAAATTCAATTAGAAAAATCGTACACACAGCCGTATTTTGTTAAATTTAATTATTTAAGGTTTGACACAAAAGTTATTAAAGTACGTACATGTAATTCGACCAAAAGCGTCAGAGATTAATGCACATAGTGGCTTCAATGTAATTGTCCGGTTCGCTGTTTTACTTTTTACATCATATTATGAAATTATTATTTGATAGTGAGAATTTCATTCATGTGTCAAATTGGATATTACAACAATGCAATACCGGTATTAAATTGTTACGTTGAAATAATCACCGGCGAATTACAACAATTGTATAGAGTCTTTGAATAAAAAGAAATCTAAGGGTAGCAAATTGGATTAAATTCCAGTTTCCTTTTTTCCTCATAGCTCCTACAGATTTTGCGATATTACGTGGAAATGTTCTGCACACTAGTCTTTAGAACCTGTACGACTAGGCTTAAAAAATCGTTGTGAGAATCTAAAGAGTGATACTTTTTTTTTGGATCAAGCTCCCTTTTAGCACCCCAAACTTTTTTGTGAAACTTTTACAGCTAAGTTTCGGATACACACACTTCTATAGGCACCGTTATTTTAAAATACTCGTAATATCGTAAAAATACTTATTAACGTGATCCCATATCTCAAAAACTAAAAAATATGTTGTAACTCCGTATGTGTGGGCTTACTCGGCGCATTAAAACGATTCATTTCATTGATGTTATTGCGAAATTTTTTTGTCTATTTTCAATTTTAGGGAATCAATTTAAATCAACTTATTTTTATATTAATTTTTATTAATTTATTAACCATGTATTATAAATAATTATTGTTTAAATACGTTTTTAATCTACCGAATAAAAATAACACTATATAAAATATTAAATTTGATGTTTGAACAATTTTTAAAAGAAAATAAATGTTTTATTTGATTTCATGATCACCTGTCATAGAAGAAGCAGGAAAAATTGAGGCGGTGTAAATTCATCAACTTTTCTGAAATTGTCCAATAATTTGTTTGGGTGTATTGTTTTTGTTATTATCAAAATTATCCAAATGTCGCTCTTTATTTGTTTTACATTGGCACAGGAATGTACTGAATGTGTGGTAGATGTTCTCCTAAAACGATATCCTGTATAGATACTGGAACCTGGTAATTTGAGAAGAGAGTAATTCTTTTTTGAAATTTACGAAAAGAGTTTTTTCTTACAGGTTGATTAAGATATGTACTATTACCAAATGTATGTCAGAGGAAAACAATTATGACATTGATCTATCTGGTTCGTTACTTCAATGTAACGCCTACAGTATTTTACCATATGAATATAATTTTAAGAACTAGAAATTTTAACCAGAAATGAACGATACCTATAATTCTTTCTTTTTTTATAGTCGCAATTACAGTAAAGTCATAAATAGTAACACCATTTGTAATGCTATTGAACAAAATGTCGTACCGAAGGTTTTTAGGGATGAAAAATCAGAATCCGTTTACATTTTTCATGTACATTGTAAAAGGCACTGTCAAGTTAGATAAACTCTCTTTAAAGGGGCATAACTTTTTAATCACCCAGTATAAAATTTATTTATGACCAAATTTGTGTTTTCCTACATGTTTTATAAAAAAAGATATATTGGTACAAGTCCTTATGAACATTACTTCTTAAGATATTTGAAATTTAAAGTTCACTAAATGTCTTGAAAATTAAAAGTACATATTTATTTATATAGTTGCAACGAAAAAAATCAAAAATTCAATTCATCTTTAATTCTTATCACTTTTTTTAAATCTTCATGTTTTTATTTGGCTATACCAATTTTTTGTTATTTATTTTGCTGTACTTTACAAATAAATATATACTTTAAAGTTGTTTGTCAAGACATGCTGCGAACTTTAAACTTCAAATATTTGAAGAAATGCCCGTAGGGACTTTTACAAAACTACCCTTGATGGTTTTAGAATAATAACCTCCGTCGAATATGTCCCGAGAAGTAGATAGGTTATACACCAAATTTCGTTGCAATCCATGTAGCCGTTTTCGACCTATCTCCAAAACTTAACGAAAAAACTGAGACTGAGAGACTGTATCTCTAGGAGACAATTTCGTATATAAGTGTATCACCATGAATCGATATATATATATACAGGGTGTTCCAGATCAAAGTGCAAATATTTTAACCATAGATTCTACTAATGAAATTAATAAATACGTACTTTTTGTTTTTGTCCAAAAGTCTATCGTTTCAGCTCGAAGGCTCTTTGAATATGGGGCCTTATTTGGATAAAATAATTTATTTTGGAAATACCCTTTAACGGATTATTATGAAATTTGGTGTACAAACATTTTTTGATCGTACTAATTAAAAAATAAAAAAATAAAAATTACAGCTTTGGTATAACATAGGTATAAGGGCCGGAGTATGAGTATAGGGGCCCCTATTTATTTAACAGTTAAATGTTTTAATCAAGTGGATACATTACTTCGTTTTACCTCTCATTTAGAACCTTTTTTGTCTCTTGATGATTTTTCGTAGAATGTGTCGCTTTCTCGTAGTAGTTACTTTAATGTATTTATTACATACCTTACTCGAGTTACATTGTATCTGTCTAAAGTTATTTATTTTCATTATTTAAAACAAAATACCATAGAAACGAAGAATGAAATTTTTACACGATAAAAATTGTTCAAAGTGACCACCATGTTGTTCAATACATTGATGAAGACGTATCTCCAAGTGATTTTTTGATTTTTGATTGAAAACGTTCTTGCATTTGGAAGTCATCGATTAGGAAATCGCTGATGGTAGATAATTCTTACTCTATGAGCGTTTTGTCTGCACTCACCATAAATCACATGAATATCAGCATACTCGGCATTAGTAAACGAAAGCGCCATCATAAAGAAAATAACAAATTTAAATATGATCTTAAGAGTATGCCAATGATAACATCAATGACTAATACCTACTGCTAGTTGATCACAACATGGCTGAAAATGACAATCAGGACAAAAGAATCAATGTCAAGTTGTTATTAAGTAGGTCAAGTCATGACCTACTTAATAACAACAAATTCTTGTAATAAAAAGTCATAAAATTTGGAATCGCTACTACGAGAAAGCGACACATTCTACGAAAAATCACCAAGAGACAAAAAAGGTTCTAAATGAGAGGTAAAACCAAGTAATGTATCCGCTTGATTAAAACATTTAACTGTTAAATAAATAGGGGCCCCTATACTCATACTCCGGCCCTTATACCTATGTTATGCCAAAGCTGTAATTTGAATTTTTTTATTTTTGAATTAGTACGATCAAAAAATGTTGGTACACCAAATTTCATAATAATCCGTTAAAGGGTATTTCCAAAATAAATTATTTTATCCAAATAAGGCCCCATATTCAAAGAGCCTTCGAGCTGAAACGACAGACTTTTGGAAAAAAACAAAAAATGCGTATTTGTTAATTTCATTAGTAGAATCTATGGTTAAAATATTTGCGCTTTGATCTGGGACACCCTGTATATATGTATATATACAGGGTGGTCACTTTTACGACGCATTCTATGGGGATTTTCGAAACGGTTAAAGATACAAGGTTGGTTAAATGGAGAAAAAGTTTCGTATTTTTATGCTCTGCAAAAAGCTGAAAGCAAAATTGAAATATCTTATGTAATTACTAAGATATCAAAGAAATACCAAAAAAGTCGATTTTCTTTTTTTGTCTATAACTTATTTATTTTTCATACAATCATTTTGAAACTTGGGTGTTCTATATTTTCCGTCAGTGTCTTCAATATGGAAAGGTCAAAAATATCCTAGGCCTACTAGTTTACGTGAAAATAATACTAACTTTCGATTTTCTTATGGACGCCATATTGGATTTTCGCATTTTTGAAAAACACGAAAGATTTCCGTTTCGGCGAGGTGCAACACAAGGGTCTTCTGAACTATTTTACAATAAAAATTAAAATATTTAAATATTTAATGAAAAAATCAAGTAGCACTGAATTTGTCAAGGTCATAGTTGGTTACCAAGTTACTGACTGTCTTTGACACATAAGACAAGTAGCCAATAATACAACTTTTAAATAAGTAATAAAAAAAATTATCAAATGTATTTTCGAAAATCAATAACACAAACTTTAACATTAACTAACATTAATTAACAAAGAAATTAATACGAGGAGAGAAAATTATATAAAATGTTCAAAATGACCGCCACTATGAGTAATACATAATGCCGTTCGCTCATACTACATATTTGAAGTAGCTCTTCTGATAACAACTGGGTCAATGGTCCGAAAGAAATTTGTAATTGGGTTTCTAAGATAAGATAAGCGTTTTTTGAATGTCTTATGTACACTTTATACATGTCTATTTTCTCATCTTTGGAGAAATATCATCCCATTTTGATAAAAATTAAAATTTACTTAATTCACAGAAGAACAAAACTCACTTTTTTACTAAATTTCTTTTTAAATAAAATTATGTTGACATAGCAACCAATAATATTGGCTACTTGACTTATATGTCAAAGACAGTCAGTAACTTGGTAACCAACTATGACCTTGACAAATTCAGTGCTACTTGATTTTTTCATTAAATATTTAAATATTTTAATTTTTATTGTAAAATAGTTCAGAAGACCCTTGTGTTGCACTTCGCCGAAACGGAAATCTTTCGTGTTTTTCAAAAATGCGAAAATCCAATATGGCGTCCATAAAAAAATCGAAAGTTAGTATTATTTTCAAGTAAACTAGTAGGCCTAGGATATTTTTGACCTTTCCATATTGAAGACACTGACGGAAAATATAGAACACCCAAGTTTCAAAATGATTGTATGAAAAATAAATAAGTTATAGACAAAAAAAGAAAATCGACTTTTTTGGTATTTCTTTGATATCTTAGTAATTACATAAGATATTTCAATTTTGCTTTCAGCTTTTTGCAGAGCATAAAAATACGAAACTTTTTCTCCATTTAACCAACCTTGTATCTTTAACCGTTTCGAAAATCCCCATAGAATGCGTCGTAAAAGTGACCACCCTGTATATATATATATATTTTTTTTTTGACCAAGGACTATGTACTTAAGCGTTGACCCCCTCATTTTAGGACACCCTATATAATATATTATTATACATATTACGCATAAATGTAGGAATACCTATAACATACCTAAGTAGTAAAAACTAGAAATTCACTGCAAAATTTCTGATTTATAAAAAAATTGAACTTTAAGCAACTACATACATATTAGATAAGATTAGATAACAATTGACAAATAACTAATGCACAAAGAGTATTGGCAATGGCAATAAATAAAATCTGAAGATAATTTTTGAAATATTACTTTCAATTAGGCGTTTTGCTTTCAAAAAACGTAGTTCATGCATAAGTTTTTCAACTGACCGTAAATGAATCAGGACTGTACAACGAAAATGATGACGGTTGCCCAAAGATGAAACGTGTAATAAAAAAAATTGTATAATGTTCTATTTAAAATTATTTAAAGTCCCTTTGATACAGTTGCATCAGATTTTATGTATCCTGCTTCTTAACGCCAGGAAAAAATAAAATAAATGATCTAAGTCAGCTTTTTTATATAATTAAAAAAAATTAAAATCGTATCTTGTATTCTTGGTTGTCATTTCGTCGACTTGTACCTAAATCTTACAATTAATAATAATACTGGCCCTCCTTATAGGATACAGTGTATACAAGGGATTCAACTTTGAGATAACCTACTTCTAACTGTTGATGGAATAAACAACAAATGATGCGGACCACGAAAATCAGATAGGTTAAATTAAATACGTACCTCTATCTGGGCTACTTGCCCGCAATGTAGCATAGCTACCATGCCCTGAATCTTTATGTAGTGATAAACTTCCAGCTAGCTCTTGATCGCTCTCGTAATCCTCCGCATAATTACGTCGCTTACATTGCTGTAAGAACACTTCCCCTTTACAACCATAACACCACACACGTCGTGTAGTAAGGTTAATATGAATGGCATGTGATGGGTTATTCTAAAACCAAATATCATCATTACAGAGAATTTCAAACTTAGCATCTTATGTCTAGTGAAACTTTGTGAAGAAACGAAAAATAAAATTGAATATTTGATTATAGGGTCGAAAAGAAGAATCATAGAACTTTTTTTTTGTGTGGCGTTGCTTAGTGGCTCGTTATTTTCCGCAAAAGTTTTTTATTTCGGTATTTCCAATTAACTACCGATGTAGTAAAAAAAATACTTACAGCATTATGTTTGGTATTATCATCATTAGATTTTTCACCGCATCCAATATATCCACAATTTATTTTCAGACAAAGCCACAGATTAGGACCTCGGCAGTCACAGTCAGAGCATGTAAGTTCCTTTAAAAAAAAAAAAATTAATAATGATTTGATTCCAGGAGAAAATCTGGTATCAAACTGATTTCAAAACGTAGTATATTATACAACGAGCACGAAATGATCATTCTGTGCAAGTTGCATACAATACTTTTCCTACAACAATTTTTGAAAAATAAGAGATCTGTTGCAGTTAAAACTTCAACATTGAATATAGGGTAAGTAGAAATGTTGTAAAAAGTTTTGTCATAAAAATAATTGAACACTGGCATTTAAACATAAAAACTCTGCTTAATTTTGGCAAGAATCAACAAGTGCTGTTGCAGCCAATTGTGTGTTGTCAAGTTTAAACATGTTGTCCTTTGGTGTTAGTGTCCATTCTTCGATTTTTAAAAATACTTTACAAAATGTATTGTAAAAATTTAGTGACAAGTGTAAGACCTTTAGTTTTGGAAAATTTAAAGTTACTCGAAAATGAGAAAAAAATTAAGGTCCGAATTTAAAAAAATTAAGTTGAAGCGATTATCTGAAAAACGGAATGTCAAATCTTAGAAATAAAGTCACTGTTAGGCAGAGAATAAAACAGTGCCTTGTAAAAGCGTTATTAGTTTTCGAAAATCATGAGTAATAAAACCATAAAAAATGTGATTTTTTGAAATTCAAATTTGAGTAAATCAGGGCCACCTAATTTCGGGACACGTATTAACTATTAAAATATCATTCTACTACTAAAAAATGAGGGAAAACAATATATAAATGGGGAAAAAAATATATAAAATAAATTCCCAAATGCATCGTTTCCGAAATACAGGATGTCAGTTTTTTTTTTTTACATTGCCAAATTAAAAATTGCAATAACAGGTTGTACGAGCTACTTCAATAAAGGTGGAACTAAAAATTATAATACGTAAACATTATCATCATGTGACTCAGAATCAACAACAAATTGTAGTATGAGCAATCGATCATAAAATGCCCCGAAGTCCCGATTATAAAACCTGGAACATCTTGTGAAAATTTTAAACAATTATTAACATAACAAGTCACAGTAAAACAATAGGTCTATTGTCCCACAAATGATGTCACTCATTGAAATATTTACAAGTTTTATATAATTTTTCAAAACTTTAAAGTCCAATATCTATTTTCTTTTTACTTGGTACTTATCATACTATTACAATAAATCCTTGAACTGTAGTAGCAAACTGAACTCTTGGAATGCCTTGGTGATTTAGTAATGGGAGATTTTGAACTCCTGTCATCTATGATACTTTTGTATATCTTATTTTGCATTTTGGAGAACCTTGAAAATAGATCTTTCATATTTCGATGATTATTTAACCGGAAAGTGAAAGTTGAATATAAAAAAAATGTGAGGGTTCTAATACTACTTATCCGTCGGATACGAAACATAATTACTCTCATTTAGGCCACGAATATTTTTCTCTGGAAAAAAATGGCCATTTCACCAAAAAGTATAGCAACGGCTATTTTAAGGTTGGTCTATATTATCGGTCAGATCACGGTCTAATCTCAGTCAGTTCAATATTGTAATATTGATTTTGTGTTTCTAATTGTGCGTAATACTGTGTATGAAGAATACAAAATGAATGTTCGAAAATTCGACCGGACCGTGATCAGACCGAGACCTGACCAATAATGTGAACCGTCCATCATCTCTCTTGAATTTATACAACGAGAGTTCAATTAAAAATGACCTCTACCTTTGAAAATTTAAATGAACATGTAAGATTTAGTGAGTTCAAACTTCAAAGTTCCTCATTTCTACGAATGATACCAAGTACATGATGAAATAAATTCCGGATATACATTTTCAAGGCTAGCAAGAGGTAAGATTTTATTGAACACATAATATTTAATTACAAAATGATGGATCGTGTTCAGTTTATTCCTCTAATCACCTTTATTTAACTTGTTATACAGGGTATTCGGAAATAATGTCGAAATATTTTGGAGGGTGATTATAGAAATTAAAATAATAAAAAAAGTTCTTATAAACTCTCCCCAAAAATTGCTTCTTAAAAGGGTTAGAGCCCCTTAAAGGGGGAACTCTGAAGATGTTTTTTTCGTAGTATTTTGTAAATGGTTTACGCTAAAATTAGGAAATTTAATATACTTTAATAAATTAGAATGGGAAAATTTTTGTATATTAATAATTGCAAATTTTAGTCAGGGGTGTCATACACAGGGGGTCTCCTACATAAATATTCTTTTAACATTCTTGTTTGTGACATTTCCTAATTTTTTAAATCAAATTGTTGAATTGCAAATATTTTTAAATAGAAAAGGTCCTCTTATTTTATCTCGTTAGGATAGACCGTTTTCTCAAAAAAAAAGTCTTTATAAACCGATGCACGATTACATCGACATCGAAATGCATAGTAATAAACATAGTAGGCATCCTTGTAATAGAAATATATTTTTATGACTAATATTATTAAGGATTTATTACTTATTCACAACAAATGTTGAAAATAGCATTCGTTCATCTCAACGCATTCTCTAATTCGTTTCGAAAATATTTAGAAAAAACAAGTTTAAAATTTCCCCTTAAAAAGGTTCTAACCCTTTTAAGAAGCAATTTTTTGGGTGTTTATAAGAGCGTTTTTTTATTATTTTAATCTCTAGAATCACCTTGTAATATCTAGAAAAAATGTGAGTAAATGAAAAGTAAAATTTATAACACCTAAAGCTATGCAATGAAATAAAAAATGGGCTTTACTCGGTCTTCATATATTAAATGAATCCTGTTACCCTTGGAATTTATTTTTTCTTCTCTTGGATATATTCTGTACATCCAGTAGGTCAAATTATCCAAGGTTAACAACACCCACTTAATACATGTAATATTTCAATATTCATTACAAACTCACCTGCTTTAACGTTAATATTCTCGAAATATCATTAAAATCAGTCAAAGAATCAGCCCAATGAATACAAGGTCTGTCAACCATCATGCTGAAAAATGTAAATATGAAATTTTAGAAATTAATCATACACATAAATTCTTTATAAATACTAATTTTAAGATTTAAAATCTTTGCCACTAAGAGATCTGTCAAAGAAGTTGTTTCATCATATTCTATCTCAGCATACTTAATTTTTTAGTCTTTTGAATAAATAAGAATAGATATAATGTTATTAAACTCACAAGCAGTGCCCTAAAAATAATGGTGAGGAAACCAGGTAATAGAGACATGCTTGACACTTGTGTCAAGTGTGTCTCTGTTACAACAAGAGTTGTTATGTATGAGGATTTTTTTACTGAATTGTAATAATACAGGGTTGCTCATTTTCATTATGTAATGTAGTGCCAAACCATGACAAGTGAGAGATATAAAGGAGCATTTTTGGTCTATAACTGAATGCTTAATGCAGTAATCATGTTCACTTTTCTTTTTACTGATGGGTATTTGTTCTTAGATTAATACTACTCAACACCAGTACCTCTAGCACTCATGACTCGGTCTTTTATGTTGTGTCCTGAGCTCTTACCTAGTAAATGTAAGTATTGTCCACACCAACACATGCAAATAAATAACTATGAATATATTGACAGCTTCAAGGAAGAATAGCACAAATAGCAAATTTATATAAGAGACACAAAAAACTCCCTTAAATATTAATTTTAGTTTTTCAAAGTTTACTTCTTTGCAATATTGTTGATATTTGGTGGTTGACTTTCATTAAGTTTTATTTTTTACTTAATATTGTATTATAAACAAAAAACTACAGTTTTGTTGTTTATACAAAATCAACTTTATTGTATGGCATTTACATCATATAAGTGGGATTTGTTTTTGTGTGAAATTAATTTTATGCATAAAGAGTTAAATGGTCATTAACCAGAGTTGTGCGAAAACCAAAAATTTTTTAGACAATTTTTTAAAAATTACTTATGACAAATATAATATGTAGCAATAAGTATTCACAGCTCAAGATAAGCTCTTGTTATTGGGTGTTGAATTTTCAAATTAAATATCCTGGTGGCATTCTGATTCATCTGACTGAGCTTAGTAGCAACATCTGAGCTCATTGAGTCAAAATGCATAATAAAATAGATAGCTAAGACTAGTTTACAAACTGGCCGCTTGGCATTGGGAAATGAAGAGAAAAGACATAAGCAACATAAAAACTGAACAACTATTTTCCATAGGTCCTTTTCCTAGCTTCAAGGAGAGATATTAAACTACTTGGTTATACTGTGAAAATGTAGACTTTATTGTATTTATAATTAACATCAATGCTTTGTTTGCTAGAATCGATGTTAAAGCTCCTATTTAAACACCTTGCCTTGGTGTTTGTGTTAAATGAAATTATTAAAAATTATTTTGAACAAGTACCACAAGTCAATGTTTAGCTTAAATTCTAAAGTTTATCTTATAAACTGACAATATAATATTTTGATAAAGTAACATACAATGTAAAAAAGGAAGTGAAATTCTTATACTTTTCATGAAAGTATTCATGTAATACCTGCCAGAAAAGCTATTAGTGATGCTCCAATGTAAAGTTAATGAGCCAATGGCACTTATGTTAAATGATTTCACTACAAAATCATTTGACATAAATACAAAGTTGTTAGCATTTGTGCATACTTTAAACTGAAAACGAGGAGGAAATAAAATTTTGAACAATATTGCTTGCATAGTTCAGTCTAGAACTTAATTATCTATTTGTTACTCATTGAAATAAGTATGGCACTAGATAATGGCAGGGTAACTGTGGTGAACCTCCGGTTGCTCAGCTCTATACAAATCTGAACTAAATGTATGTTTTAAAAAGTACTTGCGATCCCTTCCAAAAAACCTTAATGAGTTTCATATTATTAGGAGTTGAATTATGAAATGAAGAGTGAAGATCACATTATTAGTAAAAGTCATATCTTTTTAAATTAAAGATGATTCAGCAGAGGTTAAGGGCTCATTAAACAAACTTATTATAAAGTATAATTTAAAAAAGAAATGGTGAAGCAAATGTGAAAACTCACTACTTACCAGCTATTTTAGATTAATTTAACATGAACATGCAGTTTATCTTGTTTTGGGAGTTCTAGAAACTAAGTAATAATGATCTGAACCAAAAGAAAAGCAGAAAATAAGCAACACGTCTAACCAAAAGTTTTGATTAAACATTCGTGTACACGCACATACTTTTTTGTAAGATTTGAATAAAACCAAAAGCAAAAAAAAATTAAAAATTCCACTAATAGTAAATTCACTAATTCCTACTATATGCAAAAAAAATCATATCACAATTCAGAATTCACTGAAGTGTCACTGTCATCGTTAGCCGCGAACATTTTCCAGAACTCCTTTCGTACGTGCTTCTGGTTACGGTTGACAGATAGCGAGTTCAGTCATCCGCGCCAGTGCGCACTTCGTGCGTTTATATGACCGACTTCTTCAATTGGCCTTCTCTTACTATGACGTTTGATACATGTTAGACAGACGCGGATAGCTTTCGCCGGGCACATTGCTACCCAGCTACGAGCGCCGAAATTGTTCATGTGTCACTCGAAACCAGAACCGCGCGCGCAAAGCGTTTACAATATAACCAGAACCGAAACCAAGCTTGACCAATTTGAACCCAAGTCCGGATCAGCCGTATATCATTGAAAACACTGACGTCACAAATGGAACCTGATTCTAATGCCAACATTTCGTTTTAGCCAGCCGCTCTGTTTATTTTTTTGTTCACTGGTCCTGAATCTTTAGAACCAGGTTCTATTTGTATGGTCATTCGAAATCGAAAACGCTTTAAAGTTTTATGGACAATGGCCGAGTATATGACTTATGAAATGGGACCATCATTTATTCTGTTTATTATTACTTTCACCATGGATGGACCACCCCTTTCCCTTTCATTTTGATTGTGCTTTGTACTGTTTTTTATTTGCATGTGTGATGTATGTTCGTTCGGTTTCTCGTTTTCTGTAAACTGTAACGCAAAATTCTTCTCTTCACCTTGGGTCTGTTGTATTAAACACAAAAGATATAAATTTGTTTTAGTGAATGGTCTGGTCTGAAAGTCTGAATAGCGAATGTTAACTTTTGAGCATTTTCCAGTTGCTTAGCAAAATGTTGCCACATTTATCACAACTTTCAACATTTAAAGTTATTTTGAGTGTCATACTGTTCATTGTGGTTGGTAGTTTATGTAAGTATGCAACATAGAGCTAAGGAATATACTTTCCGACAATATCATATGGCAACAGTATATCTACCTTTCATTGGGTTTATTTCATCATAATCATATACATCTTATTATTGGTAGTTCCTGTATATACAAATATGGATGCTGGTTGTAGTATTTAGGCCAATCTACTCTGTTACACATAAGAAATTACTTTGATGTCACATCAGCTTTCTTTTAACTTGTTATTTCAGATCAAAAATCAGGCTATTTTTGAATCATGCTTCCATATGCTTTACACCACATTCAATACAAAATCATGTTTTTCTCGACTCTTCTAGTTTTCTTGTTGTTCTTGAACAATTCTAAAGGTAATCAACATCAAGAAAGAATTCTTGTTTTAAAGATTTTATGTTAAAAAATCTAATGAGGTCAAATCAGGTGAGCTAGGGGGCTATAATTGCTCTATGTTGCGTCCCATTTCTCTACCCCAGAATACTTGTAAAAGGTGTTCTTTAACCTATCTTCTATTAGGTATATGTACTCTGTCACACTGATGCCACAAAGATGTTTCAGGGGCAGAGGCATATTATTGAGAACTTTAACAAATTAGCAAACATATATACCCTTGTTACAGGCTAATTCATGCCATAATTAATTCTATGAAATTACACAATGAAAACTTCACACTTTCTAGCTGGTCTTTGGTGAACATGTAAATAAACTAGCTTAAGTAACTGAAACAATGAAGGTAATGCTGGAAAATCAGTTGCTTAGAGACCATAGTAGATCACACTTACTAACGAGGAATAAGGAATTCCAAGTCTATGGTTTATAATTCTTAAGAATTGTCTTTGAATTATTTCAAGAGTCATAACATGAAGACAACAATTGGACCACCAAAAAGAAAGCATATATTCAGTAAGATATTTCATATATCTAGGAATCACAATGGGTCTTGAGACATATTTTGTTATAGCAGTCATTCAAGATACAGTTCACAAAGCTCAACATTTTCATTGGTGTATTCCTTGCAAAATCCATGAGCTGTTAAAAAAAATGTCAAGAAATAAGGGTGCAAGATGCGAACTCTGAGGGATTCCAAATGCCACAAGAATCTCACATGATTCAATACCATCGATTTCTACAATGCGCTTTTTTCACTCAAGTAAATGCCAAACTAAGATACCAAACAATCATTCAGTCTTATGGTATTAAACTAGTAGCAAAATATGCGAAGTGGTGGATTGCTCTGTTGAGAAACAATGCTATTTGTTCGACAAAACTCTTCACACCCAATTTTAACCTGTTATTGAAAAGAGATTTCAATATTTTAGACTCAACACTTTTAGAACTTGGTCTATAGTTCTTCACTAAGGATCTGCCTTGACTCTTTTGTCTGGGAATTACATTAAATTTTTTCCCAATTTTAGAAAAATTTCCTAAGAGACAAGGATCTATTAAATAGTAAAGCAAGACCATGACACACCAGAAATTAATAACCTCGATAAAATGGAACGGGAAGACCATCTGGCTCCGCGACTAGTGACTCATTTAGACCAAGGAAACTTTCTGCATGAAATAGACTCTTCTCCCCTTCGCCGTCACTAACAATAATGTTTATCACGTCGAACAGGATAATTCCGGGACATACTAAGCTTACCATCAAACATTCTATTATGCAATCAGATCTTATTATGCAATAATATATTATGATCCTGTCAAAGAATTGAATTGAAGCTTTGTTCAAAGGCCTCTAACGTTCTGGTATAAACATTCAATATCGACATTCCCCTCCCCTGAATCCCTAAAAACCTTCCATTTTGACCATCATTATCATAACTGGGCAACCCCTGAGTATGGCTTGGTCCTCCATCGCAAATAACGTGTCGCGTCGCAGGGTTTCTCATTTCTTGATGTGTATTGGCTTAATGCCGATTTTAAATGAGACTTTATTCAAATGTTTGTTATCAAACTTATGATAAAAGAGGACGTCATCTCCCCTCGCTAGAAGATACTACTTAACATTACCAGTACCAATTTCTCTTATAGTATCAGCAGCTCATGTGAAACCATTAAAATTTAACTGACAAGCTCTATTTATATTGAGCTCAAACAAAGGGTCTGAGCATTCATTAAGGAATCCCCCAGCAGCATACATGTCCGGGGCCTGGACACGATCAGATTTGTAGCTCGGCCCACCTGCGTCTGTTTAAACCTCAGTAGCTCAACCCCAGTGCTACTGCCAGGGATATTGATTTAACCTTTGACTTGATACTGTACAGAACCTAGGAGTAGCTTGCTTCAACTACAGCCACAGGTTTTTTTACTGCTTCCAGTTTGTATTAGAAATTATCGTCTTGAAATTGTAATGCTTGATCGTTCTGAGCACTTAGCCGACATCCAAATATCCTATCGCTAAGATCTTTGCAGAAACTCAGAAGTCATAGCGTCATGAATTAGTTTAAGTTTTTCAATTCACTGGTTCATGGTATCTGATGATGCCGCTATCAGATGACATATCTACGCCTGACAAAAATCACGCGCCACCACATCCTCAATATTTGAGTTATTTTGGTTTATAATTTTTGGACTGTTCTGAACTTTGCTCAGTTCTTTCCTGTTGTTATTTAATTAAATCACCAAACGTCTATTTTGTTGAAGTTCCGGCTCTAAGTTTGTATTGAGATAATCCTAGACCTAAAATTGCAGTCCACTTAGTAGTAGTTGAATGTTTTTGTTTCTCCTTTAGACAATTTTTCCGGATAGGAGCTGATCTTCCCTTTAGCGCTACACCCTGCTGCTCAGATGTAGAAAGGGTTGAACAATGTTTTCACAAGCAATTTTTGCATTAATTACATTTTGCATGACGCTATTAATCAACCTCGCCACCGTAGCAATATTTGCACTGGACGATTAGGTCAAATAGATTTAGCCTAAGATTGTGCTAAAACTCTGTTTGGTGTGTATTCGATTTTTTCTTTCCGATTCCTTCCTTCCATTTGTGATTTCGATCCTACTTGTTACATTCAAAGGTTGCCACATCTCATTCGCTGTTGAAGTCATCAGGAAGGACTTGCTCTTCGCCCTCACTAAACTTGCCCTGCTCTTCTCCATTATTGGCAATTTACACATAAGCTCCAGAGGTTTTTAGGTTTTGAGGCATTGAAGTGCGTTTTTTTTAACTGAACATAGGCATGATAGCCTGGTATGTTCAGAGATAAAAAATCTGAATGTTTGCTGTTAGCGCTTTTAGTCTGATAAGCTGTAATACAATACTACTGCGTTTTACTTACCACTAATTATGTCGTTTCTCTGTGCATTAGGTGGAGACATTACCTACTCCGGTGCAGGCAACTCATGGAAAACAAATTCTTACAATTCTAGAAATGTTGAACAAAAGGAACCCTTGCAGAATAGAAGTACTACTACACCCTGGCCTGTATTAGGACAAAGAGGCCGACATAATAATAGACCAACAACTTCAACGCAGCCTCCAAGAAAATGGATTCAGCAGAATAACATCTGGATACGAAACGAACAGGCTGGGTCTGCGCTGACCGGAGAAAAGACTGAACATAGCTTAAATAGCCAGAATTTAAAAAATCATACCCAACATAATAAACCCCAAGAGAACAACAAACCTAGTCTGAATGGTAACGTACCCACGTGAAAATAGGGTATTCCCCACTTAATGGGTCAAATATCATTCAATATTGCGATTTGGCTCAATTTGTCTTACATACATTTGAAATATTCGATATACAGGGTGTTAGAGTTTCATTTATTTTATTCAATTTTACCAATAGTTTTTGTGATATTTAATTCGATGAAGATGTTCATTTAGGTTTACTCCACTAGAAAGATCATTGATTATTAGGATCTACAGGATGACACTTTTCAAGGATCAGATCCTGTTTTACCCTCCTTAAACCTTTTGTGGGGCGCCACTGACCAATTTAAGATTAATTTTCTCATTTAAGAAAAATAAATCACTTTCTATAACAGTAGATTGGCCTTATTCTCGACATTTTACTGAAATGAGATGTTTAAAGTTTACAATTCTGTACTTTACAAAATTGCCAAAAATAAACTTACTTAAATTCTACAATAGTCATTTACTTAAATAAAAATAAATTATTCCTGTTTGCAGTGAACGTCAATGAGCAACAAGAAAATTCAGATAAAGTTGAATCATCCGACTCAACGGTTACAGATGATGAACTGAGAAAGTTTTCTGAATCTTTGCTGACAAAAGATTCCAACAACTTGATGAAATACGTGACTTTAAATTTGCAAGGAACTACCACTTCTAGGTCACCGCAGGACGAGGCACCTTTGCCGTAAGTTATAGGATATACAAGGTGACACTTTTTTTTTTGTATCGTATCTTAAAGCACTCGAAAAATGCTCGATGATACCCTACAAAGCTACATTTGATCAAGTAGTTTTGTGTTGATTAAGCAAAATCTAATTGAAATATAATACTATTTAATTTATTCATTGTGAATTTAATAAATGTTGAAAATGATTTCCACTATTTTGGGGACAATAATAGAGCCCATCTTCAAACGCTTGACGTATATTTGTAAATATTTCTCAAGAAATAGCTCGGTATTTTTTTTTATTAGAGGATTAAAGAATCTGCGACCAGATATGTGGGATTGACACAAAGCGGTTTTGTTTGCCCACATAATGTGTGTAGGGTTGGTTTTCGTCCAGGATCGCCGACCGGCTAAACTTTCTTTCTCTTCATCCTTAATCTCCCCTGGATCAGTACGAAGCATTACTTTGGAGAGATTAAAATTCTCCCGTTTCACTTTTCAGTATACAAGCACATTTTCCTTTTCATTCCCCTTCTGTTTCTCCCTCATTATATCCTCCAGCATCTTTATCATAGCATTGCTCTCCCTTTCTCCCCTTAAGAGTAACGATGAAACATTTTTGACGTTCACTGCAACTCTGCATTCCATGTCTGATCTGCTCCCAACCTTCCCAAGTCTCTGGCATAAGAAAATAGTATACTCCTAATCATCCTCCGACACGCTACCAGCATTCGTTAGAATCTACCTTCCCTATATTATGCAGATAAGAGCAGCACACTCCGTGCCTTGTAATAGTAAAAAGTAGTTGAGCTCTCCCCACTTCTTATCATGCCATTCCTTCACATCCTTTATAAACGTTTTGGTCCACCCGTTATATGAATTCCACGTTTTCTATCATTTCTCAAAAAACTGTCTCCGCACTTCGATCTTGTCTTTCAGGTCTTTTTCAAAGATGTTATATCGTTTCCTGACCTGCAAAGCCATCGGAGGGATTCCGGCGACAATCTGGATGGCCTTGTTTGGTACAATATAGTATGCGCCACATGTCTTGAAGGCTAGCTTTTTTGCGATGGTGTTTAAGATGTGTTCGTATTTTTTGCATCTCAGAGCTTCCCTCCACTATGCATTTTAGCCTCCTTTTCTTTTCACCGCACCACCTAGCCTATAAAGCCATGATAGGTATTACTAGTTTAAGTCGGAACATAGGAATTGTACAAGTGGGAGAATGACGGTATAAGTTGTAAAATGCCTCCGACAAAGACCAACAAAGTAGCGGTTGGAGTGGGCGGAGTCAGTCTTTTTTTTTTTTTCGAGAAAAATCTAAAGACACCCTGTCTGATGTTCTGGCAACCGGGTAGTGTGGGATTCACTTCTTTCGGAGCGCCTACCCACTAAAAACCTCGTTTCGTTTTGTATCCTTCGCAGATCCGGAACTGTCCCAGGGGGATAAGACGTAGGTATCGGCGAAGGCTTCGGTGTTTTTTGTTTTTTTTTCTTTATATAGCTCTCAGCAAGTAATACTTAGAAATTTATTAAAAAAAAAAACACTTTTTTTTTAAATTTCAAATTTAGTTAATTGAGTCGGATTGGATTTTATAGGAGGTTATCAGAAACTTAAAGAAACTTGCAGATACATTTTTTCGCTCCTCTGGATTATATGATTTGACGCTCCATCTGTTCCTTTGTTTTTATCATATCTATAATTGCATTGCTACAGCGGTTCCAAGTGTCTTTACTTGACAATATATTTTCTATGAGATTTCCCGGTGTTAGGACGTTCACGCATGCACGGAGTTCGTTTCTTTGAACGTTGAAGTCAGGACACTGGAAAATGCAGTGTTCCGCATTGTCTTCAACTCCGCAGGTTCTGCACTCCAGTTCCGTCTTCCCAATACGGTGCGTGAAAGCTCTAAAGCTTCCGTGCCCACTCAGCGCCTGAGTTAGATAGTAGGGCGGAGTCAGTCTAAATCCAGTTGCTAGATCTCTCACTATTACAGAATTTTTACTAATATAAGTTCTAGTGACGGATTAAATTAGTTTCGAATATTTACTTATTTATAAATTATTGTACGTTTTCCCATTTTAGCATAACTTAGGTACGTCATTGATGAATATCATGATCTGAATTCGCTGATATTTGTTTATTATGTTTTGATGAGTCCAAGATTGAGCCGGCGACATTGGCTGCAGTCTCGAGGTCAATTCATAAACGGTACAGAACGAGTAATTTAACGTTCAAAACGATATCAAAAAATATGTATACTGCCCAGTGCAAGTAAAGTATGTAAGAAATTTCGACTTTAATGCAGAAAGTTGTTGTTTTCGTTTTTTTTTTCATTTATAAATATTACTGCATTTTGCTCTGATATTTTTAAAAATTTTCATCGCCATGAAGGCAATGAAATCGGTATTAATTTAAACATTGAAGTAGAGACGTCGGTTGGAATAACTCCGCCCACTTCAACCGCTAGTCTTTCAATACACTTCGTTGGTCTTTGTCGAAGGCATATTAAAACTTATACGGTCTTTCCACAGTTGCACAATTCCTATATTCCGACTTGAACTGGTAATATTTGTCTTCATTAGTTCTTAAGGTTTAATGTATAAATTGTAAATTAGTAAATAAACATGTTTTGAACTTGAATTGAGCTGAGGTTCGAAACTAGACGAAAGTACATAGATCAAATTTTTTGTAGTTTACTCAAAATTGATGATCAAGCATTCCAAATATCATCTGTAGGGACGTTGGTTCTCCTTTACAATAATTACTTCTTGGAGGCAGAACAGAATGAAGTTTATACTGGTCAAGAACGCATAGAAGAGAATAATTTCTTAGATTCAATGTTAGGAACTCCTGTTATGCAGTACACTAGAAACTTTTTAATACAGAAAGGTAGGTACCATATTATCATTGATTTGTTTATACTCTGTGTCCAATATAGGGTGTTCCTTATTGCCGTGCTAATATCTGAGGATATAATTTCTCAAGCTATTTTATGATGAAAAGTTCATATGGACATAACTCCGCTACTGCATTTTCTCTAGCTACAAGGTGTTACTTAAATTTTTTTCTTTATAGCTGCTATAGCTCTTAGAATTTTTTAGATATTTGGTTCAAATTTGAATTGTTGGAATTCAGGTAACATTTTAAAGCCACGATCACTAGGAAGAATTAGTTGGTCACACAGGGTGATATTTTTCATGGGCCATGCTCATTGCAACTGCCTCAAACTATTTTGCAATACACACTCTCTCTCTCTCTCTCTCTCTCTCTCTCTCTCTCTCTCTCTCTCTCTCTCTCTCTCTCTCTCTCTCTCTCTCTCTCTCTCTCTCTCTCTCTCTCTCTCTCTCTCTCTCTCTCTCTCTCTCTCTCTCTCTCTCTCTCTCTCTCTCTCTCTCTCTCTCTCTCTCTCTCTCTCTCTCTCTCTCTCTCTCTCTCTCTCTCTCTCTCTCCTTATTTCAGGAAATTTGAACACATTGTTCAATTTTGAAAAGAGTTTTGTCTCTCGTATTTTATTTATTTGGGCAGTACTTGTGCAGATCATAACTTGACCAGCAATATATTGGGATCAACTCTGTGGACTATAGAAAACTATCATTAAGCTTTGAAAATCTTGTCACTAATGCGAATGAAACAATAGAAAATTTAAGATTTTGATACTCTGTATTTCGCTAACAGAGTATTCGCCAACACCCACATATAACAATTTTTGAATATTCTAACTCTTAGTGGCGCATAAATCTGAAATGTAATATTTCCCAAATGGCTCAATTTTTTTTAATGTTAAGGGTCTATTAAGGTTAATTGTTATAATTGGCCAAATAGAAAGTTACATATGCCCTTTTTACTCAAATAATATACAGGGTATTTGAAAAAATAGACGGTTAAAATGATATATGTCCGGAGCACATAGGCACCTAATTAAATATTAGAATGATTTTGCATATGTAGTTTAAAATTTGATCCATTACTGCTCTAATGATTGAAAAATGATGATAAACGTTCTGCTTGTAACTATAAGTATTTTTTATTATTATAAAATATAAAAAATATTTAGTAGGTTTTGAGTTCATTCAATTTAATGTGAAGATTGAAGAAAAAATTAGCTTTTTAAAATTCTCAATAAATTCATATAATATTTGAATCGTTTGAAAATTTGTTCAGTTAAAAACAAAAGATCGTTCTATTAGAGTATACATTTTTAATTTTCAAGAAATTTTATACAGACTGAAAAAAATATCTAAAATTCACATTCCAAGTGTCTCAAACTCGATTTTTTTTTTACAGGACACCTTGTATTATTCTTTTGAAAATACAATTTTCTAGTAAACTAACAATTTAAGAGAAAAATGTTTCAAGTAAAATTTAATTCATGTGAGAGGGTGCCTTTGTTGAGCGGAAAATATATATTTTTTAATGTTTTTAAAGGTTATTTTAAGGTTACGTCAAACTTTTTAAATGGTACCTATATAACTTTTGAGAAAAATGGATTCACTATAAAAAACTGAAACTCATTTGTAGGAAACATTTTTTGTTTGACGCTTATTTTCAGAATAAAACAGTTTTTCTATGAAAATAGTAAAAAATCCCCATAAAAAACATCATCACTAAAAACAGTAAACAACACTCAGTGTAAATTTAGATATTGTGTACTTTTCGATTAGTTTGAATTTAATAATGTGCTTATCAAAATGCCGAAGTTTTTAATGCAGGAAAAAATAGAAATGATCCTGTATGTATATATGTAGCTCACCCGATGCATCCGCCTGATCACAACTGACTGAAACTTAAATTTCAGGAAAACTTGGAAAGGATCCCAAGGAATTCAGAGACTTATTGAGGCAGATATGGTTTTTTATGTACTCTCGTGGCAAAGGTAGGATTGGGTCCAGTGGGTTTGAACATGTATTCTTGTCAGAAATAAAAAACAACATGGTATCAGGATTACACAACTGGGTGTACTTTAATGCAGAGGAATCTCGAGGAAAAGCAAATTACTTGGGATATATGAAAAAGATAGACTTGGGAGAGGTAAGCGTCCACAGAAGTTTACTGTTAATTTACTGTTAAATAATAAATATTTATATTTCACCATATAAATTTTAATTTGAGACATTAGAGGAAAAGTTAAGTTTATTTATAAACAACTACGTAGTAAGGTTCAGAAGCTTCTGTCTTAATATACTTTCAAAGGTGGTAGAACGATTAAAAAATTTTTTAAAATATAATATGCTTCTATCTCAATGCACTTTTCAGAACAACTAATTAACATTTCTAAGCCTTTAAAAAATAATCAGAAGTGTTTGTGTTACTATATTTTAAAACTGTTGACTTGACTTCTTCATCATTGGAAAATTTCCTATTACGCATGTTAGATTTTAATTTTGAGAAAAAAAAACACTGGAGGCCAGGTAAGAACTGCAGGGTGAATGGTCCAGTTCTTGGAAGCTGCATTCGAGCACTGCAGGTTTTGCGTTCACAACCGTGTGATCTAAAGTATTGTCATGCAATAGTCACATACCTCGACTGAACTTTCCACGACGCTTTTCTTTGCTTGTATCTCGTAATTTTTGTAAAATTGAGGCATAATATATCTCGTTAATCATGGTATTTCTCTCTTTGAAATTAATTAAAAGAATTTTCTTAGAATCCCAAAAAACCGCAGCCATTACCTTTTTAGGGGCTACGAGATTCTGATTTTTTTAGGCCGTGGTGCACTGAAACGCCGCCATTTCATTGATTCCCTTTTAGGCAGGGAGTCATAATAAAGGAACATAATTTTATAACCAGTAACAATTGTTTTCAAAAACTCGTCCGGATTTTTTTTACAAATTTCTAAAAATTGTTTACAGCTTTATGTACGTTGCTGCATTTGAATTGTCGAAAGAAGTTTGAGTACCCATCTTGTACTAACTACGTTTATGTGAAGATGTTCATGTAGGACTCTCAGAATTGTGGTTTTAGAAAGCTCTAATTTTGCTAAAATCTCTTTTGCTTTCAAACATCTGTCTAAAATGACTTCCCCTTCTACAGCCACTGTTGATTTCGATGTCAATACTTCAACAGGGTGTCCTGGCTGCAGATTATCTTCGATATTTTCACGGCCCATGCGAAATTGCCGAGCCCAGTCTTTCACGGTGGATTAGGATGGGAACAAAATACCATATATAACGTCCATTCGTTCTTTTGTTTCTTTTGGCGATTTTCTTTCTAGAGCTAAAAACTTTATGACTACACGATATCCCATTTTCAACATTTGTAAAGTTTAATCAGCACTTGGACTTCAAGAATTTTTAACTAAATAACTACTTCCTTGATTTGGCTGATTTTAACTCTTCGGGGAGGTAAAGGATTAAAGTATACAAGTAAAGTTTTGTTACTTCCTAGAAAAACCAAAAATGTATCAGGACGAAAACTTTTGGACCTTACTACATATGTAAAAATACTATTTATTATGTTTTGCTTAGATAGAAAGTATTCAATTTCATTTTGTTGCTTTCCATCCAGAAATATAGCCAGAAAAAGGCTTTTCACCATATTCAGCCATACAAGTTGTAACAATACAAGTATCTGTAGAATTATGGTCCGCATATACTGAGATTTATTTAAATAAGTCCATGTTTTTGCGTTGTGCTCCTAAGGTTTGCTATATTTTGCTCTTGATAGAAAAGAAACAATTTCCATCTAAATGTATAATATATTATTTCTTGTTCGAAGTGTTATCAAACCAGGTTCTTGAATCTGGGAGCTAAACATTCCTGATGACTGTTGTAAAAACGACCTTTTTAACAATTACTACATAAGGTTTCTTTTATTTTTTAGAAAGGAGTTATTTTAAAATACCACTTCACCTTCCACGATATTGACAAGCCTGTGGGATCTATGTTTATTGGTACTAGTCCTGAATTGGAAATGGCTCTATATACCACCTGCTTCGTTTTAAGAGCAGATCAAATTTGCCCATTAAAAATGAATGGAAATCGGTTTATTATCAGAACATATTCATTTAAATACCGGGGAAAACAAATGATAGGAAGCGCATTCCCGGAAATTTAATGTTTTCGGATTTATATGAAATCATTGAAGTTCCCTCATGATCTAAAACTACATCTAATTTTGTATAAGTAATATAATTTAAAAAATATAAGTTATTAGTTTTATAATTTATACAGGTAAAGCCAATTCAAGTGAAAACATAAGAATTGTATAAGTGAGAGAGGAACTGCATAAGGTTTAGTATGTCTGCGACGAAGGCTAACTACGTGAGTTGAGACCGTAACGGTGGAAGTGGGCGTAGTCGGTCCGGCCGGCGTCTTCACTTCGATATTTTGATTAGTATTGATTTGACTGTTTTCGCGGCTGTGGACATTTTAAAAATTATAGAAACAAAAAGTAGCAATGTAGATAAATGGAAAAAAACGAAAACCTAATAACTCCGAGCGTTAAAATTGAAATTCCTCACGTGCTTAACTTGCACCGATGAATTTATTTTATTTTTTTATATAATTTTATTTTATGTTGTTTATCAACGAACAATGAACCTAGTACCTTATTAAAAAGCCACTATTCATTGAAGAAAAAATTCAAATTGTTAAGTGGTATTATTCTGGAATTACTATACGGGAGATTGTTGGCAGGTTTGCGTTTTCATTTGAAAATCGACCAATTCCGGTAATAAACACAATTGACAAAATTATTCGTAATTTTGACAATTATGTATATTTGCAGCATTATAAGTGTATGAACGTAGTACAGAGTTTTTGGGAATTCCGAAGGTTCACAATAAAACATGCCGAAAGGTTTATTCTAAACCCGAGGTATCATCTTAAAGTGGTATGTAACAGTTGTTGGCAGTACGGTTTACTGTAGGTGAAATAAAAACCACATCGCCGGGATTTCTCAAGAAGTCATACATCTATGCAATGCTGAACTCAAAGGATCAGAGTTTAGAGACATCATCTGATGGTTTCAAAAGGTAAAAAACTAGAGGCCGACAAAGGCCCAATTCCCAAAGTGCAAAGATTCTCAAATCTCACTAATTGTAGCTTTGTGTTCGCTAAGACAGTAGAAGGGGGATTGGGAGTGGAGAATTGAGGTTTCCACTCGGTTGTCAAGTCAGTTTATTATTGAAATCATCAGCAACTAGGTAATCTTGTAGAAAGGAACTTAGATTAAGTATATTTGTAAAATACATACTCAAAGGAATGAAACGAAACGAGTTTCAATTCAGATTCTCTCGTCTGACAAAAACGAGAATGGTCCTTCGATATCACAACCCCAGAACCAGCCGCGGAACCAGTCTACTAAATTTGCATCAGTGTCCAGAGGAAGGAAGTAAAAATTCCCCTGAATAGTAAAAAATGCAAACATTCAAATGAAAAAGAACTTAATGCTCGCGCTTTTAACGAGGAAAGGAAATTCCGGGAAACTACAGTTTGACTGAAGTTAATTTTCCTTGTAATAGTGTCCAGATAACAAGTAAATTTGATATGTCGCCTCAAACAGAAGTGTTTTAAAAAGAAATAAATTTAAGTGCTACAAGTTGCAAACCAGAATTTTTTCTTGAGGACCATATTAAGCGGATGGAGTTTTGTGAAGATATGACAAAAAGGAAGAACGTAAATGATAGATTCGTAAGTAATATTTTATTTATTAATGAATCTTCATTTTTGTTGTCATAGTTTCTCCATTGCTGTAGGTTATTCAATGGAAAACAAACACCTTAAGATACCGCAATGCACTCAATACTCTCAAATGGTCAATGTATGGGATAGCAGTTTAAGAGACTGTTGTAGGGACGTTTTTCATTGATGGGACTTATTTTACATACTCGCATTAATTACTACTTCACATTGTTTCGATTCGGATTTGAATTGAAGATATGATGTCACGCACAATGACCTCAAAAGAATTTTAGCTGGGAAACCTGGAGTAAGCTGAAATTACTGTCTTCATTTTAAGGAATTTTTGATTATTAAAAACCGATGTTTCTTCGTGTTATTTCATGTATTTATTTGCTTTACCTTGTATTTTGCAAGCAATAGTATTTAATAGAATAAAAACATATCTCCTGCAAGGAACTAATCATAGTTTCATATTTGAGAATCATGTAAAAATCACATATGGAATAATGGTAATGCTTAGGTACCCTTGTTGACAGCTCTATACACGGTGACATATTAGGTGTATAATCCTAATTTTTCAATATAGAAAGCGAAGTATTCGTAAGTATTTACAATTATAAAGCGATATAGGATTAGAGTTTTGAAATACACATTTGAGCTTTAGAATAATGGGGTCTTCCACGGCGGCCAAACTTGATGTTAAAGTATCAAATTCGTGAAGATAATGCTTAAAAGATGGGATTGCTTATCAATTTTGCACTAAAAAGTAGGTTTTAAGATAAGAAAATGAAAATGTGCCGTAGTTTTTGCGATCCAAAGCATGCCTAAAAAAAATTACTGTTTTTTTAATTTTTTAGTTTACCTTTGAGACTCGACCTCAGTAAAAATAAAAAAAAAGTTCGTCGAAAACCCCATTGAAAAAGCTAGTAAGAATAATCCGTCCCCCCTATATTATCAAGAACTTATGGTGCAGCCCCTTTCTTTCATCATAGAGAAATATTAATAATATATATTTTTAATATACATATTCATACTGTTTAAATAGAGGGCTAAAATTGTCGTTTAGCGTCTAATTAATCTTCTCTAATAACTTAAAAATCGCTAATAAAAAGTTGGATTATATGCCGTCTGCTTCTTGTATGGCTCCCGTTCCAATGGTGGAATAGTACCATAGATAAATGGGTTGTATTTCTCGCGTTCCTGTGATGGAATAGCACCATAAATATATGAGTTGTAAGGTTCTTGGAGTTCGTATGCTTCGTTGACTACTCCCCCGTTATAGCCGGGCGAGTTGTTGTACCTCTCTAGCAACGATAAGTCTTTTAATATCACAAAATCTGCTTTCACCTCCACCTCCCTTGATGAATAATCTGAAAATACACATATGTGTGAATATGTAATTATTATTTTAGTGGTTTAATGTAAACCGAAAAACCATGAATTGCGTTACCTATTCCAGTATATGTAATAAAGCTTTGGAATTTATAAATTTGTACTATCACAGATAAGACAGGCAGATTATAGTATAAAACTATGGGATTAAGTCTTTGGATTTATTATGATTAATGACGTTACAGTGATACATTGCCAATTTTGTATGTATTTATAGGGGGCTGAGCCTTTAATCTTGGAAATTCATTACCGAGACTGAAGGTATTTAAGGAAATAGAAAAATCAATTTAGAAGTGTCTGAAGCTAGTTTGATTTAGTGTTTATCATTTGATGTAATTAATTTGCAATAGGTAGCTAATGTATGTATAGTAGTAAATTTAATTGCTTTATGCATATATGTATGTATAGAACTGCTGGGCGATTACCTTTTTATCAGTCAAGAATCAGGACATGGGGTCAGCAGTTTAGGCAGTGACCACAGGCCAGGTATTTTATGTTCAATTATAACTTCAATTTTAATAGGTACACCTACTTATTGAATACTTTTAATAGTTTCATGTCAATTGATAAAAAATCACAATGCTGTGAGATATTCAGTTATGAACTCAATTTCAAGGAATTTAAGCTATTTACTATGACGCGATTCACATCTCAAGTTTGGTAGAAATTGAAACGTTTACTGCGAATGAACATAATATTTGAAGAGTTAAGGAAGATTCATATTACCGATCAAGTCAAAAATTGTAATTAAATATTTCTGTGTGGTTTGACTTGACCGATAATATGAATCATTCTTCAGTAGTAAATATGCAAAAGGATCGAATCTTAAAGAAGAAATGGAAGATCTTGAGCAACTCATGAAGATAGGTGCCTTATTCAGCGCTTTAATTTATGATTAAAAATTCCCGGTTCATCAACATCAGAGATTGCACGCACGTATTTCTTGAAAACTTCTTATAGAATTTCATTTTGATTGGTGCAAAATCAGGAGCGTGCAAAGTGACAAGGTTAAGTAGGAAGTGTCCGGGGGTCAAAAACCCATCCACGTCTTCACGTGGTGACCCCTGGATGCTTTCTTCCCCCAGATCGGGTAATCACCTTCAAAGGAGAGAGATAGAGGTAACAGACGGGGAAGGTAGAAGGATGGATTTTCAATGATGTCAAGACGAAAATACAACAATTTCCAATGCCGAAGAAAGAAGCAAAACTTTCTGTAGGATGTATACATTAGGAGTGGTAATAATACGGGACCAGAAGGGCATAGACAAAATGATGGAAAGAAGGAAGAGTTTCAAGTTGCTCAGCAATTTATATCCTGATCTGACCCTGATTATACATCCCTCAGGGACAGTTCCGGAGTCGAAGAAAGTTCTTTCATCCCGAGGTTTTTAGTGGACATATTCGGTGAATCCCACACTATCCGGCCGCTAAAACACCAGGCCGGGTGTCTTAAATGTTTTCCTAACGACAAAAAAATGTAGTGAGTAACCACGAGCCGACCATGCTGGATCATGAACTTTATTCTGTTGGATCACTCATTCCATTAATCATTTTTGTCAATAATTTTTTATATTAATTGGGGTAGACAATAAAGACAATGATTAGTGAATTATTTTGCATCACAATTCAAATAAACAAATTTCCATAAATTAGGAAATATTGCTCAAACCGAGCACATTTAGGGCCTCTCTTTGAAAATCGCTATAAACTTAAATTTATGACAATTTTTGGGACAATATTCTCGGTTTTCGGAGGAATGAGCAAATAACCTTTGAAAAACAAATCAAAATATTTCAAATCTTTATCAGGCATTAAGAGCATGTAACTTAAGTATATAATGAGCAGGAATCAGGAATATATTGTTCACCTTTACGATATTTGCGACATTCGTTAATTTGAATTGCACTGACGTCTAAGCTAATTATGCGTAATCAATGTTTGCCATTTTATCGTTCGATCGTAGCGATAATGCGGATTAAAATTTTCATTATAGATGTAATGGAAACTAGAGATTTCAGAAAATTGGCTGAGATAATTAAAATCGCGAACAACCCATGAAAGCCCATGATCTTCTTCGTGGCGTTCGTTTTAGGGATTAATATTAAAAAAAATTATGTTTTATTTTTGCTAATATTTTTAGATCTTAATGTTTTCTCATCTCTCAATCTAATTAACAAAATTAATCAATAATAAAACTGTGCGTCTAAGGTGTTTTATGTCTCTTCAGGCAAATAGTCTCAGAACCGGAATAGTGTACTTTCATTTCATTTGTAACATTATTATTTGAAATAACCATGTCGAGTTTTGTATTTTTGGAATGGGGAAAATCAGGGAAATCAGAATAGGTAAAAATATATAGGGTATTCCATTTAAAAAAACATAAGTTTGCTCCATATCCCGAAAAGTATAAATTATAAATAAAATCTAAATATGCCACTGGAGTGCGTAAAAATCTCTATCCGACACCGTTTTTACATTTTTGATAACTTGGCAGATATTCAAACTATAAGGGGGGTCCCAAAATACGATATTTTCAAAAACGTCCTGTAGTGCAAAAACTAAGATAGCTGGATCAATTGTGTCAACGTCATCATTAGTTTCATTAAAAAGTGATACAGGTTCGCAAAAACCGCATTTCTCTACCTTTGCTATAATAATAACCGAGATATCCCACGATTACAACGAAAATGGGACACCCTGTAAGACGTCAAATTCATGTTGTATTACAGTTCGTTTTCTCATGTGGGGGTAGATTGGTCCCCTTTCGAACTTATTGGTAATATGACCTTCATAGGGTATTTAAGAAAGTGTCCTTCCTCCTAACTGTGAGGCAGACTGACGTTGTGCATTGGAAACAGGTCAAGTTCCTTGAGGTATAGGTGTTTATAATATGAGAGTAGGTAAACATATTTTACCTGGTCACAATTGCTTAAAAGGCAATCAAGCGTCCAATTATGTTATGAACTTGATTGCTTCAAATAATAGTAAGCTATTATTTTTTTCCACACATTTACCTCACATTTTATCACGCTGGTGGAGCGCATCAAGGAAAAATATTAAGATTGAAAATGCATGGAATCATTTAAATAAAAATATCTAGAAAACTGTAAGTGGTACGAGGTTTTTTTAAATTTATATAAATACAGGGTGTTCTCAGATGGGGTTGCCTATACCACAAATGGACCAAATTGTGCATTTTTCGACAAGAAGGCACTCTTCATAAAAGTTTTTGCTTGTTTCAGAAACACCTTTCATACTGAGAAAAAATGATCTTATACGGGAAGCTGGGAATGCAAGGTATGTCCCAAAAGTCATGAAATATATAGATTTTTTTAAAATTTATTAGTAATACCTTAACAAAATATTATATCTTGTATTTCAAAACATGATTTTCATTTAAGAGTAAACTAACTATTTCTTACTTTTAAGCAAAATGTTACTTGAAGAAGTTGCTTAGAATGACTTTAATAGTCAAAATCCAAAATTTCAATTGTTTTTATTTTGAAATTGATAAATAATTCTTAAGCCAACTAAAGAAGATACTGCTACTGCTAAGAATAGTAGATACTGCAACTGCCTATTGCACTTAGAAGCCACCGACTTCAACACATTTTTCCAAAAGTGTTTTGAATTTTTCATATACAGAATAAATAGTCTTAATTTATTTGGGCCACAGTTTCAATTATTCTGTTTTATAAATCATCAACGTTATGTGGTAGTGGTTGTTTGTACACTTGTTCCTTCAAAAATCCCCTCAGGAAAAAAACACATGCAGTGAAGTCAGGCGAGTTGGGTGGCCACAAGATAGGCCCAAATCTACCTATCCACTTTTCAGGAAAATGTCTGTCTAGCCAATTTCGTACCTGAAGTGTTGAATAAACAGAACATCTGTCTTATTGAAAATATGCATTATGTCTGAGCTTCAAACTCTCGTTTTCAAATTCGGACCGGAAAAAAGTGTCTAACATCTCTAAGTATGAGTTTTGATTAAAATTTTCTTGAAAAGAATAGGAACCAATGATTCGATTGTAAGTAACAGCGCACTGAACATTTAGTTTCTTGAACTTTTGACTACGTGAAGTAATAGTAAAATTTGGATTTTCTTGTGACCAAAGCCGACAATTTTGTGCAGCTACAACTCCATTTGTACTAAATGTGTACTCATCAGTGAAAATAATATTTTTGTAAAACCGTATATTTTTCCGAATTTTTTCTCCAATATCCAGACAAAAATCCAATCAACGTGCATCATCACCATCTTCTAGTATGTGCAAAATTTTCGGCTTGTGTGTTTTAAAGTTCTTACTTTTTAAAATTGCATGGATATGCGTCTTGCTAATATTTAGTTGACCTTACCTTTTCCTTAGTGATCGGTTCGGATGCTGTGCCACCGAATCAATATCTAATAACGTCGCTGTATCATCTTCATATGGGTTTTTCTTGGCCTCTTTACGTTTTTCACATCACCAGTTCAATCAAATTTTCGTATAAGTTTCTTTAAGTTTTGTCGACTGACTTGTACTTCAGGATATTTTTGGTGGAACATTCCAACAGCATTACGATAAGAAATATCACCAATGCCGAAGCACTTAACCAAATACATTCGATGCTTTAAAGTGAGCATTTCTGCATTAAAATTCAAGAGATATAAGTGCAGCTTATTTTTGAAATGATGACAGTTATGTTTAGAATGCCAGTTTAAACCTACTTATCTGTTATTTACAAGTACTTACCTGCCTACGTAGTAGCAGTATGATACTTCTTTAGTCGGCTTAAGAGTTATTTATCCATTTCAAAATAAAAACAATTGAAATTTTGGATTTTGACTATTAAAATAATTCTAAGTAACTTCTTCAAGTAACATTTTGCTTAAAACTAAAACATAGAGTTAGTTTACTTTTAAGTCAAAACCATGTTTTGAAATATTCTGAGAAAGTCATTTTTTTTCAGTATGAAAGGTGTTTTTAGAACAACCAAAAGCTTTTATGAAGTGTGCTTTTTGCCAAAAAAAGCAAAATTTGGTCCATTTGTGGTACAGACAACCCCATCTGAGGACACCCTATATATAAATATAACTTTTAGATATGGCAGGGAATCAAAACTCGTAAAAATATTGAAATTATGGAAAATAAGCATATTTTAACAACTCAAAAACTGGAAGTGTTTCTGTTGTCACTAATGTAAACCCATTGGACTAGGTCAGAAGAAAAAATGGTTCTGTTATTGAACTGTGATCGAACACTGAACATTGAACCACAAATGTGGTATTCTAAGAAAAATAATTCTCGGTTAAGTTTATGGATCTGTGAAATGAAATATTTCGTGTTTGTCATAACAATCCTGCTTCAGTGAAATTGTTGCCCCCGAGGTGTTGTGAGTAACTCCAACTAAAAGACTATGGAGATAATATAAATGGACATTAAAAAACGGAAAATGAGAGGTCAATTAACAAAAAAAAATTAAAAAATATAAAAACATAAAAGTTAAAAAGTAGATGAATAATTAAAAATAACCAAAGACTGTTTGTGAGCACAAAATCCAAAACGAATCAATTTTTTATTAACAAAAACTTTTTCATTATTTATGTACTATTTAACTGAGCTTGTATTGCATTTTTTATGAAATTTACAGCTGTTTTTCTCAAAAATAAATCGATAGATTTTAAATCTTATTATACCATTGAATGTAGTTTTGAAAGACCTCTTATTTGAGGTGTCACATGACCCCTTATGCCATTTTAAATTTTTTGAGAGGTTTGCTATGGCGCGCATAAGGATGTAATTTTATATAAAAATTGTCTTTCAAAAATTATTTTAACGTATTTTAGAAACTTTACGAAAAGTCCTTATTTTTAAAGATTAAGAAGGGTCAAGTTTTCGTTGGATAACCTTGTATGTTTTCAGTAAATAAGCATTTGATGTCAATAATCTGCTAATTACAAGAGTATACATTAGATACAGCTTACTAACGATATGTATAATAATGTTCTTTTAAATACCTACCTACATAATAAGCGTATTATTGTTGTTATATCACGAGCAGTTTAAAAATCTTGACTCGATATCTATTTATGATTAATTTCAATATTATAGCGCCTTGTAATCGAGCACCTTCTAAACTAGGCAAGTACAATAAATGTAAAATTGTATTTTTCTCACTTATCATTAATTTACATTCGTGTCAAGTGTTTTCAAATGAGATGGAGGTTACAAGTCTATAATAAAAAAATCGTAATATTCAGATAACATTGTGGTGTATATGTAAGAACTGCGTAGATAATTAAACTACTGAGTAAACAGAAAATAATGAAAACATGTACTTTTAAAAAAGGATATTGACTTTACCCATATTTCTATTATCTTCGCAAAATCGGATTTTTAGTTGTACAGGGTGTTTTAATTTGGAGCATTTTGACAGGAAAAACCTATTTTCTGACTAGATAGAAGAAAATTGATTTGGGGGCCACGGGCTGGATTTTTGAGAAATATTTAATGTCAAAAACTATTTCCTAGTATTGTCACAGCCCACTAAGATATAGAAGGTTTTTTGATTTTTAGTCATTTTGAACATCGCCAATAACTTTCTTATTTATTAAAATATTGGAATTACTATTATTGAAAATATTAAAAACATTATTGTAGCACTTTTTTGAGAGGAATCTAATGGAAGGTTCAAACTTTTTCTGCTGTTCACCGTTTTCTCATAATTAGCTACAATTTCATTTTTTCAAATATAAATCATACGTGGCCATGGTTTAATAAAATAAATAATTTTAAACGCTTTTCAACGATATATATTATATAATTAATATATAATAATTATATAACGTATTAATTTTTTTGACACAAGCTAGCTATGAAAATTGCTGTCAAAACAAAGAAGCAACTATTCAGTTTTTGATTTTACAATTTTTACTGTCTTACTAAAGTTTATTTTGAGTTTTCTCTTGATATATTGACTCTTAGTATTTGGTATTTAATATTTAATTGAAATGTATGAAAATTTTGAAAAATATGACATGTTAAAATGTTGTGTGTGTTATATATTTATATATTATATATGTATATTTATTATTTATATTGTCATTTGACAATATACACACTCCTTTGACAGCAATTTTCATTGCCAGCTGATGTCAAAAAAAATTAATAAGTTGTATTTCCGTTATTTTCGATAATAAATAATAAAGTAATATACAGGGTGGGCCATCGAAAACTTTCCACTTGATTTTGTAAGCGTTTACTGGAGAAAACTGAAAAACGCTCGGATCCATCAATGTTAGATTTAAGGGGGACACATTTCTTTCATATTATTATAAAAGTAAATGTCACTGTCTGGCAGGAGTGTCGAGTGGCACCTTGGTTTAAAACGCTCTAAATTCTCATTTCAACGACACCAATTTTTCGTAACTTGGATTAATAGTTTTCAAGAAAGTACGTCGGCAAAAATTTATTTATTATTTGAAATTCTTGAGAACTGATAAGAAAAATGAAATAAACACGACCCAAAAAATAGTCCGAACAGCAACGGCAGGTGAAATACCAAAATAAGTTTAAACAACACTTGTTAAAGTTGTTAAAAAGATTTATTCCACACAGCCAAATTGTAGGAAAACGGTGAGCAAGAGAAAAAGTTTGAGCACTCCATTAGGATCCTCTTAAAAAAGTACTATAATAATGTTTTGGCGATTTTCAAAATGGCCAAAAATCGAAAAACCTTCTGTACCTTAGTGGGCTGTGACGATATCGGGAAACGGTTTTTGGCATTAATCATTTCTCAAAGATCGAGCCCGTGGCACCCAAATCAGTTTTCTTCTATTTAGTAAGGAAATTTCTTCCTTTTCTGTCAAAACACTCCAAATTAAAACACCCTGTACATAGATAGAGTAGTATTTGCATTTAAGGCAAGGGCGTTAGCCTGAAGTGAAACCAATATAAACTACTCACCAAAATCAGGTGGAAGCGCTGAAAATGGAACTAAGTAAACTTGCTCTTTAGATGAGAGGGCTGAGACGCTCCTTTCGTATCGTTTCGCCACATCTTGCGGTGTCCGAAGGACCCCTGAAATGTTTGTTTCATTTACACTTTAAGTGGTAAACAGTCGTTGAATCATGTCATTGAATGAGAATGCAATAACAATGTGAATTAGGTATAAAACAAATACCTGTTTCTATGGGAATACTGTATACCTTCGAAGATGCAGTGTCGGTAGAGTTACAAGCCGATGACTCTGCGTCTCTGGCAGCTTTCCTTCTACGACGTTTATTACCTGTAACACAATAAATGTGTTATGGATGGAATATATGACGCATTGCTACGAAAATGCATTTTCACGTATGTTCCAAACCGCTACCTGATCAGAGTAAAACGTAAGTTTCAGCAAACAGTCTAAGATGGAATAGGTATCTGAATTTCTATACAGGGTGTTGATTAAGTACATGTACTTATTTCAAGGGATAAATCTTTAACTGATTTTATCAAAAAAAATATCTATGAATGTAGGTCGGCAACGTCTTCATTTAAGAACTAGAGGGTTTCAAAAAATTAAATTAAAAAAAAAAATTTTTTATATTTTCGAGCAGATATGTAATAATCAGACAAATTTTGGTATACGGGGTTTTTTATGACGCAAAATCCAAATATTGTCTTAATTGTTTGACTACTGATACAGGGCGCCACATACAGGCTTCCATCGCATTTTTATTGGCCGTAACTTTTTTGTGCTACACTGTATGCCACTTTTGTATAAGTAGGCTTATTATACATTTACTTCCATTGAAAAAGTGCTCTTGAAAAATATCTGTAGAAGTAACCGTTTTGGAGATAAACGGGTTTGAAATTAATATGACTCGGGTAAAATTGATTTAATAGCAATTATTAAAATTATCAAAACAAATTTAATATTATAATAATTGTTGAAAATGACCTACTTCTAAACATTCATCTATTTTTCTCAACATTGATTGGCGAACTTTACCCACATACAGAACAATACTCTCAGTTGCAATAATAATATTATATGTATAAATACATATAATAAATAATATAAATACATATATTAATATAATTATATTGATTTTTTTAAAATTATATTGATTTGATTTTTTTAATTAAAAATCAAATAAAAAATGAAATTTGAACACCCTCTAGTTCTTAAACGAAAGTGTTGCGGACCAACTTTCATAGAAACTTTTTTTGATAAAATCATTTAAAGATTCATCCCTTGAAATAAGTACATATACTTAATTAACACCCTATATAACATTTCAGTAAATCGTGGCTAACTTACAGATACCGTTAATCAATCAGGTAAGTTTCTGGGGAAACACTTGCATCGGTTTTATGCAGGGTAAAAACAAGAGGTATATTATCAAACCATCAGATAATATAGTTCACGAAATACTTATTGATCATAACATTAGAGAGGAGTTCGTGTTTGTTGGTCAATTGAATTACAGGGACATCGAGTGAAATACAATATCTCATGTTATAGTCAGTATTTAGTTCCTAGAAGGTACTAGCAAAAGAAGAAAACCTTCTTTAAAAATTTTAAAAATTTCATTAAAAAAATTGTTTGTCGAAACTTTTCCTATACCAAAAAAATATTTTTTTTATTACAATTGATCATCTTTACTAAAAGGAAACATAAATATACAATGGTAAATATGCTACATCCTAATAATAGTTAATAAAAAAGAAACTGTATAATCATTATAAATTATTGAGTGCATTGTGAGTCAAATGTGTGGTAAGCATCGATTGGTAAAAGTCGAATGGCCTTTGTCTTGGTTATATATATATTTATTAAATTAATAGTTTTAAAAATTTCAATAAGCAGAAAATTATCAAAGGTAGTACTCCAGGATAAGAAAAGGTGAGATCACTGCCAGAATAATACCTATCGTGAAGGTCAAAGTTGAAGTAAATAGATCAATTACATTAGCGAGATGAAAAATAATGAAATGTTTAAAAGTGTATTGAAAAAGAAATTGAAAATAACAAAAAATGTTCAAACTACAAAACAGTGCTATTGAGAAAATTAATTTAAAGTCTGAGTTGTTAAAAAAAACACAGATCAGGTCTCATAAAGGTATTAACAATGGGTTGCTTTACTTTAAACTTACTCATATTGTTTTTAAGTGACGTTTGGTTCCTTTGAATTGCCAGAACCCTTAATAGAAGATTTACAGTGAATCACTCTATATAGCACTTTCCTAGATCATACTGTACTAATACGTTCAACAAGTTCTGCGCACGTCTTTTGCGCCGAAACAACTTAAGGCGGTAGTATTTGTTAGACGCATAAATGATAATCTTTAAAAATATACAGGGTGGCTACTTAGTGTGAGGAAGTCCAATATTTCAGCACATATGTGATTTAGAAGGAAAATTTTTGGTACAAAAGTTTTTTTCATATAAAAAGTCCGTATTTTAAAATTATTTTCAAACCTACAGGGTCTGCCATAAAAGTGTTACAATAACAAATTAGATTTTTTTAAATGGAACCCCCCTAATTTTTTGCCATTTTAGGATTTCCATTAAATTTTAAGGTAATTTATGTAAGTTATTCTCTCTTTAAAATTTACTATTGCCGAATTATTTAGGAAAATTTTCACAGTTGCAAGGTCTCGTGGAAATCGCTGCTGTGCCCTAAGCGCTGTGAATTTCGAAATCGGCTTTCTAGAGTCCCATGAGGACTTAATAAGCTATATTTTGTCGTATTTGAATTTGTGAAAAAAGTCTTCCACAACCTCCGAAATAGGCTTCTGAAGTTGCATAATTTCAAAAGTCAATAACTTGCTTATTTCAAATAGAATGCCCCAATTTTCTCAACGGCATCGCGTTCAGAATTAAAAAATCTACAACTTTAGATAACATTACTCTATTCCTAAACCCAGCCACTTCTCAATTCCCGAAAATTGTCCCCTTTTGACTACTAAACGTTTTGGTGACTCAAAACAATACTAAAAAATCTAAAACTTTTCCAGTTATTGCATATTTCGTGAGAACCTTATATGTCTGAATCATATTATTATAAATGTATTATTTATTTATCGTTCCAATAGATTTTAAAAGTTTCTTTATGGGATTGACGTCTTCCGGGAAATTATTGTTTATAAAGCCTTGTCTCAAGTAAATAAATTTTTACCGCGTTCATTCAATTCATGTTGGGCGCAATTTTTCGCGCCCAACATGAATACCATATCCGCAAACTCTTCAGTTGTAAAATTCATTTCTATTGTGTAAATTCAAAACCAGAGCAAAAGAGCAGCAATTCGGTCAAATAACAATTAAATTTTAATAAAGTTATCCCAAATCATAATATTTGACAGAATTGACATTAGATTCAGATTCATTTGTTTAACAAATGGCCAACTTATCAAACAATCCGAACGCGTAAAAACTGTGCTGGCTGTCAACAGACAGCTGCTGACGTCACCGATGCGACTGCCAAAACGTTTAGAAGCCAAAAGGGGACAATTTTCGGGAGCAGAGAAGTGGCTGAGTTTAGGAATAGGGTAATGTTAGCTAAAGTTGTAGATTTTTTAATTCTGAACGCGATGTCGTTGAGAAAATTAGGGCATTCCATTTGAAATAAGCAAGTTATTGACTTTTGAAATCATGCAACTTGGAAGGCATATTCCGGTGGTTTTGGAAGACTTTTTCTCAAATTCAAACACGTCAAAACGTAGCCCTCTTGGAGCTCCAGAAGGCCGATTTCGAAATTTCGAAAAAAGGACACAGTACCGATGCAGCTGTCAAAATGTTCAAATTTTCCCGAATAATTCGGAAAATTTTGAAAATAGAGTGTCTTACACAAATTTGACCTTAAAATTTAACGGGAAATCCTAAAATGGCAAAAAATTAGGGGGGTTCCATTAAAAAATTCTAATTTGTTATCGCCATGCGTTTATGGCGGACCCTGCGGATTTGAAAATAATTTCAAAATGCGGACCTTTTACGTGATAAAAACTTTTTCTTCTAAATCGCATAAGTGCGGAGATATCGGGCTTCTTCACACTAAATAGCCACCTTGTATGCATGGTAAATCACTAATTAACGGGTAATGAATTATTTGCAAAAACAGCTATAGAATGAATAATGCCGTCATAAAACCGGAATGATTTTAATTATTTTATCCTGATTTGAAAAGGAAACCTGTCTAGTGGTACAATAGTCCAAGTTTACTATTATTAATCATTATCAACAAGTTACAGTACTAATTAGTGCGTCCAAACAAAACGGTAGAGTCTCGTGATAGAATTGTCACGAACGCAAATCATGGACCATGATCAACACTTAAACAGTAGCTTTAACAGTAGTAAGATGTGCGAAGGTACTTACATAAACATACACAAAGCAGAACCAAAACAAGAACACCAATTAAGCCGGCTGCAAGACCCGCAATCAAGTTACTTCGTTCATTGTTCTGGGCACTGTCCAGAAGCACCTGCTTCTGTCCCACTAAATCGTTTTCCGAAGCTTCGTCCCGCACTACATCTACGCTCATTTCTAAATACTCTAATAGTAAATGACAGGTTAACAATTAAACATAAGATGTTATCAAATCTTTATCATCTGTGATAAGAGAGATAATTAATCGTCTAAGGAACGTTAATTAAGAACTAATTATGAGCTGCTCTTCGCACTGGGGTTTCGCGAATATTAAAAACAATTATAACACGATTTGTGTTATCATTATCAATAAACAGAAAGATGGTGGTGTGTACGAGATATAGACACGGTGATTTCTATCACGAGTATCACGAAATCTCATACTATTGTTGACTTGATTGGAAAATGATGTTGCAGAAATTATGTTGTTAAAATTTTCTGTTTTACGTAGAGCAGTGGTGTAACCTTTGTCATATAATATTTGCAAATTCGCGTGAATACTCGTGTACAGGGTGTCTCAAATCAAGGGGCCACTGTGGGGATCTCGGAAACCGTTAGAGATACGAGGACGTTTAAATTGTGGCAAAGTTGCGTATTTTTATGCTCAACAAAGCGTCGTTTAAAAATCCAAAAAATTCCGACTGGTTCCAAAGATATGCGAAAAAAATCGAAGCTCTGATATTTCGATTTTGTTTCCTCGTGACGTTGCTCCCATAAATATTATAAAGCTTCGCATTTTAAAATTATTTTCAAATCTACAGGATCCGCTACAAAAGTGTGGCAGTAACAAATTAGATTTTTTTAAATGGAACCCCCCCAATTTTTTATCGTTTTAGGATTTCCCGTTAAATTTTACGGCCAATTTATGTAAGTTGCCCTCTCTTTAAAATTTACCATTTTCGAAATATTCGGGAAAATTAGAACACTTTGACAGCTGCATCGGTGCTGTGCAAATGACAGATTATTAGGGCTTAGCTGGCTATCAAACGAAATTCGCTAAATTACAATGGCTGATTTTTTCATTTCAAAACTTCATTTCAACCAATGAAAAATGGAATTTTCAAAGTTTTCAAATTTAAAAAAGCGTGACATGTTACAAATTTATTACGCTTCTAATAGAAATTCTAGAATTACAAGTCAACGACATTTGAATCGGTATCCCAATCGAGAGCAACCTTATCAAAGGTCGTTTATTAAACTATTAGGTTGTTCGGAAAGTAATTTCGTTTTTTCCCGACAGAGGATTTAATGGTATTTTTTTGCACTTAACCTCACACTTAAGCCATATAATTTTTATATGCTTTGAGAGCTCATATAACAAGGCTTGTGTGTGAAACATTTCAATTAATTCTACGCAGTAGTTTTTGGTTGGTGCCCTTTTAAATATGGAGAGCGATAAGCAGCATTTTCGACATATCCTACTGTTTTACTACAGAAAGGGTAAAAATGCTGTTCAAGCCAGAAAGAAATTGACCGATGTGTATGGAGAAGGTGTGTTGACAGTACGCCAGTGTCAGAACTGGTTCTCTAAATTTCGATCTGGCAATTTTGATGTCGAAGATGCACCACGTTCGGGAAGGCCGGTTGAAGCTGATAAAGACGCCATAAAGGCATTAGTTGATGCGAACCGTCGAATAACAACACGTGAGATCGGATTGAAGTTAAATTTATCGAATTCAACAGTTTATGACCACTTGAAAGGCCTGGGATTATCCTCGAAGCTCGATATATGGGTTCCCCATGTTCTCACAGAGAGAAATCTGTGTCGCCGCATTGACGTCTGCGATTCGCTTCTCAAACGTGACAAAAATGATCCGTTTTTGAAGCGCATCATTACTGGGGACGAAAAATGGGTTGTATACAACAACGTCAAACGCAAGAGGTCATGGAGCAAAAAAGATGAATCGACTCAAACCATTTCCAAAGCCGATATTCACCAAAAAAAGGTGATGCTGTCTGTTTGGTGGGATTTTAAAGGAATCGTTTTTTTTGAGCTTTTACCGGATAACACAACGATTAATTCGGAAGTCTACTGCCAGCAGCTGGACAAACTGAAGGATGCACTTCAACAGAAAAGACCCGAACTAATCAACAGAAAAGGTGTAGTGTTTCACCAAGACAACGCGAGACCTCACACAAGTTTGGTCACTCGCCAAAAGCTTTTACAGCTTGAATGGGACACAATGCCACACCCACCATATTCTCCAGACCTGGCACCATCGGATTATTATTTGTTCCGGTCACTCCAAAATTTTTTAGACGGTAAAACTTTCATCTCAAATGATGAGGTCAAAAACCACCTCGATCAGTTTTTTGCCAGCAAAGACAAAAAATTTTATGAGCGTGGAATTATGCTACTACCAGAAAGATGGCAAAAGGTGTTGGACCAGAACGGCCAATATATAATTTAATAAAGCATTTGTTTATTATACGAAAACTGTCATTCATTTTCACATAAAAAAACGAAATTACTTTCCGAACAACCTGATAGATAAAAACTTTATAGAATTTGGAAGCTTTAGTAAACCCTTAAATAATTATGGTCATCTAAGAAATCCACATGAAGAAGAACTTATTTTAAATGATGCAAATTTTCAAAGTTGTGAACATTATATCCATTCGTCGATTTATTTTTTTTATAGGTAAACAATGCCCCTTGAAGGTCTCTTAGGCGTTTTGAAAGGAAATTGCAAATTTTTTGAATAATAATATGGCGAATTTTGCTTCCTAATAAATATAAACCACATAAAATCCACACAAGCTATGCACTTAAAACGAGTGATAACGTTAGAAGATTGGATTTTTGTCACTGACTTCAAAATAAAATTATTGAAGATAACACCTTTTTGTCAAATATAATTTGGACCGACGAATGCTCATTTTCGATGAACGGAATGTTACATTATAATAGACATAATGAGCATCATTGGTCGGTTCAAAATCCGAGACAAAATGTAGAAGTTAGACCACAAAGGCAAATATCATTTAATGTCTGAGTCGATATGTGGCGCAATAAAATTCTTGGCAATATATGACGGCACTTTGACAACTGAAAAATAGTTAGAACTAATTTTACATCATACTCTAGACCAATTTGAAGACGAACTGTTGATTATTCTACCACAGTTACGGTGGCAACATGACGGTGCTCCTCCACACAATCAAGAAAAAATAACAAATTATTTGAATAGGATTTTTCCAAATCGATGAATCGGAAACCAGGGACCTGTAAGATGGCCTGCTAGAAGTCCTGACTTGAATCCCCTGGATTACTTTCTGTGGGGATAGCTTCACAACCGTTTATACCATGAATTCCAAATAATATTAATGAATTACGACTGAATTTAATGAGGGAAATAACAGCGCTTCCCCATCAATCCATTCAACGGGCAGTATTAAGACTACATAAACTGAGTGCGAAATGTATCGAGGCGAATGGCTTTCAATTCGAATACTTTTTATAATTTTCTTTCATTATTTCAACTATTATTAATTAAAATATGCTTAGAACTTTTAATTAAACTAATATTATTATTAATATAAATCAAATTGATAACCTTTTGTTATTTTTGAATTAACATTTTTCAAACTTAAAAACTGTAATCAAATATTTAGGTTTATATTAAAACCAGAGAACTGATGATGGTCGCCAAATGACGAAACGTCGGAAATAAAGTCTGATTGTGCCATCTTTTCCATCAGAAATAGAAGCCCCAATAATCTCTCATTCGCCTTCCGATATTTATGAGAATAACGTCAGAAGGAAGTAAAATCGAAATATCAGAGTTTCGTTTTTTTTCGTATATCTTGGTCAAAATTTTTCGGATTTTTTAACGGCATCTTATTCAGCATAAAAATGGGCGACTTTCTCATCATTTAAGCTTTTTCGTATCTTTAACGATTTCCGAAATCCCTATAGTGACCCCTTTAATTGGGACAGCCTGTATATTGAACGGTAACTCCTCAATCAAAGTTTCTGGTACCCCTTCGCCTTCAGTCACGACAAGATAAAAAGTTCAAATAATGTTTCGAGTGAAATCTCGTTTTACACAAACTAAAAATTTTTAACTAAAATCGAAAATGGCATTCTCGTACATTTAAAACAACAAAATGTCAGCAAACTCTATGTGTCCCAATAGCTAAATTAAGTTTTCAAAACTATCACCATTTTTGGCCAAACAATAATAGTGTTGGTTTTAATGTTCCTCTATCACTTTTGCCACAGTTTTTTCCGTAATCTTCATATTCGTCGTCAAGTTCCTGACAAACAATGTAATTAATTGCAGCAATCAAGTTGCGGCAATTTTTTTTCTTTACTAACGCAATCCAATCACGTACACGTGCAATTTAATTGTAAAGAAATATTTGGTCTATTACTACTAAAAGGTATAGCGAAAACATCGATTTATACAAGGAAATACTATTTTGCACATGTGGAGGGAAAAATTCGGCTGTTATACGGTGTGTTCTTGATAACGGCAATAGTTCCAGACTTGATTAAATGTGAAAAAGTTGCGTACTTGATGGAAAAGTTTCACGAAGCAAACGAATACACAAAATTTTGTCTTGATTTTTCCAGTTATTTAAAAAAAAAAATTTTTTTCCCATTTTTTTTAAAGCATTTTTTCGGGTTATGGTAAGAGATAGATGGACTTTAGAACCATTTTTCCATTACAGTTTTTTATAAGTTTTAACATGATAGTCTTGGTTTGATTCTACGGCGTTTTGTTTGCCAAGAATGATCACCGTTTTTTAAAAATACGGCACAGGCATATTTTTGACTACATTTAAGACAACTTGTTATTTTAAACTCATTGATGCATCCTGCTTAGTAATGTACGCAATATTTTAGTTTTTCATTACTTTTTTATTATTATCTTTTCCGTGCCTTTATGCCTGCATTTATAAATAACCGTTTAAAATAATACATTATAATATTTTATAATTTACTTATGCGTAGTGAACATTACAAAATTGAAACAGCTTATTTTTCCAACTAATCGTTCATTATCTAAATTACGAAAATAGTTCAAACAAGTATTCATTATTTTTTAAAAACAAATAATATTTCCTGGTATTACAGCTTCAAGAGCTTCACAAAGTCTCCTTGTAGTTCCCTCGTCTCAAAGGAATATTGATAAACATGATTTTGAATGTGGTTCCAAAGGAACAACTCTAACGGGGAGATGGGTGGAAAATGGACTAGCCAAGGAGGCTTGGAATGGGTGCCAGGAACCCAACGTGATAGCAATTCCTACTTAACCTTCACATGATATGCCGATATGCCATCCTGTTCAACCCAATAGTTGAGTTAAAGCTAATGGGAGATTATCTAAAGCTTCCTCCTAATCCCTTTCAAGTAAAATACGTTAGCGTTCGCTGGTAAGGGAATAATAAAAGAAAGGACCTATTATTCGAATGCTAAATATTTCAACTCATATGTTAAATCAAAAGCGATGTTTGTAATGAAAAGTTGTCTGGAAGTCGACGAAAAACTTACCAGGGCCGTATTAAGGGAAAGAAATGATCATTTTTGACAAACGAAATGTTGTTGATCGAAACTAAGACTGTCATATCGAAGCTTACAAAAAACTGCAACAGAAAAATTGTTTTTATTTTCACCTGTTTGTTACCACAACTTAGGAAAAAATCAAAAAGAAATTCGAAAATTTAAGTTTTTTCGAAATAATTGAAAAACCAAACGTAATTTTGTAAATCTGTTTTCACCGTGAAACTACTCCACTGAAGGCGCAGTTTTTTTCCTACTTAACCAAGTCTGTATATGTTACTGTTTACGACGTTATGCTAGACATCGTTATCTTGAACACACTGTATGTCTCCAAACATTATTAACCCATTCATACAGAGTGTTTCAGATTTTAATACACAAACTTTAATCATATATTCTACGTTCGAAAATAGCCCTAGTTTGCTAGATAAACTAGATTCCAGAAACGATTAGTTTAGAAAATACAGGGTGTTGAAATTTAATTTCAATAACACCAAACCTCTATTTTTTGAAGAATCCTTTGAGGTATTTCAATGAAATTTTAGAGATCTCCATAACTATAGAAGGTGGATATTTTGCAATACAAAATGGTTTTTTAGTCTTACCAGTGGCGCGCGTAGCGATACGTCACTGGCTATTTTTAAAGAAAAATTGGTATGCCTCTGCGTTTTGGAAAAATAAAATTTATTTTTTGGTTCTCCATTCAATTTCTTTCGTCTGACCTCCCATTTTCAAGTAAAATATGCCTGTAACTTTTTATGTGAATTCTTTTATTTGTTCTAACCTTATGAAACTTAAGAATATTATTAAAAATTGAAATTAAATTAAATTATTTTTATCTCATTTTGGTAGAAGGCACAGTTTTGGCTCTAGAGAGTTGAGAGTGCAAGGCTGATTATTGTCAGTTTGACATTAGAATTTAACACCCTGTATTTCCTAAACGAATCGTTTCTGGAACATAGTTTATCTACCAATCTAGGATTATTTTCGAACGTAGAATACACAATTATAGTTTGGGTATTAAAATCTGAAACACCCTGTATAAAATAAAATAAATCCCCAATGAAAGTTACCAGATTCCTACAACTTATTAGTTCATGTGAACATCAATAGTGAAAGGCCAATTCTCGCGAGAATCAAATTTGATTGTCTGCTTATCAGGGACTTAAATTGGCTTGACTCTCAAGCATGACTTAAATCATCAATTTTACATGTTGAAGTATCCAATTAAACTACATTTACACTTAAATTCGGCTTGTGAATCTATGAAGTTTAATGATACGATATTGGATATGTCTAAGCTATTTAGTACCATTTGGTTGTAATTTATAAACTACCGTGGTCGACAAGGCTTCAATGGAAGAAGTCAAACGGCATTAATTCGGGAATTGGTGATGCATATCTTGGGATTTTGGAAAATGTAAGAGATACCGTTTCAGAGAATTTTATAAGAAATTCATGTCCAGTTTAAAAATTCCTTTAGTTTTTACGGCTTCTATTCATAAGAATTTGCGAAGATTCCATATCCAATTCAGAATCAAGTGGGTATATAAAGTATTTATTGATGCTCCATCGCATTTTGAAAATCTTCAAATGCTACACACAACTGTGCCAAATTTTTGTTTTTTTTATTTATTTTATACATTTTTATATACAGTCTGTCTCAGATAAGGATGAACAGCATGGGGATCTCGGAAACAGTAATAGATACAAAATGGTTTAAATTGGGACAAAGTTGAGCAATTTAAAGCAAATTAATAATCTGTTTTTATATCGGCGAAATTCCGAATGGTTACGAAGATATCCTGAAAAAACGAATTTGGCGGTTTTCGTTTTTTGCAAATAACTCTTATACGGTTATAGTTAGAGGAATACAAGTTTTATATTATTAAAGCACTTTTTTGAGAACTGTTTAGCAGTGTTGCCAGTTTTCTTATTACATCCTTACTTTCGGAGAAAAATGAGTAAACTTTTGATTTTCATATGGGCGTGATATCAATTATTTATATTTTCAAAATCGTCATCAAATTCCCTTTTCAGCTATGTATTACATTTAATATTTTTCTCAGAAACTCTATGAGTTATAGCCATTATTGTATATATATTTAATTTTTTTCAAAATTTTAAATTTTTCAAGAAATGTTTGAAATACATTCCATTATTCTCGATGCAATAATACAAACGGTTTTCACAATCTTGCCGCACTTTTTTAAACATATGTTGCGGAATGGTAGGACAAAATTCTACAATTCTTCAACATAATAACATACTTAAAGAACCTGTACAGGAGTCACACAAACCACGTTTTTAAGGTATTCCCAAAGGACGAAGTCTAGAGATGTAAAATCGGGAGATTTAACTGGCCACTCAATAGTACTTCCTCTGCCAATCTATGTACCAGGAAAATTATTGCCAAGAAACGATCGAACTGGTAACATGTAATGTGGATGAAAAATTACTTCGACATTAAGATGAAATCTGGTCTTCCTTCTGGTTAAAATTCGCATATATTAGTATTTTTCTCACATTTGGACGAAATCGGAGATTTCAAGGAGTGCAAATTTTATTTGGGACATCTTACAAGATACTTTGAAAGTGTTTAAACATTTCCTCAGTTCAATAGGTAACTCGAGTTACCTATCTTTCTCCCAATTTACTAACATTCTTATTCACTTAGTAATCATAATCTAGTCTTAAAACAAGTTGAAATATTTTGTTGTTTCCTCAGCTCTTGAATTATTGATATGATTTTATTGTCTGTTACTCAAGTATTTAGTCCTGTCAAAGGATTAAGCTATCTCAGCTGTAGAAACACGTGCGTATCTCATATCTGTCGATTTAGGTACTTAAACAGTTAACGAAATAACTTGTAATTGTATGCTCCATGATCCAGCGTACATCTGAATTGTTTTCCACTAAGGCATTGTAATCTTGTTGTGATACATCACTAGAAAAAAATGATGCATTCGTTAGTTTTAACTCAATTTATTTTTTAGTTGAATAATCGGTTTTTCACAGTTTTATCACATCAGAGTAAACTGGGTGTTCCAGATTTTATATGACAACAATTATCTCAAGACGTTTTAGAGATAGAAGAACCTGTTAAATATGAGAATTCTAAGATAGGGGCGAATGTACAGGCTGGACATAATTTTAAACATACGGGGTGCCTCAGAAAAGACCATTAGGATTCAACTTTTTAATTCTTAGAGAAACCCCCTGTATATTTTTCCATTTTTAGGTTTATCTTTATATTTTATTAACATTATTATGGCACATTTTACATTTTCGACAGTTTTAAATCTGAACAGTTTGCATCATGGCAAAACGTTTTTAATAGATTCCTATTTGAATTTTTCAACGCGAATGGAACACCAAATTTGACACGTGTCAAATTTTTTGAACTCTTTGACAATTTTTGATTTGTCAAATTTTGAATTCTGAAGTGTTTTTAAAAACTAAAATAAGTATGTCAAAATCACTTAACCACAGTCCAACCCGTTCGAAAGTTATGACTCTTGAAAGTGAAAAAAATGTCGTATTTTGTAAACGGTTAAAGTTCAAAGAATTCCAATAATGTGAAAATATCCAAGAGGTTTTATTTAATACAAAATACTTTGATCCTAACGCACTTTTCTGAGCCACTCCGTATGTTCAAAATTGTTCCAGTCTCTATGAAGTTTTGTGATAATTGTTGTCATGTAAAATCTAAGATACCCGACATATACCAATAAATATACAGAAAATCAATAGCTCCCCCAGTTTTTAATAGATTAAGAAGATATTTTTAACAGATACTACTCTTTAAAATTCACATAATCTTTCTATAGGGTGACATAGGCAATAACTGAAATACCGGAATCTTTCTATTTGTTCGACAGATCCTTCAATTATAGATATACAGGGTGGCGCATCGAAAACGAAACAGAGGTATTTTCAGGAATTTGAGAATTTATTTTCGAAAAATGCTAGGACACGTAAACTTTATATTCGAGGGGTACACATTATGAAGGTATACTCGCTTCTTTTACGTCAACCCCCTAGCTGGGGTGAGTTAAACCCCTAAAATCATAAATGGAAAGTAAGGTCGAGTAGTACCTTATTTGAAAAGTCTTTCGATTATCGTTATAATAATTCCCAATTTGACTAACTTTAATTCAGCAGTTTTTGAGAAATTTGATCAAAAAATGTATCATCTGTTATGAATTAATAATGTGAAATTGGTAACAACTGAGATAAAAATAACATAAAGCAGGTACTTTTCACTCCTTTTTCATTCTGATAAAAAAAATCTGTAAAAATACACAATAGAGATAATGCATCCTTTTCGTGTCTTGAATTGTTGTTTGCGAACTTATAAGTGAGCGATCAATTGGAAATAATAATTATCTATTTAAAATCTGTTTTTCTGATGAATGTTCATTTTTTTATAAACGGTACAGTGAATCGGTGTAACTGTCGATATTGGCCAGATAAAAATTTCAGAATTTTTAATAAGGTGTGTACCTAGTATCCACAAAAATTAAATATTTGGACAAGCATCTTTGGCGATCATCTCGTTGGTCCTTTTTTCTTACCCGGAAACCTCACTAGTGACATGTATTTAGAATTATTAGAAGACAATTGATCCGGCATTAACAGAATTATATGAAAATAATGAAAATTACATTGATCGACCGGTTGATATTTCAGCAGAATGGTGCCCCTCCTCATTAAGCATTACGTGTCCGAGAGTATTTAAATAAATGGTTTCCAGGTTGTTAGATTGGAAGGAGAGACGCTATTGGGTGACCTTCGCGATCACCAGATTTATCACCTTTGGATTTTTTTCTGTGGGGTCACTTAAAAAGTAAAATCTATGCAACTCAACCGAACTCTTTAAAAGACCTTCGCCAAAGAATAATAAATGAATGCGGTCAAATAAATTCTCAAATGCTTCGAAATGAGCCACAGCGATTTGACCAAAATTTGTATTACTGTTTAGAAACTGGTGGTCGCCATTTCGAACACTTAATTACCTAATTAATACGTAGGTAAATATTGGATATGTGATTTTTAAAAATAATATTGCATTAATAAATAAATAATCCACCTCTCGTTAAATAATTCGGTCTTCAAATTAATTTCTTTTAGGGATGGATTTGACTCTCTCAAGTGGTTGAAATTATCAGAATTCTTTTGAACAATCAGTTAAAAGTACCTGCTTTATGTTATTTTTACCTCAGTTGCTGCCAAATTCACATTATTAATTCGTGTCAAACAATACATCTTTTGATCAAATTTCTCGAAAACTGCGGAATAAAAGTTAGTCAAATCGGGTATCATTATAATGAGAATCGAAAGACCTTTTAAATAAGGTACTACTCGACCCTACTTTTCATTTAAGATTTTAGGGACTTTAAGACTCACCCCGGCTAGAGGGTTGACGTGAAAGGAGCGAGTATACCTTTATAATGTTTAACGCTCGAATATAATGTTTAGGTGTCCGAGCGTTTTTCAAATGCCAGAAAATGCCTCTGTTTCGTTTTCGATGCGCCACCCTGTATGATAAAGAAATGCTGGAGTTTAAAGGTTTACAAATTGAACGGTACAAAAACGGTACCACCTTGTAAATTTTAGCAGTCATTCACAAAATCTCCATTAACCATTACCACGAATTATGAAAAACCAGCCGCAAAATATGTATAGTAATGTTAAAAATTGGTTATAAAACGAAATCTTAAAAAAATCTGAAATTTTATCACCCCGTGTCTAGCAAATTATTATTTTTGGATGGAATAATTTCCTTAAAATTTGGCTCGTATGGGTAAAAAAAATTATTCAAAGGCGATATCATTCATGATGTCACTTTTCTAGTTTAAATAGTATGTTTTCTTATATCTTTGAATGCTTGTTAGTTCTGTTGCTATACAATGTCATAAAATATGTAACTTTAACGTTACAACTTTTATGGCGAAAAAGGTTCTTTGTATGGATGTCTACTAACATGTCCTTCAGACCACTGGAACCATCGTCAATATTCCTGTGAAATTTGAAAACCAATATAATAATGTTTTATTATCTTTACGGAGAAGACAATTTCTATAGAAATGAAGTAATTAGGAATTTTTTGTTTGGATATACCGAAATCATCTTATCAACAAAGCTAATAGAAGATCGATATGCTTGGAATATTGTTTTATCACTAACCATAAAACTGTAATCAAATTGCTCCAATCTATTTCCATTCTTTTTGAATTCATATGTAAATATAAAAAAACTGCAAAAATTACTTGCAGAACAATGTAAAATACGGTCACCAAATTGTCACAATAAATGTTTAACACCCAGAGTAGATAACGCGCAAATCTTCGGCTCGCCTTCTATTTGTGAATTATTTTGAACATTTTAATATGAGATTATCCCGGATTCCAGCTTAAACGAAGATAGCTTAAGTTATGTTTAGGTGGTGAATTCCAAATCATGAAATACAGCGACAACCAAAAATGATAAATTAATTGGAAAGAATGACTAAAACGCATTGAGCTAAAGCTGAGGTTTGGTTTGATAGTCTCATACTGCTTGCAATCGTTGGTCTCTATTAATATTCACCTGCAGTGTCTCGAAATTAGGTGTTCAAATATTAGTTCTCTGGATAAACTACATTCCAAAAATGGTAAAAAATTATAAACTTCTTCAGTTTTTCAGCAACAAAATCGCTCATACAAGCGACCGAGTGGAGCTACTCGGTGGCGCGAAGTGTGCACGAAGTAGTCCGTCTAAAAGGGACCTTATGCATTGCTTATGGGAGAACCTTAACATCTTTTTAAATCTGCCCTAAACACTTTTGACAATAATTGGAAAACGCTGATGGGAACCTTCACGATTTTTTTTTCTAAATTGAATTAGGAATTTAAGTTTCGATAAACAGACGGCAGTGGTGTACGGTAAAATAATTTGGTGTGGTAAAAGGAATCCTTACCTTTGAAAATAGTACCACTCTGTTGGTTTTGACAACAATTTAAAATACATTCTTAAGAGGAGTGTACGAATAAAACTCGAAGTTGGTATGTTAAGAACTGAAGGCGTTGAACAAAATCTGTAATTTGACCCTATAGATCAGTCATGAAGCATGTAATAAATTTACCTACCTGTTCGTTAAAAAAGCCTTTGAATTAGGTCCACTGTAACAAAAAAGTACGTTAAGAAACATTTATTTTAGAAAATTAATTCCACGTTTTTTCATGTAAACAAAAAAAAAATCATTTAATCTTACCTTGTACTATCGAGTCATACTCCGCAACTCCTAATGGTTTTTTCAGTAGAAGCCTAATAAAAAGAGAAAATTTTAATTTGAAGTCAGAAAACATCGAAAATTCAAAAGAGCAGGTAAATAATTAATTTGAACCGGATGTTTTAGAAAATCTTTTAAGTTCATTGAAAATATTTTTGGACCATAAAGTCACTGATGGTTTCGATCGATTTTTTCGAAAAACTTATTCAAAATATTACATTTTTCATTGATTAGTATTTACAACATATCCCGAATACTGATTAGAATTCAGGGTATTATATGATACAATCATTCCATGGTAAATCGGCATAAAGAAAAAATATAGTATGTACAACATCAATGATATCCTAAAACATTATTATAGAGAAAATGACAACTGATAACAAAAAATAATTTATTATGTTGAATTTTGTATTTCTCGGATGCATTATATTACATCCTGAGTAAGTGAAAATAAGCTTAAGGATTAGTAAAGTTATTGACATTTTTCCAAATGCGTACTTAAGAGATTATATAGTTTATATGAAATTTTCTGTTCAACAAAGAGCGGCGTTAATCATAGAAATACTATGAAGTAAAGCGATATAAAGCTAATACATTTGTTCAACTGAAAATTAAATATATTTGTTTCTGTGAATGATTGAAAGATGATTTGTAACATCTATAATAAAATTACAAATCATTCACAGATTATATAATTATGAATATGAATTATGAGGAAAAATGATGTGGTTGCAATGATTAAAGGCGGCTTTATCTTGTCGCTTCTCACTGGGTCCTAATGGGCTCCACTTGTCCATAGTTCCAGACGTCTTTACACAGGATAATATGTGAGGTAAGATGGGATGAAATAGAGTTAACCACGAGGTAAAGCGGATTACCACCTAACCCTTGTTTCTAGACCTACTAAGGTGAAATAAAGCTTTTGTTTTGGTTTTCTAATTTGAATCGCCCTGTACAGTTTGTCACATAAGTCCACGTACACCTAGCAAACTCGTATTGTTTCATAGTTAGAATCATGATCCAAAAAATATTTTTAATCTCACAAAAGTGAACATACAGCAAAAGTACCATAAATACTACAACTTTTTTTGGGTTTTCTGGATTTTTATCGCACATACAGTACGTTCCTGGATTGAGTAGACAAGAGGAAAAACTTTTTTATTTTTGATTTTATAAAAAATATTATTCTCCATAAAAATTTCTGTTTGCCAAAAAGATAGGTTTAGAATGTAAAACATTTACTTAATATGTACAGGGTGTTCATCAATTAAGAAAATATGAAAATTATTCAAGAGAGAAGTGCCTCTATTTATTGTTTCAAAAAATAATTTTATAAGAAAAATTCCTGTAGAATCGTGACTAAAACTCGAATACAAAATTTGAGCTTTGAATTCTAAATTTGAAATTTTTCTGCTTTAAGAATTGTTCTTTCGATAAAAAAACGAGTCGATGAAATCAATGAATTTTGCCTTATAATAATAATAGTTTGAATAATGCCAACTTGATGTTGACATTTATTAAATAAATTAATTGATTCCATCGACTCGTTTTTTTTATCGAAAGAACAATTCTTAAGGCATACAAATTTCAAACCCAGAATTCGAAGCTCAATTTTGTATTCGAGTTTTAGTCATGATTCTACACAACTTTTTCTTTAAAATAATAAATAGAGGCACTCTCTCTTGAACAATTTTTATATTTTCTTAATCGATGGGTGCATTATACATATTAAGTATTTTTTTACATTTTAAACCCATCTTTTTGGCAAGCAGGAATTTTTATGGAGAATGATATTTTTTATAAAATCAAAAATAAAAAGGTTTTCCTCTTGTCAACTCAATCCAGGGACACACTGTATATGCATAAATAATACTATAATCTAGTGTAAAATTTTCAATAAAACACATTAAATCGAATTTTGAATCTTTAACATCATGATGCGAAGGGAAATTGCAAAAGAAATTAGCGAACTAATAGTTTCATTAAGAAACGAAGGAAAATCTTCTGGTGACAGCAAAAACTGTTAAGTAAGCTCGATCTACAGTGCACACCATTATAAAAAAATTTAATTTAACAAATTCAACTAATAATAAACCCCGATCTGGACATCCTAAGAAAATAAGTAGAAAAGTTGCATTAAATCCGAAAATTAGTGCTTCGAAACTGATAAACGTGTCAGTGCTGAAACTATAAGAAGAATTCTGAGATCAAAGGGGTTTCATGGACGAGTTCCTAGGAGAAAGCCCCCGATCTTCTAGCAAAGTAGAAGAAAACGCCTAGAATTTGCGAATAAGTATTTAGAAAAGGGTCTTGGGTTTTGGAATTCAGTTTTGTTTTCTGATGAAAGCAAATACAACATTTTTGGTTCCGATGGTAATGGAAAAATATGGCGAAAAGCTAATGAAGAGCTGAAACTTGAAAACTTGTTACTCATAATCAAATATGAGGGCAATGTAATGGTATGAGGCCAAATGTCTGCGGCTAGTTTGGGAAATTTGGTTTTTATTGAAGGTGTAATGGATAATGGAAAGCATCTCCAAATTTTGCGTGATAATTTATTGCCTTCAGTTGAACGTTTGGGATGAGAAAACCGATGGATATTCCAACAAGGCGACGATTCCAAATATACTGCTCTGGTTGTCAAAGAATAGTTCATTTACAACGTGCCCAAGTAGCTTCATTCTCCTCCACAGTCGCCAGACTTAAACTCTATCGACCACCTATGGGACGAATTAGAGCGAAGGGTGCGAAATTACAAAATTTGAGGGAAAGAATCGCTATAAAGTGCATTAACTTCGGCTTGGAGTGAAATTACCCCAGATATTATAAGAAATTTGGTTTCATCCTTGCTTAAAAGGTTGCGAGCAGTTGTAAATGTAGAAAATGGACCAACAAAATGTGAATTTGTTTTTTTTTCTAAGTATAATAAAATTTAACTGCTGTATGCTCACTTTTGTGAGATCGGAAATTGTGATATTAATTTTTTCTTCCAACCTATTAACTGAAATCCAAATTTTAAATTACCAGTAATGATCATTTATGAGGGGATTTCAATATATTTAAAAATATTTTTTGGATCAAGATTCTAACTATGAAATAATACGAGTTTGCTAGGTGTACGTAGATTTATCTGACTGGCTGCATCTCTTACAGTTTCCGTAATCCCCATGGAACTCACTTTATTTGAGACAACCGGTATCGAGGATAAGAGAATCTACAATACAGACACGTGGGCTGAGAATAAAAATCATATTTTTTGTCTCAACGAAAATCTAGAAAAACGCGGCCTGCGGATTCGCCGAAGCGCTTGGAACTATCCTTGAGTTATAAAAGCATCGAGTCAAAGAGGCGAGATTTCGGTGTCTCTATTCTTGTCTTATCTGGCATCTGTTATTCCGTTCAGTTTTGCCCCGTTGGTGGATTTCAGGCGTTATGAGCGGTTCTCGCGTTAGCTCGTCGTTAGTTCTTCCCTATTTAACAGTTTTTGAGTAAAATTACAAAAAATAGTAATAACGATAAAATGATTGATACTTAAAAAATAACAATAGAAACCACTATAATATAATGTATTAAATGTTAACACTGTGCCTCGATGACTTCTTAACAGTGGACAAACCGCAATTCAAATTCCTCAAGAACTCTTTTATCATTTGAGGAAGTGTTTTTTGAGTTTCTTGAGCAATTTTAGTTTTTAACTCTTCCATATTTTCGAGCTTAGTTAAATACAGCCTATGTTTCAGATAACCCCATAAAAAAGTCCGCAGGGGTGAGGTCAGGCGATCTAACAGGCCAGTCTAACTGAAAATATTTCAATAACTCTTAAATTTAAATATGATTATGTTACACATACAGAAATTTTCAAAGAACTCAAAAATGTCATGATATACATGAAGTTTCCTAAGAAAAACATACAAAACTAGTACATGGATAACCCTGTATACATGTTAGTTACGTCAAAAAATGCGCAACTAAAGACAACATTTAACGTATTCCAGCATTTTCAAAAAAATATATTTTCTTCAATTTTTAACGAATCTATGCAGGACTTTTGGTTCTCTATGTACAATTAATAACATATGATTAATCATGGATCGCGAGGGCTCATAGAATCTCTCTGCTAAGACAAATATACTGCTTTCTCTATAGGAAACTAGGAGCTGGTCTTTAACGTATTTGCAAAGAGGAAACCCCTGCAATAGCTCGAGTCTTCCGGCCGAGAATACAAACCATTAAAACGTCCTCGGAATTTTAGTCCCATTGCTCAATATTATGCAACACCTCAAATCCTGCTACAATATTTGTTTTCTCGACAGCTGCACAGACGTTAGCGATATGCGAGCTTTGGATTGACAAACCCTCAAATCATCGACCCCTAACTCTTGAGTTATATCCATGAACACAGCACAATTGTTGATAAAGAAAACACAGATGGTTTTATAGCTTAGAAATACCTCACTTAATTACTCAATTCTGCTTATGACCCAACCAAATTCGGAGTATTCAAATAACATTTTTTGTATCCACAAAGCATTACTGATTCTTATCATTATGGCACAAGATCCGTATGTAGTTGGCAAACCCATCTGTTGCCTATAAAATATTGACTTATCTTTAATCCCCATCTACGTAAGTTAAAAGTGCGCATTGTAGATGTGTTTGTAGATATAAGTTAGGGCAATTTCAATACGAGACTTCCATTCCGCTTTAGCAGAACTCAACACATAATTCATAAAAAACTTATTCAAACTGTATTCTAGATCAATTAGTGGATTCCCATGATTAAAATATACACTCAAAAGGTCTTTTTGGTTCTACTTGTCCTGGCGTGCTTTGTAATTTTAATACTTAGCAGTGTTAAGATATGTCAAATTAGTAAGCTTCTTCTAAAAATCAAAGAAGTACTTATTGGTAATTCCAAATGTTATTTTTAGTTAGTGAAAATTGCTTCAAGAGGAGAGACTCGAGAGTGCTGATCTTTTCTGAAAACGGAGACATAACAGGTAAGATCTGAAAAATGTTTTATTGTTATTTACATATTGTATTTAATAAATTGTTTTTGGATTTAGTTATTGACCGAATCAGGGAATGTTCTCGTGACGAAAATCTAAATACCGTAAAACAATCGTATAAGAATTTGGCGCCACCACTGTATTCCACGTTGTCCAAAGCCAGTGCCGTATCAAGTTACGAGTTGCCTCCTCCGTATCCCACTGATTATGTTTAAATTCAAGTAGGTAGTTTTTGCAAGTGTTATTGAGTTAGAAAGTCGAATACGGAAAATAAATTTTCTTTGTTTATTTAACTTTAAATTTAGGGCTGAAGGAAAAACAAGTCCTTACCTTTCACATTAGTATCCCTACAGCTTGACTTTATAAGCTGTACTTGCCAGTTCTTTTACTTCATTCTATGTCAAACCTTCATTGGCCGTATTTACATACATACAGGGTTTACTAGAAATAAGTGCCATAATTTGAACAAGTAACAGAACTAATCAAAAGCGACAACTTTTGTGAAATAAGTTTTTTTAAACTCCCATTTGCTTTCAGTATTTTTACCTATTAAAACCGCTCTATGGAACTGCCTATGGATAAAAAAAAACGAAGTATACACTATTTTGTGGATGTTTTATTACCGTAAAGTTTTTTACTAATTGTGATTCAAACTAGATACACAACGAGGCTTGTATTGTTTGCAATTGATACGTGTCGTTTCTGTTGTTGTGATCACGTTTGAAACTATTGAGAAATTTTGGTGTAAAATTTCGCGTTTTACAAATAATGAGTACACCGATATGGTGTTAGCTTAGGGGTACCCCTATCAAAACTCTAATGGGGTTCATAGGATTTAATGAAAGTCATTTTGAATGCTTAATGTATTCTTTTTTGTAGGCAAATCAAAAATTTAGTTTATTTTAATATCAAACAACATAACATCCAATAACTTGTACACTCCCCCTACACGTTTATTGATTACTCGAATAAAAAGACATGCACATCAGGAAGTAGGTAAATAATTCAATAGGTACCCATGCGAAGCATTCCAAATAAGATAAACAATTTTAAAAGCTATCGGCGGGTAGCGGAATTCTGATAAATCTTTTAATAAATTGAACTGGAAAACTATACCTTTTATACAAAAAATGTACTTGAAAATGTTGCTTTTTACGAGTTCTATTATTGATTCAAATTGTGACACTTATTTCTGAGACACTGTATATAAAAGTCTCAAATGGCGTAATACAAGGCTTCTCGGAGGCAACAAGTTTGTCATTTTTGAATGGTCTGTTTGCTCACTTTCCTAAAATAGTCAACATAAAACCTGTTGAAAGGCAGTGGTGGAAACAAACCGCCAAACTTCAAATCCATCACGTTACTGCTGACACTTTCCAAATAACATTCCAACTTGTTAAAACTTGTATTTCGTATTCAAGCAGTGTAAACGGCACCATTTTTTCCTTCCCGGAGGATCTAACTATATGACAATAATGTGCAACTGTGGTACTCTGCAATTTCTCAATAGCTCTCGATTGCGTAAATTATATTTCCTTATATAGCTTCAGAGATGATGCTATTACATAGTATAGGTCACATTTATGCGACAAGACCCAAATGGTTTATCATGAAGAGGATACTTTTGGGATCTTAAACGTCCATCGTGGAATTCCCTCAGGAATTCGTTCTCGGTCCTATATTTTTCTTACTTTATTATTAATGGCTGTAGTATCAATGGGAAATTCAGTCTTTTCGTCGACTATTGCAATACACTTTGGCACCAAGAGAGTCCTGCAATTCTTGAGGCCGATATGAACAGAGTAAAGTATTATTTTTATGTAAGCATGTATCGCGTGTTATTATTTTTGCTTTGTCAGTGAATTCAGTGAGATAAAAATCCAATGTGGCATCCATGAGAAAAAATAAAGTTACTATCAGCGTGAAAAATTTAGCCATAGAAGAAAGTTATGAACGTTATGCAAAGCGTCAACACAAGAAATGTCAGTAACTCAAAGCTACATCAAAATACAATTCAATAGTTTTTGTGATATAACCTTTGCCGCTTTCTTTTATTCAACAACAGCAACAGATTCCATCGTTTGTATTCTTTAATTAGGTACTGATACTTCAATTTACAATGCAATCTACAATACATTCATCAAGAGATTTTGGTGATTACCAACTTAGTATTAACCTCAAATTGCCATAACTGTAAATGTTTCATGTCAATGTTTGCCAATAGCGATCATTTAAAACTATAGCATTTCTATTTGCGATAAGAAAGTTGACATCTATTTCCCGTAAACCCGGAAATGCCAGTGCTTTCTTTTCAAAAATATTTTAATCATTTGGTCCATTGGTCCAAGTGATTTCACGCATTATTAATACTTATCGTTTTCTTAATTATGCTTTTACATCATTGATAGGCGTATTGATTACCAACTTATTTAAGCTAGGAATCTTTTGTATTAACTTTTTTCTAATTATCTTATATTTTGATATACGATAATGGATCATCTTTCTTGGGCCACTATTACAAAAACATAGGAAATAATACTTTTAGTTACAGTTTTTATTGGTAAAATATATAAAACACGTGAATAATTAAAATTAAGAAATAATACACTAAACGAAAAAATGACTAAAACGTCTTAGATAAAATTATTTTACGGCATATTATATATTAATAATTTATATTATAAGTAATCTTATACTTCTTTTATATTTGTGCAGACATCAGACGCCTATCATATCAGTTCATCGACTGTCGAGGTTAATTAAGTATGTTAGCCTCTAATTACAATACAAGAATCTTCGAGAAGATCTATTTTGTTAAAGCTGAGGGTTTTCAGACAGGCTTTTCTTCAATATGCATTTGGCCGAGTAATCAAGTTTAGTTAGCCGTGAATAAATTATTGACTGAAATTAGGAACTTATTTTTAATTACTTGGAATAAATATTTGTATCATTATAATATCAGATAGTAAAGTACTGTTAAAAGGACAAAGATTATTCTCCTATAAGAGAAATCGGCAAATTTGAAGTTACTTCTACAACTAAGTGAAGGCTTCCAAAATTTACCTTTCGTCTTGCTCCTCTTTTTTGTGTTGTAAAGATAAATCAGACGCATCGTCACTAACCACTATGCAGTCATCTTCATCGCTTTCGTCGTCGTAAACACTACTATTGCACGCAGCTTCTATATTTCTTAACATTGAGTTGAAATTTTCTTGACGTTTAATTTTCTGATAAGCGGCCGCATCAGGCTCCAGTTCTTTAATTCGTTTCTCATAATACGCAATCAGCTCATTCCATTCCTTGAAAAAATGCAGTTTAATTTAAAATTGTTATCATTACTTAGAAAACTTAGAAAAATAGAATATAGGGTGGTATAATGGAAAGTGTTGTCATATTCAAAATATTTTAGGCTAAGTAATCGATTTTGGTATATACTGTACTTTTAGATTCTTCTGAAGTGTACTTTAGTCAAACCAAATTCTTATCTAATTATAATGGAAAACATTTAAAGAGATCACTATCTCTTTGAAATAGGGAAGAATTTGCGAATAAAGCAAAATATTACACTTTCACTTTCATAGGCGACCTGTAAGAATTATGTTACTTTAACAATTTGAGAAATCGAGAGACTAGAAAAGATTTTTTAATTCACTTCCAAGTGATAGGTCGTGAAAATTTAACATTTTTGTGCTATCAATATCATCGTATTGTGACGAATAAACGTCACAATTTAGTCTCAAAATGAGCGTTAGAAAAGAAATCTAAAAGTTACACGCAGAACGAAATTCATATCAGACTTACCTCAAAGAAAATTACGGAATGACTTTGGGTAACATTAATTACGAAACCATGGGATAGAACTTGGTGTTACCACGATTGTACATTGGTTTGGATATATTTACCTTTCGCGAACTTTCCATTTCTTTATCAATGATGTTAAAAATTTCCTGTTTTAGCTCGGACAACTGAAGCACTAAAATGGCTTTATCGTTTCGTAGCTGTCTCAGTTCCTCTTCGACTTGATTCATATCTTTGGCTTGATATTGACATTTAGACAACTCCTGACGTAATCTGTTGTTTTCCTTATGTAATTCATTTAATTCCTTATTCCTAAAGTATAAAAAATAGATCAATTTATAAATTATAAAATATATTGATAGGTATCGAGTTCAACCTTTCAAGTCGCTTGAACTATAGAAGCTGTGAATCATGAAAATTAGCATCTGAATATTGACGAATACCATAAATATTTCCAAAGTATTTGCTAGTGTTGAGGGCCAATACTCCAAAAAGGCCAAATTCCCGGACAAATTTTTGTGTGAAAACTTGGGATTATACAGCAAATTTCATTTTTCATTTTCACGCTGCACAATTTATATTTAACACGAAAAAAAGATGTAACTTTAAGACTAATCATATATCATATTATTGATTTGAGGAAATGATAATACCAGTGGATTCGTTTTATACATATATCTTTTATTTTTTGCCTTGAATCATTGCATAGAATTGGGCCATGTTACTAGAACACGTTAGCAATTTTGGACGAATAGTATCATAAATCATAGAATGATCGTCGCTTTCGGATTGAAAAAATTGTAATTATTAAGAAAACCTTTTCTTCTATTCCTATGGACTGACAGATTAGGTACCAAAGTATTTGGGAAAAATAAATCGTCAAAAATTAAGTTACGTCACCGAAAAACGCTACCAAATTTTGACCGTTGCATACGTGTTAAGAATCGTTTGATGATTCTCTTCCTGGATTGACAACAATAGTATTTTCTTCTATTGTAATATTTCTCCTTTTAATGGATTGATAGGTTAAGCACCAAAGTACTGAGAATCAATCGAACTCCTAAAATTCACCCATCTTACTGGAAATCATTAGCAATTTTGTAACTTCTCATTTGGTCGTCAATGAAAGTATATAGAGGACACCCAACAGACCTGTGTGCTAATGTGAATAAACAATACAAAATGAATGCTACAATAGTTGATCTGGCTTTGATCCAAAAGTGATCCGACCGATAATATGTATCGTTCTTCAATTTGCACTTGGAATGAATCAAAGAAAATGACATTGCAAAATAATATAAATCAACTTACTTGCTTTCACTTTCTTTAACTGGTACCAGTGTTTCTACTGGCGATGGTTTTATCACTATATCTTTGGCAATGGCAGAGAACATTAAGGTATGCTGTGTTTCCTCAAACATGTCCTCAGAGGGGTTTATGTTGACCTTAAAACGCATATTTACACTGATCAAATTAGAATATTATAATACCTAAATGATTGTCTAAGTAAAAATATCTTCAGTAAAGTAAAAAATCTTCAGTAGGTTCATTCATTAATACCAACAGTTTCTTGATGCACCAGAAAATAATAATTATATAAATATGTTAAGACACGAACTTAATTAATACCAGATAATGCCCAGAAAAAACTTACCATCATAAGAATGTCCTCCTTGCCCTGTAAGGCTTTCTGAAATAGTTGAGTTAACTTAGAATCTCTAAAAGGAGCTTTACTGCAATCTCTGCTGTTTTGCTGTTTGTTTCTAATGCAGGTTATACATCTAAAATACATTACAATCTTTTCGTCTATTTCTTAATTCTTGGTTTCTCAATTACCTTCCTAATGTCGACAGCGATGTGTTGATTTTCATCGATTCTTTCAGTCTAAATCCTTCATTGCGAGTTTTTTTCAACCGCTCGGAACCAGCCAAATCGCAAAAGTTAAATACTGAAGTGTGGCAATTATTCTCATCAAAACCCGACAGTAATTTTATAGAGAATATGCAATGTGACCTGCTAGAATGTTCATTGATACATGTAGATGCGTAACTAAGGTTCTGTTGGCCGTATTGTAAGAGTTCGTAAGCTTCAACACCTGTGGAAAAGTTGATTGTTTACCTATAGCTCCTTACTAACGATGTTCAAATAGTGTATCCCACTTTCGTTTTTCTTCATTGGGATCCAAAAAACTATTACATTTAGAGTTAATATAAAGAAGCAAATTGATATGGGTAAAGTTTTAGACCCAGTCGTACAAGAGTTAGTGGGAAAACAGAACCAGAACTAAGTCTGGTTCTAGAATTATATTCTTATGGAATTTAATATTTATTAATATTGAAGCAATTAAAGAAAAAACATTTATTTACCATTTCGAACATAAATCCATTTCAGATCCTTAATGTAAGTGTCGTTCTGAAGCCCTGCCAGTTTTAATTTCGGCCTCTGCACCCCTCGTGCAGAAGGATGTTGAAATAAGTCGTAGATATTCTCGTTATAAATTTCAGCAAATGAGACCCACAGACCCAGAATAGGAGGGATAGTGTCTATATGTCCAACGTCGTTAAAACTGAGCCTTCGTTCCATTGCTCTAACACAAATTTTAAATAGAATAAAGCAAAAAAATGTCGCAGTTAATATTTTAAAGATAAAGGTTTAGTAACACGGCAAACATTACTTCAAAACACTTACAGAAATGTTCCTCTATGCACCGATTCATCTCGAGGTGTGTGAGGATCATGAAGCATATTCTCCAGTATATCAATTTCACACTTGCTTTGATGAGTGTTCAATACTTGAACTTTTGTGTTAGACTCGGGTTTTACGATGGGCATTTTATTTATATGATTTGACAATGTTCTGAACAAATAATCTAAACTCCGAGGGATTATTCCTGGTTGTTCGGCAGTTCCAATCATAGTAAAAGTTTTGCCTGGGAAAGATTAACGCTGTAAACGACATTATCAGTTAGTCGTAGATGCAGTATTACCAGCGCCAGATACGCCATAAGCGAGAAGGGTGCAGGGAAGACCGTTTACAAAACCCAACACTTTTTCTTTTATTGTGCTATTAAAAATATCGCTTTGTGTACTGTCTGCTTGGAATATGTGAGAAAAAGCAAACTGTTTTACGTAGGTGTAACCATTTTTCATTGTTCGGCCATTTTGTAAGCTTTTGGGTCTTACGCAAGATAACACATTATTCTCTACTTTGTATAGATCACTTTCCGCGACGCCTCCCTTTATTCTTAGAAACACACTTAAGCCTTCATCCTTAAAAGAAAGAAAAATAATCATATAATAATGTAATAACTGATCTTTTCAATTTTTCAACCAAGATTTCTATGGAAATCATATCAATCAATCTCTCATTAGAGATTTTCGCAAACATTTATGATTTTATTAAAAATCCCCTCAATGAAAGATTTTAGTAATGGAGAAATAACTGTAATATTAAGCAAATGTTCTCTATCTCTCTCTTAGAAAATAATTAATCTTTTACTACAACTTTTGCAAACTATTAAAAGGTTCTTCCAACTAACGCAAAAGCCAGAAAAGAAGTCTAATTTAAAAAGATATGAAAATAATATATTTATACCATCCATGAGTAACTAACATGGTATTTCAATCTAAATATTATAACCTTGGGTGATGCAAATTTGAGATTTTAAAAATAATGTTAGTTTGCAATGTTTTGTTAACTAAAAGAGAGAAAGAGAGTTGATTAAATTTCTAATCTCCTAACACCAATGTACTACTAGGGGTATCACATATCACTAAGCATTGGAATTGAAAATAGGTAAACATTTTGTGATTTGAATAATTTAGTGGCAAACCACAAAAAGATGCATGAGGAAGAAAAGGAACTGGCACCAGAAAAATCTTAAATCACAGCTATAATATAATTTTTAAATATATTTAAAATCTGATTATGTTGACTTGCAGTCTAAATGGTAGTTAGTGTACCAATAAAATTTAAACTTTATATCTTAAAAATAGAAAAACCTTTGAAGTACAAATTTGAAATCAATGTTTTCCATATATTTTTAAGGTTTTTGTGAAGCAGAAGTTTCACAGATCACTAAAATATTTTTACAAAAATATCCAAATAGATAGTATATCCTGCTCTTAAATTTATGGTACTGCTGATAGTTTAGTTAACTGTAGTTACCACTTATATTTGCATATAGAATAACTTATTTGGTTATAACTTTTCAAAAAATTTAAATGACAAGTAGGTAAGTGTTCATTATAATAATTGGTCTTTAAAATAAAACATTTTGAAGCTTGATTTGAAATTACCTTGTTACATTGAATCCACAGATTTTTTCGTAAAGTCACTCTTAATAACTTCATATAACTCAGCTTTAACACATTTTAAATATGAAATAATGAACTTTCCAAAATTTGCCTGGTGATATAGATAATCTAAATAATTTTGAAAATCACTTGCTAATGATAGTATTGTGTTGAATATTTTTTTAAATATATGTTAAGTTGTTTATGCAAAATTGTTATGAAAATTTATGAGTTAAAAATTATTTTAAAATATCACAAGAACAAAATTTAAGAGATATTTTTAATACAATTTTTATTAAGTAATATTTTTATAATAATTTTACAAAAAATATTTATGAAATCATCAAAGTCAAATGTCTTACAAGTGGTATATGTTAAAATTATGTAACAAAAAACATTTGTATTTATGTATTTATAAAATTATTTACCATTACTTCCTGAGAATCATTCATTGCAACATGTAAATAGTATTTAGAAAGGTAGACACTGAAACTTTACAAGCAAAGATATTTGCATGTTGTATTTTTGATAAAAAATAGTTTATTTTTTATTTACAGTTAATGTTTGAATTTGTCTGTCTCTCTCTCTCTCTCTCTAGGAAACGATAGACATTTCACAAAATTAAAGTGTGTAAGAAAAAGAGCAGAAAAACTTCTAGTTGTGTATTTTTAATTCTTAATAAACAGTTCTGTTTCATAGAACAATAGATTTAAAAAGCCAATGGTCAATGCTTCTTAAACTTTATGAAATAAAGCAGGAAATATCACTTACTTCTACAACTCGATTTACCACTTTCTCTTTGATTTCTGAGGAGTCTTTACAAAGTGTACTGTCATTGCAGAAGTCGTCCAATAAATTGTGTCTGATCAATTTATCTCTATTCCAATAATTCCAGCTTAAAATACTGGGATCTCTAGCCTGCAAGTAAGAAACTGGCCGAGGAGGGCAATAAGAAAACTTCTCTTCAGCCATACGTAGATCTTAATTCAGTGACAGTGACAGGAGGATATTTCTAGTCTTCGGATTATACGCCTTTGATTAAAAACTGTTGAATTTTATAGGAGCAATTCTGGGACAAGTCCTTTAAATTCAGAAATAAATCTAAATATAAAACTTCCACAAGTTTTAAATCAAACGGTCACATAACAGGGATATAAAGCGAATGAAACATTTAACGGAATTCAGCGTCAGTGTCAGTGTCAGTGTCAGTGAAACAGTAGGGTTATGAGATATCGGACAAAATATCGATGTGCAGTATTAAATCGTATCGATATCGATAGGCTGTATCGACACATTCGATATGATTGCTATAGAAGTACCAACGAAAGAAATATTGAATTTTAACGCTCTTAGACCTCGAGATTAAACTGGAGGCGATACATGCGACATATGGAACGTGGACACTCGTCCAGTTGCAGATGTCAACATTCACCCATATGCATTCGGGACTGAGCTATAAAAAGGTGCCCGGTTCTTTTAAATGTATACGATCTTCAGCTATCCACGCTCAAACTCTCAAATTTCCTGAAAATAGTAATCCCAACCACGAAGAATAGCGTATGAATGTTCTCCTAGTTCTCCTTCATCAGCAGGTGTCCAGATGCCTTCAGGTTAATTCAGGTTAGACACTGGCGAAGTGGAAAACATCGCCCTGGATAGTCATTCTATGGTGTTCCAGACCGAATTGTTTGTTGTCTTTACATGGGGGTTTCAACTGTTGACTCGTTCGGTTAGATATGGCAAAATCAACTATCCTCTTACAGTAGAACGACGATATTAGCTACTGGTATCGATGTGATACAGTGCAAACTGGTCCCAATGTGTGAAAACGTCTTGAACACCTTTTGCAAGGAAAAATAACCAAATTTGTCTTTGGATTGCAAGACACATGGGTGTTCCCGGTGATGAGAGGACAGATCCTTTAGCCTAACAGGGTTCTGGACCAGTATTCCGCGGGCCTAAACCGATTGCGGGAATCTTCAAAGTCGTGGCATTTTATCTATTTATTAGATAGATGATTAAGTGGATGTTCCTGTGTAGCTGGACAAATTGGGAGACATACAGACAGTCCAAGTGCCGAGAGGAATAAGCTTCTTCGATTAGAAAGAAAATGACACGAGGATAGTGTGCGACGTACTAACTGGAGACGGTCACCTCCAGGAGTACAAATATCTGATGGGTATTGCTGAAGGCTTCAAGGGTCTTGAAGATTACGTGACTTCTAGACACCTGTCTGGAACCAGTACCTACGTGAGACAATCAATACTATTCGCTCTGTTGATAGTGCTTCAACATTCGGAACACGATCCCAAGTGCCACCAGCCACATCTTAAAGATATGCGATGCCGTTCATGGTGAGGGCATGATTGCATAGTATTATAAGCAGGACGTAAAATTATAGAAAATGTTAGACAATTTATTAGAAAAATAAGAACACAGCTTGGTATTAGTACATTGTTTTGATTTCCCACTGGAGTTTCCCTTGTCAGATTGCTCAGCTTCACTGTCAGCGTTCTTAATTTTTATGGCCTCTTATACACTTGGCGGTACCAACGCGTCGCAGTCCACCAAAAGTTTCCTTTTATTTTCAGATTTCTGCAACACCACGACTTTATTATCTTTCTCGAAGGTTTGACTACTTACTGATACTGCAGAAGATGCTGATCTATCCTCACTACTCCCTGTTTGTTCCTCTTCGCAGGCAAACCAAGGGTCTTCTCTGATGCCGTTTATGCAAATTCTGCTTTTCAGCGGAGTTAAGATTTTGTTTATCAACGATTTGCAATTACTGCTCACCTTAGGCTTCCTTGGAAATATCACTTTACCGGATACTTGCTTAAATTGAGAAATGTTAATTGAACTAGGTACTATTTACTAGCCGACGAAGCAGACTTTTATCAATTCCTTATAGTTGCTGTCGTCAAAGGGTAATCGCCCAAGAACCATAGCAAAGAGCACAACCCCCATGGACCAGATATCAGCATATTGAGGTTGATATGGTATTCTTCTGAGTATTTCAGGAGAGGCATACGCATAGCTGCCACAAAAAGTTTCACTGAGTATAGGTTGTCCATTTTTCGGTTTCATGTTTGCTCTTGCAAATCCAAAGTCCGACAGTTTGATGTTCCATCCGTTGTCCATTAGCATATTCTCACATTTGATGTCTCTGTAATGAATTAATGTTTAACATTGTAGTGTAATCGAAGTTAAACGATTTTAGTTCGTGTTTGAGGTCTTGAGGACTTGTAAATACTTTGCGAACATTTGAAAATTTAGGATTTCAGATTTACAGAAGAACAGGTTACCATGGTATAAAGGCACAGGAGCTAAAATTTATACTGCGTAATTACCCTATATCCTGCATAAACTTCGTGTAATATAAATTTAAGTGAAAAGCGACACTCTCTTTCACCCTGTATATAGTGCTGGGTGGAAAGTTTTTTGACTCACCTTGGGCTTAGGGGCAACGTTAGAAATTGCGTCTGCAATCTAAAAAAAGGCTTATAAAATTGACCCATCTACGAAATACTCTGCGCATCAGAGTTGTCACCAAATTTAATAGGATGCTGGTGAGTGTATTTGTCCATAAATGAAAGAACATCTTAGTTTTTCGATATGATATTCTTACATAATTCTTTAATTTTCCGACACTAAGTGAGCAGAAAATTATATGGTTCAAGGATGTTACCGGAATTCGAAAATTCATAAAATAACTCGCCAAACTAGGGTAAGGTTGCGCAAGTTGTACCTTTCGAATATTGAATGAATAGTATCTCAAATCAAGAGGCCACTACGGGGATCTCGGAAACCGTTGAAGATACGAGGAAATTTAAATTATGGCAAAGTCGCGTATTTTTATGCTGAAGAAAGTGTCGTTCAAAAATCCGAAAAAATCCGGCTGGTTCCCGAGATATACGAAAAAAAATCGAAACTGATATTTCGATTTTGCTTCCTTCTTACGTCATTTCCATAAATATCGGAAAGCGAATGAGAGATTATTGGGGCATTTATTTCTGTTGGAGAAGATGGCACAATCAGACTTTATTTCCGACGTTTCGTCATTTGGCGACCATTATCAGTTCTCTGGTTTTAACATGTACCTAAATATTTTATTACAGTTATCAAATTCGAAAAATGTTAATTAAAAAATAACAAAAGGCTATCAAATTTATTCATATTAATAATATTTATTTAATTAAAAATTCTAAACATATTTATATTATTAATAATTGAAATAATTAAAGAAAATTATAAAAGGTATTCGAATTGAAAGCCATTCGCCTCGATACATTTCGCACTCAGTTTATGTAGTCTTAATACTGCCCGTTGAATGGATCGATGGGGAAGCGTTGTTATTTTCCTCATTAAATTCATTCGTAATTCATTAATATTATTTGGAATTTCACGGTACAAATGGTTTTGAAGGTATCCCCACAGAAAGTAATCCAGGGGATTCAAGTCAGGACTTCTAGCAGGTCACCTCACAGACCCCTGGTTTTCGATCCATTCATTTGGAAAAATCCTATTCAAATAATTTGTTACTTCTCGTCCATTGTATGCAGGAGCTTCATGTTGCCACCATAACTGTGGTAGAATAATCAATGGTTCGTCTTCAAATTGATCCAGAATATGACTTAATTTCTAGGGCGCTAATAAGATTCGGAACTCTGTCAGTTTCTGATTAGTAAAAAACTACAATTTGGTCAAGGACCTTGTCAGGAAAAAACAATTTCCAGCACTCTAGGGGTGTTTTTTTCGCAACAGGTTTCGCTCCTGGCAGCTGTGTTATAGGATTATTGGTACGTGTTTTTCTTCTAAGGATATTTGGTTTGTGTTTTAGCTACTTTTACCGATAAAAATAGGTTCCCTTCCTGTCTTAGTCTGTGTTAGATTTTAAGCAAATGGAATGTCATCAGAACCTACATCTTCAGATTGTTCACTGTCTGTATCATGCTCATTATGTTCAGAAAGGGCATCATTTATATCATTATCGAAATCTGGGAGTTGTTCCTTCTCAGAAGGAAATCCTCAAACCACTTCAATAATTGTTCTTCTTCTTTCCTGCCTCTCGTAATTCTACAGCGTAAAAAATAAAAACTGTATCCAAACATGAATAAATTTTAAGGCAACATACCAATATGAAGTAGATTTCACAATATAGTCGATATAGCAAAAAAGAATCCGCCCGCTTCACAAGATTTATTTGAACAACTCAGGTTACGCTGTTGGCCGTGCGTTAGAAAAAAAAACTAACAATTAGGTACATTTATCTTTCCAGACCACCGATAACCGTAATCTGTCAGTGGTTAATGCAGCCCTCCTGCGAGGCATTTATAAAGGGGAAAGCATTTTAGACGTACAAAACAGTTTTTCCGAGCAATAAACTAAAAATGTTAGATTCTTTCTAATGCAGCGTCCAATCCGGGTTTAAACATGACTCGATCGTTGATCGCAAGCAAGATGGGAGAGTGTTCCGAGTTGAGGTCGAATCCTTCTTCCATCTTGATGTAATTCGTTGATACGTTCTTTATGACAAAGATGTGGATTAGGTCTGAGATTTTATTAGCGTCTGTTGGCCAATAAGTTGGCTTACCAGTGGAGACAAACTCGCATTCGTACGCTCTGGCAGTATTCCTATGGAATCATAAAAATAAATAAACAGATTTAAATTCGAAACATAAATAAGAACGTACGATGTTTTAGGATCTATGCATCAAGATGAAAAAAAATGTTCATCTGAAGAGTATGCGAATGTGCGTTTCATTTATGGTTGTTGTAATGGGAGCGCACGTCAGTCAGTTAATAAATAGCGTAATCAGTTGCCAAATAAACGAATACTTAATTATAAAACATTTGTGGAGGTACACAGGCAGTTTCGTAAATGCTGATTACGTGACTATGTACCTTTTCGACAAAGGAATGAATTTGCCAGTAGAGCCATCAAGTATTAGATGTCGTTTGCAGGTATCTTAATTGGTAGCTAAATTGGAACACCACAAATGACTACTGTTTGGCGAATATTGACACGTAAGGGCTTACATCCATATTATTATCAGAAGATGCAAGATTTGCTTGAGGCGAACCTTCATTGTCGTCTAGTGTATTTCACCTGGATTCTACGACAGCCACGGTTAAACATTCATTACTGCAGACGAGTTCTTTGGACAGATGAAGCCTCATTTACAAGATGAGGTATTAGCAATCTGAAGAACCTGCATAAGTGGAAACTAGAAAATCCCCATGCAATACGTCTTGCAAATTTTCAGCATGAATTTTTCGTCAACGTTTGGGCTGGCTTGATCGACGATCTAGTGGTCGATCCTTACATTCTCCCTATAAAATTAAATGCTGAAAATTACCTACAATTTCTTATTGAAGACCTGCCCCCACTTTTAGATGTTCCCCTGGCCATAAGAATAAATGTGTAGATTCAAATGGATAGTGCAGTAACACATTTTGGAATTGCTGTCCGGAATTTTTTTAACAATTATCCCCAGTGGATTGAAGAGAGGGGGGGGGGGGGGGGGGCGCTGTTGCATGGCCACCTAAATCACCTGATCATAATCCTCTAGATTTTTATTTCTGGGGATACATGAAAAGTTTAGTTTACGCACAAGTTTCAAGCACCAGAGAGGAATTCTTGTAGTGTATTCAGCAAACGGCCCAACAATTACGTGAAAATGATCGTGAAATAAGGAGTGTCGCTTTATCCGTCGGTATACGAGCACAAGCTGGTATTCAGTAAGAAGGAGAACATTTTGAAAATATTATTAGGTGTACAACTTTGCTTCCGCCGTTTTTGAATAGATGTATGTAGCGGTAAGTAATGATCGAAATAAATAACCCCATGTGGGCATGCAGGAGCCTTGGGCACCTGTTAACATAACCTCATAAAAATATTAGTCTATTTGTGTCTTCATCATAAAGTTATTCGCAATTGAAAATGTCAGTGTACGAGCCAAATTCTCGTCATTTGCGGGAGGTTTTACTTTTCTGCTTCAATATGAAGAAATCTGCTGCTGAGGCTCATCGAATGCTCTCAGATACTTATGGGGAAGCCACTATTAGTGAAAGGACATGTCGTGAGTGGTTTCAGCGCTTCAAGAACGGTGATTTTCACGTCGAAGACCAACATAGCGGTGGAAGAAAGAAGGTTTTCCAAGATGCGAACTTGGAAGCATTACTTGACGAAGACTCGTGTCAAAGTCAACAAGAATTGGCACAATCATTGGGAGTGACTCAACAAACAATCTCAAAACGCCTCAAAGACATGGGAATGATTCAGAAGCAAGGATATTGGGTGCCGTACGAGTTGAAACCAAGAGATATTGACAGGCGTCTGTTCGCTTGTGAACAGTTGCTTGCAAGGCAAAGACGGAATTGATTTCTGCATCGTATTGTGACTGGGGACGAGAAATGGGTTCATTACGATAATCCCAAACGCAAAAAGACTTGGGAATATCCCGGCCATGCTTCCACGTCGACGGCCAAACCGTCTATTCATGGTTCCAAAATCATGCTCTGTATTTGGTGGGATCAACTCGGCGTAATATATTATGAGCTGTTACAACCAACTGAAACAATCACAGGTGCTCTTTATCGAACCCAATTAATGCGTTTGAGCCGAGCATTGAAAAAGAAACGGCTGCAATACAACGAGAGACATGATAAAGTGATTTTGCAGCACGATAATGCTCGACCCCATGTTGCGCAAGTGGTCAAGAAATACTTGGAAACATTGAAATGGGAAGTCCTACCCCACCCGCCATATTCTCCTGACCTAGCTCCTTCTGATTATCACTTGTTTCGATCCATGGCACATGGGCTAGCTGACCAACACTTCCGGTCTTATGAAGAAGTAAGAAATTGGATAGAATCGTGGATCGCTTCAAAAGATGTCCAATTTTTTCAACACGGGATTCGTATGCTGCCCGAAAGATGGGAGAAAGTAGTGGCCAGCGATGGACAATACTTTGGATCCTAAAGGTATAATTAGTTTTTTACAATAAAATCGCGAAATTCGGAAAAAAAACGGCGGAAGCAAAGTTGTACACCTAATATTAATTAAATATTTGTGAAACAGGACATTTTTCTTTGGTTTTCGAATTTAAATCTGTTTATTTATTTTTATAATTTCATGCTGTAACTTTGGAACGAATAAAAATCGACCTACTACTATTGTGTTTTTTAGTCTTAGAATTATGTCTACTTTACGCTCCCAAAATTTGAACATAACGATATGGAACGCCCTATATTAGGCGCCTACCTAATATAAGAATTCAATTTACCTGTGGACTACACCGCGGTTATGGCAATATTCAATGCAATTAACAAGTTGCCTGAACCACTTCCTCGACCTTGTCTCATCAATGTATTGCTCCTTTTTGATGATGTCAAGCAGACTGCCATTATCAGCAAATTCCATTATAATGTACATTCTGTAAAATGAAACCAAATGGCTAGCCAATAGCTAAGAATCCTTATTTAAGTAAACCTAATCTAAAACAAAACTGAACTATGTCGGTAAATCAACCTGTGAGTAGTTTCAATTGCCTGCAAAAACCGTATCAAATTCGGATGCCTCAACCCCTTCACCGCCTCAATCTCCCTTGGCAGAAACTTCTTTAAATAATCAGCAGGCGCAGAGAATTTGCTCACCATTTTAATGGCAACATTCCCTTCATGTTGTTGACTGTGGGCCATCTACAAGAGACTCAATTAAATTATGAGTCGAAGTGGAAATTACCAAAAACCAATAACTTACTCGCACAGTAGCATACGAGCCAGTCCCAATGGTTTTTCCAAGGAAATATCCATAGGATTCTAATACGGTTGGTTTCTTATCTTTAGGGTCGTTTCCGACTTGAGTGGCATGAGAAACCTCAACAGTTGATGACTGATGAACACTTCTAACAGGGGAAGGCATGTTTTGGTTTCGCTGATCATCTTACTGAAAATTTCTGAATTTGGTACATTCTGACATCGGGAAATGTGAAAAAGGAATTGACAGAGGATTGTCTTTCAGCTGTGACGGCGTTTCTTAATAAGACCACATTTTATTATAAAATATAGGTACATGGTGTTCCAAAATCGAGCTACATCGTTAGGATTTTGAAAACGGTAAAACATGTCATTTTCATATTATAAATTTTTATTTTTCCCGGCATTTCTAGAACTATCGGGATTTATTAATTTCCTAGCGGAATTTTGGTTAATAATGGTTAAGCATCTTTGACACGTTTAACTACCGCCGTATACGAGTATCTCTTACATATTCTGAGACCTATTTCTTAACCTTATTAACTTTCGCCCTTAAGTTCATATTTTTAATAACTACCATTATCTCTATTATGATTTTGTGTATATGTCGGAGATTTATTAGTCCTTAAGTTTAGAAACGTAACGTTAAAAGTGGTAATAAGATGAGGGGCGGGCTGACAGAGTTGTCGTGAAGATAAATCATTGTCGAACGAGGTCACTACTACTGACGCAATTAAGTGGCCATGTGTGGGATTTGTCCATGGGACTAGCAGATACTTTTCCCTTGGGTCTGAAGAACCACCATAAGTGGGAAAAGTAAAGACAAAAGAAATGAGGAACAGCCAGTTAAGAGATAGAAGATTGTTAACTCTAATGTACCTTTAGGTTTGAATGCAAATAACTGAGAAAGTAATTATTAAAAATCGTTATCTTTTTATTTGTGTTTATATTTTATTTACAAAATAACAAAATAATTAAACATTGTAATATTACTTACTTAACAAAATTTCAGTTTTCATATATAAAAATGTAATTTTCATCATAACATTGCGAGCCTTCATCAATCTGAGAGCATTTTTAACTTTTTTTATTTCTATTTTTTATTTATTTATTTCGTGTAATATTTCCTTAATTCTTGAAATTCTGAAGATCTTTAGAATTAGATATACATATGTATATGTATACTATACATATTTTCAACATCTGTTGTAATTTTTTTAAAATGCTTTTTAACATATTTTAGCAATTAACTCTTGAAAATATTTGCATGTTGAAACTTGTAATAAATATTTATACCGGTTTTATGGTTGGTGCAGGAATCAGAAATTATTTTTCATCTTGACAATGGCTTCTTGAGCAACAAAATACTAAGAGTATTTATTTTTTAAGAATTGATGGGTTGTTTGAAACAAAGAAATATTGGTATGAGAAAATGTCAGTGGCGTGCCTTTTTGTTCGTTAAAAATTTGTCATTGGATCGACGCACGGACACCACTGGTATATGTAAGTGGAAATATTCTTCGTACTTCAAAAAATGCCTATCATCCTATCATAACGTGTCGCAAATTTCGTGTCAATATTTCATAACGGTTTTGAAATATTTAAGAAAATATTTTAAATAAGAAATTGAACACTGTGTATCTTGAAAACGAAGCGTGTTCGAACCTATGTTTATATGAACCTTTTTTTAAATACCTCAGCAATCACCCCTTAAAATATTTCGCACTTATTTGGAAACACCCTGTATTTATGATGAGAGGAAGATACTTTAGGAAACTGTTCTTGCTTTTTAATGGCATTGTTACATGTTTACTAAAATTGTTACGTTTCGGTTCTATATAGGAAAAATTCAAAAAATAAAACACCATAAAATTTACTATCGGACACCACTTGTGCTGTGCTTTGATATTGCCTCGCCACTAAATTAGAATTTCTTAGTTTATTGTTCATACACCTTTTGGATGTAAGTTCGTAAGTTTTAATTTAATAACTCAACAAAATGCAGGAAAAATATCTCCAAACTGCAGCATTTTAGAATAAACAAAAACCATGTAATAATCCCTTTCAAGTTACAAAAATTACTTTTTAATTGTATGAATATTTTGAAGCAACCAAATATTCTTTTTTGTAACAGAAAAGATAATTTAATATCAGTATTCGATAATCGATTCAATCGGCGAGGTCCGGCAGGGATTCCCCAGGTTGGACCTCGACGGCCGAAATCGGATCTTAGGGCTGCTCGGTGCCTATCTCGTGGGATGATAATGTTTCATCAATCCTCCTGGATAATTTTCATGCAACTACGTAGAGACCAGCCCAGTTTTATGAGCTGGATATCCATCCAATCGAAAGCAAGCTCGCCGTCTTATTAATAAAGAAACATTTTCGAGGCGAGGGCTACGCTCTAATCCTAAAAAATTTAGAAATCTATCTGCCCTCAATATATTTTGAATGAAGAGGAGCTAAAATAAACAGTTTTCTATTAATCCTCACGAAACATTAACTGAGAACTGATGCTGGTAATGGGAACGGCGAGTTGCAAATAAATTGCGAATGAAACTTTATCTTCGTGGAAAGACCGTTGTCCATCCGACATGTGCTTTGTGAGCTATTTGTAGGATCTTTGAAAATTCTGATATTTCCCCAAAAATTTCATTTTCAATAGATTTCGAACATAAACTGATAGGCGAGGAAATCTCTAGCTTAGCTTTTGATTATTGGGAATGTTCCGTTCATAAAAACAACTTTTATGTTCTCTTATAGCTTCAACCATATTGCCATTAGCAAAGCCATAAATAAAAACCATATTAGCATACTTTTCATTGGCAAACATTGTTAAATTTTTTTTCAAAGAACGCTTTTTTAATAAACTTCATTAAAATACTTTTTGAGCACTACATGCCAAACAGATTTTTATTCGAAATGATCGAATAAAGAAGACAATTAAATCCCTATTTTTACTTCACATGAGCATAAAATTAAATAGTGTCTTTAACTTGAAAGAAATTATTACACGGCTTTTGTTTACTCTAAAAGACTACAGTTTAGAAATGTTTTCCTGTATTTTGTTGAGTTGTTAAATTAAAACTTACAAACTTACATCCAAGAGGAGTGTAAGCCACCAACTATAAGAAATTCCAATATAATTTTCAGGCAATATCAAAGCACAGCACAACTGGTGTCCGATGGTAAATTATATGGTCTTTTTTAAGATGTTGTCCCAATGCAGATGGTTGGGTTACCGTATGAGGAACGCTAACGCCTTCTCATCCATTCCCGTTTCTGGCTTACAGCAGCACCTACCCGCTCATCCACATCTCTTTGGTGCTCACCACTTTCACCTCCATATATTTCGGCAAAAACCTGCCTCAATATTAAGCGACTCCTCATTATCCATTTTTGTTGATGAATAAAGCAAATAGAGATTGTATAAGCAGTTTAGCTAATTTATTTAAGAAAGACAAATCTTTATAAGTAATCACCGAGCGGTACCACCTAGATTTTCTAAAAGTCCCTTGACAGTTAATTTATAGGATAAAATAATTAATTAAAATATATATGTATAAGTTATATTCTACTATAATGGATGTTGTAGGTTTTGGTTGGTGGGAATTAGTGACTCAAATTCTTGGATTTTTGAGCTTTATTGCGGTGATGGTAACAGGTTGAAAGTTTGAGCAAATCTGCCGATCTCACACGGAAAAGGTTTTCTAACTAATTAATCGTCTTTTGTACTTCTATCGCACCGCTATCAGTTTTATGGCCGAAGCGGCACCCTTTGATCCAGGCTGCTGATACAGCGTCTGCCTGTAAGCCTCTGGGATAATATGACATATATACAATATGTTTACAGATAGAGGGCTCGAGAGGACAAATGGACCAAAAATACGATTTATGAAGATAGCTTTGAACTTTTTTATACAGGGTACCCAAAAACTACGAACACGTGAAATACTATAAAGGGTAAACTACCTTTACTTCTTATTTTGGAGCAAAATGGCAAATAAAAAACAGATTTCAAATCTTATCCAAAGTTTGCATACAAAATTTTAACTGAGTATTCCAAGTTTTATTTTTCTTTTAAAATTCAAGCAATTTCGAATTTCACCTTTTTCACCTCATTTCACGTATTCACCTCAGGCATGACAACAAATTTTATAATATTAAATTTGAGAAGTGCGTCGAATGCGGAGGTGTGTTGAAGTAATATCTACTAACTTTTATTTTGAATTATTTGTAAACTATTTTAGAATAGCGGAATTTTGTATGTAAATTTTGGATAGGATTTGAAATCTGTTTTTTTATTTATCATTTTGTTCCAAAATAAGAAATAAACCTAGTTTACTCTTGATAGTATTTCATGTGTTCGTAGTTTTTGGGCACTCTGTATAAAAAAGTTATCTTCGTAAATCGTATTTTTTCGAGAAGCAGAGGCTTATCAAGAATAACTTTTTGTCAAAAAATGACATTTTTTGTCCATTTGTCCTCCTAGGCCCTCTATCTGTAGACATACTGTATATATAATATAATTAAATATTTAATTTACTTAAACTAAAGATTAACTTAGATTGTTTTTCTTTGTCGTGAATGTAGCACTAATACGTTCGGAACTAAACTGGAAGGTCTTTTGATCACTTACAGCTGGGTTGTCTCTCCTTTTGCTCTGGATGTCGCACTAACACATCCAGAACTAAACTGGACGGTCTTTCGGCCACCTATAGCTTGAGCTTCGAGTGAGCCTTGGAAACCCTCAATAGGAAACCGTATCTCTCACCCAGGCTACTCTTTATTGTTAGAGTAGGGGTTGTGGATACAGCGATAGAATGCTCGCAACTTTCACTTGGGGTTACACTTTATACGTTTTGAGATGTGTAGGAAATTATATTAATATTCACTTAATTACTAGAACCCCCAGCAGTAACTTCTAATGAATATTTTTCCTTTAACTGATGAACTTAAATAAAAGATGGGTGTCGGTTACTACACCAATTATAATGTCGCCTTATAACAGAACTGACTTGAAAATTAATTTTTCACGAATGGGTGTTCTCAGGCCTCAGGCAGGTTTTGTTGGCTTTCAACAGGGAGTAACGTTTTCTTTGGCTGGTGACTAGCTAAGCTCATTAGTCCAGAAATCACATCTATCATTGGATCGCTCGTCGCAATTGGTAGGATTGATTCATATAACCCATCCGAGTGATGTACTTCTATGTTTACAACATAATTTGCATTGTCTGAGGTTTCACTGTTCATGTATTGCATTGAATGGAAGGGCTAAGGGTTCCATTTAGAGGGTTTCCTATAATACGCTGATATAAATGCACTCACACTAAAGTGAATTTTACATGAAAAAGATCACAAACTGGCGTACTCTATTATCAGACGTTTGGTACTAGATTTTGGAATTTAAAAAATTTTTAACTATACCCAACGAATGATGGACAGGAGCCGAATATGAACCGGTAGACCAACGTGGTATGGCAGTTGCGTGTTAAATTTTGTGGTATTCGGGAATGAAAAGGAGAAATGAACAAAAGTGCATTAAAAAAAAGAAACAAAAAAGAACACAACTGCACGTGGTGTTCCCAGGCGGTCACCCATCCAGGTACTAACCACGCCCGACGTCGCTTGACTTCGGTGATCGGACGAGAACCGGTAGACCAACGTGGTATGGCAGTTACGTATAAAATCTAGTAATATTCGCAATTGAAAAGGGGAAATAAACAAAAATATACAAAAAAGCAAGATAGCACGCAGCTAGCTGCTACCTACCTGACAGCTTATAAATCCCAAATCAAAATAGGTTCAAATCGGCCTTGTAAAGGAGAAAGAAAACTTATTGGTCTTTCATCAGATTCCTTATTTTTGGTTGGCTCATGACCTACTTCTGAATTTTAAATACATAACACATTCGAACTTTGGGATGGAAAAATTTAATTAAGAAAATTTGACACATGGAATACTATTGTCGTCGTTCAGTGGTTTAAAAAACTCTTTTCAAAAAATAATATTAAATTATTAAGACGAATTACATTTTTTTTTGACCGGGGTTACTATTCAAGATAGCAACTCGAATAACGCCTTCAAAACTGCATTATCAAAGATTTTCTCAGACATTATTTTTGTTAATTGAATAAATAATTATAGAATACTATCAGATTTTGTTTTATTATAGAAATATACCTGAAGGGTCTTAACCGTTTCCAAATGCACAACAGAATGGAGAGAACCGATTGTAATACCGCTTGAATTTGATATACATATGTACTCTATTCTGGTTGTGGGATAAAAATAAAATAAATATCTGGGAGAAACCCTCTAATATTATGATCTTGTCTCTTTTTGCATCGTACGATGTGGCAACCCGAGACGAGGATAGGTATGTGACGGATCAATCCTCTGTTACGTATATTGACGTCCCTATCCGGCTTTCGTCTCGATCAACTGACCACTACCTTCAGGGCTATCTCTTTATTAAGTAAACATCTCCTTTAACTGGCGTTTAAGCATTTTACAGTGAAATGTTTGGAATTTATGTCGGGGCTAGTAAACTGGACGTAACCGGTTCTTGGTGGCGTCAGCCTTTGTCCTTTAATTGGGGCTTCGAGTGGAGCGTGTAAAGTGGATATAACCAGTTTACATGTTTTTTTTTTGCGTGGATTATTTTTAAACGGACGCGAGCACCTACACAGGGTGTTTCATAAACATACTGACAAACTTTTAGGGGATGTAGAGATCATAAGAACAACTATTTGGATCGAATGAAATTAGGTCCGAAATCGCTTATTTTCCAAGATTCAGAGTGTTTAATTTCTTTTTTTTATATTTTTAAAATATTTAAAAAACGATCTGGGATATGGACATAAAACTAGGAACATGCTATGGCGGGACTACTGCACTATACCATTAAATGAATTTTTGCAATTTGAATTGTATTTATATTCCGAATATTTCCGAACCCATTCATAAATCGGTGACAATAATTATACAATATACTGAAGATTCTTACGTCAGCTTTGGTCAGTCCACCATCCCACCAATTCAACTTTTGTTGAGCCGGCTTCTATTTTTTTTTAAGATATGACATGTCCGAGGAAGTTTACTTTTCGTTGCGACAAGCTACATTGCTTTGATTTTAATTGAAAGTGGACATTTCGGTGCCTTGAGAACGTTCCAGGAGATCATCGAAATCTCCCAAATGTGTCCAAGTAGAACGAGTTCTATTAAGCATTCAAATATGGTACGAGACGTTGTGTTGGTGTAAGCCGCTTCCAGTGGTACATTCTGCCTTCACCTTCATTCTAGTGGACCTCCCCCGGTTAATAGTTGCATTTCAAGATCAGGGTTGAAACCTATTACGAATCACGGATCCATATCACATTAGCCCAAAAAAAATTAATCATTTCTTTTTTGAAAAAAAAAACTTATTGGATATTGTAATGTGTGATTCTTTGCAAAAAATTGCGGATTTTTTTCTTTTTTTTTCATTATTTTTCATATTAGTATCTGTAGTGTCTGCAAGCCTTCGGGACCGTGGAGTGAATTGGGCTGCTGGGTGGGGTAAAATAAATCAAAACATAGTTGGATAATGAATAAATCCTGTAGTAAAAGTAACCTAACCTAACCGTAATCAAACACACAAAACCCTACAGAATAAAAAGTTATTAACTGTGAATTCTGTAAAATTGACTGTAAACAGTGCCCTTTATTAGCAACGCAGAAATTGGAAAACGTATCTTATTCGTCACCTAAAAAAACACAACTTTGCAAATTTTCAAGGATCTAACCTAGATATTTTTAGGATAATGGCAAAAAATGAATAAAAATTTGAACTTTCAACACTCTGTATATCCAAAACTATCAACTTTCGGATAAGGCATATTTTCTCCATTCCTCACCATTTGACGTGTAGTATCTCCAGCTCTTCGATTGTTCCATTGTTAATAAATCACCCTGTATTTAGGTAGGTTCTTCATACTGATAATTTCGCTTTCCTAACAACATTTTTAACATCGCATTCCACGTTTCTGGGTGTCATTTTGATTACATATTTTTTTACTTATAACCAATTTATATGTGCAATTCACTTCTTATGCTGAGCACATTGTAGAAGAGAACAAATGGCTAAAATGAAGGGAACTCCTTTATTAGGAAATACCTCTCTAAATAAATTTAGAACAAATAAAACTCGTTTTCCGTAAATTCGTTTTTTCTGATGTTTTTTAAGATTTTGCCGCAAGACTGGATATTATTAAGTCTATATCTTTTACCGTTTTCAATTTCCCAGTAACGATGTAGCTCTAATTTGAGACATCCTGTACGGGGGTTTTCTATATAAGCAAGAGAAAATGGAAAGGGCTTTTAGGTCAAGAAAAAGCAAAAAACACACAAAAAAACGTGATAAAGGCTTCAAGAACACAATCTTTTATATAAGCAAAGCACAATAAACTTCCGTTCGAGGGCCACACCTTTTATGCCAGCAAAACTGCAAATATTCCCTTAGGCAACAACCCTTAACTGAGAAACTTTGAAGGTAATTTAATTTCCCTTTCAATACACGACCTAAAATAAATTCTTAATGGAACGTTTTTCCACTTGCTGCTTCCCCTTTTCAGACAAAAATTCTCAGTTTAGCGTTACGGGACACATACAAACAATTTGTATTGTATATTATGTGTTTCAACTTATGAAAAATCTCGACTCGGTGCTAAAGTTTGGAGTATTGTATTGACTGAGTGAGGTTAGAAACTTAACAGACGCCCGATCAAATTTGACATTTTTGGTGAATTTCTAACCTTCCGCGTTTGTTAAACTGGGTCACTGTCACTGTGCATCATGTAAGAAGGGCAAAAACATATATGTACATTCCATGCAGAGTCGAGATTTTCTATGAATTGGAAAAAAAAATTACACACCCAATAAACTTGCTCTATACTTACCCCTGATTCGTCCACTACCACCACTATAAGATCACCAACGAAGTGTTATAATTGAACACTGACCAAATCCAGTGGAATAGTTTCGTCATTGATGTTTTCATCATTAGGACGAATGAAGCTCGATTTAGTGGTTGAAACCGGAATGTCCAGTTTTTGTTGTAGACATTCCGCTTTATCTGAATGCTATACAGGATTGTCCTGAATTTGAACGCGCTTCTTGATAGTGCCAACACGGTTGCTGCATGTGCGCACTGGGGGTGGAGGTTTAACTTTAAGTGTGTTGCTGCCTAGTATCTCAGGTTGACTCATCGGTATCTTTGGAAAAATTGTCAAATTGTTATAAGTTGCGGTTAATAAAAGTAATATCACTCAATATGTAAAGTGGTAATAACAATGACCGCCATTTTATATTACAAAGCTGCATGAAATTGGCGATGAGTGAACGTAGTTTAAACTGACAACTAATTTACAATTGACATTGACATATGATTGTAAGTCTCAATATATCAAAGTAGGCACTGACAGTTACAGCCACCAAATAGTTTCCATACAAATGTTGGAATCAAAGTAACGGTTGGAAAACTATTTCATTTCAACGGAAATTATCCTCTTGACATAGTTAACAAGACTATGGCTGGATCTAAGCAAGTAGATGAAGTTAACACAATGGATATTTTGAATTTTTCTTATTTTGTTGATCAAAACAGCTGTCATTGTCATTACTTTATAACTATATTGATTGAATTTGGAATAAACATCTTACAATAGTATGGTAGGATGAGGGGATGTCTCCAAATCTCTGGTCTTGCTGACCAATTACAGGCGATTGTCTCGTGCTGCTTCCAGGAGTGCTGGGGCGATGAGACATGGAAATTGATTCCTCTATGGAGAGGGTTGAATTGCTTCTTGAAGGTTGAAGGTTGAGGTTTTGAGAGGGGTTGTCCAGTTTTCGTCTACCTCTATTGCGCTACGCGTTGATTAATAATGAAGAAGAAGCTCGATTAATGTTTACAGATATGTGTATGTTTGATTTGTGTTAATGCCAAATTTGTTTCCTGTGCTGTTACTATTATCATCAAACTGCTTTCCATGGAAACCAGGAACAAAGTTTCGGCTTTGTTTGAACGTTTCTATGGAAATTAAGCTGTAGTTAAAGTTAACACAACATTAATAAATTAGCCCTAACAGGATGGTCTACCTGGAGGATGTGGTGAATTTTGAAATCCGACCTTTTTGCTTCTTATACATGAGAGATAAAACCTTTAAATATTTTTACGAATTTAGACATAAAATCATTGTTGCCCATGTATTGGACTAGTTCGCCAGTTGTGCGTAATAAAGGTCGAATATAAACATAATTACTTATATAATAACTCAGTTTAATATCATCATTTAATATTGAAAATTGTGTTGTGAACACCCCTGCTTTTATTGGATTCAAATACATTTTTTTTTAAATTATCAAGAATCCTGACACTGTATAATATATAAACGAAAGTAATTGTCATATAGTGACGTTTTTAGAACCAGCTACTGTTATAATTTTTTTTTTACTTTCTTAATTGAAAATTGTGTGCGATATGCTTTTGGATTTATTACATCGATAGGATAATTTTTCAAATTAAAGAGAACATTCACAGCATCAACAACACCTAACCTGAATTAAATCATTAGCATATTACAACATTTTAAGATTCAGCAATTTTCCACATTTATCCACGTATTTTCCATTTCATTTTTTTTGTTGTTGCTGGTTCTTACTTGAAAAACGTGCTCTGTACGCCCCTTTTTTAAAACACATCAAATCCATGTTTTTTATATATAAATTACAGAGACCATTCAGGTACAACGCTAAGATCTAATATGCCATTGGTGTCTCAATTCTTACGAAAATCAGCGACGTATTTGGTTTTTATGAGTTTAAACACATTTTCGAAATTTAGTGCGATAGAAAACTTTCTTTCTCACACTCTGGATTTCCTTCAGGTGCAACTCTCAAGTCGGTTAAAAAATTCGAATTTATCTCCTTTCAATAGCCTCGTTGGAACAGGGCAGAAAACCAAGTGGGATACTTGATTTCTTAGAACTTCCACAAATTTTTCAAATTTAGTGAGATAAAGTTGACATTTATGTGAAGAAAAAGTAATTTATTTGGTATTACCTTCATGTTACGACTCTGATTATCACATAGTAGTCTTACCTGTTAATATCCATGATAATCAGCGGCGTACTGCGCTTTAATAGCTTTTACAAATCTTAGATAGCAAACCTCAACTTTTTTCATAAAATTCAACTTTTAAAACAATTATTTAGAATTAAAAAACTTAATTATTTATTTTTGGTATGATTCATTTAAAATTAATGATTTTGTGACGCGTATCTCGTTCTTCAAAGCATGTACAAATTTTTGTAATTTTAAATTATGATGAACTTGAAAATTATAGCTTACAGACTATTCCTTGACGGTTTTGACTGTTTTGAACCCTTTCAGTATCTGTAACCCTGATTTTTTTAATTGTTGCTGGTTTAAAAGTTTTTTTTAAATTGTATTCTTTATGTCTTTATTTTTGTTTCCCTCAAATGTATATTGTTCAAATTATAGAAAACCCGTCAATGTGTGATAAACATAAATTCATTAACGCATTATATAGTTTTAAGACACAGTAATTTTCAATTTCATGAAAATTTTGTATGTATATTTTTATTGGTTCTTGGCTTTACACGAAATTTTTTCATTTTTTCTACAGAATATCTACAGTACTTGGGAAGCATACCCAAAAGATATTTATGGCAGTCCAGTCCGTTAAGGTTTAGTAATTTTCATTTCTTTTCCATTTGGGTTATGGGCTGGTTTTGCTTTAATAACATTAGGATTTGTGGCCCTGTTTTTTCTGGTTTTATATTTACAAGTTCAAACAAATAAATATTTACCTGATAATAAATGCCGGCAAACACCAGCATATTCAACACCAACAGCATGCATCCAACCCCCACTGTGATGCTTAAGGCAGTGTAACTGTACAAATGTTTCTTTGCGAAATTATCCAGAGACTCTTCCCCCATTTCCTCCTCTGCGAGTATGATGGTACAATTAAATACTTATGATTCCTCTTTAGAAGACCAAAGTTACCTGAGAGTTTTACGTGGTCACCAATAACCTCTAACAGGCGATCATCAGTAGTACTCTGCGGTAGGCAGTCGGTACTTACGGCTGATCTTTGCCCATCTACCACATACAAATCTGCTATGGACACTGGTCGCATAATAGGAGGTATTCTTGTGAAAGATTCTGGTCGAACTGCCCCTGTAAGGTGAAAATAAGTAGACTCTTAGATTTATTATTTGTGAAATCGATGCCTTAGATGGGGCGACACTCTATTAGCCACGTGAGACTTGAGACTATAATAATGCTTCAATCAGCCTCTTCTTAAGGAATTGGGCACTTAAGCTAATTGGGAATTAATTAAGATTAAGCACTGACAAGAGCTTGTTAACTTCCCATTTCCGATCTTTCTGCATGAGAGAATAGTCTGAGGAGTCGCTAGTGATTAACTGAAACTGCTTCTTATTGCTGAAAAGTTGAGGACGTTCGAGATTAATGAGCTCCACGTACCGATTTCTTAGTTTTTCCTCACGGCAATAGTTTCAGAACCAAAGGTTTTACCTCAATAAGCCAATTAATGAAGCCGTTAGTTAACTGTAAAAATACGAAGAAAATTTTGCTGAAACTGTGCCGAACGATTTAAACGAGAAATTCGCAGCCGAGCGAAACAATACCCGAAGGTTTAATTAAAATGTCTTTGGTGGAGTGTTGTTGACGAAAATTTAATTACCTCTTATTCCACCTGCAAGTCTGTTGAGAAAATAATGAAACGATTATTAATGCCTCCCCTCTTTCGGCTTTAGGTCCACAAACGTCGGACTAATACTGATTGTTTACGGCTAAAAATTCAGAAATTAGTCTGCACAAACAACTAATTAAAGAAGAAATTAATTCTACGCTCGATTTGTTGTATCAGAAAAATTTCGTATTACACACAATTTCAACTAATTTTTTATTTCAATCTGCTTATATAATTCTCGCCTCAAAGGACCCACTGAAATCCAAATCCAATTCTTTATTTCGGTTTGAAGTTGGAGAATTAACAAATTGGCCCCGAGCGTATAAAACTTTGCTGAAACGAGTTTGAGGACTTGAAAAATTCCCACAATAAATTATTACAAAAATTAGAAAACTTCTGGAAAATCCAATTATAAAACAATTTGATTTGGCAACGTTTTTGGCTGGAACGTTCCTTGTTTTGTGATATTAAATTTGTTGACGTTACACGGAAGAATGGACGTAGATGAAATGACTGGAGTTTAATGTTTTAATTTAATAACAATTGTTTTTGAAGTTGACTGTTGTTCTGCACTCCATAAAAGACTATAAACTGAGATAATATGAACTTTAAAGTCCCAGATGCTTGATGAGCACATGTAACGAGCTTCCAGATGTAATTCTTGGGCCCTCTCTTTGCTATTATGAGCACTCGAAATTATTTCGAAAACGACATAGATCTATTGTTTTTAGTCATTTCTCCTTTTCCAAATCATCCCAGAAAGTACCTAATTATAAAGGGTAAAGCACTTTTTGCGTATACATGGTCTACGTTTCTGAAATTCAGCCATGAGGATTTTGGGTAACCATAAAAGATATGAGGTCAGTTAAACTGGTGCAAAGTTGCGAAGTTTGTAGTTCAAAAATATGTCGTTCCAAAATTTGAAAACTTTCAATCGCTTCCTGAGGAATTTAAAAAAAACTAAAACTTATGCAAAAAGTTTTTTTTCTTCGGCTTATGGGGCGAGGCACTTCAAAATGATTGCCACTTCATCATTGCTGCTTTTCCTCTTCTAAAACATGGCGATGTCCTATTTGAAATTCATTTAGATTTTTCGGGAACACCACCGACTTTAATTTTTGCTCTGGACACAATCTTGAATTTTCATATTTTTGGAATAAGATTGTTTCTGATTACGATGATATATCACGTATTAAGGCTCAGTCTTGCAGTTTGGTGCAAATATCAAAAATCTTGATCTTACAATGAATGTCTTAGAAATGACAAAATAAGAAACAAGTAATAGAGACGCAAACATCACATATAAATGTGAAAATCGAAGATGGCCACAAAAAACAGCAAAATTGATGATGATCGTGCAAAAATCGAAACGTCGGAACGTTACAGAAAAGGAAAAGTTGCAACAATGAAGTGTTAATCATTTGGAAATAAGTTAAGAAAAAAATAAAAACATTTTTCCAAAAATTTCAGTTTTTTCCGAATATCTCTGAAAGATGTCGGAATTTTCTAAATTTTAAAATGGCATATCCTTGAATTCTACATTGCGCAATTTTGTCCCAATTTAACCGATCTCGTATCTTCGTTGATACCGAGATCCCTATGGTTGGCTTCTAGGACACCCTGTATAATGGAATTTATTCGTTATTCAAATTCTTAAACTTACTTATTTCAAATTAGAAGAAATTGCTAGAATAGAAATACTTACCTGCATAATAATGGGACTCCCTCTCAAAAAAGTGGTGATGCCTCATGCTCACATCATCGTTACCAGGTTGGTGCAGCTGAGGTATCAAGTTCAACCAGAGAGCCATTTTGTGACCGCGATAATGACTTTTCATTTTCGGCTTTTGGGCTGAAAGGAAAACATGCTAAAATTTTTACTTTTTCTTGAATGAAAATAAAAAATTGTGAACTCTTGAGGTTGTAAACCTTGAAAGAATGTCGTAGAAAGGAAGGACGCATCGAAAAAGAGACACAAAAGTTTTCACCATATTAAATAACTTTCCTCATAGTAAGTAAACTGATACTGAAGCCTTTTCGCAAATATGTCAACATCTATACTGTGAAATTTACTGGAAAATTGTCAGGACCCGAAAGGGGATTTATATTCTGATTAGACTAAATTAAGGTACGTTAATGATATTTTCCGGGATTTTGCTGGATCATTGCTTTTCTCTCACTCACTTTCCATCACTCCAGTTCGTTGATTTAGCCAGAGCGTAGGAGCTTAATATCATTATCTCTCACCTTTCACCTCTCCCCTTTGCTGTTCTCGCTTTCGTTCATAATTTTCTGCATCGCATCCTTTTGTTTAGGAACGTGTTCAAAAATTATGAATTACCAAGCTTTAAACAACAAAATTGCCACGGTAAAACGTCAACTGCATGCGGTGGTAGGAGATGCGAGAAGACGGCTCTTGACCGGAATTCCGGGAATTAGCTGCAATGCAACAGCATTTGTCGTTCGAGAGGTCAACGTGGGCAGTTGATACCGTGCTATAAGTTACATAGTATTACTAAGAAAACATATTTTAAGAATATTAATTTTTGAAATATTTTTGGGGGATTATTGACTATTTGGCCATGTGGAGGAGCCGTCACTCTCCATGTTTTTGAGTTTTTTCTATTCCATTTCGTTTCATTTAAACCTTAAATAATTGTTTAAGTTTTCGCATTGATTGTGATGATATTTTTATTATATTGGTGATCATTATCATATTGATTAATGCCTCACGTTGCATTTACTATACAGGGTGTTTTATTCAAAGTGTCACAAGCGATTATCTCTGAAATCTAATTTAAAATTTTAAAAAAACTTTCAAACAAACGTTGCCTTCTATGAAAGGGGACATCCAACGCACATAAGCAAATTTTTATTCAAGGTTATTTAAAGGATACTTTAAGGTCAACTTTGTTTTATTAAATAGAACACTCTTGTTTTTTGGTAAATTTATAAACCTATTAAAATATTAAGTGTTTTTTGCTGGAAACATTTTTTCTAAAACTTTTCGTTTTCCAGATATCGACAAAAATTGAAGTAACACCCTTAAAATAACGTATGACTTATGTTACGAAAAAAATTTTATCAATAAAAAATAAAAATTCACGGATCCTAGAAATTAGTACAAAATCATAGCCAAAATTATCTTTGAACATTTATCGGTAGATCAATAAAGCTATGTTTTCATTAGGATATACTCTGTAAGTGTGTGTACTGTAAGTTTTCGTTTAAGGGTATAGAATTTATTTATAAATTTCAAAAGAATATTTAAGACGACGCTAATTATTTGTTTTTAAACTAAAGTTGTTAATTTAAAAGTGAAAAATATAGAAGTTTTCCGAAGAAAACAAATTTTAAGTGCTGTTAGCTTGTGGACAAAGTGGTCAAAACGGCGCTGAAGTTTATCGGATTTATGTGCAAAGATTTCCTGAAGAAAAATCTATTCGTCGAACTTTTTATGGGATAATCAAGAAATTTCTTGAAAGTAATAACGTAGAGACGAGTAAAAAAACCCGCGCGGTCAACATTTTGAGCATTTGTTGGACTGATAAATGTTTAAAAATAATTTTTGCTATGATTTTGGATAAATGTTAAGAATCTATAAATTTTTATTTTCCATCCATAAAACTCTTTTCGTAATTTAAGTCATATATTATTTTAAATGTCCCACTTCAATTTTTATTGATACCTGGAAAACGAAAAGTTTTAGGAAAAACAAATTTCCAGCAAAAAATACTTGATTTTTTTAAGCTCTTGGTAAATTTACCAAAAAGAGTGTTTTGGAATAAAATTAAGTTGCCCTTGAAATGTTCTTTAAATGACCTTGAGTAAAAATTTGCTTATGCGCGTTGGACGTCCCTTTTCATAACAAGTAATGTTTCTTTGAAACTTTTTTTTAAAATTTTGTTTCGGAGATAATAGCTTGTGACACTTTAAATGAAATAGTCTGTAGTATATTCAAAATTATTTAGCTTTATGCGAGGTGGATATACGAAGTGGTTTATCCCAGACATTAAGCGGTGGATGCAAGCAAAACATAGCGAAATAGACCGCTATTTTATCCAAACGATGACGACGGTGTGGCCGGCACCTATATGAAAAGGATTAGCAAGCAGAGCCAGAGTAACCGAAAAATCGACTCTCTGGAGCATTGCATATTCGATTGAGACCAATTCCGGAGCAAAAGACAAGAAGCAAATACCAAATGCGGTCGAAACATCGCAAAGGAAAATATCGAAATTTGCTAACAAGCAACAAAGAAAATTGAAAAGCAAAGGTAAAGTCAAGGCAAAAGTCAAAATTGAAAGAAATCGGAATTAAAGACTGAAACGGAGTCCTTGAAGAAATGCCTCATGGCGATATCAGGGAAGAGGGACGAAGTTTGGTTGGTCGGTGATGTTGGACGGAAGCCCACCTGACACCATGTGAGCAATGGAGATGACCTTTGAGCCAATCCCACATGTGTGTTGCAGATTCTCTAATCCCTTCAAAATAAAAAATAAAAAATGTATACAAGGCATAACTAAATGCTTCATTGGGTCCTTCAGTTTTAAACAGTCTGTGGAAGTATCTTGAGACAAACTTTTGATTAACTTTTATTTTATTTATTTCGACTTCGCTCGTTTCTTAAAAAAAGAAAACGTGCATATTTGCAACACATGTAATTTACAATAAATAGTCTGTGCAATTGTTCTCATTAAGGTTTAGATTAAACAATGTAATTTATGCTGTGTTGAGCTGTATCGTTACGATCAGTGAATGTGTGTTTTACAAACGGCTATTATCCTTAGTTTAAACGGTTCCATATCCAGAAACATCCTACCAAGGGTATTTGTTAATTGTCTTGAAAGTTTACCAGTTTGCATGGCAATAGTAGTTGCTACAGCACGGGACTGCAATATTAGAGCACTTTACTCTAATATGTACTGTTCTACTGAAGCTATGATCGTAAATCTAAACACCAATTTCTAATTTATAAATATATCAGGTGGGTAGTCTGCCTTGGTGCGAGGACCGTTTAATAAGTTAGTGACTTTTTGAATGAAAGATATTTTTTTCAGCCAAAAAACGTTTTATTTCTCAACACAGTCTCCTTTTAGCTCGATATATTTAGTCCAGAGTTTTTCCAATTTTTTTATCCCTTCCAGATAATAGGTTTTATCAAGTTCCTGCAAATAGACGTTTGTTTCAGTGATGATCTCTTCATTCGACCCAAATGTCTTACCTCCCAGCCATTTTTTCAGGTTTGGAAACAAGAAATAGTCGCAGAGGGCTAAATTTGGAGAATATGCTGGGTGGGGTGGCAGTTCGTAGCCTAATTTATGGATTTTTGCCATGGCGACTACACACGTGTGCACCCGTGCATTGTCTTGATGAAACAGCACTTTTTTGTCGTTTTTGCTTCAATTTAATATCTAATCTGTCCAAAAACTCTACATAATATTCACCAGTGAACGTTTTACCCTTTTCAAGGTAATCGATGTGAATGACATCAAATGCATCCCAAAAAACTGTGGCCATCATCTTGTTAGCCGACAGACTTATCTTGGCCTTCTTTGGTACATGTTCACATGGAGAAACCCACTGTTTCTTGGTCTCTGGTGTGTTGTGATGGGTTCACATTTCGTCAACGGTTACGAAACGGCGCAAAAACTCGTTCGAATTGCGGTTTAACGTCGCTAAACCCTCTTTTGAAATGGTCACACGGGAGCGCTTATGGTCGAGTGGGAGCAATCTCGGCATCCATCGCTCGGATAGCTTTTTCATATCCAAATATTCATGTAAAATGTGATGTACCTGCTCAATTGAGATGCATACAGCCTCAGCCACGTCATGCACTTTCATTCTCCGATTGTCCAATATCGTTCCATGGATTTTATCGACAATTTATGGACCTCTTTTGGACGACCTGAACGTTTCGCGCCACTTGTGCTGGTACGACCGCAACGAAACTCAGTAAACCACTTTTTAACCATTGAAATTGATGGTGCAGAGTTCCCATGGTATTTATCAAGTCTTTTTTTGGTTTCGGTGATGTTTTTTTATGTAAAAAATAATGCTTGATCAGCACACGAAATTCGCTTTTTTTCATTTTCGTCGAAATTCATGAGGTCATCTGCTTTCAATGGCTGTTAAACAGAAACTAAATGACGTAGCTTGCTCAAAACTTGACAGTAGTCTATTAACAAATGACAGTTGACGGAAGTAGTGTTGCATTTGAAGTTATTACGCGAGAAATTCAAAAAGTCGCTGACTTATCAAACGGCCCTCGTATCATCACAGGCTTAATGGTTTAATTAATTAGTGATTATTTTATTTTTTTGTTAGTGATATAAATTGCATAACTTATTTAAAAAAAAACTATGTCGCGAAGATTCACAAATCTTTTACATTTGAAGGAATTACACTCCCGAGCATAAAATTAGGATCACTTGTAAAATTCCTCAAAGCTTGTAAAAACAAATTCGAGGGGCACTTTTCCAGCTTAGGAAAGGTTCTCTTTGAAATCTAAAACGATTTAAACAAAAATTACATGTTTCGATGAGCCTTCGACAAAAAAAGCGGCCTCGTACCAAAATTCCTGGAATGCGTTATCAGCATTTTTTATTTCGTATCTTTATCTGTATATTGCAAATTCTGCGACTGGTTTAATTTTGCCCTTTCGTTAAAACGCCTCTAAATCTTGTCGCTGCGGCATTAATTGTGGCGGCTATAGAAGATGGTCGCGGACAGCGGGAATCTGTTAAAAACTTTGGAGTAAGTCTACCTACCTGCCCCACCTAGACTGAACAATAAGCCCTAATATACCATATTTAAATACTTTTCTTATTTGTGGAGATTAAGATATAATTAAAAAATTTTATATTTAAAAATTTTTTTAAATTAAAATATGCATTAAAAGATACACCCTATCACTACAAAATGCACATATGTCTCTTGTTATATCCATGAATGCACGTGTTTAAGACTCTCCTCATATTCTCGCTACCTTCTTGATGCTTTGCTTTTGGCATATACGCTATATTCCAGATTTAATGGGTTAATAAAGGAGACGGGAACTACACTATACCCCCACAACTCAACCGTTTACCATCTTGAAATTTCAATCAATAACCCATATAAGCAAAGCCCAAACGTAACACTTCCAGCTATTTCAGAGGTAAATGTGCTATTTTAGCTTTAAATGGCGCTACACCTTTCTAACTTCGTTAAAGAGCTTTCGGCTTCCTCTATGTGACGTTTAATCGGCTTAAAGTACATCCCAAGTAAGCCAATTTATCCCCCCTGTTGCGAAAGTCATTACCAGCACCAAACTTTACGTTTCGATTTTGACTTGGATTGGTAAGCATGATTTGATTTGTTTTGAGATCCAGGTCAATTATAGCGAACTGGAATTCAAAGCTAGCATAATAGCAGAAAGAATTCATGTTAGCTCTGCATTTGATTAACTAGAGCACCCCAAAAACCGGCCGGTTTTGATCCTATTGGATCTCGTCAATTCGGTTCGTTTTTAGTCAATTAAATCCAGCCAAAAATCGGAAATATGAACAAACAGAATGTTGGGACTGCAGGAAAATATCTTACCAACGCTATCTGCCTCGACCTTTTATGACTACTATACTATTTGTGTACATTTTCATTAGTCTTAGCTACAGGTCCGCCTTTTGAACTAAGTCCCGCTGCTTAAACTCCAAGATTGGGTCGAGATTCGGCAAAAAAGAACATGGCAGATGCCGCTGATGGCATGCTTTCCTGCAAGTCCAACAACTGCTGCTGACACTACTGATTTCTTCAAGGCCTCAGTCATCTTAGTATAGAATGTCATTTTATGTTTGTTCCACAGAGTTGAAAATATCACTATTCCTACCTTTACAAGAAGCTTCAAGTCGTTTAACCACAATAACAATATTTACTCAAGTATTCTTTGCTCAAACACGAAGCGCCAGATACCCAAATTAACAATTCTTTTCGGATCTCATTTCCCTTTCAATTTTATCAACTTTTTCAACCGCCTTCAAAGTTCCCAAGGGTATTTCGAACTTCGGATGCTGATACTTTGAAAAATATAGGTCTGTCTTGCTCAGGTGTTACCTTGAGGAGGGTCTTATTTAATATACGGATAGATGCGGGTTAAGAGTTCGCAAACAATTGTTGAATGTTTCGTCATGTCAGAGAATGTTCCTGTTCACTTGATTGGATCTTAAGACACCGGACAAGGAGGGATAAATTTGAGACCGCCTTTTCTTGCTAATGCCCATCGACCTGCAGGTTTTGTACAGATTCAGGCTCTAATGAGAATATAGAGATATCCAGAATTTCTTAGAAAAAAATCTCAAAATTGTATCGAATTAACTATTAGACTAAACAAACAAATCTTATTGAGTTGTGGGTTAAACATGTGGGGAATTTTCTCATTAACAGACCGAAATCGAACTAGCTTAAATATTTAACTGCTGTGGCTCCAAAATTAGCCTGTTGTAAAATTAAACACTGTTAGGCTTATTTCCATATTTGTCTCCAATTTAGGACGCTTATTCTGCAGTGTATATTTACCCTTTAAAATCAAACACACCTAATGGCTTGCAACGACAAGTTGTGTTAGTAATCTCTCAATAACATTTAATTTTAATTATGAGTTTATACGGCACATAATGCATTTCCCAGATCACTCGAGTTACATCGGACTTACCTTTCTTAGGACTAGTCATCTTACACCTTTAACTTCATGTTATGTTGTTGCATGTTCATGCATTCATGTTTTTATGATTCAAACAATCGAAATGATGCTAACCTGAATGCGAAACCATTTAACACTTCCTAGATATTTAATTATTTCTAAAATTTCTCTAAGTTCTGAAAGCTTTCCATCCCGAAGAGGATATTTCGGACAGATACAATAAGATATGATTTTGAGTCTCTTTAACTTGCCCTTTGACTAGATACAGTACATGGTAGGCTGCATTTGTAAGCCAAGAATCTTCCGGGTTGTACATTTGGCTGTTGCGTTTCTTTTAAAAATACAACTAGGAAGTCCAGCAAAGTAATATTTTTGGAAAATCTAGATTATCTCTTTCTGATTGGCGGATTATGTCCTCTATATCTAAACTTCTATCTAGTATGTTTCAACAACTAATGCCAATATAGACATAGTAATCAAGCAGCATTTAATTAGAGCTGTACCTAGCTCATTTCTCTGTCACAGTTGTGATACCATTAATCTTTATGCAGAAGAGAAAAGACCTTATTATAGAAGAGGAGCTTAGTGATGCACCCTTGTGACCTAACTAAAGCTTCTCGATTTATCCTTCACACAAAACTATTTAAATTTTCTGCAGGCGACCATACGGTAATACTTTAGGTCTTGTGGTTCCGATTATTCTCGTGGTTCAAAAGGCAAAGAAAATATTGACTTTTGGTATGGTACTAATGAGCGACTCTGAATTGCATGGATTAGTTCAATAACGAAGATATGTCTATAACATAATCTAAAATAATTTGCTAATAGAACAGTATTGTTTCAAATTTGATAGGTGTTTCAATGGAGTGATATTTGGACTAAAGCGGATTAATAAATTGAATTTCACTGTAAGGCAATTTCATTTTTACACCTGGAATTACATAGTATGGTTGAGAGATTTAACGGCACTGTCGACCATTGGATATGGTAAATAACTTACCGTGGATTTTGTAAGGCTTACAGAATAAATTGACGCTATCAACACTGTAGAGATATTATAACTGTGTATGGGTCACATAAGAGCAACTTTTGAGCTGCAGCAGAAAGCACACAGCATTCCAACATATAGCGAAAAATCCAACACTCACCAGAAGGAGAATGGTAGGTTTTCTGACAATTTTCGAATAAAAAATACATCAGGTACAAAATATCTGTATCTAGGATTAATTCTAGATAAAACGTTTATGACGAAACTCTATGTGAGTCGTATATTAGAAATTTCCTGCCCTTGCTTTCAACGCGCCATAAGGGTCCGTCGTAGGGGTGGGAACCTAATAAACTTTATAGCCTCTGTACGTACAGTTGGTATCTAAAATACGTACCCTCACATCTTGCACTTAATTTACGTAGGATGGTTGAAGTCTTGTGATTTATTTTTTAGGGACGATCTTATTTTTAATCACCTCAAAAGAAGCCACTTGAACCAAAAACGCCATAATAAAAGTTGCATAATATAAGCGATATGTCTTTTAAATAATTTATAAAACTAACAATCTATTTTTAAGTTAATGATGGCTATCTAATTTATAGTTGAACACAAATCTCACTCAATGTACCTAAGAATCGGCAAAACTTACAGGAACCTCTCTATCTTTAAATTTTCGTCGCAGCTGCTTCAATACCGTTACAAAAAACTTCGATCTCACATATTTCATGGGTATCTATTATGTTCTTCATACGGGCCCATAAATAAAAATCAAGGGGTATCAGATCGGGTGACCAAGGAGGTCATGGAATAGGGGCACCAAACGTAGGGGATGACTTTTAGGTTGTGAAGCCTGTATTCTTTGTCCATGGAAAAGATACAATCGGTTCTCATGGATTGTTATCCAGACAATCTGATTAGAGACCTTTATTTGGCGGGAAATTTTCTAGTATTGCTGGAAAGATCTTACTCAACAAGGTTTAGAACGTCATTTCAGTAAAAAGAAACGATTTCCAAATAATTTTTGACATTATACTGTACGGTTTCCAGTAACACACCACTAAACCTTAACCGTTTTACGGATGCGTTGAAAAACCAATAACTACTAACAGGAGTTGAAATCTGAAGAATGTTATCAAGTAGAGGACATGAATAAAACACTTTTCTTAGGAAAGAATTGCCGACTTCCCGACTGCAGTTTCGCTCTTTATCAAGGATATCATTCGATTGTGCATAGGGAATACGGAAAAGTGCCTGTTTGCTGGGTTTCGGGTTTAGTCTTGATAAAGACTGAAATTGCAAACGTAACGTCGCCAAATCTTTCGTAAAAGGAACAACTTTATTTATTGTCCTTTGCCTGATAAAATCACTCAAGCTTATTTGAACAAGAACACGATATCTCTCTAGGTAATTGAAATTTAAGGGCCAAATAATGGTGTTTCTTAAAATAAAGTGTTTTTAGGAATCTTCATTTTACAGTACTTTCAAAATTGCAAAAATAAATACTGATATGGCTCTATCTTCGAAACTAAAAGAAATGATGCAACTTCGTTTTTGTAGGATCATAAAGTGCATAGAGGCGATTGAGCTCTTTCTTAACGCAATTGCTTCACGTGTTCTCCGATACTTGAAGTGTAACGTTAAGATTAACTAGTTTGTTTGTGCTTCTACTTCTTAAGTTCATTTTTTCATGTATATAATATTGTATGTTAGAAGGTAAAAAAATAGAGCGTTTCAGCTAAGCTTGTCTTCTACAAAAATTCCTGATTTTTATTTTATACGGTTTTGAAGTATTTTTTTAATTCTGTAAATTGAGAATCTTTTAGCTTTCTACTTGATTACAAAAAATCGATTTAATCTTTATTTATCAGTGTTGATAATTTGAATGGTGTCGAATTCTGCCATTTTCAACTATTTCATATCAAAAGGGATTCTAAAAAAGAACTCGTACTTCTAATTTTCAAACGTTTAATGTTACTTTCTTGATGTGCTTCGCCCGCGAGGTAAAATATGAAAACAAAAAAAACTTTCTGAAAAAATTATAGTCGAGTATTATTTGAAGTAATCAAGTTTATAACGTATTAGAAAATAATTCAGATATATGTAGTTAATTTTACTTTATTTAACGAAGTCAATAACATTCTTTGTTGAATTCAGACCTTACCTTTAACTCCAAAATTATAAAATATTAACTGAAGTAAATTTTCGAAATGTTTACCGTCTACATTAATACATTTTCCAAGACTTAAACCAAAATTCTATCGCGCTTTAAACAAGATTTACTTATTGTCTCTGATTGTAAACACATTTTTTTGAATATTACTCCATAACTTTTCTTTACTGTTAGGTAAGGATTTGTATACCAATGACTTTAAAAAAATGCAAAAAATCTAATGAGTATAAGTCGGGACTTCGTAGTGGCCACATATGCTCGTTAAACATTAGTCTGTTACTTCATGCATTAAACAGCTATCAGCGCTATCATTTATATCCGAAGCTGCATGAAATTTATAAATTAACACTAAAATGAATAAGGGCTTAAACAAACCCTAGACTGCCAACCCTGTGAAACCGTTCTCAAGATTTATTATGGCCGAAGCAGGACAAACAAATTTAGGCATTATGAATATGCCCTGCAAAAGGGGACGACAAGGAAGAGTTATTTTCAAAATTGGAAAACTTTTAATTGGATTTACCGTAATACTCCGTAGATCGAAATTTTTAAATCAGGTCACCAAACATATCATATTGACTTTTAAACTATATTATGCACCGTCATCGTGATATAGGAGACAATCGACCTAATACCCGTTCTCAGTTTATCAGTATTCCGCTTGAAAGCCTGAACTTAAGAGAATCGTCGAGTTAAATGTGCCATGGTGGCATCTGCGATTATTATAGGATTACGCCTGATTGCGAAGAGGAATGATTAGCTTCATTGTTATAAATTATACTTACTTATGCTCAAATAGTACTGAGTGTTACTTTCGTACGGATCCCAGTTAAGCCCTCGATAGCGCGTTTTTTCCATAGCAGTCCCATAATCTGGAACCTCCTTGTGAGATCCGGGAATGTTCGGGTCTCCGGTTTTGGCGAAGTTACTCACAAGAACTAGAAGTGCCTCTGATACGCCCATGTCTTGCTTCGAGTAGTTTTGAGGAAAATTTGGGAGTCCTCCCACCAGGGGCTGGCCTAGAATGTAGCCCAAGTGTTCGCCCCTGATACTGCCTAGACGCTGAAATATGGACATTGTTGTAACAAGCCTTATTTTGGTTTAAATTCAATGTTATACTCGTAGAGATAATTTAATTGGTTAACTGAGCTTAAATCAGAATTATTGTTTTTATTTAAAGGTAGTCGCAAAAAAATTAATAAGTTCGAATTTTGCTTAAATACAGGATGGCGTAGATATAATTTAGCACCGTGTAAATTGCGCAATTTTTAAATTATAAGAGAATACTGTTATTTTAAATTCCAGATGGAAAGAGATTTTGTGTAAAAATAAATATTTTCGTGGTGGTATATGAGGAATGGTATTAGCTTTAAACTTCATATAGAAATATAAGGCAAAGCTGTACAATGAGTTTAACTCTTATGCGACGATTTATTTACTTAAAGGTTTAAATTGTGCATTTTCCATCTCAAACAATAACACAAGAGGTGTTTTGCAGCCCTTTTGATGTTTTATAATAATAGAAAAGAGAAGTTCTGGCAGTCTGTATAATTTTTCCATTCAATTATTTTAAAGATGCAGATGGTGTAGCATGATATAAGCGTGTCTTCATATCAAAGTGATTGTCACCCATAAACCGAAATGAAAAAATAGCACTTAAAATTTTTTTAAAAGTTTTTGAAAATATTGGGACCCTTAAAAAAAAAAAAATATATATATATATATATATATATATGTATTCGAAATTTTTTTTCGAATTTGTTCAAAGCCACCCTCGATTTTTTTATGAATTGCAGAAAGTTCCATAGTCGTCTTAATTTGTGTCTTCAACAGAACGGAGGACATTTCGAACAAATACTTTAGATGTGTAATGGTTGTAAGATAATTGTAATTATAAAATAAGTCCTATAAATAATTCGTTTGTTATAGCAACCGTAGTTTTTTAATCAATTTAATTACTATTGGAATGGTTTTCCGCGAACAACTCTCGAAGTGTTAAGAATTGCGACAGACATGTAATTCGAAAATGTTTGTTTTTGAATTCTGCATCGAACTAAATTAAAATATACGGGGGTCCCAATTTAAAATAAGCAAAATAAAACACTTTGAAGTTTGAAAAATGTGACGCTAAATTTTGGAGACCCTGTACAATATCGATCATCGAAACTTTTTTAATAAAACTATTAAACCATGCTTAATAAGCATCTTGAGTAGTTTCTTTACATAGACATTATCTCTATTTTTTATTATTTTTTCAAGCTAGAGGCGCAAATGTAATTTTTTTCAGTTTTTAATTTTTTTCGCCAGTATTATTTAACCGATCTCAACAAAATTTTAGGAATATGTAGACAATCATAGAAAGCATTTAAATTGTGAAAAAAAAGGGTATTCCATAAAAAAAAAAAAAGTTCGGCATCGTCACACTTTTTTGGGACACCCTGTATAATTAGAAATATTTTCCTGGAGTACGTTCTAAGACACAGGTAAAGTATACAAAATATCGAAAGTAAAAAAAAATGTTGTTTTTATAACCGAATACATCTATTTTACGCAAAAAATTAAATTCCCATCTATAGACTGATTCGCCATACTTATCCTGCTGTACCTTTTGTCACAATCTTCAGAATCAGTAAAAAATTATTAGAAAATGAGTAATAACAGAACTAAAGTATGTGATGTGTGTATATGTGTGAGTAAAAGTATGTGTGAAATATGTGAAAAACTTTGAAAATTCGGAGAGCTCAGATTATGATTTTTCAAATCTATTAAAGTCTAAAGCTTTTTAATTTGTTTTGTATGAACTCTTTTTGGAAATCTGCATTTCAAGTGATTTACTACCCATTCTTATGGGATCTTAAAGTAACATGAAATCAAATGCGCCCTTTTCAGCGATCAAAGGTGTCGTGACATAGATGAATTAGTTTTCGAGTCATATTTTTTCAAATCTATTAATATCTAAATGCCTTTAAGTTATTTTGCAAAAACTCTTTACAAAAAGCTGCATTTCACATTTTTCGTTTTTAAATTATTGTACATCAAACATTGTAATTTTATTTTTAAAAGGTGATTAATCACTTGAAAAGAAATCGACTAAACCAAAAATATCGCAATAAAAGTTGCATAATTATAGCAATATGATTTTTTATTTATGGCCCTCCACTCGATAATATCCCTCAAATTTCAACTGCCGTTAGTAATTATTGGTTTTTCATGCCTTATTGAGCAAGATCCTTCCATCAGTACTCGAAAAAAGTTTCGCCAAATAAATGTTTTTAATTAAATTGTCTGGAGAACATCCCGTGAGAATCAATTCTACTCTTTCCATGTACAAAAATTGCAGGCTTTACCACTTGAGGATCGTCCCCTAGGTTTAGTGGTTCTATTCTATGATCTCCTCGGGCACTAGATTTGACACCCTTCGATTTTTATTTATGGAACCTTCTGGAGAATATGGTTTACACCAACAAAATACATGACATCGAAGATGTCTGTAACCGTGTTGAAGCAGTTACGATGACAATTCGAACACACGGCCTAGATCTTACAAGTTATGCCGATTTTTACTGCTAATTGGATATTCATCATTTATATTTAAAAATAGATTATTGAAGATTGTTCTAAAAATCCCATCTCTGTTATTATGCAACTTTTATTATGACGTTTGAAGGTGGTCAATCAATCTTTAAAAATAAAATTGCAAGACTTCAAATACCCTCTATACTCCGTTTTATAGAACGAAGAATTTATCTACTTCTAAATATCCATTATATTGCACATACACTCCAATTTTCTATTCCTCTTTTTTTATTTTACAATTTCTGCCTTCTTTGCTCGATTATGTTTTAAGTTTTTCACTAATCCGGTTTCAACAAATTTTCGGAAAAATTTAACTACGTTGATACGAGAAATCGGTCACAACCATTATTTTTCGTAAAACAATGACACAATTGCATCTTTGCATCAAAGTTCAATTTCGAGAAATGGATTTTTGGATTTTACTCCCTTGACTGCATATTAAGGTGCTACGACCTACTAATAATCCGTTTAGCCCAATGTAAGGCGAAAGCTCTTTCCCCCTGGATTTTAAAAGTGTCTTGCAGTTCACTTGTAATATGAAAATATACTAAGTTAAATAGGGGGTAACTTTTATCTCAATTTAGGGTGAAAGCTCTTTCCCCCTGAATGGAGGAAAGATGGTATGTGAAGGAGCGTACGTATGTGGAAAGTGCGTATTGGGTGGTAACTTTTATCTGCATCACCTGTATATAAAAAAGCTACTTTACATGGTAGAAGTATTAAAACGAGAAGCCATTTTACCTGTGGATAGTCGCTATCCTTGCTCTGGTACCCGAAATGAAAAAAATACGTCTTAGCTCCCCTTCTTGCATGCAAATAAGCCACTCTTATGGCAGGAGCCACTGTATGTCCATCACTCAAAGCCTCCATAACAGAATCCCTAATGTTAATAGGATGAGGTATGGGTTTCTCCCAGTCCGTGTATTCGTTTCGCACAGCACTAAAAATTTCGTTCAAATGGTAGACGAAAGTGTTTCTTACAAACGTCCTAAGCACTCGATTTCTTTGATCCTCCTCAAATCCATACTGAATGTCGTTAGCATTAAGGTCCGCATAGCTTTCAGTGGTGGTGATCCCCAGCATAATCTCTGAAGTGATGAAGGTGTCACTAGCATGCTCCATGGCGTATGCCGGGTCAGTAGACTCGGAGTCGATGGGGAGAGAGGGAGATATTGGAGGCATAAAGCGGACGCTATTCAATTCCATTTCTAAAATCGCCTGCAGAGGCCTGAAAATGAAAGTTTTCATTTAAAATAAAGCGGATTCTAGAACAATAGCACTTAGACAAATCCCATTGTCTAAACCATGTTTATTCATGCACGTCATGTAAGCACGCACACATAATCTTGAATGTCTTCCCTCTCCGGAGAATTTCTTGCGCTTGACAGATTATTTGATTCTATCTCTCACAAGAGACGATGAATAAGACCGAAATCCCGTATAAATGCAGATAAGTTTCCACTTCAGGAAGGTCAAACTGAGATGTTAAGATAGCGATTTAGTTTATAGTTGACGTGAGTTTTGTGGTCCGGGAAGCAGATGTGAGGAGTTAGTAGCAAGTTTGGACATGAGTGCTTCGCAGCAGCTACATTTATGATATTGAGTTGGTGTACTGTTCGTGAAATATTAGTCTTCGAAGTTGTTGACGTTGTGGAAAAGGAAAAGGAAATGTAAGAATGTATACGTCGATTTTGTGATGTACTGCATTTGATATTTTCAAGGAATTGCGAACAAAGTAGGAATGTTAAAGTCGCTCCAGGCTGACTTTTATCAATGGGGCATATGGGATGCCCCGAATGTTATTCGGGATTGCGGTTAACATATTTTACTCAAAATAACTTTCATTTCGTTCTCTACGAAAAAGCGAATATTTCATAATTAAGCAGCAGTTGTAACCATAATAATAAACACTGTCAGAAATATTATCTCGATTAAATTTCTGCCAATATCTACGAGTCAAGAATTTACAAACGTATCACAAATACAGGGTATCCCAATGAAAAGGGGCCACCCCGCATATTTCTTATACCGTCGTGTTTGGAGGAATTTCCCGCAACGCATCGATTGATTTTTCTTAGAAGAGATGTTTTGACGTGCGCTTGGCGCCTGAACGAGCAACCCCTTAAGAAGAGGTGTTACAACCCCTTAAATTTAAATAGGAAAGAGGAGTCGTGTGATACCTAGTTTTAAAGGTCTTAACCCTCTTATAACAGGCTATGATAAAAGTAATTTTGACGAGTCGTTTTTGTAAACATTTAATGAATTTTAGTTGTCATTATTAAATTCACTTGCAAGAAAAAAATCAGATTTTGTTTATCAATTCTCTACTTATCGCTTCTGGGTTTTATCAATTTCAATTAAAAAAATTACTGGGTTGCTGTTTTCCACCAGATAGGACACAATTTTATCCATTATACACATAACATAAATGTAAATAAAATCTCAATTTTTGCAAAAATAACTACTAAGTCAATGCAAGTGGATGTGATTTAAAAAGATATGGATTATCAAAAAATAAAATAATCTCTTTAAAAATAGCGGATAAATATGGGGGAGAAAGATATTAACGTCTTCTATTTAATATTATCGGAAATACGTTCTATACATTTGGAAATATCTTAAAAGGAATCCTGAAAAATCGATTTTTCTTAAATAACATCGAATTCATTTGGAATTTTTCAAATTTGAAAATATGATTTTGCAGAACACATAAAAGCGCAACTTTTCTCTAATTTAACCATCGCCCTATCTCTTATAGTTTACGAGATCCCTGTAAAGTGCATTCTTATCCGGGACAGCTTGTAAGGTGAGTATTTTTTCATGAATAGTAAAGGGATCTTCAAAACTAAAAGAGATAGAGAATCGGTTAAATAGGGAAAGGTTTGCAGTTTTGTGAACTGAGTTTAAAGCCATATTTGAAGTTTTAAAAAAAGTTATGGCTTATTAGATATTTACGAAAAACCTAAATAGGTTAAAAAGCTAAATCGTCTGTAGCCCCTTTATTATCGGCGGTTTCAAAAGCGTGTAGATATAAAATTGTAGATAATTATTCTGTAAATGTAATAAAATACATAACTTTTTTTAAAAAGTAGTCGTTTCCAAGATATGACACAAACTGACTTTTTTTTAATGGAAACTATATTAAAAAGTGAGCCTATAAAATAATAGGAGAATATTTTCCCCCTTTTTAATGATATAAGAGTTGGTATACTTAATTTCAAAAGTGCCAAACCATTTTACTTAAAATAAATGTATACTTTATCTTAGCTATCAGCAATAAATAACCGAAAACATCTTAAACACCCAAATATTGTTTAATATTCATGTTAAAAATATTAACTCAATTACAAAACTAAAAACAACAAAAAATTAGATACAATTAAAACTTTTACATTTACATAATATGTTAAATCATTTAGTAAACAAGTACCTAAGTAAACGATTAATGATCATAATAAATAATGTTTAAAAAGTCCGTGATTTTTGTTAATTCGCATTTTACACCTTTTTTAAAATAGAGTTTATGACTTGCCTAACAGAACATCTATTAATGTTAGGAAATGCCTCATTCACAGCTATTTTCAAGTCATTCTTAGTTTCATAGGTTCTTTTGTATATTTTATTTTCAACGGTTCCCCATAAATAAAAGTCCAAAACTGACAAGTCAGGTAAACGCGCGGGCCACGAGATTGCCCATTTTTTTGGGCATTGGCCCATTTCTCCCAATTCAAGAATTAGTTTAATATATAAGGTTTCTTACCATTAAAAGATTGTGAGGAGGTGTCCCATCATCTTGAAACCAATTTAGCATTCTAAATAAATTTAAATTTAGCTCTTCCAACATAATACTTAAATCATTTTGTAAAAAGTTTAAATATCTTATGCCTGTTAAATTTATCATTAAATGTATGAAGATTAAGTATTGTCGAGTCCATAACATTGGACCAAACATTAAAGCCAAATTTAATTTATGGTTTCCTTGGTTCGACAATGTAGGGCTTTTCTTTCGACCATACATGTTCGTTATATTGATTGAACATACTAGCGCTCGTAAATTTTGTTTCATCAATCCAAAGGTTTTTAAATGGACATTGTGGATCATCCTGACACTTGGTTCTAATGCTTAAAACCACGAGCAAAACTCCATTCGCTTCATTTCATCATCAGGATGAAGTGTTTGGGAAACAGCTAATTTATAAAGATGAAATTTATGTTTTCTCAACACATTAATAACAGTTCTTTGTGATGTGCTTGCAAGTTTGGCAATCTCCCTCGTTGAAGTAGATCGGTTTTGGTTTACGCGAGCCAAAACGTTTATTTGGGAAACTTCATCAATTTTATTATGTTCTTGTACTTTAGGTTTCATAAAAGAACCGTACTCTCCTAAGTTATCATACAATCTTTTAAATGTAGACAAATTGGGCTGCCGACAATGAAAATATCCCTGGAAATACTGGTCTGCAGCCCTAACTGCATTCTTATGACATTGAATGTAATACTGCAATATCGCGTTTCTCTAAATTAGGAAAATTCGTTTTAAATTAAAAAACACATAAATTAGGCACAATAAATTAGATAAAAACTGCAAGATGTTAAAATGCTTAAATAATTGTCAAATTATCACTACACTTAATTGTCCATTTTGTTGTTCCAAGCCAAATAGGAAAAAAAATTAAATAAAACAGTTAAAAGTGAATAATTCTGATACTTTTGAAAATAAGTACATCAACTCTTATATCATTAAAAAGTAAAAAAAATGTCTTATATTTTATAAACCCTTTTTTTAGTGTGGTTTCCATTTAAAAGAACGTAAGTTTGTGTCAAATCTTGGAAACGACCACTTTTTAAAAAAAGTTATGTATTTTATCACATTTGCAGAATAATTATCTACAACTTTTATATTTATGCATTTTTGATACCTTTAATAATAAAGCGAGTACAGATGTTTTAGTTTTTTGACCTATTTTGATTTTTCGTAAATAATTAGTAAGCTATGACATTTTTTGAAACTTCAAGTATGGCTTTAAACTCAGCTCACAAAACTGCAACCTTTCCTCATTTAACCAACTTTCTATTTCTTTTATTGGTATTTTTTATGGGTATGAGAAAAAGTAAGTTCCGTTTTCTAATAGAGGACCTAACACATACTGTATGTATTACGTGTGAACTGGCTTAATATGTATTTTAAAGATCTTAATATTAATGTTAAATTGCTCTATCTGTTATTCAATGAAAGTATTAAAATATTTATTATTTCTTGGATTGAAAATGGATAGTTTTGTAGCTAGTAAGCGCCATTTGTGGGAAGTTTTATTATATTTTTATAATTTAAAGAAATCCGCTGCTGAAAGTCATCGTTTACTTGTAGAAGCTTACGGTGAACATGCTCTATCTGATAGTATGTGTAGAAGATGGTTCAGATAATTTAAAGAAGGTATTTTTGATGTTGAAGACGCAGAACATGAAGGTAAACCAAAAAAGTTCGAAAATGGACAGTTGGAAACATTATTTAATGAAGTTCCCCGTCAAACTCAAGCAGAATTCGCAGCAGCATTAAATGTTGACCGATCAACTGTTGAAAAATGTTTACAAGCAACGGGATTTGTTCAAAAACACGGAAATTGGGTCCCACATGAATTAACCGAAAGACAACAGGAAAATTGGAAAACCATTTGTGAACCGCTCCTTTACAAACAACAAAGAAAGGGTTTTTTACATAGACTAATTACAGGAGATGAAAAATGAATTTATTATGAAAATCCCAAACGTAAAAGAGCTTAGGTAAAGCCTGGTGTGATTGGTTCATCGCAGCCAGAGCGAGATATTTATTGTGACAAGGTTATGCTCTGTATCTGGTGGGATATGAAAGGTGTTGTATATCATGAGTTGCTGAAACCTTCCGAAACTATTACTGGCGATGTCTACCGACGACAATTAATTCGTTTAAGACGAGCTATTGAAGAAAAATGACCTAAATGGGAGAATAGACACAACAAGGTAATTTTTCAACATAACCAGACATTGCTCAACCGGTCAAAAACTACTTGGAAGGGCAGAAGTGGGAAATATTACAGCACCCGCCACATTCATCCGACATTACTCCTTCGGATTACTATTTGTTTCGATCTATACAGCCCTTAATGGAGAACGATTCCGTTTTTATGAAGGCGTCAGAAATTGGCTTATTAATTGGATCGTCTTCAAAAACGAGCACTTCTTCAGAGATGGAATCCGCAAATTGTCTGAGAGATGGGCAAAGGTTGTAGCTTCAGTTGGAACATACTTTGAATAATGTACAGGGTTATTCCCTTTATTTTTCCTCGACGCTAAAATCGTTATTTTTGGAAATAGAAACAAATAGTTAAGACAAATGTTTTAGTTTTTATTATGAATTATCAGAATCCGCCATCAGATGAAACGAACAAGCATCCTAAAGCTGTCAAAAAATGGCAAGTTGTGTTTTTTTAAATGGAACGCCCTGTATATTTATACCTTTTTGGAATCTGCTCGCCTCCCTGATTCCAAATATATATATACAGGGTGTTCCACCCCAGCTAGAACGTTCGATAGCTCCCAAACCAATGGAGATACAAAAAAAATGATTTCATAAAATGTGTTTCGATTTAAGTGCTGCACATTCTAAAATTATTTTCAAATATGGCGGACTTCCGTTTATACCGGAAGTTGACACTAACTTACATATTTTAAATGGAACACCCTGTATATTATTACATTTTTGAATTCCTTATTTAAAATGAATATCAATTCATTAAGCATATGGAAGCATTAATTCGTACCATTCACAAGTTATTAGACAATTTATAATAAAATTGACGTATGCATAACTGAAGAAAAAGTCCAAAATCAAGGAAAGTAAAAGAGATAAAATTTTGGGGTTTCTTTCATTTCAAAGAGCAGAAAATAGACTACTACAGCAGCTACGATTTTTTTATTTATTGTCTAAAATATCAATTTTCTGATACTTGTCAAATGGAAATATTCAACCACCAACAACTTCAGTTTTTCAAATGGAATGATATAATTATTTTTTGTCTATCCGACGCAGAAAAAAAAAATCTCTCATTTGATATACTATTATCAATAAGTATTCTTAAATCAATCCGCAACAAGAATATTTTTAAGGGGCAGCAAAAATGATGCAAAAAATAAACGGTTATCTAAAGAATGTCAATGGGATTTCAAAGTACATGTTCAAATTGTTGACCGTTATTTTCAACGCACAACTGGACCCTGTCATTAAACTGTTTGTTAATTTTAATTAATTAAATTTAATTAATTTTAATTTTTTTAAGTTGGTGGTTGAATATTTCCATTTGACAAGTATTAGAAAATTGATATTTTAGGCAATAAATAAAAAAATCGTAGCTGCTGTAGTAGTCTATTTTCTGCTCTTTGAAATGAAAGAAACCCCAAAATTTTATCTCTTTTACTTTCCTTGATTTTAGACTTTTTCTTCAGTTATGCATACGTCAATTTTATTATAAATTGCCTAATAACTTGTGAATGGTACGAATTAATGCTTCCATATGCTTAATGAATTGATATTCATTTTGAATAAGGAATCCAAAAATGTAATAATATACAGGGTGTTCCATTTAAAATAAGTAAGTTAGTGTCAACTTCCGGTATAAACGGAAGTCCGCCATATTTGAAAATAATTTTAGAATGTGCAGCACTTAAATCGAAACACAATTTATGAAATAATTTTTTTTATATCTCCATTGGTTTGGGAGCTATCGAATGTTCTAGCTGGGGTGGAACACCCTGTATACAGGGTGGCGCACTTCACCTCCTGTCTCCTATAGCTCGGTTATCATTGACAGTAGGATTTCGATATTTTGTATACTTTACCTGTGTCTTAGGACGTACTCCAGGAAAATATTTCTAATTATACAGGGTGTCCCAAAAAAGTGTGACGATACCGAACTTTTTTTTTAATGGAACGCCCTATTTTTTTTTCACAATTTAAATGCTTTCTATGATTGTCTATATATTCCTAAAATTTTGTTGAGATCGGTTAAATAATACTGGCGAAAAAAATTAAAAACTGAAAAAATTACATTTGCGCCTCTAGCTTGAAAAAATAATAAAAAATAGAGATAATGTCTATGTAAAGAAACTACTCAAGATGCTTATTAAGCATGGTTTAATAGTTTTATTAAAAAAGTTTCGATGATCGATATTGTACAGGGTCTCCAAAATTTAGCGTCACATTTTTCAAACTTCAAAGTGTTTTATTTTTCTTAATTTAAATTGGGACCCCCGTATATTTTAATTTAGTTCGATGCAGAATTCAAAAACAAACATTTTTCGAATGATGATGACCCTTTAAAGTCGGTAAGAGCCATATCGAGAAACCTTCATGTTTCTGAATGCACAATCCGCCGTGTTATCCACGAAGACATCCGATAGATAGAATTCCTATGTAATGCGTAGAGGTCAATTTATGTCGATGCAAACCCGGGAACAACATTTAATCTGAGCAAAAAGGCTTTTAAACAAGTTAAAACATCCCTAAACTTCGGACATGCTCTGGTTTTTTCAGTCGAAAAAAATTTTGACCAGGATCGAAAAATAAACCGACGGAACGATAGAAGGCTATGTTCGGATCCTTCAGAAGTTCCTCGTGTTATGCATACAAAATTTCCGGTAACGGTCATGGTTTTGGGAGTGGTAATCTATGAAGGGCACGTCATGTCACCCTATTTCTTTTCCCAAGATCTTCGGGTGAATTCTGCTGCTTATATTCAGGTCTTAGAAACAATTGTGAAACCCTGGAGAAACAGTGTGCGTGGTAAGAGACCATGCGTGTTTCAACAGGACTATGTTCCATCACACAAAACCACCACGACACAAGATTGGATGTCTGAGAATCTGCGTGATTACATAACCCCAAACATGTGGCCACCTGGTCCTCCCGATTGCAATCCTTTTGATTTTTATGTATGGGGCGTTGTCGAACGGGAGACTAATAAACATCCCCATAACACACTAGATTCCCCAAGAGCCGCTATTGTCGCGGTAATGACACATATGGACAAAGACCATTTGATTCGGGCATGCAACCGTTTTCGGCAGAGAATTGAAGCTGTTATTGCTGCTGAGAAATTTCATTGAACAATTCTGTAGCTTAAGAGTCAGTAGCTTCGTAATAAATATACCATTCAAATATAATAGCTTTCTAAGAAATATAATATTTTAATTTTTGAAGTCAATATGCCCTCAAATACCTGACGCACCCTGTATATAATATATGTATATATATATAGGTATAGTATACTATATATATACTATATATAAAGGCATTAATTTTTTTCTGGAATTGTTGAAATTTGATTCAAATTGTGGCATGGTTCAGTCTCCTAATTATTGTATAAGTAGTGTTACCTTGATCTCATACATGCTGCAATATCTTCCAGGTCATCTCCCTTAGCATCTTGTGGCAAACATCCCATTTGTCTTCCTACAGAAAGTCTAATACTATCTGCATTGTGCATTGTGGCCCAAGGACTTAAGGCAGTACCGCTTAATAATATCACTCTTTTGAACAATCCTGCCAATAAAAAAGAGCATTCTTTATCAGAAGATTTCCACTGAGTTCCATTTTCATACAGGCTTTACAGGTATTTTTAAATATTATTGGAGAAAAATCAGTTAAAGAGGGAGAGTTTTAGATAATGACATTAACATATCAATTTGACCTTAAAACAGTTTTGAAAATATTTTGTTCTTAAGATATTTAAGAAATTTTTAAAATAGTCAACACATTATTTTGAAAATTGTAGGATTATTTAACAAAGAATTAAAGAGCCAAAACCACTTCACCATAGCTTTTTAAGCTTTATGACATCTTGTAAAACATTATATTTATTTTACGACGTTTCAGATTTGTGGAGTCGTCCTAAGGTTAGTTATTTCAAGTCTGGACCTGGATTTTTTATTGCAAATTTCAAATTAGTGTTTAATTCTCAATACAACGATATGCGATAAACAATATTACAACCTGAGGATTGTCCCATAAATCTAAAACGTCATATAAGTAATAATTATTTCTACAGGGCGTCGTAGAATACAAAAAGTGGCTTTAAAATATAATTAAAAATAAAACTTTGACAATATTTAGAAAATATCTCAAAAAAAAAAAATTTTCGAAAGTGTTTTAACACCAAATTTAGCATTCAAAAAAACATGAATATTATTTGTGTTTATGCGAACTTAAATGAAAAGTTAAGGAGCAAGATTTCCTTCAAGAAAACCATAAATCAATAGATAAACAAAGGTTTCTTCAGCATGTCAATGTATATTATGGTAAGTATTTCTATACTATAATCTTCATTAGAAATCTAAGAGATGTTCTTAAGTAATGTAATGGCTTAATTAAATTGTTCTGTATACCAGTGTTTTGTTTAGATCCATCACAAAATATTTAAAACACGAAATATGTAGATTAGAACAATAATAAAGTTCTTTCTAATGAAGAGTTCGTGGCCTATTGTTGGATTTCATTGAAATACGAAAGTACTGAATATAAAATCCACAAATTGAATTCAAGCAACATTTCAGTAATTACCAAGTTCTCATTTGGTCTTGCAGGGAAAATGTGCTTCTTTTACAAATAATTTATACCACTTATCATAAAAATTGTAGCATCTAAAAATAATGAAGGTATTTGAATGAAACTTTGTAAATATGTTGACAATACTATACAAAATAACAAATGTAATTTGGAAGTCAACCGAAGTCCAGATAGTCTTTAAAATTCGAATAATGTGTATAACCACCTTGTGAATTTGCACTCTCAGAAACTCGTCTGGGCACGCTTCTAAGCAAATAGTCGATTTCCTCTTGAGGTAGCGTATCCCGAGCAACTTGAATTGCATTTCGCAACTCTGCTAAAGTACATCATGGATTCTCCAGTGTAATAACACTTTTTCCTGTCATGTCCCATACGTGTTCTATAGAGGAAAGATCAGGAGAGCGTGGAGGCCAAGGAAGCACATTAACAATGCAACGTTATGGATGATCCATAGTAATACGAGCAATATGTGGCCGTGCATTGTCTTGCTTGAAAAGTAGGTTTTCAATACGTTAAATGTATGGAATAGCAATCGATTTTAACACTTCCTGTATGTAACATACGGCATTATATGTAAAATCTGATTAATTGTATTACTAATACAACTAATTTTGGTTCAGGTTCTCTTCTAGGTGTTGCAATTTGTATGATAAGTAGTATATTATTACCAGATACAAATTAAGGATTTATAACAAGCTTCACTATACTCACCTTTGGATCTTGGAGACAAAAACAACAAATTGACTATAGCAGCCCCAGTGTCTTCTCCTATGAGATTCACTCGATTTGGATCTCCCCCAAAAGCTGCAATATTAATTTTTATCCAGCGCAATGCTGCCATGACGTCCTTGATTCCGTAATTTCCAGAATCTGCTGCTGAGGAATCTGCACTAGATTTCATACGAAGGAATCCTAAAACAAAAATAACCTGTTTCTTCATAATTCTTAGATATGAGACTCACAACTTTTAATCTCAATGCAATCGCCTCTTTAATCCTATTATCAAGATTCTCAGTAATTAATCCGAATTTTCAACCCCAAGTAGGTAAATTACAACATCTATAATTAAACTAGTTTCAAGTTTAATTTTGGAGGTTTGTTAAGTAGCACTGGGAGTAGCTTTGACAAAGGACAAAGGCGCTCTAATTAATAATTACCGAACACTAGATGAAATGAGTTTCCAAGGCAGTGGGTGGTGAAATTGATCTTTTGTCGCCAGTGAAGAACTTATTAACTTCGCTTATAGAAATTTTCATACGTTATTCCGTTCATGAAATTGAGTGGTGTTTGTTCATAAGTTGTATGTCTAGGATGATGTTTAACACGTCATAACTACTCATGCATACCTACCCCGCTGCATTGTATTTTCAGATCTAAAAAGGGCTTAATTTGGTTTCTTTCATGTTTCCTATCGTAACGCTATTTTTAGTTCAAATTTTATGAAAGAATGAAAAATTGTTAAGGAAGATTTTCATATGCGACTTTTAGCTCAAATTAGATGAAGGTTTTCATATGTGAGCGAGCCCGTCTTGGAGTATAACATTACCTCAGGATGAATTTCGATTTTTTTTAATTTGGTTTTCGCTATCTACTGCAGCAAAGTCCGCATTGACAGGCACTTCCGCCCTAGTTCTTTTCAGAAATCATCAAATTCCCATTGACACTCTAATGGAGTTGTAAGAGGCGTGACAATGTCGAGTGCCATTCCATATTTCTTCTCGATTTCGGCGCTTTTATATAGTTAAAAGAGCAAATTTGTCAGCAGGGGATTATGTATATAGGACAGATTCCTTTTTGCGAAACTGAATATGTTTGATTATGAGAAAATATGTTTAAATATCTCGGAAACTGAGACAAATATGAAAAAATACTTAAGAGGATTTAATAGATCAATCTCTTTTACGATCAAAATGTCACTCGCATGAACAAATTGTGCTTGTCCAAAAATATTAGTAAAAATTTAGATATTAACATTAGTTTAATTAAAAAGTAGAACTTTCTTCAACTGCAGTCAGTATAATGCACTGCAACCCCAACTACCGTATTTCCAGAATATAAGGTCTAAATTATCGAACGATGCTAAGTGGAGTTCCTCTACTTATCCTCACTTAGTAATTGATGTTATATCGCTGATCTACCATAGTTAATTTAGTAAAATCAATATTTAGTCGAATTTATGTTTAGTTAATCGAGAAAAGAGTCATCTGCGTGAATGTAAAACAGAGTCGCCGCTTCTGAAACTCAACCATGAGCATCTCGGTTTAAATAAAAGATACGAGGTCGGTGGAATTAGGGCAAGTTTCACAATTTGGACTTAAAAAATATGCCATTTTAAAATTAAAAAAATTCTAATGACTTTCGTCGATATACGGAAAAAAATGAAATTTTATAACATTTTTTTTCTACAATTATTTGGCGAAATAATTTAAATAATTGGCACTTCATCGTTGCAACTTTTCCTCTTCTACAACGTGGCGATGCCATGTTTGAAATCCAGCGTTTCGATTTGCACCAATCATCATCAGTTTTGTTTTTTCTTACGAGCACTATCTTGATATGTATAAACATAAAATCCTGTTTGTGCGGGAAATACTTAGGAAATAACGGTCATATTTTCGTTTAATAAAGACGTTTTTAACAGTTCAGCTGAATTTCGCTTAAGATCACCTACAGTTACAAAGTTAATATGAATTCATTCATGTGCGTTTTTTATGTGAAGAAAAGAGAGATATGCTAGAAATTTATTACGTTTCGCATTAAACTGTGAAAGTTACTTCGGAAACATATCTACAGTAGTATCCAGACAGGTAACAACCAGTTGAAAATTATTTTCTATTCCTTCTTAGAAATTTAGCCGAATTTGGTGTAATTTCCTGGTAAGCCTAAAAGGCGTGCTCGTAGATCAAATGGAAATTAAGTGGAAATTTACGAGGCGGTGAATAAAATAAACTTCTCCACAACGGTTAGAGATATTAGGATACTTTGGATATTACTAAGAGCTAGCAACAGGAATTATTTCTTTTGTGATCCTTGTTAAAAAATAAGTAAAAAATTATTGTTGATGATATTTTTTAATTTCTTTAAAAAAACCAAAAAAGTAACAAAGAATTTTTGCAAAATCAAAAATAATATACAAACTACATCTCGAAAATTCAGAATGTCGTATGGCCTCCCCTCATATCTATAAATGCTTTACATCGTCTTGGCATACTTTCAATGAGATGATTTATCTTGTCTTGTGGTAAATTTTCTCATAACTGTGGAAGAAGTTCTCGAGGCTGTGGCATTGTCTTGGGGCGTGGTCGATGTTTTTCAATACTTCTTTGCAACATATCCCATATATATTCAATACGGTTAAGGTTCGGCGATCTTAGCGGAAACGGTAAATGTACGATACCTACATTTTCAATCGCATCGACTATAACGATTGCTGTACGATGTGGTCGCGTATTATTGTCCAAAAATCAGAAATTTTCTCCTATAGTAGCTTAAAAATTTGGCAAAATGTTGCTGATGATGTTTTTCTCATAAATTTGTGCATTCATATTTCTTTCAAGTATGTACAACTCACTTTTCCCTTCATAGCAAATTCCGCTCCAGACCATTATTGCGCTCTAAAACTTTTTGTACAATTCCTAAGTTTCTGCGTACTCCAGAGTTTATCCAGACACGAACACGCCGACTATCAAAGTAACGGCCAAATCTGGACTTGTCTGTAAAAAAATACAAAACGCCACTCTTCACCCCAATTGATGTGCTCTTTCGCCCACTCTAGTCTTGCAAGTTTATTTTCTTGGATAAGGGGAACTCTTCTTAAAAGGCGTCTCGAGACTATGTTTACTGCTTTAGGTCTCCTACGAATTGTTTCAGTGGAAACTTAGACTCCTGTAGCTTTCCATAGACTACCTGCCAAATGCCTACATGTCGACAGGGGTTTTCTTCGTGCAGAAGCTGTAAAGTCAGTCTTGAGCAGCCGTGGTTCTATTCAGTCATTCTTTTTTGCAGTCTCTTTGAGACGTTTCCAGTATGTTGAAACTTTGTTAACGGTCTGGATGTCACACTTTGAGAAATGTGGGACAATTGTGCAATATCCTGTTGTTTTCATCTAGCTTGGAGTTTTTGTTCTCCTGAACTTAACTTTCTCCGAACCATCATAAAAATGATCGAACACCTTGGTAAAACCAAATAAGAAAACAAGAGCTACCCAAATGACATAGAATCCAATATCAATGTTTTGATTACATTTAAAGAAAATATATAAAATAATAATAAACTTAATCCCTTCCTGCATAGTGTGCCATATATGGCACGAACTCTTATTTGCCCTGTATATGCCGTTATTTATTAGATTATTTTATAATATATGAGAGACTTGACTTTAGACATTCTTATAATTCTCTGTAAATGTCACAGTTGAGGTAGATTTCTACAGGGTGTTTCAAAATAGTATGTCATAAATTTAAAGGGTGATTTTATAAGTGATTTTGGCAAAAAATAGTTTATATGAACCTAGGTCCGTTTTCGCTTTCTGTCTGAAATACAGAGTGTTAAAGTTTGCTATATATTTTTTTAATAAGTTCGGGCCTGCGTTAAATATTTTTATCAGATTTGGTGGACGTAAGCTAGGCGTAAAAACACATCTTTTAAGAGAAAAACAAATTTTTAAATTTAAACAGTGACGCCCCCAAGGCCATAACCCTGATTATTTTTTGTGAAAAATATGTTAGACCACTGCTTTTTCAAAAAATAAAAATTGTTTTCTTAATTCTAGTTTTTTTTGTTAAAAAAATGATGTCTTGAATTTTTTTCGCAACATCAAGCGTTTTCAAACAACAAACGGATTAGTTAACATTGTACGTTATAATAACGACCGAATTAGTTATAATAATACTTAATTTGGAGCAATTTATAAGGACCATTCAGACAAAAAAAATTAAATAAGTTGCCGAAAATGTCCTTCGCCTGCAAGGATACATGCCTCAGCCCTTTTTCTCATATTATCGCGCACTCTTTGAAGAATACCCGGAGTATTTCTAATATTGTTACAAGAAGCTATTATGCGATTTTTTATGGCATTGGAGGCGTCAATGTTTAAATTTAAAAATTCGTTTTTTTTAAAAAGATGTGTTTCTATACCTAACTTATGCCCACCAAGTTTGATAAAAATATTTAATGCAGGCCCGGATTTGTTAAAAAAAGATATAGCAAACTATAACACCCTGTATTTCAGACAGAAAGCGAAGACGGACCTAAGTTCATATAAACTTTTTTTCTCAAAATCACTCATAGAATCTCCCCTTAAATTTATGACATACTATTCTGAAACACCCTGTATAATTAACTGCACGTAACATAATAACGTGACAGAGACACCGGTATGACTTGGTTCATTAGGGACCAATTCAAATAAGCTTATTTAGACTTGATCGTTGTAGATTATTCTGCGTAGTAAAAATACTATAAAAATAGATATTGTGAGTGCAAAATTGGTAACAGATAATAAGGAAAAAGTTATTGATTGATAGGTACCACCGCAAATTAGGATTGTGCCATATATGACACAACATGCATTCGTGGAATGGCTAGCTACGACAAAATTATTATTTTTAGTAATAATAGATTCTTCCCTGATGTAATGCTGAGAGGCGGTTTCAGGACGGAAGAAAGGAGGTGGTTTTAGTGGGTAGGTGGGTGCACCATTGAGGTCAAATCCCACACTACCTGACGACCAGGCTGACGACCAGGTCGGGTGTCTTTAGAAGATTTCCTCCTCCTCGCAAACAAAAAATAAATAAAAGTAATAATGGTTCCTAAAAGGTTTTACGGAGTAGGCGCAACATTTATTGATATACCAGACGGCAATGTTAGTGAGATAGAAAACTTATCTGATGATGAAAATCTGAACCGGGATGAAATTCTTCCTGAGAATGAGCCTGAAACTGAACGAGAAGTTGACAATGAAAAGGAATATGACAATGAAAATGATATTCCTCTAATACATTTTGTGCAACCCCCACCATCAACCGAAAGTAACCCAGAATGGAGAAGATGTAATTTCTTTCGACCAAGTGACGACATAAAATTTCTCGGGAGCGAACAGTTACCATCCGAAATTCAGAATCTAGAAAGTCCATTTGAGTTCTTCGGATTTTCTTTTACTGACGAAATACTTCACGATATCGCGTACCAGTCAAAAATATACTTTGTGCAATCAAGACCTGAAAAGCCGCTTCGACTCACTGAAATATAGAATTACTGCAATTTATAAGCGTATGTTTATATGTATATGTCCATTGTTCAATTGCCGGCTTGTCGAGATTACTGGAGTTCAACTGTAGGGCATCCATTAGTTTCTAAGGTCATGACTTGTAATCATTGGGAAGAAATAAAAGGCCATCTTCATTTCAATGATAATAGCACATTTGTACAGCAAGGACAGGTGGGGCATGATAAACTGCACAAATTGCGACCACTTCTAACAAAACTTCAAACTCGATTATTGTTGATGCCAAAAGAATTTTTGGCGATCGACGAACAAATTATGTCCACAAAAGCAAGAGTTCCCTCAAACAATATAATCCCAAGAAACCTCATAAATGGGGTTATCAAGCATATGTCTTGAGTGGGTTCTCAGGTTTCTCGTATTAGTACGAAATATTTGCAGGTAGTCAAAGTAATGTTGTTCCTCAAAATGCACTAGATTTAGGAGTTAGTAGTAATATCGTCTCGCGAATGACAGCAAGCATACCATGACACTTGAATTATAAGTTGTTTTTTGACTACTGGTTTACTTCTCTTCTTCTGCAAATATATCTTGACAAAGAAGGAATCTTACCCTTAGACACTGTCCGTATAAGTAAGATAAAAAATGTTAATATGCCAAAAGAAAATGAAGTGAAAAAGAAAGGTTGTGGTGCTGTAATAGAAAAGGTAGCTGATGTGAATGAAGTAAAAGTATCATTAATCTCATGGTTTGACAACAAAGTTGTAAGCTTGATGTCTACATTTGTAGGTAGTCAGCCTATGGGTGAAGTAAAATGTCTATTAAGAAAGGATAATTCCTACATTACAGTACCATATTCACAAGCTGTAAACATTTACAATGAATATATGGGCGGTGTTGACCTCCTTGATTCAATGCTTGAATGCTATAGAATTGGAATACGGTCACGGAAGGGGTGCCTGAAGATATTCTTTCATCTTCTGGATGAAGTGTACTGCGTAAATGCCTGGATTTTATGGAGGAAAAAAAATGAATGTGAAAACAGCGCTATGCATTTAGCATTGGTAGACTTCAAGCTGCTAATAGCCGAAGCATGCTACAAAATAGATATCAGCACATCACGTTCAAGAGGTCGTCCACGTACATCAATGGAAATTTCTGAATAAAAAAAGAAGGACTCCGGCTAGGGAAATCCCACTTGAAGAAGACGTTTAGATGGGGTCGACCACCTACCGATTCGGAATGAAACTCGACAAAGATGTAAATTTCCAGATTGCCATAGAAAATCTTTTATATCTTGTAATAAATGTGAAGTTTTTTATGTCTTAGCAAGGACAGAAACCGTTTTTTACAATTTCATATTAAATGATTTATTTCATATATAAAATTTTCATGTTGTCGGTGCGTGATATGCCATATATGGCACCAACCAATTTTTTGATAATAAACATTTTTTTTTTGCTAAGGATTGTTTTAACTATTTTTCTTATAAATTACAATGCAAAAGCTAACATATTTAATTTTTTCAAGTAGATTAAAAAAATCATGGAGAAAGGGGTTAACTTTTTTATCCATATTATTTGCTATCACTTTAAAAGTGATACAAAAAAATACATTTACTATCATGCTATTTATTGCTTATTAAGATTTGATCATACTCCAAACTTTTGTGGAGCAGTCTATTGAAAGCTCCTAAAAAATAATAAATGACAATGAATTAAATTCTCCATTCAAGAAGATCCTTCTATTTCGACTAGGTTTACAGCAGAAGAAGTTAACGGATCTCATTAGGCAATGCGGAGTCTTGAATAAACCTAGTCAGTCAAAATGAAACTTTTGCACCAAATAATTTTGTGTGAAAATGGTACACAAGACTAAATATACGCTTTCATATTAAAAAAAAACTGTTTTGTTGGATGCGGAATAGGTAAACAAACATAAATATGCACAAAATAGGAAAAAAGTATGTCCACAAAAACATATTGACAACTATATTTCAATGATAATCAAAGTTATACTCGAAACACACTACTTTTTATATTGCTCTTGTATTTTGCTACTAAATGAAGATTTTCTCTTATGAGTATTTCCTAATTCTCTTTATAATTTGTTTAACTCATATAACTTTTAATTAGAATATTAGATTACGGTACAGATCGCCAACGCGGACAAGTTAGTACTGTTGACCGGGAATTGATAATTCGTCACCTGCATGCAGGAAAATCTTATCGGAAAATAGGCAAAATTGTGAATAGAAGCCATTCGACTATTCAAAGCATAGCGAATCGGTTTTTATACGAAAATAGAATTAAGAATAAAGTTCGCAAGAGTTCCCGAAAAAATTTTAACGTCCACGATGAAAGATGGATTTTGCATAGAGTCGCAGGAGATGCGAAGATATCAGCTCCTAAATTAGCCAAATGAGTAGAGAAATTTTTACATAAAAGTGCAAATCCACAAACAGTTCGAAATTTATTAATTAAAAATAAAATGCACGGCAGAGTAGCACGAAAAAAGCCATGGATTAGTAAAATAAATCGTACGAAACGCGCACATTTCGCTGAAAAATATCACGATAAAGACTTTTCTTTTTGGAATAATGTACTATTTACAGACGAAAGTAAATTCAATGTTTTCGGTTTGGATGGACAATATCGTGTATAAACGAAACCGAATGAGGCCTTGAAAGAAAAAAAATTACGTACAACTGTTAAGCATAAATGGTCCCCCCCACCCCGGTAATGATCTGGGGCTGTATATAAAGTACAGGTAATCTCCATTTTCTTGATGGACCAAAATACATATTTGCAAATGTTGAAAGACAACGTCAAACAAAGCGCTCAAAAATTAGACATGGAAGAGATTTTTCCACTTTTACCAAGACAACGACCCAAAACATAAAGCCAATAGTCAGGCCCTGGCTCTTGTGCAATTGTCCAAAAGATATAGACACCGCCCTAAAGTCCGGATTTGAATGTGATTGAGAATTTGTGAAGTCAGTTGAAAGCGGGCATAAGAACTCACGGGATTTCCAACAAAGATCAGTTGAAAAGAGTTTTTATGGAAGAATGGACTAAAATATCTGCGGAATATTGTGACAAACTGGTGCAATCAATATCCAGTAGATTAAAAGACGTTATAAGAAACAAAGACCTTCCAACTAAATATTAAAACATTGTTTCTTATATTAAAATTGAGCATTTTACTTTGCTTTCTTACGGTGTGTGAGTTTACTTTGGTTTATTATAAAAACCCGTCTTAGGTTTTCTATCACAGATCTAATTTTTTTTGCATACTAACATTTAAGTTGTTGAGTTTAGAAGTTTTATTTTCGAAAACGTAATTATCCAAAATAAAAAGTGCTCATCTCAAAAGTATATGTGGCGTTTTTTTGAAATTTTTGGGTGTACGAGCTTCATTTTGACTAACTGTAAATATTTCCCATTTAAAATTCAGATCATACAAGTTTTGGATCCCGGAGATATTGAACGGAGAATAGCGTTTTGTAGGAATATCATGGCACTGTTGGAGCAAATCCCCATTTTCTTTCCAACGTGATATTCACGGACGAGTGCAGGGTTACCAACTCAGGCATGTTCAATCGTTATAATACACATATCTGGAAAATCCACACGAATACTGAGGACGTTTCGGGCTAAAAGTATGAGTTGGTTTATTAGGAAATACGATCATTGGCCCATACATTTGCGAAAACAATTTGACTATAGATGGATATTAGCACTTTTTAAGGATCTATCTTACAGATTACATGAATAACATTTGTCTCAAACACGCTTAAATGGCCTTCAGTTCCATCGCAATGTTGCTGGTCCGCCATGTCACCCTCACTAGGCAGGAAGAGAGTTCTGAAAAAATATGAATATCTCTGCCAGATCTTTCCCCATTAGGTTATTATTTATGGGGAACTATAAAAGACCTCATGACCCCCATATTAATGAGCTGCGAAGGAACATCATCATGGATTTTTCAAATTTTAAAACGGAGCATTCCCGAACTCCAAATTGCGCAACTTTGCCCCAAATGTTTTATTTTTATCGCGATTCTCATTGTTGAGCTCCAGAAATGGATTTCCATAAAAAAATAAAACCTTCAGCTCGTTATTGCGATATAAATTGATGGCTTTGATTTATATTATCTCTGGATTAATTTTATTGTACCTACAATTGCAATATGCAAATAACCAATCAAGCAGTTTTGTTTTAGTGCACAACAGGCATATCGTACTTCATTAAAGAGAAATCTTGAATAAGGCATTCTTCAAGTCGTCCCTTCCTTATCATTAAACAAACCTGAAAATTTCCAATCCATATACTTCGAACCATTTTCAGCTCTTTCAGCAAATTTCATTTAATGGCCTCGCCAACTTTGGGCCACTAAATGGCGAATATCGTGATCAATGCGAATGCACCGTTTAAATTGCCAATTTGGTCTTTGCTACACGAAGGGGGTTGTGTTTAAAAAATAATGCTATTTTTTTCTTAAAGAAAAGGAAATATGTGTTGCTTTAGTACGTATACAGTGTGAATGGGGAGTTCTTTTACTTATGATTCTGGGTAAATTTTGACTTTGTCTTCGGGTTATGTTTCAGGAATGATGAGAAATGACAGATAAATCGAAAAACAAATAATCATCTATAACTGTCAAATTGCATTTTTTTTTCAAAAACATTCAAAATCTACTATTATTTCTCGAAATTTTGAAAAATCACATAGGAAAAAGCTTCTTATTTTCTCCCCATATGCCAATTCTCAACTTTCTCGGACGACTTTCATTTTTAAACATTTTTGCATTCCTACATTTCGAAAGTACTCAAATCGGTCAGCTGATATTTGTTTATATCTAATTCTGTGTCAATAACATTTATAAAAATAGCGGAATAAGGTGACCTGAATATTTTCTTTATAAACTAGATCAACTTTGCATCAAGGTATACGTAGCGTCTTTAATGAATTTTACATTTTTTTAAAAAGACAAATTTATTACAACTTTAACTAATGAATACTCATTCAGACAATTACTTTGGTATACTGTAATTATTCTTACAAGGTTGCTTACCAATTTGAATACTTCGAAAATGCAGGTATACAAAAAAAACGTTTAGATAAAAATGGTCTGAGAAAGTTGAAAATTGGTACATGGCTATAAAATAAGAAATGAAGAAACTCTTTCCTTTGTGATTTTTTAAAATTTTGGGAAATAATGGTAGATTTTGAATATTAAAAAAAATGCAATTTAACAGTTATAGACAGTAATTTTGATTTGTATGTCATTTCTCATCATTTCTGAAGCACACCCCAAAAGCAAAATCAAAATTTACCCAAATTCAGAAATAAAAGAATTTCCCATATACTGCGGACTTCATGAATCACACTGTATTGTATCTATTGTTTATATAAAATTTTAATAAGACCTCTTTTACAAATTTTGTAAACATGCAAAAAGCTTTTAAGTAATCAGAAAAATAACAGTTGCCAGTGATTTATGTCTTATCCTGGATGTAAAGGCAATACATTTTCTCATATTTTTCCATGTTTATAAAACCGGACTCAGCTGAAATAGCAACCAACCCTATTTTCTTTTAGCATACATTCACCTCCATATATCATAAAATATGTATGTTTTCGTATACCTATATGAAAATTTTTCCATAACGTACAATGTCTGTTATGTCTTATACAGATATAATATGGAAGATAAATATAATCGAGAATGGATCCGAGCTATCCCTGCTCGCGAATCCCTTTTATCTTATTGGTTTTTTGCTAGTATTTCACTTAGATATATTTGAATATCCTACCATATTTGGGTTACTCTTACATCTGTTTCTGCAGATATTGCCTTCGGGTATCTCGCGTGTTCTGATGCAAGCACCTAACCCTCGGCTTTAATAGTCAATCACGTTATAATTTATTAGAAGGTAGAGAAACACTGGAAATCTGATTTGATGAAGTCAATATCTGAAATGGCAATCAGGTTTCCCGTTTAAGTCGTTCAATTTCAAGAAAGCATTGACGAATTATTTCTTTTATTTTTTGGCAATAACGCCTTATACTCTGGTAGATGTTTTTGGAGCGGTGGAATTGCACACAATTCTCGGCTAAAACTAACTGAAAACGATGGTTTCCTTTAACTAAGAGCACATACGTATTAAGCGGGGTCCCGTGATGCGGTCAGCCGTCCAATTGACCGCATGGAATAAAAATGTTCTGTTAGGAAACTTTATTTCGATTCGCACTATCGGCCGGATGATGGTGCGAATAGAATTTCCCAGAAGACATTTTTATTGCATGCGGTCAATTGGACGAATCACGGGTACCCGCTTAGCGCGTATGTACCCCAAGAACCCGGTCGAACACCCTTAGTAACGTTCCGGTGATAAATCTATGAGCGTCACAAAATACGGTGAATTAATACATATGAGAGGTGAATATCTAAAATGTGCGAAACACTCCGAAATTCACCTTTTCAATAGCTCAAGATGAAGAGTGTTTTTTACATGAATCATGCCCTCAATCCAAATCTCTTTCGTTTAAACTGAATTTTCTCTGTTGGAGGTTGCTGTTTAGTGTTTAGTTTCTTTTTATGTGTCCGAGATTTACCTCCCGTTTAGTGAATTAAAATCAATAATTCCACGTCAATTAAATAACGAACACTGACTCTAACTGGAGGGCAATCCAAACAATACCCATAATTTATCATTATCCTCAATTCCGTTAAGGTTTTTGCTAGGCGAATTTGCTTTTTCTTCCTGCCACAATCACCACCACCCTCTGAATTTGAATTAACACGCCACATCCATCTTAATCTCTCTCATTTCCAAACACAGAATCACGCCATCGATTAAGTTTTATCCCATCCGGCGTCACATACACAAAATTCCCATCCATCCGATTGAATCCAGGATTTTGTCGTATGTTTTTTACACGACGGCGATCAAGACGTCTAAAATCTTTTCCAAGGAAAATTGGTTTTGGCACCGCACGAAAATACCGATTCCCCTACAATAAATCACTCATCTCAGATGTCGCTCTAAATTTGCACCCGAATCGTGAATAAAAAGTATTTCACTCCCCCGAATTGAACTGTGTGATTGATTCTCGTTTTTGAATTGCCACGAATCCCCGAAACGCCTTATCTAAATCTCAGCTATACATTAGGGAATTTACGAGCTCAGAGCTAATTTCCAACTAACGATAGGAGATTAGCGATCCGGCTAAATACAGTTAAATCAGCACATAGAAAAGACGCCAAGGTTTAGGATTTCTACGATACAAGGGATGAGACCAGATGAGATTCGTTGTATCTAATAACTTATTCGTTTACTTTGCGTAGATCAATACTTAAACAAAGTTGCTTTTGGAAAATGGATTAAGAATGATTTGTTGCTTTTCTTAATACAGCCGAACAATGGAAAGGGCGGAGGTCCCAGTGGACTTAAAGAAAATTGCATTGTTCTCAATGTTGTTACAGGTGGTCTAGCGCAGAAGCAATTATATCGAAAGTTAGATAATATATGGCTTAAAAGTCCATAGGTACTTACGTTTCCCAGATTTGTCTCCTATGTACTTTTTTTATGGGGCCACTTAAACCTAAAATTTATGCGACACAACCTGAATCAATTGAAGACTTTTTTTTGTACACGAATGTAATCTCATAACACCATAAATGCTCAATTATATCAAAAAGCACGTTGAACAATGTCTTCACCACTGCATGGTGGTGGTCGTTTTCAACAACCAACAAATAGAAAGAAATGGCAAGTGGAATCGATAACATCGTTTTTAAACTTTAATTTCTCAAGAACTGATCATCTAAAATTAACAAATGAGGTGGCATTAAAAAGGCAATTGAATGCCCTTTAACGTAATGAATAACAACCCTTTCCATTCAAGATTTTTACGGTGAAAGTCTCCGTCGCTTAGAGGTTAAACCTGGGAAAATTATGATTCTAAAGAAATAATCGTTGAAATTAAAGTTGACAGGTCCCAGAGTTTTCGCGTTTTCTATATCATAAGACAGAAAACTTCAGTGGAAAGCTTTTGGTTAGCTACCCTGTGTATCTCGGATAGATAAATACTAACAAACACCATATGGATTAATTGCTAACACAGAAAATTAAATTTAAAAAAAAAGATAAATCAAGTAGTAAACGCTTACTCAAATCAACCTTTTAGAATGATAGCATGACTCATATTGAAGAAACCCTCATTCCTCAGAGATTGAGAAGTGAAATTTTAGAGTGTTTGATACATTTTATGTATTCACCTCTCATACATTTTAGTTTTCTGTATATTTTCGTTTTTTTTTCTCTTTTGTCCAAGAGTCTAAATAGGGCGATAGATTTATCATTGACTCGTTAATAAGGGTGTTCGTTAGAGCCCTTAGTAACGGGTAAAACTTTTAAAAAAGTTAGTTTTAACTGAGATTATTACCAAACAATAAAATAAATGGTAATAAAATGCTTATTATAATTAAATTTTGCCAATTTTAAAATTTAGAAGAATTTACTAGTTAAATAAAGTTACATCAAGACTCTTTAGACAAATTGAAGATCTTTTACTTAGAGATTTTAAGCTGGTGAAATTCATAGTCATAACGTAGAAATATTTGTATGTCGGAGTAGTAAAATATATTAATTTTTAATATATTTTTTAAAATAAATTTTACTATATATTATTATACAGGGTGTTACAAATTAGTAGGCCAATCCGCTAACCACAGATTCTTTGAGCGAAAATAAGTCGACTTTCCTTATGCGACTTTTTTCTTTGGCGTTTTATACTCACTATACAGAGTGTTAAAGTTGTTAAAAAATTAATGTATTTGGTTAATAACTTCGGTACTTCTTATTGTATTTTAATGAAATTTTGTAGTGATACACAGTTCGATGAGGAGTTCTTTTCCTATAATTTAGGTAAAAAAAATTTAAACCGGAGAAGGGAAATTGGGGGTCACGGACCCCCCCCCCCAAACTTTTTCTGCGCGCGCCAATGGTGAACGTGTTTAATTTTTTAAACTAAATATTCTTTTATCTTAATTTTTTCATTCTTGTAAAATTTTGATTTACCGCTTACTTTAGAAGATATTCCAGCATATTGCCTCTCAATGCATGGTACCCATTTTTCATTTATGTATATCGGGAACGTATCGATCATTTATTCCAGTATAAAATGCACGTTGCGTTACTATTGAAAAATCTAGTAGATATCTGTGATGATGAGTCAGGTTCCAAAGCAACGATTAGCTTTTATTTATTAAATAATATCCAGAGTAACTTTTAATCTTTCTTGAAAATAAATTTATATTCTTACATTTATACTAACGTTACAAAGGCAAATGACTAATCGGGAAGGATTTTTATCATTTTCGGAAATGACCGATATGGTCTTAATAATGGGTATGTAGACAACACAATAAAATTAGCAATAGTAATAATTTTTGATATCGTGGTAAACGATTTTTCATTTATAGGAAAATGTAGTTCTAATGCTAGCTTAGCGGCTAGATGTTATGCAGATACATTTCCTAATCGGTACCATCCAAAAAGAAAATTCTTCTCCAATTTAGTTAATCATTTGAGGGAATCGGGAAAACTTAAGCAACAGAGGACAGGGCAATGTGGACGACCTTGTAAACTACAACCAAATCAAGAAGAACATATTCTTCAAATAGCGGAAGGAAACTCGAGCAAAAGTACTAGACTAATGGCTACAGAAATAAATGGGATGAACGAAAATGTACACGTTAACTTTGTTGATGTCCACAGAGTTTTAAGACAAAATTTATTATACCCATATCATGTTCAGAAAGTCCATGCGCTTCTACCACCAGACTTTTTAGCAAGAGTTACTTTTTGTAATTGGCTTTGCCAGCAGAATAACCATGACGTTAGGTTTCTTAGATTTATTTTATATTCGGATGAAGCCACATTTACGCGTAATGGATTTACGAATATGCACAATACCCACGTATGGACAGAAGATAATCCAAAAACTATTGTAGAGAGAAATCATCAAGTAAATTTTCGTTTAAATGTCTGGGCAGGAATAGTGCATCTTGGGCGTTCGAATGATAAAAAACACTAAACTAAAGAAGGCCGGTTGGACGCGTCCAACGGGCTTTCTTTAGTAGTATCGATTGTGCTTAATCGGTCATAAAGGTGCACTTTTCCGCACACGAACACTAGAATAGTATCCGAAAATGGAATATGAGACTATACCACAATACTAAATAGATATCCTGCAGAATCATAAAATGATAAAATAAATGCCTGAAAGGAGTCTCCATTCTACGAGCCAAGGAACGTTTCCTTTTTCATAATAAAACAAACTTACCAAGAATTCCCAGGCGATAATTCAACGTAACGACAATAACGTGACCATACGACGCCAACACGCTACCATCATAGGGATGGGCGGCACCCCACTCGAAGCTCTCGCCATGCACGAAGACTAAAACTGCGTAGGGGGCCTCGAAACCCCGATTTCCTGCAACGGTTGTTTGCATTTAGATCTAATGGGACCTAATTATCTTAAGAGCGATTAGCCAAACAATTCCAGAACGCAGTTTAGATAATAAACCGAGTCGCAGATGTTAGGCCTCCCGTGGGCCCCGTTCTTATGTTTGCCTTTCAGGAAGGTCGGCACTAATTTACTGTAATAGTCTTGTATATGGAGTATAATCCGGGTTTTAAGTTTCTTGTTGGTGACTTTGCTTTGTTAGGTCTAATGGTAAGATTAAGTTGAAATTTGGGGAATAGTAAGTTTTGTAACTTATTTCAAGACAGCACTTTTGCATCTCCTAGCTTATTAATGTAAATGAAAATTCCGTTAACTTACCACTTCCAGGTACGTAGATATTCAAAAACAAACAATCCTCTGACTGGTTCTCTAACAAAGGCAACAATTTCTTCAAATATTGGAACCGTCCCTTGGGCATCAACTCAAGAGCTGCTGTTCTATTGCTGATGTCTGGATACTTTTGTGGACAAGCCGGACCAAAGCTGTCCGCCAGTCGAGTCCCTGTCCAAACGGGAGGTGGTTGAGGAGCCTCAAATCTCAGCTGTCCTATTGGAGCTGCTGCATAGGGTACCCCACGGAAAACCTGTATCCAGATATTTATCACGTTGCAATTTTTTGTAATTTACATCAAATGCTCTACCTCTACTGGCTCCAAATGTCGTGAATTCAGCTCCATGATCACCCCTCTAATAGCTCCGTTTTGTATATCTACTATCCTAGAGCTGTACCTCGGAGGACCTTCCGCTTTTGCCTGCGGGCCAGTCACAAAGAAAAGAATTAAAAGAATTAAGCGGCAACGCAACGAAATCAGGAAAGTTGTTGAGTGGTTGTCTGTGGTGATGCATGGGGGAAGCATGATCCGTTGTGGGAAGTAGGGGGACCTGCATTACTGTGGCCACTTGCGCAGGTGATCAAAGACCGGAGAGGGAGGCGATCTAGGCAAATACATCTACTGTGAGAAAATCGAACTCGAGACACTATCTGTCTGGTAAAAATTAATTCATAGTCTAGCAGAGGCGTGCCAAACAGGGTTTGTGGATAGCAAAATCTATGTTTCTGCAAAGGATCTACAGTTTGCATTGTGGATACGCCTGCCATAGAATCTATAGATCTTAACTACTTTTATCAAAAGCTGAAGGAAAATACTCGCTACAGGGTACCGCCTAGGGTTTCGCATGATCTAGTGAATTTCCCTGTCGCGTAATAGGATAGGGAGGCTGAGAACAATTATAGTGTAAATTCTTGTTAATTTAATGCAGTTATAGTATAGGATAGCAGTGCAGTATAGGATAATTTAGAATTAAAACGTATAATTGTCGGGCACAGTATCCTCGTGATACGCCTATGAGCGTCATTAGTTTGAGATTCACTCCCGCCAAACACAGGGTTTTTTCACCGATTATCCTTGGATAAAGGATGAGCTAAGTGGTGGAAATCCCAGCGGCTTCTCTGTCGGGACTAGTACTAAGATGAAATCACGGTTACCGAAAGACCCAAAAAGGCAAAATCGTGCCTCTCAAGCGTTATACTTTAAGGCGGCCAGTGGTTATTGGACCAATAACTACTCTATAGTCTAAGTATACCTATGGTCGTTCTCCACTAGATTAAGTATTTAAGAACTCGCGACATGGGACACAGGTCTCTTGCAATTCTGCACCCCGCGTCTTAGGACCTTGCTCTTGGTTCTCTGAAGGCCAAGCAAAAATCCCAAAGGAAGTAGCTGATCCCGACTGGTTGATCTTACGACAGATTCTTCAGAAGTTTATAGTCGACACGCCTTAAACAGTAAGTTCAGGAAGTGTTAGCACGACATCCCGCAATAGAGAAGAGACAGGCGGGTTGGTTGTAGTTTACCTAGCATAAGAAGGGCCCCATTGTACAATTAGTCTTAAGTTGTAGAGTGTCCTAGAGAGAACGTTCTTTCTTGTAATATGAATAGTTTCCAAAGTTTCCTAAGTTAAACCGTAAAAGTACCGTTAAAAGATCTTTTAGAAAAACTTGGGTGGTACCCCTTGGCAAACACGCATATCTGGCAATACACGATACATTTTTTTTTTCGTAAATAAATTCGTTATACAGTAAAAGAATGGCCTATGATAATTCAAGAAGACGCAAGCAGGCTTTCTTGGATTCGTCTAGAGGCGAAGGGGATTATTCCCCAAGTACCATTGAGGATAGGGTAAGTGTGGCCGGTAAGGCAGGGGCAGGATTGGTCCGGACGACACAGGTGCCCCGCCCGCGATGGTCCCATGGCCCCAGATTCCACAATATTTGTTAAAAAATCGTATACAATATTTGGCACTATCGTTCATGCCTCTAAAACCGTACTACGCCAAACAAATTGCTGAAGCACGTCAACTATAGTTTTGTTTGTGAATTTTATGACTTAGTTTCGACATACAGGGAGATTTTAAATCAGAGACATTTAAAAAATAAATAATAATAACTGTCCTGAAAAATGAACTGGACTACACATAAACACAAAAGTTCAGATCTATTACATTATTTCCAGCGCTGAGTAAAGTTCTCTAACACAAAAAAAACTTCAGGAACAGACTTTAGGAACTGATCGGAAAACATATACCAATATATCAGTTTGGTTTTAAACTAAATCACCTTTAACTTGAGGAGTCACTTCATCTATGCCTCAATTTGCAAAAAAATTGGCCCTTCTGTCGTACCGATGAAATAAACAACGTTAAGAGAAATAAACAAAAGTTAAAAAATAGGATTTTTTGCTCTATTTAATACTACTTTTGAATTTTAATAAAATGTTAATTATGCAAAAAGTAAACAGAAGGGGAGGTTAGGGCCGCACTGTATAAAAACACATCCAAAAGATCAACAAGTCTATTTATGGACAGTAATAAGATATTTCACAGCATCTACTTACTTCATATTATCAAACCCGTATAAGAAAACTTGGAGGCTTAAAAGTGCGAATTTATGACACTCTTAATTTCCTCTTTTGAAATTCGAAGGAAAGCATTCGAAAAAACTGAAATTACGAAAAAAAAGTTCCTTTTATTCCCAGCTTATTTGACGAAATAAATCAACATGACTGACATTGCATTATTCCAACTTTCCCTCCTCTATAATATGGGGACATCATATTTGAATTCAGCTTTTTTTCTGCCTACGATGATGTATCACACGTTAAAATTCAGTTTTGCAGTTTAGTACAAATATAAAAAATTCGGTTTTTGCAGATAATGCATTGGAAATACCATCAATATTTTTGTTTAATAAAAACATTTTTCACATTGCAATTGATTTTTCCCTTAACGTCATGCCGAGTTACAAAACTAATATAAATTTATTGACAAAATATCTTTTTCGAATGAAGAGAAATAAAATTAAAATTACTAGATTCGTGCGTTTTCTAAACCTAAAAGATGGATTCATAGACCAAATAGGAATGAAGTGGAAATTTCACAAAGAGTGAGCAAAATGTTAAAGCTTTTTTTTATCACGAAGAAAATCTTCGAACAACACCCAGTCTCATGTTCTATCAGCCGGATAGGGTGGGATTCGCCAAGATATCTACCCACAAAAAAAGTCGGAAATGGAAGAATTCTTCTCCAACTCCGAACTGTCCCTAAGGGGTATATCGTCAATGTCGGAGATGATTCACTTTGTTGGTCTTCAGCTGCTTTATTTTGACCCTTTACGGTCCCCGACGTGTGTATTTTCTGCCCTAGGGTTGTTTTTTTTTGTAATGATCCTTTACCTGGGGTCACCCTCCACCCATTGGACTGGATAGGAACCAGTAGACCAACGTGGTACGGATGTTCCATGTAGAATTTCGTGACATCCGCGAATGAAAAGAAGAAATGAACAAAAGTGCATTAAAAAAAAGAAACAAAAAAGAACACAACTGCACGTGGTGTTCCCAGGCGGTCACCCATCCAGGTACTAACCACGCCCGACGTCGCTTGACTTCGGTGATCGGACGGGAACCTCAACTCAACTCAAAACAATTTTATTTACAAATTTTCAATACATACATTACACCTTAATAGCTAAGTATATATAAAGTATATACACGAATTGGGAGTGTTCGCACCCAACATGTCGGACATGCAAAGTGGCGCGTGACAGACCGTGCGCAGAGCACGGTGGACGGTGTTATGTCCAGTCGCCATCAGAGAGTGTCTTAAGGGAGTACACTGGGTAGTTCACCACCTGGGCTCTCAGCTCTTATGTGAACATTTGCGAAACTAAGACGTACACTTGTGTGTGAAAGAGTTTTGCGGTAGGCTGTTTGATGCGTGACGTAATGTTGTTGGATTAGGTGATATACTGGAAAAACAGTTGAAAAAACCAGTTTAAAGGGTGGCTTCATTTACTATGTGGCATTCGAGAAATTTCGGAAGTCTTTCGAGATCTCTGAAGCAGACTTACAGAGTTCTTATCAAGCTTTTCCGGTGGATCCTTTAGCGTAGGATCAGCGCGTTCGAGAGGGGGGAGGGGGCCTTTGCGGCAGTTTGAGGAAGAGTTCCCGAGATGGGGTAAGATAGGATGGTGTTGATGCCAGTCAAGGAGGCCTCCATGGCTCGAAGAATATGGGAAGGCGCTTGTACGCCGGTCCGTGCTTAACGCGGTTATCTGGATCGAATCGGAGTCGGGTTAGATCCCTCGTCAGGGGGGAACCAGAGGCTTGGTATCTGTAAAATTTGTCGGAGGTCCTGTCGATGTATTCGGAAACGTGCTCGATCCCGGTCATCTCGTGCAAGTCACGTATGCGGGTGTATCTGCCGGCTGACAAAACTCCTCTCAGAATTCGGTTTTGGAATATCTGTAGTCTCTTCCTTTGTTTGTCAGATATTGCACACCACACGGGTGCGCCATAGAGCATCGTCGGTCTTATGATCGCTTTGTAGATGAGAAGTTTGTTGGCCGGGCTCATTACCGATTTCGGACTAATGAGCGGGTACAGCTTCTGCTGGCCTGCGAAGGTCTTCTGTATGGCATGCGTGACGTGGTCCCTGAAGGACAGCCGTTCGTCGAGCACAATTCCGAGATATTTCGCGGTTCTTTGTTGTTGGATCGGGGTTCCGTTCACCAGCAAAGGATTCATGATCCGATGATTGGTGATTTTCTGGGTGAAAACCACCAATTCGGTCTTTGTCGGGTTGACTTTCAGTTTCCATTTGTGGAAGTACGGAAGGAGGAGGCTGAGGTGATGTGCCAGTCGCTGCTTCGCCCCTTGGGCATAAAAGCTGTGATTATACATGACGGTGTCGTCTGCGTAGAGGGCTAGTTTGGTGGTGGGGAATTTGGGTACGTCCGAGATATACAGGGAGTACAGTAATGGGGACATCACTGTCCCCTGCGGGACACCCGCTGCTAGTGGGTAAGAGCGGGAGAGAGATTGTTCGATTTTGACGTTGAAGGAACGTCCGGTTATGTAGGAGGAAATGAGGGAAACGAAATGAGGGGGGAAGTTGAGAACTGTGGCGAGTTTGTGGATGAGGCCTGAGTGCCACACGGTGTCGAAAGCTCTTTCCATGTCCAGAAAGAGCATCGCCGTGTTCATTTGGTGGTTGTATGCGGTAAAGATGTCGTTGACCACTTTCGCCGCAAGGAGGGTCGTGTTGTGGCCTGGTCTAAAACCAAATTGTTCGGCGGGGAGGACGTCTCTGTGGGTCACGATCTTGTTTAGCCTTGTCAAAATTACCTTTTCGGTTAGTTTTGCCAAGGTATTCAGGAGAGATATGGGACGGTAAGACGAGGGTAGGGATAGGTCTTTTCCAGGTTTTGGAATGAGGATTATTACGGCCCGTTTCCAGGCTTGTGGAAAGTATTGCAGTTTGATGACGGCATTGACTATGTAGGTGATTTGGACGATGGCTTTCCTTGGTAAATTCTTGAGGAGAGGATATGTTATGCCGTCCGGTCCCGGAGCCTTATTGTTCGGGAGCCGACGCAAGCATTTCCGGATTTCCAAAGGGGTACATAGGATTTGTCGGTGAACCTGTGGGGAGATGGGATAGGTCCTCTCAATGAATCTACGGGCGGCCTCGTCAATTGCAATCTGTTCCTGATTGACGTTCGGGGTTTCTGTGTGTACCGTACTGAGAAAACTGGCAAATATCTCGGCCTTCTCCGCATCTGAAACGGATTCCTCCCCGTTGTGCCGGATGGTGGGGAGTTTTCCGTAGTTTCTACGTAGGTTTCTCGCAATTTTCCACAGGGAATTGTCCTGAGTACTCAGATCCTGAAGAGTCCTCGACCAGCATTCATTTTTGTGGATGCTTATTTTTCGTTTGATGGTTACCGTAAGGGCATTGAACCGCAATCGGTCCGCTTCCCGTCTAAAAGTTTGCCACCTTTTCCGGACTTTGTTTTTAAATTTTATCAAATCGATGATCTGGGGGGGTAAGTTATCTGGCGGAGGCCTATCCGGTACTTTTTTGGCCAATGACCTTTGCTGACTCTGGATCATCTCCGTCAGATTCCGAATTTCTTGCTCCAAAGCTTCGGGGGTCTCTATTTGATTTGAAATTATACATTTGTTAGAAATATTGGCCCTATAAAGGTTCCAATCGAAATCTTTATAGGAATATTTTGTACCACCCGGTTTTACCCTGAGCTCGTTCCAAGAAACGTGTACTGGGAGATGATCTGAGTTGAGAGCGTTGTCAGTGGTGAGATCGGGCAAATCGTTTAGGCCTCTGCTGATTCCCAGATCTATTGTGGTGGGTGACATTCCGTTGGGCGGGAAGTGCGTGGGTGTGCTGGGGTACATCAGATGCAAGTCCGCGTTGTCCGAGATAAAATCCGCGAGCACTGTGCCTCTGGTATTTAGGCGGTTGTTATTCCACAAGCGGTGACGTGCATTAAAGTCTCCCAGCACTAACACCCTTCGGTTAGGTGGGAAAAAGCCATTGAGATCGGCTGGTGTGAAATTTAGGTTGGGAGGGACGTATATTCCGGTCAAGAGTCCGCCGTTTTCCAACTGGACGGATACGTGCTCTATATTTGTGGGGGATTGAGGGAGTCGTTTGTAATTTATGTGGTTACTTATGACGATAGCAACACCCCCCCCTCTTGCGTTGGGTCTGTCGCTTCGCTCTATGCGAAAATGCTTAATTCGAATTTTATCGACGTCCCGCAATCCCGTTTCCACGATCACGGCGACGTCGATTTTTCTAGTACTCAAATAGTGAATGAATTCGCCCAATTTGGATTTTAGACCATTGCAGTTCCACTCGATAATATTGAACGTGACTGAAATTAAATTTTGAAATTTTGAATGTCGACGGTGAAAAATTGCCGACTGGCAATAAATTTTTGTTCGGATGTTTTGCAGGGTTTTAAGATGGATATGTAATGGTCTAATGCCGACAACATTTCGTCCATATTTATCAAAGTGCTTAGTTCCTCAAATTTGTCTTTTAGAGCAGTGAACTTACCCTGCGTGCTTGCACTTTGCGCCTCTGATGGTCTCGGTGTCTGCCTACTTTTCTGGCCGAGCGTGTTGGGAAAATTTACATCGTAATCCTCGGTTGGAGGGTCGGATGGTCCTGGGACGGCAGCTCGTTTTCGGGGGGGTTCCGTTCCTTTTGGGTGGACGTGGCTGGTCAGGCATCGTCCAGATGGTGGGCGTCCGGTCCACGCAGGGTTGGTTGGCAGAGGGGCCTCTTTGTAGGTGGGTTTCGTCTTTGACAAGGCTTTGATCCTGTGCTGATAGACTGGGCAGCTCTTGTCGAAGGATCTGTGCGGTTCACCGCAGTTTGCACATTTGAGGGCAGTTTCCTCGGTGCACTCCGTGATTTGATGTTCCTGAGAGCATTTGGAACATCGGAATTTGCGGTGGCAGTTTCTGGCAACGTGCCCCCACATTTGACATCTGCGGCACTGGGTGATGTCCCGCTGGTTTCTCCTATTCTCCCAGCTAACGCGGACATTGAAGATTGTCTTCACCTGATTCTGGAGCTTTTTCAGGGTGTACGAGCTATTCACCACTACCAGGTATAGGGGGCGGAAGGCGGTTTTCATTAGATGGACTTCTTTCACTGGGACACCATTTTCCTCCGTCAGCTCGCTTTTCACCTCCTCCGGCGAGATTTCCCCTTGCAGTCCTCTGAGGACAAAAGCGTGCGTTCTGTCCTCGGATGCGGCGTACGTGTGGAATTCCAGATCTGCCAGCTCGAAATTCCGTTTGAGGTGGGTCCAGTCGTTAATGTCCTCCACGTAGACTATGACTGAGTGCTTGGCGTATTTGAGCGTGAATTTATTTTTCACTATTAATTTTATATTGGTGGTAAGGTCCTTGTGATGGACGAGCTTACCAGGCACAACTAATGGGGGGGGCTTGTCGGTGCCCCGTTTTCTTTGGTTGGTGGCGGGTGTTCTTCGGTTCTGCGAGTCTGGGGGGGTTTGATTGGCTGAAGTAGGCGGGTGGTCCTCGGCCTCCTCAGTCTGCATTTCCTCCGCCGTTTTTTCCTCCAGTGGCTTAAACTTGTTGCCCGTTTCCACTTGTGTGGGATTGCGGATTAGGCTTCCCCATTTGATTGTTTTTGATGGGGTTATGAACTCCTGCTCGTCTTGATTCTTCGGCGCCCTTAAGGTTGCCATGTTGCGGGAGAGCTCGGGATCCTGTGACGGGTTGCTGGGGGGGCACGTTTTTGAGATATTCTTTGATATCCCCCTTTTGTTGTGCTTCGTACGGATGTGGTTTACTACTGTGAGAAGCTTTGTACAATTATTGTCGTCCACGGCCGTCTTCACGCCATTCAGGAGGGCTTTACATCTCAGACAAGTTTTGTTTGCTTTCAGCTGAGAGCAAAGTTTGCTGTGGCGATTTCTTTTAGCTCTGCAAAACACCTCTGTGTGTTGGTCGCTCGATGATGTTGATGAAGTTAGAACGCGTGGTTCATCTGAGTGGTTTGTTTCTGTGCCCACAACACAATTTTCTAAGTTTGGGTTGTCGCTGTTCATGCGATTTGTTGGAAGAAGGGCGAGGGGTCCCCCTGACGGGGCACCCTACAAATGCACTGGTGTAAACTTACTCACAACACACAGTAGTGCCGCTCTTTGTCGGCCTCTTTGATGCCGCCGCTTTGTTTTACCGCCGTGAGTTTTTATCTGGATTTGCGGTGTTTTGATTTCGTCGAGTTTTGGGACACGCCCGTTCTCTAGGAAAGCAAACTGAAGACTGGGACGGAAACCGGTAGACCAACGTGGTATGGCAGTTGCGTGTTAAATTTTGTGGTATTCGGGAATGAAAAGGAGAAATGAACAAAAGTGCATTAAAAAAAAGAAACAAAAAAGAACACAACTGCACGTGGTGTTCCCAGGCGGTCACCCATCCAGGTACTAACCACGCCCGACGTCGCTTGACTTCGGTGATCGGACGGGAACCACTCAACTCAAAACAATTTTATTTACAAATTTTCAATACATACATTACACCTTAATAGCTAAGTATATATAAAGTATATACACGAATTGGGAGTGTTCGCACCCAACATGTCGGACATGCAAAGTGGCGCGTGACAGACCGTGCGCAGAGCACGGTGGACGGTGTTATGTCCAGTCGCCATCAGAGAGTGTCTTAAGGGAGTACACTGGGTAGTTCACCACCTGGGCTCTCAGCTCTTATGTGAACATTTGCGAAACTAAGACGTACACTTGTGTGTGAAAGAGTTTTGCGGTAGGCTGTTTGATGCGTGACGTAATGTTGTTGGATTAGGTGATATACTGGAAAAACAGTTGAAAAAACCAGTTTAAAGGGTGGCTTCATTTACTATGTGGCATTCGAGAAATTTCGGAAGTCTTTCGAGATCTCTGAAGCAGACTTACAGAGTTCTTATCAAGCTTTTCCGGTGGATCCTTTAGCGTAGGATCAGCGCGTTCGAGAGGGGGGAGGGGGCCTTTGCGGCAGTTTGAGGAAGAGTTCCCGAGATGGGGTAAGATAGGATGGTGTTGATGCCAGTCAAGGAGGCCTCCATGGCTCGAAGAATATGGGAAGGCGCTTGTACGCCGGTCCGTGCTTAACGCGGTTATCTGGATCGAATCGGAGTCGGGTTAGATCCCTCGTCAGGGGGGAACCAGAGGCTTGGTATCTGTAAAATTTGTCGGAGGTCCTGTCGATGTATTCGGAAACGTGCTCGATCCCGGTCATCTCGTGCAAGTCACGTATGCGGGTGTATCTGCCGGCTGACAAAACTCCTCTCAGAATTCGGTTTTGGAATATCTGTAGTCTCTTCCTTTGTTTGTCAGATATTGCACACCACACGGGTGCGCCATAGAGCATCGTCGGTCTTATGATCGCTTTGTAGATGAGAAGTTTGTTGGCCGGGCTCATTACCGATTTCGGACTAATGAGCGGGTACAGCTTCTGCTGGCCTGCGAAGGTCTTCTGTATGGCATGCGTGACGTGGTCCCTGAAGGACAGCCGTTCGTCGAGCACAATTCCGAGATATTTCGCGGTTCTTTGTTGTTGGATCGGGGTTCCGTTCACCAGCAAAGGATTCATGATCCGATGATTGGTGATTTTCTGGGTGAAAACCACCAATTCGGTCTTTGTCGGGTTGACTTTCAGTTTCCATTTGTGGAAGTACGGAAGGAGGAGGCTGAGGTGATGTGCCAGTCGCTGCTTCGCCCCTTGGGCATAAAAGCTGTGATTATACATGACGGTGTCGTCTGCGTAGAGGGCTAGTTTGGTGGTGGGGAATTTGGGTACGTCCGAGATATACAGGGAGTACAGTAATGGGGACATCACTGTCCCCTGCGGGACACCCGCTGCTAGTGGGTAAGAGCGGGAGAGAGATTGTTCGATTTTAACGTTGAAGGAACGTCCGGTTATGTAGGAGGAAATGAGGGAAACGAAATGAGGGGGGAAGTTGAGAACTGTGGCGAGTTTGTGGATGAGGCCTGAGTGCCACACGGTGTCGAAAGCTCTTTCCATGTCCAGAAAGAGCATCGCCGTGTTCATTTGGTGGTTGTATGCGGTAAAGATGTCGTTGACCACTTTCGCCGCAAGGAGGGTCGTGTTGTGGCCTGGTCTAAAACCAAATTGTTCGGCGGGGAGGACGTCTCTGTGGGTCACGATCTTGTTTAGCCTTGTCAAAATTACCTTTTCGGTTAGTTTTGCCAAGGTATTCAGGAGAGATATGGGACGGTAAGACGAGGGTAGGGATAGGTCTTTTCCAGGTTTTGGAATGAGGATTATTACGGCCCGTTTCCAGGCTTGTGGAAAGTATTGCAGTTTGATGACGGCATTGACTATGTAGGTGATTTGGACGATGGCTTTCCTTGGTAAATTCTTGAGGAGAGGATATGTTATGCCGTCCGGTCCCGGAGCCTTATTGTTCGGGAGCCGACGCAAGCATTTCCGGATTTCCAAAGGGGTACATAGGATTTGTCGGTGAACCTGTGGGGAGATGGGATAGGTCCTCTCAATGAATCTACGGGCGGCCTCGTCAATTGCAATCTGTTCCTGATTGACGTTCGGGGTTTCTGTGTGTACCGTACTGAGAAAACTGGCAAATATCTCGGCCTTCTCCGCATCTGAAACGGATTCCTCCCCGTTGTGCCGGATGGTGGGGAGTTTTCCGTAGTTTCTACGTAGGTTTCTCGCAATTTTCCACAGGGAATTGTCCTGAGTACTCAGATCCTGAAGAGTCCTCGACCAGCATTCATTTTTGTGGATGCTTATTTTTCGTTTGATGGTTACCGTAAGGGCATTGAACCGCAATCGGTCCGCTTCCCGTCTAAAAGTTTGCCACCTTTTCCGGACTTTGTTTTTAAATTTTATCAAATCGATGATCTGGGGGGGTAAGTTATCTGGCGGAGGCCTATCCGGTACTTTTTTGGCCAATGACCTTTGCTGACTCTGGATCATCTCCGTCAGATTCCGAATTTCTTGCTCCAAAGCTTCGGGGGTCTCTATTTGATTTGAAATTATACATTTGTTAGAAATATTGGCCCTATAAAGGTTCCAATCGAAATCTTTATAGGAATATTTTGTACCACCCGGTTTTACCCTGAGCTCGTTCCAAGAAACGTGTACTGGGAGATGATCTGAGTTGAGAGCGTTGTCAGTGGTGAGATCGGGCAAATCGTTTAGGCCTCTGCTGATTCCCAGATCTATTGTGGTGGGTGACATTCCGTTGGGCGGGAAGTGCGTGGGTGTGCTGGGGTACATCAGATGCAAGTCCGCGTTGTCCGAGATAAAATCCGCGAGCACTGTGCCTCTGGTATTTAGGCGGTTGTTATTCCACAAGCGGTGACGTGCATTAAAGTCTCCCAGCACTAACACCCTTCGGTTAGGTGGGAAAAAGCCATTGAGATCGGCTGGTGTGAAATTTAGGTTGGGAGGGACGTATATTCCGGTCAAGAGTCCGCCGTTTTCCAACTGGACGGATACGTGCTCTATATTTGTGGGGGATTGAGGGAGTCGTTTGTAATTTATGTGGTTACTTATGACGATAGCAACACCCCCCCCTCTTGCGTTGGGTCTGTCGCTTCGCTCTATGCGAAAATGCTTAATTCGAATTTTATCGACGTCCCGCAATCCCGTTTCCACGATCACGGCGACGTCGATTTTTCTAGTACTCAAATAGTGAATGAATTCGCCCAATTTGGATTTTAGACCATTGCAGTTCCACTCGATAATATTGAACGTGACTGAAATTAAATTTTGAAATTTTGAATGTCGACGGTGAAAAATTGCCGACTGGCAATAAATTTTTGTTCGGATGTTTTGCAGGGTTTTAAGATGGATATGTAATGGTCTAATGCCGACAACATTTCGTCCATATTTATCAAAGTGCTTAGTTCCTCAAATTTGTCTTTTAGAGCAGTGAACTTACCCTGCGTGCTTGCACTTTGCGCCTCTGATGGTCTCGGTGTCTGCCTACTTTTCTGGCCGAGCGTGTTGGGAAAATTTACATCGTAATCCTCGGTTGGAGGGTCGGATGGTCCTGGGACGGCAGCTCGTTTTCGGGGGGGTTCCGTTCCTTTTGGGTGGACGTGGCTGGTCAGGCATCGTCCAGATGGTGGGCGTCCGGTCCACGCAGGGTTGGTTGGCAGAGGGGCCTCTTTGTAGGTGGGTTTCGTCTTTGACAAGGCTTTGATCCTGTGCTGATAGACTGGGCAGCTCTTGTCGAAGGATCTGTGCGGTTCACCGCAGTTTGCACATTTGAGGGCAGTTTCCTCGGTGCACTCCGTGATTTGATGTTCCTGAGAGCATTTGGAACATCGGAATTTGCGGTGGCAGTTTCTGGCAACGTGCCCCCACATTTGACATCTGCGGCACTGGGTGATGTCCCGCTGGTTTCTCCTATTCTCCCAGCTAACGCGGACATTGAAGATTGTCTTCACCTGATTCTGGAGCTTTTTCAGGGTGTACGAGCTATTCACCACTACCAGGTATAGGGGGCGGAAGGCGGTTTTCATTAGATGGACTTCTTTCACTGGGACACCATTTTCCTCCGTCAGCTCGCTTTTCACCTCCTCCGGCGAGATTTCCCCTTGCAGTCCTCTGAGGACAAAAGCGTGCGTTCTGTCCTCGGATGCGGCGTACGTGTGGAATTCCAGATCTGCCAGCTCGAAATTCCGTTTGAGGTGGGTCCAGTCGTTAATGTCCTCCACGTAGACTATGACTGAGTGCTTGGCGTATTTGAGCGTGAATTTATTTTTCACTATTAATTTTATATTGGTGGTAAGGTCCTTGTGATGGACGAGCTTACCAGGCACAACTAATGGGGGGGGCTTGTCGGTGCCCCGTTTTCTTTGGTTGGTGGCGGGTGTTCTTCGGTTCTGCGAGTCTGGGGGGGTTTGATTGGCTGAAGTAGGCGGGTGGTCCTCGGCCTCCTCAGTCTGCATTTCCTCCGCCGTTTTTTCCTCCAGTGGCTTAAACTTGTTGCCCGTTTCCACTTGTGTGGGATTGCGGATTAGGCTTCCCCATTTGATTGTTTTTGATGGGGTTATGAACTCCTGCTCGTCTTGATTCTTCGGCGCCCTTAAGGTTGCCATGTTGCGGGAGAGCTCGGGATCCTGTGACGGGTTGCTGGGGGGGCACGTTTTTGAGATATTCTTTGATATCCCCCTTTTGTTGTGCTTCGTACGGATGTGGTTTACTACTGTGAGAAGCTTTGTACAATTATTGTCGTCCACGGCCGTCTTCACGCCATTCAGGAGGGCTTTACATCTCAGACAAGTTTTGTTTGCTTTCAGCTGAGAGCAAAGTTTGCTGTGGCGATTTCTTTTAGCTCTGCAAAACACCTCTGTGTGTTGGTCGCTCGATGATGTTGATGAAGTTAGAACGCGTGGTTCATCTGAGTGGTTTGTTTCTGTGCCCACAACACAATTTTCTAAGTTTGGGTTGTCGCTGTTCATGCGATTTGTTGGAAGAAGGGCGAAGGGTCCCCCTGACGGGGCACCCTACAAATGCACTGGTGTAAACTTACTCACAACACACAGTAGTGCCGCTCTTTGTCGGCCTCTTTGATGCCGCCGCTTTGTTTTACCGCCGTGAGTTTTTATCTGGATTTGCGGTGTTTTGATTTCGTCGAGTTTTGGGACACGCCCGTTCTCTAGGAAAGCAAACTGAAGACTCGGACGGAAACCGGTAGACCAACGTGGTATGGCAGTTGCGTGTTAAATTTTGTGGTATTCGGGAATGAAAAGGAGAAATGAACAAAAGTGCATTAAAAAAAAAAAAAAAAAAAAAAAAAAAAAAAAAAAAAGAAGAAACAAAAAAGAACACAACTGCACGTGGTGTTCCCAGGCGGTCACCCATCCAGGTACTAACCACGCCCGACGTCGCTTGACTTCGGTGATCGGACGGGAACCGGTAGACCAACGTGGTATGGCAGTTGCGTGTTAAATTTTGTGGTATTCGGGAATGAAAAGGAGAAATGAACAAAAGTGCATTAAAAAAAAGAAACAAAAAAGAACACAACTGCACGTGGTGTTCCCAGGCGGTCACCCATCCAGGTACTAACCACGCCCGACGTCGCTTGACTTCGGTGATCGGACGGAAACCGGTAGACCAACGTGGTATGGCAGTTGCGTGTTAAATTTTGTGGTATTCGGGAATGAAAAGGAGAAATGAACAAAAGTGCATTAAAAAAAAGAAACAAAAAAGAACACAACTGCACGTGGTGTTCCCAGGCGGTCACCCATCCAGGTACTAACCACGCCCGACGTCGCTTGACTTCGGTGATCGGACGGGAACCGGTAGACCAACGTGGTATGGCAGTTGCGTGTTAAATTTTGTGGTATTCGGGAATGAAAAGGAGAAATGAACAAAAGTGCATTAAAAAAAAGAAACAAAAAAGAACACAACTGCACGTGGTGTTCCCAGGCGGTCACCCATCCAGGTACTAACCACGCCCGACGTCGCTTGACTTCGGTGATCGGACGGGAACCGGTAGACCAACGTGGTATGGCAGTTGCGTGTTAAATTTTGTGGTATTCGGGAATGAAAAGGAGAAATGAACAAAAGTGCATTAAAAAAAAGAAACAAAAAAGAACACAACTGCACGTGGTGTTCCCAGGCGGTCACCCATCCAGGTACTAACCACGCCCGACGTCGCTTGACTTCGGTGATCGGACGGGAACCGGTAGACCAACGTGGTATGGCAGTTGCGTGTTAAATTTTGTAGTATTCGGGAATGAAAAGGAGAAATGTACAAAAGTGTATTAAAAAAGAAAAAAAGAAAACACAACTGCACGTGGTACTCCTATGCAATTGTCCACCCAGGTACTAACCACGCCCAATGTTGGTCTACTTCGGTGATCGAATGGGAACAAGCAAACCAACATGGTACGCGGCTAGCTAAAATGTTACAACCTTTTCAAATATCATAAACGATACTGAATTGAATTCTCCATTAGATTCAAAATAATCCCTCTAGTTTAACGTATCGTATCAGGTAAGTGGAGAGTTTTAAAAAAATATGAATATCGGCCGTTTAAAATTGATATCACCCAAGTCTTGTATCCAAGAAATCCTCAATGGAAGCTACAGTGTTGTAAGAATATCATAATCTCGTCCCGTTAGAGTCATTTGAAATAATGGAGACATATGTTGGCCTATACGTTCATCAGAACTTTTTTCATCTGATGTTTGTGTATGGAGAAATATAAAGATCTCATTTATAAATCCGTGCTTACCGAATATTAATGAGCTACGAAGGAAGATTCTCACAACTTTAAGGACCAAAATAAGAAGTAATGCAGAATTTAAGAGGATGCGTTGAGCTGTGCTTGGAACTGGAGGGTAAAGACTTTAAGCACCCCTTTTTTTATTTAATTACCTTCAAGGCACTATTTCCACAAAAGGATTTTTAATATTTCTACCAAACTGCAAAACTGAACATTAACATGTGATACATAATAGTAATCAAAAAAACAGTTGTAATTTAAAATTTTGGAAATTGACGATAATGCCCATAAGAAAAAACAAAGTGGATGATTGTTGCCGAACAATAAAGCGTGTGATTTAAAATATGACATCGTCACATTATCGAAGAAGATTTTCAATTTTCATCGACAAATAAGCTGAGGAAAAAATAAAAACGTTTTTCGAAAATATAAATTTTTTTGAAAAACCTCCAAAAGTCATCAGAATTTTTAAAATTTGAAAATACCGTATTCTAGTATATTCTTGAACTCCAACTTGTTCAACTTTGCCCCAATTTAACCGACCCTGTATTTTTTGTTTTTACCTCGGTCTTCATAGTTGTGTAATAATAGATCTTGGAACAGCAAACTCAGAAACAATTTACAAAGTGATTTATTTCACTATTAAAAAATACACCTTAATTCAATTTACAATAATGAAAAGCTCGGTTAACGAAATACCTGTCAATGCGACAATTCGACCAAGAGAGGAGTTTATACTAGTTTGGCGAAATTCTTAAGTACTAAAACTGAGGGCTAACACATATAGGCGTATTATGACTAAGAGGTAATTATCGGCTAATTTATTGTCTCTCTTTTTAGAGCGTGATATTTAGTGGAATAGCAAGAGAGATCTTCTATTGGTGTGTTGCACCGATTTAGCGAAACGGTGTTATAGTTAAATTCCAGTTGTTACAAAGAAAAGGAGTGAAAGAAAAATACAGGACCACACATTTTTGAGAATAATGGATACTGAAATCTGGCTCTGTCGGGTATATTGCCAAAAAATCATGATATACAGGATATTTCTGAATAGGTAGTAAAAATTCTAGTGCGCGAATCCTGAGCCAAAAAGACGAAAAGTTCATTTAAAGATATATTTAAAAATGCTTCGTCTCGATCTACAGGCTGTTAAAAAACTTTTCTTACGTTTTTTTTTAATTACTTGTTTTTTTTTTATCAAAACTTGCTGAAAATTTGTACATGTCATACGTCGAGTGTTTCCCACAAACGGAAATTTTCGGACATTGATTTCATATAAGGGATGATGCGGATTGATGGGTCTTGAGCTCTCATGTATCTCATTTTTTTTTTTCTATTAATATTTTGATTTTTTTAGACAAAATTTTGAAATGCGCATTGAGTTTTCTCACTTTTCTGTCTTTTGGAAAATTTCGCTTAAATCGATGATTTAGGTGATATTCGCGATAATAAGCAACTGCTTCCTGCAGATACAGTTATTAACATCAATGTTAATCAAATAATAAAAAGTGAAAATTTAATTTAAACGAAATTTTGTAAGAGACCGAAAAGTGACAACATTCAATGCGGATTTCAGAAATTTGTCTAAAAGAATCAAAATATTAACAGAAAAAAATGTGATAAACGAAAGCTCAAGACCCATCAATCCGCATCATCCCGTATATGAAATGAAAGTCTGAAAATTTCCGTTTATAAGGAACACTCGGCGTATGATATGTGCAAATTTTCAGCAAGTTTCGATAAAAAATAAACAAGTAATTTAAAAAAACGTAAAAAAAGAGTTTTTTAACAGCCTATAGATCGAAGACGAAGCATTTTTGGATATGTGTTTATATGAATTTTTCGTCTTAAATTTGACTCAGGATTCACCCATAAAAATTTTTGTCACCTATTCAGAAACACCCTGTATACATATAGGCGCAGCAGAAGGGTACATTACAGTTGAGTTTCAAAGATAGACACCCTGTATATGAAAAAAAATATTTTAACGAAATTTAGGACGTAACATTAACATTATTTTTGCCGCAAATGATGTCGAGTGATTACACCCAGTTGGAACACCCTGCACATTACCATAACTTTCAAAAAGGTTTTGTAATTTGTTAATATTAAATTGTTAATTACCTTGGAGGAACGCTGGCCTTAAACCGCATTATGAAGATGTTTGATCTTCAAGACATGATACTTAAAGCGTCGACAACATTAGTGAGATTTCCACTATCTGAAAAATAAAACGAGTGCTGTTAGTAAATTTACATTATAATCGAGAAAACATTTTTTACTTATTTTATAAAAAGATTTTACTGAAGGTAAGTCACTGTGTCGAGGTTACTTCAGCCTGAACCCATCTATAAATCGAAATGTTGCGTGGCAAAAGTGTTAAAGACAATCAAAAAGTAATGGCATTTTTTTGAAATGAAATAACACCATTTTTAGCAGAACTTCGACTATTGCGTCCGCCCAATTCCACTCGTTGAAAGAAACAGTTCTTAAGCTTCTTTTCGATATTTTATGATCTTTTTTCGCGCTTAGCCTTTCTGTGTATTATTGTTCGCCTCAGAAACGGATCATTTAGAACTTCCATTATTCAATGTTCCCTGGAAAATCCCTCATCCGGAATCAATATTTAGCCAATTAGCATGTATACACCATCCCAAAGTGAATTTCTGAACGGATACCTACCCAACAGGAATGCGGAACAAGTTACACACAATTAGGCAATCTGTCATTCAAGTTGTTAATTGGCTATAATGTTCCGGTGCAAATTTATTCCTGGGGGGCCTAAAATTGGGCCTGTGTTGTGCAGCAACATGGAAGAACTTCATTTGCGTGTATATGGTATTAATTTCCATTTAAGCTCATATGTTACCTGCAGAAGGTTGGTGCAATTCAGGAACTATAAGGGAAAGCCGGTAAATGGGACGCATGTAAGAATAAATAGCTATAAATTCCAAATGCGTTAATCATGTGAAATTAATATATTCCTTTCGCAAAACTGTTGTCTACTCTAATATCTCGTCGTTTCCGCAATCATCTAACAGCTATTTCAAATTTAACTGAAATGAACAAGTGTCCTTGCGAATGAGTACTCAACTTAGATGTGCAGGACTAGTCTAATGATGGGCATTATGATGGACATATTAGGAGTAAATAAAAAATCGTAATGGATCTAGCATTAAAATGAAATAAAACAGAACAAGTTGCTTAAGTCACAGATATACAGGGTGATTCATTAACAATGGGACAACCGAATGCTGGAGATACTACACGTCAAATGGTGACGATTGGAGAAAATATGCCTTATCCCAAAGTTGATAGTTTTAGATATACATGGTGTTAAAAGTTCAAATTTTTATTCATTTTTTTGCCATTATCTTAAAAATAATTAGATTAGACCTTTGTAAATTTGCAAAATTGTGTTTTTTTAGGTGACGAATAAGATACGTATTGAAATTTTCGCGTTGCTAATAGAAGGCGCCGTTTATAGTCAATTTTATAGAATTCGCAGTTAATAACTTTTTACCCTGTATATCTAACATGAATTTTGATTCAGAATCTGGAAAATCAATGATTTTTCCATTAATTATGTATTTTTGTTTCATTTCGATATCACGATCCGTTTTCGACAAAAATCTATTTATGAACACTGTTTAAATTTGATAATGCTAAAAATTAAAGGCGACCAAGTGTATTTTCATTTTCTAGAACAAATAACAATTAACCAAATAATATATGTAATAATGATTTAATGTAATTGTGCAAAGTGTCCATCATTGATATTGATACACTTCACACGGCGTTTTCTAAAAGACATCCCAGTTTGGAACAACATATTGAGATTGCCTCTGATTTCGTTAGCAGCAATTTGTATTCTTTGCCACAACTGTTCACGCGCGTCAATAGGTTCTTTGTAAACTATATCCTTCATTCGAAACCAAATAGAAAAATCGAGAGGATTAAAATCCGGACTTCTGGGTGGCCATCAAAAAATGCTTCTACGGTCAACACAAGGATTTGAAAAAATGTATCTAAATATACTCTCACCGGCCAAGTAAAATGCAATGAAGCTCCGTCGTATATGAACTACATGTCTCTTTTTAAATAAAGTGGAATTTCTTCGAGCAATTCGGTCAAATCTTGTTTAAGAAAATTTAAATACAACTGACTATTTAAATTGGGAGAAAATTCGAATGGAGCAACAAAAAAATTGCCAATCACACCACACCAAATATTCAGTTTAAATTCGTGTTGAATGTGCCTTGCTCTCATTCCATGGGGATTCTCAGAGTCCCACAAATGATTATTTTGCCAGTTAAAAACTTCACGGTGAGTAAACGTCGCCACATAGGTAAATAAGATTTTCTCTAAAAAACTAGGATTGTTGGTTTCCTGTTCTTCTACAAAATGGGCAAAGGTTAGACGAGCAGGAGGATTTCGAGGCAATAAATCTTGTACAGATTTTTCTCGAAAACGAATCGAGATATGGAAATAAAACAAGCATATATAATTAATGGAAAAATGATTGCTCTTTCAAACTTTGAATCAAGTTTCATGTTAGGTATACAGGGCAAAAAATTATGAAATGTGAATTCTGTAAAATTGACTGTAAGTGCCACCTTCTATTAGCAACGCGGAAATTGCAAATCGTAACTTATTCGTCACCTAAAAATACATAACTTTACAATTTTTCAATTGTCTAACCCAGATATTTTCAGAATAATGGCAAAAAAATGAATAAAAACATTTGAACTTTCAACACCCTGTATATCTGAAACTATGAACTTTCGGACAAAGCACATTTTTTCCAATTGTCACCATTTGACGTGTAATATCTCCAGCTTTCGGTTGTCTCATTGTTAATGAATCACCGTGTATTGTAGATCATGTTCTGGTGCCCCATACGAACAAAATCGCCAAAGACTAGAAAAAAAAAAAATCCTCGATGTTTATTGATGCTATGTTATTTAATTCATCATTATAAATACTTATAATACGCTCAGACCTTGTTTCCTCTAAGGAGGTGTGATAAGTTATATACCGGATATCCCAGGAACAATGGTACAAATGAGTATTGGACAGCTAAATATGCATTATACAAAAATTGATGCTTTCATTCTACAGGATCAAAGTAATTTTGTTAATTCTGTAAATTGGGAATAAATCTCACAGTTTTTGATTTTCCAGCTTAAAATTGCTCCTATGGGGATTCCTCAGTACGATAAATTCATTTGTAATCTCTGTTTTACGCTAGCTAATAGGCTAGGATAATTAAAAAAAAATCGATGTAACTTTTCATCAACGTCGATAACTTAAAAATGTTTACGAATTTTGATACTCTATATGCCACCACATTAAAAAGATATTCTGTAAAAAAACTCATTTTTAACCATTTTTGTTGAAAGGTACTTGAGCTTTTCAAGAAACGACTTACATATAGTTTTCGAAAAAGTTTCTCTAGCTTTAAAACAATGTTTTTGGTTTATGGAAAATAGTGCTGCTACTTACTACCTTATAAATGTAAGGGAGTTCTTGAATATCAATTTTCCACATCGAATGGTTGATCGGAGTAGTAAACATCGGTGGCCACCGTGAAGTCCCAACTTAAACCCATTAGATTTCTTTTTTTTTTAGTTTTCTTAGGTCACTGATATACCAATCTGTACCTAATAGCAGAGAAGAGTTATTGGACAATATTCAAGAGTAATAATCAACCCTTTTCAAGGTAAGACAAAATTTTGGTTTAAGAATTGGAAAGTGTATTGGTGTAGAAGGTGCAAAATTCCTCTTGGTGTAAAATAGTTGAACGTATCAGAATTTCTAAACATATTCAAGTTCTCGGTAGGAATAAAAAAGTTACGTCGATTTTTTACACCTCAACGCAGGGGTCGGTACCTATCAGGCAGCTTTAAATAAATATTTGAAATGAATTTATTGTATTCAAACAGAATCCTAAAAGTAATTTCAACTCTATAAATCAAAATATATTTATAAATTTTCTTGATCATGTTACTAATTTTTTACATGTTTTTCATCACAAAATGTCATTTTTCTCGACAATGGTTTGTATTAGAGCTTTTGACCATGAGTACCTTTTTCGTGTAAAACACATTGGCGGTATAAAGCGTGTCTATAAAATGCTAATTTTCCCAGTAGCGTAAAAATTAGGAGCAAAAAAATCTCACACAATCCTAAAATCTTTGCCTCTGATGTATGGAGAAAAATGGAAGTAGCGCTCAAAACGTAACTAATATTACTGACAACAGGTGTATAAAATGTGACTTCCGTATCTCAAACGATTCCTGAGATATCGTCAAAAAACTGAAAAAAAACCTGTTTTTTGACACCCTGTTCTTGAAAACGGTGTGTTTGTGGACCTATGTTAGTAGGAACTATTTTCTTAAAATGATCACACCCTTCATTTTTTGACACGTTTTGAAACAGCCTGTATATTATGTATTTTAAACAGATTCAAACATTCAAAATTTTTAATTTTTTAAATAAAACTTTAACACTCAGCACTTTCAGTAGTAATGGAATTTTGAAAAAGCGCAAGGAAAAAATTCTTTTTTTTGTAGTTTTATTTGCTAGGAGTAAATCCCCAATAATAGAAGGAATCACCACTTTTCACCACACTTTCCAAAAATACCTTATTCTGTCATTCACTACTTTTACGATCCTTCAAAGGCCATCTCGTTCATGGATTGTTTTACATACGGTTTTTTTTTTAAGAACAATCAGAAAGATGCATTTTTACTGGCCAATATTGGGAGACTGGCCTAAAGGATCGGCACACCCAGTTTCCGATCTTTCTTATTTTCTTTTTCTGAGCCCTCTGTCTGCCAAATAATTATGGAAAATTCTGGAAAACATGTTTATGTCAGTATTCTGTAAAATCAAATATAACACGTAAAGAACAAATAAAGTACCAACTAAAGTCTGTCGTAAAACAATTGTACGCCAGGCGACCGAAAACGTATTTAGCAGGGCTCTCCAAGCTTTCAGGTCTTACCGGGGGCTCTCCTCTTCTCTGCTTGGCTTGGCCTATAAAATACTACTTTCCGGTCTTGTAGTGAATTATATTACACATATACGTAGGTGATCGGTGTTTGTGTATAATATTATTGGTTTAAGTTAAAAGCACTCATTGTCGGATAATCACAGAAGAAACCTTTCAGCAAGTAGTGCTTGAGAAGAGTTGTAGTTACTCTAATATAATGCCATATCATGACATAAAGGCCTAGCAACCTACCTTTGTCGGTCTTTTTAATGGACCTTTCACTTTTTCAAGGGCCATTTACCCAGCTCAGGATTAATCACGTACGATGATAAAGGGAGGCAAAATTGTCTTTTTCTCCAGTTTTTCTCACATACTCGTATGTTACTTCCTCTACCATTGTCACGCACAACAAAATTAAATAATACATTTTTCTTTTGCTTTTATTTTGCTATAGTTTTAATGGAAAAAATTCTGCAAGGAATAGGCTTAATATTTTCCAATTCAGAAGAGAGGAGCTGAAAACTGTATTCAAGAAGAGATAAAAAGTAAGTAAAATTCTTAATGTAAAAATGTTAAAAGTAATAAGAATCACGAAAACTGGAAATGGCAGCTCTAGCACTATTTAACTACAAGTTAAGTGAACATTTAATATGTTGTTTTTCTATATTTTATGAACTGCTTTCAGAATGTAAATGAGAAAGTTACGATTTGAATAGTCATTGTACTCTGATATGCTTCACATAATTTTGCAATAAGGACCTTCTGCCAGCATACTCAAAATTCCTTCTAAACGTAATTCTTTTCTCCCTAATAATCTTATTTTATCAGTCCATAAGATTCTAAAAGCTCATCCTGCATGTAACAAGTCGATTTCTTTGGCGAACCAATATTAGACCCTATTGTCTTTGTTATGGAAATAAAAGGGACAACTTTTCGTTCGTTATTGCCTTAAGGGGCTCCTTTCAGGATTAGGATATTTACATTGAGAGAGGGCAGTTATTGAATTTGAGATGGGATAACGAAGAGCTTTGAAATGGATAGACGGATGAAGGATGATTTCCTATTTATTTATCTACAGGCTCAATGAAACAAAAATATCTTAGAGTGAAATTATATCATTAACAACCTGATTCCACCATATTCTCCATTTTCCATAAAAGGTTTGCACCTTGTTTCTGACGGAAAACTGCTCTGAAAGTTACGTACGTTTTTCATGGGTGTCTGGAAAATCGCAAACTGCTCAGAGTAATAAATTAGAAACGAGGGAGTTTTAAAAATGACCCAGCATAATTCTTAATAAACTTTCAAGTCCTTGGTAATCTCACAAAGTCGGAGTTAAGGCTCGAGTTCTTAGATTAATCGATTTCTTTTCAATTGTGTTGGTTAATGAGAAAAATAATTGCGCACTGCAAGCGGAGTTGCATTTTTGCTACTTTCAAAAGTTTGTTTTTTAAGTTTTCCTATAAAAACTAGGAGAAAGAATCTAAGGTGCATTAAACTCTATATCACACTCCTCTTTATATCACATTTCTGTAGACTTATTTCGGCTAAAGCCAGAAATATTCATTCTGGCAGAAGCGAAGCTCAACGGCTGTAGCTTCGGTATATTCGGTGTGAAAGGCGGAAATACCTAATATACTTCTGAAGCGCAAAGAATTTCAAACGATTGAGTTTAGTATTGCGTTTTTTCCATATATGATATATAAATATATAAATAACATATATGTATAATACATAAATAACCGTAAACACTAGACAATTCATTCTTAATTAAAGACAACGAAATGATATCTTTCCAACAATCGTAAAACATACTCCTTAAGCCTCAATTGAAAAAAGCACTTTATCCCTTCGACGTAACTCTTTCTTTTCAAACTTTAGTGGTAATTTAAACTCATTTAATTGACTTTTGAAATTTACTCCTTTAATGGGTTGAAGTGATATGTGACTAGCATTTTGCACAACGTTAAAAATAACTGTAGCTATTAAAGTGGCTCGTTAGGGAACAGAAACAGTATTATGTCTCTCTTTGGAGGCTATTAAAACTAAGCGCCTTCTTGAGACGGAGAAAGATATTATTTCAGAAGATGCTCAGACTGGAAGTTAAGTTCGGTTTCTTTGAGGTTAGCAACACTCATGTATTCTCTGTTGTTGCGGTTACGTTGCTTGCGGGTATTTATTAAGTTTATTTATAACCAATAAGTTAGAATTTCTTGCCACTGTTAGTGACAGACCCGAATCAGAACAAAATACTACTTCCGAAAGATGTGCGTTAGAGTTAAATAAACTAAAGGTTCAAAATGTCTTATTATTTCGGATTACATTTACGCCTTCTTGAATATCGTTCCTTAAATTCTTTCTGCCGCTTGGTACGGATTTATATACCAATGACTTCAAAAAAACTCTCCAAAATAATCTAATGGGTTTAAGTCAGGCCTTCGTGATGGGCACAGATGTTCACTCTCTCGATCAGTAGATTCATGTGGAACGTTCATATGCAAAAACTCCCCCATATGTAAAGGCGGCAGCATCATCTTGCATAAATTAGACACTATATTAATGCTAAAAAAATACATCCTCCGAAACTAGAGGTAAGTGGTTTCTCAAGAAGCTCACGTACCGTTCCTCATTCAGTTTTACTGGCAGCGCAACTAGTCGCACTCATATCTTCTAAAATTCCATCCCACACATTAATTGAAAATTCATGTTGAAAGCGATGTTCTTACATTAAGCGAGGATTTTCTGTGTCCTAATAATAGCATTTTTCACACCTCACTCGCAATACTAATTGAAAATGCAACCACACGGCTCAGTTACCACCATCTCCTGTGTTTTGCAAGTTCTTCCACGGCATATAATGGCGGAGTTATCCGTTCCCTTAAAGTTATTTAGTTTATTTCTTAAAGTTAAATTGTACTGCTTATTACGATGTAGCGAAGTGTTGTTTCCACATTCAATAGTACGTAGTAAAAAGTAAATACTTGAATTATATTTCATACATTATTTAAGTTTTAAATAACGTAATATCAACGATCTTCTAGCTAAACTCAAATAAAAACAAATATTTTTGAGGTTAGAATGCCACGGACGAAAGAGACATCTGGACGAGGGTCCTGAACATTATCATCCTCTCTCTCATAGTCGTATAACCAGGAAACCCGTGACAAGGATAAAAATATATGGTTTAAATTGTTTGGCTCTGACGATCGCAACTGAACAATCGTCGGATTTACGTCGCACATAAGCTATCCTTGTCTGACATCCGTCTCGACATTTTGGTGCTCTGTCTTGCCTACGGTGACACATTCACCCACTTTCTTCAGAGCTATCTGTTTATTAAATAGATCATCCCCTTTAAGTTGCGCTAAAACACTTCGCAGTGGAATGTGTGGAATGCGGATATAACCGGTTCTTGGAACCGCCATCTCTTTTTGCCTTTTGACTGACAATCTTTATTCACCTTGAGCTAATCTTCAAGGTGAAATGTGGAAGGAAAGCGAGTATTTCTGCATTAAAAGGGTTATTTTTTTTAAATTTCGTGCGTTTCTTTTTAATGACATCGTGTTATGTATTTCCAATAAAAGTGTGTGTTATTTTCACAGAGTATACAGGTAATTTCTCAGATTAAATATACCTTTCTTTGTAAACGTTACCTCATCAGTGAACAATATTTTAGACGAGGTCTAGAAATTCATGATTTTGTTAACTCCCGTTGTATTAAAGATAAGTCTGGTGCCAGTCTGTGGATCCTTCAGTATTCGGACGAATCTGTTCTTTATCCGTACTGAGAATATTTGGTCTTTCATTATCCGGTCTTGAACGAAATAAATCAGTCTCATCCAATTCGTTATAAACAATTTTGAAAGTTCAATGCTTTGGTTGTCTATTATCGGGATAAATTAATAAACTATTCATAGGGAGACAAGATAAATGGAACCCTAGGCCCAGTCTAATGAACTTCTATGTTTCATTAACCTATTTATATACAGTGCTGACGTTCAAAGTACTCCTCCCCCCCTACTTTTTTTTTAACAGAGAAAGATATGGACTTGGGATAAATTTTGTTCGATTTAGGGTCGCATCTACTACATTCCGATGAACAAATAACATGTGTCACGTGAACACCCTCGAAGGGGGCGCTGTCAACGCAATTTTTTCAAATGGAAAGGGGGTCATGTGACATACCGGTTTAAAGGGAATTTAATTTCCTTTTCAGCGAACTACTTTTTATGAAAATCGGTTCAGCGATTGGAGAGAAAATAAATCACAAAACATTATTAAAAAAAAACATTTATTGAAAAAGGTACAGATTATCTCAATAAGTGTTCGAAATGTTCACCTTGTACTCCCTGGCAATAAAACAGTCTATTCTCAAATTCAGCCCTCACATTCTGGAAAATTTCTAGAGAAATATTAGTACACACAACAAAACAATAATAACGAAATTTATTTATAGATATTAATGTCCACAATTTGAGCTGAAATTATTCATCATTTTCTCTCCAATTGCTGAACCGATTTTAATAAAAAGTAGTTCGCTGAAAAGGAAATCAAATTCCCTATAATACGGTAATGTCACATGACCCACCTTTCCATTTGAAAAAATTGCGTTGACAGCACCCTGTCCGAGGTTGTTCACGTGACGCATGTCATTTGTTCATCGGAATGTAGTAGATGTGATCCTAAATCAAACAAAATTTGCCCCAAGCCCATATCTTCCTCTATTCAAAAAAAAAGTAGGGGTGGGAGACTTTTAACGTCCGCTCTGTATATACCTACACAATGCCAAAGACAAGCATTGCAACCAATTAAAATCATTGAAACGAAAGAGAACGAGTATAGCTTTATGTTTAAATATAGTACTATGGTGACCACAACCCAAACTGCAAGTCTCCGGGTGGAGGTCCCCTAGATCCCTAGCTTAAATCTAATGTCATTGTGGATGTCTATAAATTTACTGTACTCCTACAATTTAAAATTGGAAGTTTTACGGAGAAATAGGTGCATTAAAATAATAATTAATAAAATTACCAAATGTAAATTTACAAACAATTTTTAGGAAACTGTTTTGCAAATTAAATATTTTTAATGTTTTTTATGGACATTTTATAATTTTATTATTGCATTCTACCTACTTCTGTATAAGCATTGAAAATTCCAAAGTTAAACTATTTCACGTGAAAAATAAAGCCATTATTCAAATACCTTTGCAAAGCATTTTAGCACAAATTTTAATGCTACCACATGTAACGTGTAAAGTTCGATATAAGTCATATTATGTTCTGTAGAAACTTATAAACATTCAATACTGTGTTCACATTGCATACTTTAAGATTATTTCGTGATATCTACTGACAGATTAGTTCCAAGAACATACCAAACTCTTTTTAGGTTGAATATCAAAATTCTGAAATATTCAAGTTCCCTGCCTTTATTTTGGCCAATACCTTCGCAAATGTTAGCGGTTTTCACATTTCCAAATAAAAGGCAAATTTCTACAGGTAGTTGAGATTTATCAACTACCGGAAGGAAGACGTTCAGTTTTCCTTTATTATTTCCACAATAGCCATTAAAAGCAAATATAAAATTATGAGCAGACATAAAATGTGGGCTACAAATTTACCGGCAAAAACCTGAAGGTAACCTTTTTTCGGTTTAACGAGTTAGCTCATAAACAATTTCAGCTAAGGTAAAAGCAGCTATAAATTTGTATTTTCGTAATTAGGTTTCGGTGTCGCTATTTTTATCGTTTCCTTTTATCTCGAGGAGCTGGAAGCAATTGCTTTATTCAATATTTGATGGGTTCGGTACCTCAAAGCATTCAAACCTACTTCAAGCTAAACTAATAACGAAAAACTACATTAAGGGATATCCTTGAATACTTACAAAGCTACGATCTTGTACTTATGACAACTCTTGGAGAAACGCGTTTCCATTTATTCGAATAGCAAAAGGGAAGATTTGAACATCACTGAGAATTCTTTTGATCTTTTTTAGGGGTAACCTGGTACACTAAAGAGATCGTCTATGCAGGAGAAAGTTCAGCTCTAGCAACCAGGAAGCTTTGATGTTTATGGGTTCACCTTTGTTATATATTGGGATTTTATTACATTTTTCTGCGAATTTTACCGAATTTTATCATATCGGAAACTCTGGGAGGGAACTTAAAAGATACATTTTTTTAATTCACCTTTATTGCTATCTACCTGTTAATACGAATAACAAGTCATGCTTGTGAAAATTCTTAATTGCAGCAACCGAAAGCGATTATTGAATAATTAATTAATATCGTATAATTCCCCGCAAATTTATATCTCTCATCAGCAATTAAACTTTCACAAACGCAGTCGAATAATGCTAATTTAAATTCTGATTAAAAAGCCCATTGGCAAAACACATTGCTGCGTTAAATTATTTATTAACCAAATGCGTTTGTTCGTAATAGCTTTTAACAATTCCTGTGAAATAATATTATATTATGTAACTGCAAAAACTATAGAAGGCGGCATGGAAATGCAATTTAGTTGCTTTTTCGTGCATTTAAACCTGAAAGGAACGCCTGAGATAAATCAGTGGAGATTTTACCGAGTGCTTTTTAGTTTTCGCTTTTGAAATTATGGGGAAGAGTATTTTGCAGTTTTTCGTTTAAGAGCATAAGGACGAATAGGGTGTGATGCAAAAACTGTGTCATTGAAATTTGAGCAAAAGTGAATTTTATAACAATAAATAAAATACATAATGCAATTTTGATAATTTTTTTTGGTCATGTTCATATTTGGATATAAGAACATAATATCGCGACGTTACCTATTAGAGTGTATAAGGCTACGTGACACGTGATTTTTTAGTTAGATCGCTAAAATAAATTTTATGATACTGTAAATGATACTTCTCTCTCTTGGAACCCACCCGGTTTATTTACTTAATAGTTTTTAATCATTTAATGTGGTAGAAGGGCATAGAAGTGGCTTTCGCAGGGGTGAAGATAAATTTGAGGGTTCAATGTACTGCTGTTCAGTGAGAGCCCTACTTTATTGTGTCACTTTATTTTAATGAAGGTAGAGCAGCAATTACGAAATGCGCAATTAAAAATATAAAGGCTTATTACAGAATTATTGAATTGAATACTCTGTAGAACATATGTTTGAAATTTCTTGACACTAAACAATAAACAGTGAAAGGGAACAAGTCTTCATTTGCAAGAGTCTGGTGAATATGTATTTTTAAAAACATTATTATAGACGGGCCATCAAAACGAATAACACACAGTATTTTCTCTTCCTTCGTTTAAGCTACAGTTTCTCCGAAAGGACTGATTTGATTTTATTCATTCTAACGGTACTTGAAAGCCCAATTCATTCCCTTTCTAAGGAATGAAATGGCGTCAGTTATCATTTATCACAGTATACAGAGTGTAATTAAAATATAAATACTGGAAGAGTTGAACGTTTAGTCTATCAGTGTTGTGCAACAGAACAATTTTCCAAGTTCAAAAAGTAAATTACAAAAAATCTGCTTAACAGGACTATTATTGAAGAAGCTATCAAGAACGGAAAGAACTAGTTCCAAAAGCAAGGGCAAGAGAAAATGATGGGAAAATTACTTTCTCCTTTAAGGGTAGAGCTTATATTATTAAAAAATTGTTCACGTACCTAGATCTCAGTTGTCGTATTTTTGGTTGAGTTTAATTTTCATGACCTTCCTAACCATTATTTTAATCGTCCCGACCTCTCGATATTTTGATTATTATTCTTTTAGATTAGAGCGAATTTCCTTACGAAGACAGATTATGGATGAATATTCTAAAAAATAATAATAATGAATGAAAATAAAAATGAAAACAGCATCTATGTCTCTTCGAAGATTAATAAGATTTTAATACTCTTTAAGAAGAATATCCTAACGATGATCTACAGTAAATTGAGAATTTGAGATATATCTCGAAAACAGGGTCAGGGCACAATAATTGGTGAATTTCGAATTGTTCCTATAGATACTAAAATACACCATGAATACATGATTATAAATCTAGACGCCTATAAACTCATTGTCCTAACTTACTTCCAAAGGTCTCAATTCCTTATAAAAAATAAGTCACAAAGAACCATTCCAAATACTATAGGAACATCCACATAATAAATTCTGAAGAATTTAATCTTACCCCAGATATTGAGAACATCACTTTAAAAGAGGAATCGAACTAGTCTTGGCTGACCTTAATAGTCAGTAAAACGATGAGGAAACTCTTGATAATTAAGTATAAAATTACGGTCCAGAAGCGAAGCCACCTAAAGGGATAATAATTTACGAAAATATTTCAGTAAAGAAGTATAAGAAAAATGGTCTTCTCGTAAAAAAATGTTTGTGTTGGTCCATGAAGAAATATTTTCCATTATGAAATAAGAAGCCTTGCCAAGATAGCAAGATAAATTTCGAGAAGTAGGTATCTCCTTTCTTTATTGCATTTTTAATACTTGTGATGCTTGTACCCTCCTTGTCTTTAGATACAAATTTCCAAATGAATATTTTTTCATCGACATATAAATAGTTCAAAAAGTTCCCTATTGTGAAGCTTTCCCAGCTTTCTGCAGATAAAAGCGTTTTCATATACCCTATTACTAACTGAATGGAAATGGTTAAACTCATAGCTTTCGATCACTCTTCATGTCAGCCATTATAAGTGGACAATCATAAATCATCAATATCAAGCTGCAACGCACCAGTAATTACTTGATAATGATCGACATATGCTCTTGAACTCATAAACTGAATGCATCCGATCTAAAGCAATTAACGTTTTTTCCGAAGTTTTCAGGAATTGAAGGACGTCTAAATATTTCAATTAAACGTCAAACAAACTGCACTATGTGAAAAACGACGAGGACACTTTCACGTGAAAACTTTAGAGGAAAATTACCATTTTTCAAACGAACCTGGGCAGTCCTTCGTTATTGAAGTGCATACACTAGAGCTCAACTGAACATAATTTCCACTCTTTTGGTTGCATTGTAATTGCTGAAAAATTTAATAAAATTCCAATTTGTGACAAAGGTGAAGCCAAGGACTTCAAAGGTTTCTTGCCGCGCGGTTCATATAGCGTAGCGAACAGGTTTTTAGTGTCTGAAATATAAAATTACTTTCAGGGGAGATCAAAAGAAAATTGCGAAATTTTCTTATTTGCTATTTGAGTGAACGGGAAATGTAAATTTTATGGAAAGTCTTCTGTAAGAGCATTTTAATCTTTGTGCACTCATGGACAAAATTATCGAATATTTTTTATTATCATTATTATTTCAAAACAAATTGAAATTATCCCAGTAAACTGACACATTTGACAATAGTATTCATCTAGTAGGCGGATAAGTTCAATTGTTTTAAAATACTTTGACAATTAAATCATAACAACAACGTTTTGACAGTTTGACGTTTTGTGCATATTATGTTAGAAATGTTGTAAGATAATTTAACACAAGAATACGCTACCAAATGGTCATTGCAGTGACGTCGAAGCTGTACAAATTGCAACATTACATCATAAAGGATACGAGCAAAAAGAAATTTCAGGAGAAGTCAAACTACAGTATCGAATATTTTAAAAAGGTATAAAGAAACCGGAAATTTTATAAGAAGACCTGGTCAAGGTCGCAAAAGGTGTACAACTGCAATTGATTATCGTTTTTCGATCCTTAGTTCTTCTCGACATCACATATTGACCTCTACGAACCTCAAAAATGAACTATTGAATGTGAGACAATTTATTGTTAGTCTAAAAATAGTCAGAAGAAGATTAACTGAAGCAGGTTTAAAGGCAAGCCGTCCATCCAAAGTTCCTCGTGTTCTCTAAAATCACAAAACTCGTTGATTGGAATTTGCCAGAACGCATGGACAGTGAAACAATGAGCAGTGGATGTTGCCAAAAAAGGATAATGATGAACACAGTAATAATTATTTTATTGACAAACGTACTACTATTACAAAAAGATTGTTCCCGTTTTTATTGTGCTTATTCGGATGATTGCTGGAGCCAAACTGGCTTGTCATGCCGTTTTGCTTAATAATCATCTCACCGGAAAATAATCAAACAAACGCTTTAGATATGCCAAAATAAATAACCGAACTGAGTTGTTTTAACACAGTAATCAAAAACTTATTTTAAGTATAATAACCCTAAATCTAATTGTAATTAGAATTGTTTTATTCAACAGTGGAACAATACTTTGTTCACCGATGAAATCAGGAACCAATTATAGAAGCCAGATGAACGAAGTCATGTTTACAGTCGACGTAGGGAACGATACGCCAACTGCAATTTTATTTAGGCCATCAGTTTTGTAATAGTTTGGGGAGGTATAAGTTGGAAGGGGCGTACCGGACTCGTGGAAGTAGTTGGACGAATGACGACGGATAGGTATATCACTGACATTGTTCAGGATCGTCGTTTACCATACGTCGGCGATATTGGGCACGAAATATTTGTGTTAATGCAAGATAACGCGCGAACACATGCCGCTGGCATAGTGGCTAACTACCTGGATTCAGTCCAGATTCAATTATTGCATTGGCCGCCCTATACTCCAGATTTAAATCCGATAGAACACATGTGGGATGGGCTAAAAAAACGCATAAGGAAAAGTAATCCCGTTCCAACTACAATGGAAGAGAGCTTCGGTTTGCAGCCCATTATGAATGGAACGCAATTCCTGAAGAATACATTCAAGCTCTACTTAACAGCATGCCGAGAAGAATAAATGCAGTAATTCGAGCTCGAGGAGGAAATGCTCGATACTAAGCTGTTTTTTTTTTTTAATTTAGAACAGTCACAATTTTGCCACATTGTAGTAGTTAAGAGTATATATTCCGTTATATGTATATATTCTCAATTAATATTAATAAGTTGGATTTTTTCCATATTATTCTTCCTATAAAATTTTAGTAAAAAGTGAAGTGAGCTGGTCTTACTAGTACAAAGCGCTAAATTACCTGATGTCATCTTTTCAACAAGAAATTATGAAACTTTAAAAATATTCGATAATTTTGTCCATGAGTTTGTTATTAGGTGTACAACTTTGCTTCCGCCGTTTTTTTTCCGAATTTCGCGATTTTATTGTAAAAAACTAATTATACCTTTAGGATCCAAAGTATTGTCCATCGCTGGCCACTACTTTCTCCCATCTTTCGGGCAGCATACGAATCCCGTGTTGAAAAAATTGGACATCTTTTGAAGCGATCCACGATTCTATCCAATTTCTTACTTCTTCATAAGACCGGAAGTGTTGGTCAGCTAGCCCATGTGCCATGGATCGAAACAAGTGATAATCAGAAGGAGCTAGGTCAGGAGAATATGGCGGGTGGGGTAGGACTTCCCATTTCAATGTTTCCAAGTATTTCTTGACCACTTGCGCAACATGGGGTCGAGCATTATCGTGCTGCAAAATCACTTTATCATGTCTCTCGTTGTATTGCAGCCGTTTCTTTTTCAATGCTCGGCTCAAACGCATTAATTGGGTTCGATAAAGAGCACCTGTGATTGTTTCAGTTGGTTGTAACAGCTCATAATATATTACGCCGAGTTGATCCCACCAAATACAGAGCATGATTTTGGAACCATGAATAGACGGTTTGGCCGTCGACGTGGAAGCATGGCCGGGATATCCCCAAGTCTTTTTGCGTTTGGGATTATCGTAATGAACCCATTTCTCGTCCCCAGTCACAATACGATGCAGAAATCCCTTCCGTCTTTGCCTTGCAAGCAACTGTTCACAAGCGAACAGACGCCTGTCAATATCTCTTGGTTTCAACTCGTACGGCACCCAATATCCTTGCTTCTGAATCATTCCCATGTCTTTGAGGCGTTTTGAGATTGTTTGTTGAGTCACTCCCAATGATTGTGCCAATTCTTGTTGACTTTGACACGAGTCTTCGTCAAGTAATGCTTCCAAGTTCGCATCTTGGAAAACCTTCTTTCTTCCACCGCTATGTTGGTCTTCGACGTGAAAATCACCGTTCTTGAAGCGCTGAAACCACTCACGACATGTCCTTTCACTAATAGTGGCTTCCCCATAAGTATCTGAGAGCATTCGATGAGCCTCAGCAGCAGATTTCTTCATATTGAAGCAGAAAAGTAAAACCTCCCGCAAATGACGAGAATTTGGCTCGTACACTGACATTTTCAATTGCGAATAACTTTATGATGAAGACACAAATAGACTAATATTTTTATGAGGTTATGTTAACAGGTGCCCAAGGCTCCTGCATGCCCACATGGGGTTATTTATTTCGATCATTACTTACCGCTACATACATCTATTCAAAAACGGCGGAAGCAAAGTTGTACACCTAATATATGTTTTACCAATTTTTATTTTAAGCAGTAGAGTTTTGGTATACAGGATCAGGGCGGAGATTCGAAAGCGCAAGATCTAAATTGTTAAACGTGATTTGTAAATTGTAAATACAGCAAGGAAGAGTGGAAATTATATAGTGGACAAGTATCAATAAGACAATAAATGCTACATAAATAATACCGTAGCAAAAAAAATTAAAATCTTAAACTTCTAAAATAAACATGCAGTTCATTTTGAGAAGCACTAAGAGTATTAATTGCGAAAATTTTAATTTAATTTAAAATTACCTTAATTATTTCTTCTTTACACATGCAGCACCTAGTTGAGACAATTTATACCTTACTTAATTAATTTGAATCCTGACGTTATACAAAAGGCAATAACTTTAACGTTAAGGCAAAAATAGAGTCTTTTAAAACGGTATGTTCGTGATAACCTTATGCTTTCGTCCAATCTAAGTAGATATACTCTTTCGAGCTATTAAGCTTTGTATAAGACGAAAATATAAAATTTAAATTATAACAACACACACATTATAATAGCAACGAAAGAATCAAAGTTGAAAAGTATTGTCATTTTTGAAGGAATTTGAAGTTAGAGTTAGGCCTAGATTCAGCACTTATTTAAATTCAATGTTAACTATGTATGTGTATAATTTTAACGCAAAACAATGAAAGTTATAGTTATACACCGCTGTAAAGCACATGGGACATTACAGAATCACAATAAAAGCAAATTGAAAAAAAACAATTGTATACTAGCAGCATCGTTACAGAAATACAGGGTGATAAATTTTTATTAAACAAAAAGTATTTATTAATTTCCGTCAAAACGCACGAGATATTTTAATGAATTTTTGCACGTGTCAACATCGAAGGCGCATATTTTCCAATAAAGAAGATGTTTCAGTTTTTCCATTAGCGCGAATAGATGTGACTCGATACTTCTGATGAGTAAATAACTCCAACGGCTTTTCAGAAAACACAAATCCAAGAAAATGTTCAAAAGAGCTTTTTTCCGATGTACTAAACGAATATTAGAAAAATATGTTTTTTTTACTTTGATGAAAGTAAGTGGGATGCCACTAAAACTTAAACACCCGGTATCGTCGTTACAAGGCAGCAAGGGAAAATTGTTTAACCGAATATTCATCAAAACTTTCCATCTTAAAATATTTTTAACAGCCACATCCGGAAATTTGCCAAAGTAATTTTCAGTTACCGCGTATACACTGTGCAACAGCAGGAGGGCAATAAGGGTCTTGCGAGTGGAAGAAGTTACGGATATTGATAAATGGGAAAAAGATTGTGCAATCCAAAAGCCAACAAAATAGGAAAAAGGAAATTTATGGATATTTTCCTAACGTTAATAATCCAAATAGAGAAAACATTGATAAAGTTTTATCAGACTCACTTTAAATCACATTAAAATTTAAGTCATCGGGTTTGTTATGCAATATTTCACGTTCGAAAATCGAAATAATGGAGAACATTTTGAGCACTAAAAATATTAATAAATCATTTTTCTACAATACAATTGATACCGAAGCTTGTTTACGATTTGGACATGATTTTTTGAAAATTTTTTAAAAGAAAAAAGGTAGATTTGGAAAGGTAATTGAAAAACATTTCAAATGAGATATAACTCAACCCCTCTTTCCATTAAAGATTTAAGTGGTTCTTTTCAAACCCCCGCCCCTCACTGGATAGTGCATACAATTTTATAGAAAATCGACCTAGAGAAGGTCCCCTTTGAAAATTAAATTCACATGTTTTTGCATATTTACATATTTTCCACAAGCACGAAATATCGAGGGTGATTCGTTTTCAAATTGACACACTGTACAAAATTACACTGTGAGCTTTACACCCAATTCCTCTTAGTGTATAGCGTTTGTTTTAAATTTTTATTATATTCGTATCTGAACTTTCAAAATAGTGTGTTAGAAAACTTGGCCCTCTTCGCCTTTCTAATTTACTGCAGCTATAGTGGTTCGAAACTTAAAATAGTATTTACAAACTTTCTTAAATTATTAACGCTCGAGTTTTTAAACTTTTATTGTGCGAGTTTTTATCCATTTTTAGTGACTTAGATTGACTTTCTAAGATAAAAAATTTAAAAAATTGTTTTTTCGTTTTCTGACTTTTTCCAATAAAAAAAAAAATTAGATGGGTTCACGCTCTCGTTCGTTCGTGATCAGATTTGCAAAACTGTTAGTCGTCAGTGATTGAAATGAGGATTTACAGAGTGTTTCACAGAATTTAAATGTTGACCTCTCGTAATTTTTAGTTTATTTTCATTTTACTACTCTTTTCTCCTAAGTTCTGAAGAGGGTGAGTCACCAAAGTTTGCAAGAATATTCGTCCGAGCCCTTAGTGGAGGATAAATATTATTCTCAGTTAGTTTTAATTTAGAATGGTGTTCAATTCCACCGATCCAACAACCCCTATCGATGTAATTGTTCCGAGAGAATGATAATCGAATCTAATTATAACGTCGCAGATAGAAAATCTGTTAGACCATCATTTCTACCCGCTTCATAGTCTTCTAGGGCTTACTTGCTTCATGCTCGAGACTACTTTTTAATTTGCAAACACAGTCTTGATTAAATGCCGGTAAACTCGAGGATGACCTGTTATAAATGTGTCTTAGAAACTAATTAAGGAGCCGGAGGATGAAATTTAATCAACTTAATTAATGATCAGCCAGTACTAAACAACTGAAAACTTATTTCAGTGTTTTGGTATTTTATTTCCAAATATACGGTTTCAATTATTGTTCTTCTCGTAACCCTCATCACTCTAAAGCCATCGATGTCCGCTTATGGCGCACTAAATGGATCTTTTACTTAAGTCTTTTTTGTCCGCTTAAGGATGCCCAATTCATTTTTATTCCACGTCCTCAATACCGAGAATCAAATTATTCTTTCAATACCATCAGCCTTATCTGTGCGTCTCTTGTCGGATCGTTATAAATTATTCCTCGACCATTGGGGATATCTGCATGCGTTCCACTTTACTTTCTTGACGATAGGGACAACGGTTATGGGTTTTATTGCTGGATTAATTGAAATGCCAAAAAAGAAGAAAATTGTTGTTACGAAGGCAATCCAATAATTCTATAAGATCGCACAAAGCTCTCAGAGAAATGGATTGTTGTGTTGGTAATATCCGGGCATGTTTCCAAGCAATGAAAACCACATCAAGAGGCGATATTACAATGGTTTTGTCCTGCTGGCAAAGCCATTATTATTATTGTTAAGTCCGAATTTTCATATCACTTTTGGCGGATTTTTCTTACGAAAAACTAACTTTTTAAGGAAAAAAATTGTAACCTCAACTGGTAATAGGATCTCTTTGAAAAGTTTTCGATATCCCAAACTAACCCAAAGACCCACCTTGGAGGAGCAATCAAAAATTCACAAAAATCACCAAAAATTTAACCAAAATCCAGAACTTAATTCCAAATTTTCGTATCGAACTCGATTAAAACTTCACTTCACGTATTCTCCCAGTGACCGAAACGTTATAAATCCCGCGACCCGAATCTCCCACATCCAGAGCGCTACTGGCTCCGGATGGATTTCGGTGGAGCCTCCACTTCGGTTTCAAAGCGCAGGAGATGTGCTGCTGGAGAATGTGTTTACTTCTGCATGTTCCCCGATGTTCAGTCCGCAAAAAGGGCCAAAAAAGTTAATCGTTACAGTCCCACTGGGGTAACAAGAATAAAGGTGCAACAGCGGAAAACTTCATTTGCACCGCCTTTATCTGCAGCGCTGGTTCCAGCTGCATCCTGTAGCATGGTAAATGAAATCTGCCGTCGAGGCTTGCCGGATTAAATTTTACTTGCCATTTTCAAGGCTTCAAAGAAGCTTTGCAGTTAATTAAGCCACATAAGGTTTCCGGCGAAACATGCTTGCTGAAACACGTTCAGTTCGCTCTTTCAATTGCTAATCTCCTGTAATAACACTCGCTAATATGCTAAGTTAATTGGTTATGTTTGGATGTTTATTGTTACAAATGCCTCTTGATTCGTTATTCGATAATATTTATGTAAACTACAAAGACTTTCCTACTCTGTAACACAATGTAAGATAATAGTGGTTAGATGGGGGATAACAAAGGTCACACATGGGGAATTAGTTAATGTGTCGTAATTTAAGACCCCACTGGTTGTTAAGAGGGTTGAATGTGACTTAACTATATTCAAATTGGAATTTACACGGCTTTATATTAAATGAGGGTAAGTATTTTGTTTTCCCTTATTATCTTCTATTAAATATGTATGAGAGATTTATATGGAAAATTTTATACGGTAAATAAAACGAAAACTTATGTCAAAAACGTGATCTGCTTTCCACGAGAGAGCCGATTATATTGGGCCTATGAACACCTTCGATCTTATTTCTTTCTTTTCTTTCGTTTTGGGGATAAATCTGTCACCATCATTAGCACCTAGGAAGTAACTGTAAAAAAGATGAAAATAAACGGTAAGCTAAACCGTATGAGAGGGGAAAATTTTAAATGTGCCAAACATTCTAAAATTTCTATCGACGAAGGTGTTGAGGAGGAAAATGTTAAACTCGTCCACTGCAGTGCGTTCGTCTAAACTTTATGATAAATTTATTAGTCAACTGCCAAAGTCATAACTTTAGTTGAGAATTCTTGATCTTTATTGCACGTTTGCAGTTCCATTCAGCTCCTGGTTATTTTTCCCATGCGTGACTTGATCCTTCCTAGACGCCAAACTTGATGCCTATTGATTTATCTACTCTGATCTATCCTTCTGACGTCACATGGTTGCGACAACAACTGATCATCGCATGACTTATTCTCTCATTCATATTTTCCTATCTACAACATGAAAAACGCGGCTCCTTCGTGAGTGCCCCTATTCCCAGCTCTGTGCGAGGCCGAAAATGAAATCTTGTATGGAGACACTTCTAAGTAGTTTTCTTTTCCTAAGAAATAGGCCTAATCTGAACTAATCCGAAACTTATTCTGCCACGTTTTTGTGAGGTTCACTGGTAACAGAATAACCCCAACACCATTTCTCTCTTTATATATATTGTATGTATACACCAGTAGGGGTCATTAGAACGAAGTGAATATTATTCTCAGTTAAAATTAACTGAGAATAATATTTAGTTTTTACTAAAAAGTTGGACAAACACCAGTGTTCACGCTTCGATGATAAATATGTTAGCGTCTTTGTAATTAAAAAAAAAAGAGCATAAATGCAAAAATTAACGTTAAACTAAAATTCATAAAAGGTGAATATCTAAAATGTGTGAAATACTCTGAAATTCCTCTTCTCAATCGCTAAAAAATAACATGAGCCACGTCATCATTCCAAAATGTTAATTTGAGGTAAGCGGTTGATGTTTGATCACTATATCTAATTAAACCGATCTTTTTCGAAAAATTCAGTTTTTGGGTTAGCAGTTGCTATTTGTGAGATTTGTTAGTATTTAATATTTTTTAACGTGACCGAAGTTGATCTCTAATGAGCACCCAAGTGTTATCCATGTTTTCTGAACAAAAAGCCACCCATTTGTTTTTATTAAGTAAAATATCGGAACTTTCTTGGATTTTACGCTTCTTTGATACTGCTTCTTTGGTAACGATGCTCACATCGATCCATTTAATTCCGTGACCATTATCAAAGGCCTGCTGACATATAAATAACCTATTAAATTCCATTTATTAGGTAGTTTTGGTGTTCTTTAGTTCTCTCTAGATGTCTTCCCAATATAAAACTTTTCACATTAGGAAGGAATTTTATATATTACATTTTTTCTGTGTTCATTTCCGTTTTATGGCTTCGTCTTTGTTTAGGCCAGGGGCTTCCTGAGATCCTGCCTAACAGTAGTGACTGCCTCACTAGGCACCCACGAAGTAATCCACTTACGCTAGTGTGATTTCTTTTCTATCGAAGGACTAAACGGTTTACCGTCATGAATTGATGGGGTCCAAAGGTCTCAAGAGTAAAGTAAATATTGTCGCACTAATTAAAACTAAATTTACTTACACGATAGTTCTTGTACAGACACAAAACAGAGAAGAGAGCAAGGTTCATAATCACAGAACTAAGCACAGGTTGCACGAGATCTGATATTGTGGTGTACGAGTTCTTTTTAACCTCTCTTGGAGAGCTTTCTTTTTAGAGTGCGTTCGAGTGCAAACTTCCGAACCTCCCAAAAGGGGCACCTCCTTTTTCCCTGGTGGGAGACTTAGGACCTTCAACCCTCTTTTCCAATTACACCCGTTTCCGCCTTCGGCTTCTTTTTACAACGAGATATCGGAAATTCCAAGATGGTTTATGACCGCTCTTTTTTGGTCATAAGCCCAAAGTGCAGTAGCACAGATGTTCGGGTCTTATGAATGTATCTGAAGTTCGGTACGTAATGGTAGGTTGAAGATCGATCTAGTGTATTTTTTTGTGTTTACTGTCGATTTGGGACCAATAATTCATTTGGGATATCTTTATGTTGGGAAATTCCCAACAGTCTTTATAAATTTTGAACGTAGTGTGTTTTTGCCCTAAAAACTGCTCTAACATTAAATTTGTATCCTAATTCATTTGAGTTGATCTGATATACCTGCTATGTACAGCATACAAAAGAAAAGGGAACAAAAAGTCTTATATTAAAACTTTAGTCATTTTTTAGAAAAATTAAAAGATGTGGATTTGGAATAATTGGATTCTCAATATTAGGGACGTAGAACAAAACTTGACTGGACATCTATGAACGGACGAAAAAGGCTTATGTAAAGGGTCCATTCAACGTGCCAGAAGTGGGTATCAATGGGTTCGGAGTGATGAGGGTTACGAGAGGGATAATAATTGAAACCGTATATGTGGAAATAAAATATCAAACACCCTGCAATAAGTTTTCGGTTGTTTAGTTCTGGCTGATCATTAATTGAGCTTATTAAATTTCATTCCAGGCTCCTTAAGTTGCCAAGGCACATTTACAACAGGTCATCCTCGAGTTTACCTCTATTTTATCAAAACCGTGTTTACAAATTAAAGAGTGGTCTCGAGTATGACGCAAGTAAGCCCTAGAAGAACTCGAAATAGAAGTGATGGTTTAATAGATTTCATATCTGCGACATTATATTCAGATATTCGGGTTCGATAATCCCTCTTTCGGAACGGTTACTTTTTTATAAAATAACTTATACATCAATAGGGGTTGTGTTCTTTTATGGTTGGAGTTATAATTCTAATATTTTGCGTGAGTGAATTGATTTATGGTAAAAACTTTTCTTTCCAGTTTAAATAATTGAGAAAGTTCAACATCAATATATCTCTACGAAGCTAAAGGTTTAAAATTATAATTATAAACGTGATTAGATTCAAATTTTCCATGGGAAAATTACTATGTACGGGAGACAATGGAGATCCCATTGCAATCCCAGACTCTCGCCGATAATAATCATTTTGAATTGAACATAAATTCATTGAATATAAATCGTCTTTACATAAAGTGTTAGTAACTCCATAATATTTTAATTTAATATGTTTCTCAAGACTGACGTTATTTTCAAGTTTATTCTTGACATAAGTATTTCTAGTAGTAAATTTTGAAAAATAGTTAAAATTGGATACCCCAACTGCTTCAAAAACTTTCAAAAAAATTTCGAATCTTTTGAAGTGATGTTTATTACTCTCATCCTGTGTTCTTTCGTCTTCCTATATTAAATACCCCTATCGAGACTCTGAAATCTTAAAAATAGACTTTGAAGTACATCTATTTTTATGGACTTTCAAAAATTGTGAAAAAATATATTTTTTAATATACAATTTTTATGTCCTCGGAAAAAGGCTATCGACCACTCTGGTCTTTCTGCCCATGGTACATATTTTTAACTTAGACTAAACATTGTTACAAGAGAAACTTATTCCCTAGATTTGGAAGTGTTCCCATAGGGTGGTTGACGGAAAGAGGAAACAGTTTTGCCTTGTCTGACTTGTTAAGCTAAGTGGTTTCAGTATAGTCCAATTGTGGGGATTGTCCATCGATTTGTTCTGAAGATGTAGGAGTCTTTCAATTATTTTTGTCGTGTGTTTATATATACAGTATGTCCACAGATAGAGGGCCCATGAGAACAAATGGATAAAAAATATCGTTTTTCGACAAAGTCATTCTTGATAAAAGTCTCTGCTGTTTGAAAAATACGATTTACGAAGATAGCTTTGAACTTCGTTATACTGGGTGCCCAAAAACTACGAACACATGAAATGCTATCAAGAGTAAACTACCTTTATTTCTCATTTTGGAGCAAAATGGTAAGTAAAAAAAAAATTTCAAATCCTATCCAAAGTTTACATACAAAATTCCACTATTCCAAAATAATTTATAAATAATTAAAAATAAATGTTATGTACACCGATGCAGGGAGATAGGTTTGGTCAACAAAAACGCGTTGGTTCTACTAGTCACTACTATAATCGACTATTCTGGTCAAGATTCTATTCGGAAGTAGTTGTTTTTACCCTAAAGCTGTATTTATGTATATATCTAATCAAATAGAAGGGTGATTACAAAACTAATTACTATGCAATGTCTATTGGAAAAATCCCGGACCTTGGCTTACTTACTTTATCTGTGGGGCCAAGGTTAAGTTAGTATTATTGGTTGGGCCAAAGGCCGAGTTAGTACAGAACAAATACAATTCTTCATGAGAAATACAAATAAGCTCGAATATCAGTTAATTTATCCTAATTCATAAGATAGGTACATTACATAAAAGTTAGTAGATATTACTTATTTAAACATACCTCCCCCGTATTCAACTCATTTTTCAAATTTAATATTATGACATTTGTTGTCCTGCTTATTGTGAATACGTGAAATTAGGTGAAAAAGGTAAAACTAGAAATTGTTTGAATTTTGAAAGAAAAATAAAACTTGGAATACTCAATTAAAATTTTGTATGTAAACTTTGGATAGGATTTGAAATCTGTTTTTTATTTACAATTTTGCTTCAAAATGAGAAATAAACGTAGATTATTCTTGATAGTATTTCATGTGTTTGTAGTTTTTGGGTACCCTGTATAAAAAAGTTCAAAGTTATCTTCGTAAACTGTATTTTTTTAAGCAACAGAGACTTTTATCAAGAATGACTTTTTGTCGAAAAACGATATATATATATAAACACACGACAAAAATATATCCTGTATATATATACAGGGTGGGGCACCAAGAGCGCCTCGGGGTATTACGTCCTTATTAATAATTTGATCGAAAATTGTTTTTAGAGGTGTATGTAAGGCCTTACAAGGCACATTTTAAAAATATTTTCATTTATACGGGGTGTATAAAAAAAGATACATCTCAAACATATGTTTTTTTTAATGGAACACCCTGTATTTTATTACATACTTGGAATTATAAGAAGAAAATAGTACAAGTTTGTATAACACACATTGGGTCTAAAACAATCGCTTCTGGAGAAATTTTAGAAAATATAAAAATGCAAAAGTTAAGAAAATTTTTTTTTCTAGGTGAAATGAGTTACTTGGCTATTATTTTTTTACTATTACTTCTTAAGTACAAACTAATCTTCAAACTAGAATGAATTATTTATTAAACTGATATACAGGGTAAGCAAAAAGAGTGGTCAAATTTTACTCCCTTATAATTTAGCATAACTTTCTTATTTCAAATGGAATATATACATTTTTATGTACTAATTAGAATCACTAATTAATGCCCTTTCAATTGATACTATAGTGTTCTAGACCTATCTTTTACCGTTTTCCCATAATATTAAATTTTATTTAATTTTCAATAATAACGTTAAAGAATACAAATTATTGTCAGGTTATGCCTTGGATTGGTTGCTATGGTTACAGGAAGATCTGAACGTCATATAATAATAACAGTTAGCTTATTTTACACAATTATCTCTTTTTGATCAAATTTCTTAAGTTTATAGTTAAAAATAACAGACTACACTTTAAAAGAGAAAATCAATTTATTACTTATAATTGGTGAGTGTCAAGAAAACTGTTTATGCGCAAAAGTATCCAGAACAAAGGCATCCAAATAAAAGGACATGTGAAAGGTTGCTGCAAACTTTTAGAGAGACGGGTAGCGTGAAAAAACCAAAAGTTGCAAAAGTCAAACATGTTCGTTCCGTGGAAAATGAATTCGATGTGATAGGATCTATGATCGACGACCCTTGCATAAGTCAGCGTACCCTTGAAAAACAGCTGGGTATAAGTAGAAGGACAGTCGGAAGGATTGCAAAAAGTTTCAAATTTCATCCTTATCATATACAGTTACATCAAGAATTATATGAAACTGATTATCAAGCACGAATTGATTATGTGAACCAATTTAAATATGGGATGAGAGATTGGGTGTTGAAAATTATCTTGTATTTTGACAAAAACTGAATTATTTCAAAAACTGCTAGAGTCAGATACCATAAACCTTAATATAACTTAATTTTATTTTAATGGTTGAGTTCAAAAATTATATAATATACAGGGGATCCTATTTAAAAAAATGCAACTTTGACCAATTACATGTGTTTGGGACACTCTGTATACTTTGAAAATAATTTTAAAATGTAGCTCTAGTTAGTCTGTATACACCTCAAAAAAGAAACAGTTAAAAAATCTTTTGGCTTGGTCATGAAATTCCGAGGCGTTACTCGTGGCCCACCCTGTATACAGGGTGTTAGTGAAATAACTTTCGTAAATTTAACCAGTGATTAAGAACATCATTTTGAACAAAAAAGTTCCTTCAGAACATGACTGCTTCCTGTAACATGCGTTAAACTGCTCAGCGAACTTATTAAATTGATAATTACATTAATGCATTTTACCAAGAAGCACCCATACGCTTTTCAAAGCCAATTAAAATACTTAGAATTATTATTGTACAACATTAAAAAATCGCAAATTAGAGCAAAAGCATTAATTTTAGGTTTGGAGATACTTAATAATAATTGATTCAGAATTAAATTTAGAATCTAGACATATAAAAATATATGGGGTATTCCATTTGAAATAAGCGACTTTTTTGCTATCAAAGTTCTTTAAATTTTACGTGGTTTTTTGGACACCCTGTATGATGTTTATAAAAACTTTTAACATTAACCTAATTTACCATATCTAGTTAACATGTTAGCAAATTTTCGTAAAGCCAGCTTCAATAATAGCTGAGAATTTGTAATTTTATAGAAATGGTGTTTTAGAAAGATTTTTCTTTTAAAACAAAATATCTTTTAAACGGTTAGGTTTAGGTATAGGAGTGCCTAATAAAAATTTAATCAGCTTAATCACTAGATTCCAAAAATACAAAAATATACTGGGTGTTCCATTTGAAATAAGGAAGTAGACGTCGACTTCCGGTATAACCGGAAGTGATATAACCTTCAAACTATTTAAAAAAAGTAGAGTGTATCAATATTAGTTTAACCCCCAAATATGAAAAATTTAGATTTGTTACAAGTACAAAAGTTTCTAATGAAACAGTTACGTCAATCGCCCTGTAAATATATTTATTTTTTTTTTATAAAAGGAAGAATAACAATTCACCTCAAACGTATAGAACATATTTTCAATCATGCTAGTTATTATGTATTTCACAATAAAATCATGTTAAAAAAGCATCGTTTTCAGCACACTATGACTTTTAAAGAGACGTATGAGCTAACAGTTGAGTTAAATTATAAATTCAACCACCATCTGGTAAATCCTAAGAACTGTGAATCTCCATTACACCCCACTTCTTCACCTTTTAATGAAACTAGAGTCTAATTAACTGTAATTAAACCTAATCCACTATAACAATTTTCTTGTTGTCATACTATATACCTACTACTGAGGTTACATATTACGCAATTAGGGAATTCCAAACACGTTTCTGTTAAGGGATAATATGGAGGTATTTGAATATTGATGAAATTCCTCCGCTAAATTTACTTAAATGGTCACAGGTCGTTGATGTAAAATATGTGACTCTAACTTAATATAAAGGGGTATAATATATGTCTCAATTTGGCTACTTTTGCTTCTGGAAATGTAGGGGTTGGATAAGTATTTTACTTAAGAATATGTAGTAGTAAGTGGAATTTTGAACGAAATAATCCATGCTGAATTGATGATCTGAGTATAGTGATTTTGATGTGTAGTAGCTAGGTAACGTCTGCTCTTTTCTGAAAAATGTGTGGAGTGGTTCTGAATATGTGAAAAAACTTTAGGAGATACTTTCATATAAAATTCATATAAATTTATATCGGAAAATGCCCCATTTTCAAGTCATCCCTTACAAAAGATTGAGGTTGAAAACTGCATTTTAAGAATTTTCATAAAGTTGGAGAGAAGGATTTTATTAAAACTTGGAAAACAGCATCTGCTCATGTAGGCCAATTTTACAACTCTTTTGCGATGTATCTAATTAAAATTCATTTTTCCTTATAAATTTCCAATTTGTTGCGCGCGTTTTATAAGAAAGATATAACAGGCAGAAACAATTCTAAACAAGTAAGGTGAGTACATTTGAAATAAATGCAATATTTAAAATAAAATAATTTCGCTTATTTAAAACATTCTAATAAAAAATATAAGGAAGCTTTAGATTTCCCTCTTTTCGGTTCCGAGGAAAACATGAAAATATATGCTGTAAAATGTTCTTACATGAATAAACTCTGTTTCCAAAATTTAATTAACATCACTTCTTCAAATGAAAAAAAAATTATTAGAATGCAGTTTTCAATTTAAAAAAATCATTATTACCCTTGTTCTTGGCCCAACAACTATGTCCTAAAGTTCTTCGCACTCATTAGAGACACACAAAATCATTTTGGAGCAGCTGCTGGAGCAAGAGTTTCAAAACAAACTGGAATGTACAGATAAAAGTTATTACAGATATTTCCTTAATATCGAGGTTTGAATGCATCTTATTTTATGCAATTAGACGCCCCAATTATTTTTGTGGTTGAAATACTTATATGCAGAGTGTCTAGGGAATTTACAAAAAAAAATGAAAAAAGAATATCATTAAATACTCTAGAAATCCCTGAAATCTACGGAAAATGGTGTAGCACATAAATCTTTTCCCCACCATAACACTGAAAAGTAGTAATAGCAGATGTGGCAAAATATCGGGATCCTGGCACAAATTTCGACAAAGAGGAATTTTCATTAGGAATTCCCTATTAAAAGGAACAGAACATTTAAAAGCATCCTAGAAATTCTTTAGAAATATGTGACAATATAAAAGGTGCAATTCTGATTAATATTTAGTAACTCTGAGCGTTTGTAACACGTAAGGAAAATAAGTGATTTTGTTTTTTTGCGCAGAATTAAAACATTTTTGACCTTTTCAACTACATAAATACAAAAATTTGTTTCCTGCGCGGAAACCAAATTTTACTTTTTAGGACTCACTCAGGCTACAAACTAAAAACAGTCGGGCGATAGTTTAGTTGAATTGGGAACATCCTGCCATTCGTGCAGTCCATCAATCTTTTTTATCGGCCAATTTAGAATTGGTGAATATGCCCACACATGGACATATTTTTGCCAATTAAGCAACTCCCTAAGCTAAAAAAATCTGTAGTGATGGTAGTGGCAAAGTGAAAAAGTAGAGTTGGAAGCAAACCTCCAATATTTACTAATGTGTCTCAAATGTGATAATTTTAATACATTTTTGACTTTCGGTATCCCGAAAAACTTTCAAATTTTTAGCTCTTTAGACCGCTAGGCGGACTACGAAATGTGTAACTCTTAAATTTGAGCTTAAAATTGATTTATTAACGTTTTCACTTGCATAATTTTAAGCTGCGTAACAAACTCATAAAACTATTAATTTTGTCTCAGATTTCAGAATTTTCGCCTCTCGTATCCCGATTTTAAATCAGCGAATCTGGTTTTCCGTCCGCAATTTTCAAACTTTTAATATTTCCAGTTGAGACACAAATTTGGAAAAATTAGTCATTCTTAGGGATAGGTTCATTTTCGCAAGTACTCTTACTTAACTGGAATCCCTGAAATTTAGTTTCCGATGGGATTTGCGAAACCACGAAATTTTTAATACTGAAATTTGGGAGTTTTGGCATTGTGCACCCGCGATTAAAGCTGCAGGTTTTTATCCTGAATTATTTGTTTTGACTGTGTTAATTGCGAAACAAAACCGCAGACTTTTTAATTGGGTCTTAAATTTGGGAATTTTTTTTCTCCTCTTTTTTAAATTAAACTAACCGGATTTGTAACTCCAAATTTTCATTCGGTCTTAGAAATTAACTATATCCTAAAACTCAGTGTTCATCTCCTTAATCTTCACAAATGATCACTGTTGTTGAGCATCCGGAAATAAATTGAAACTCAAATGGTTCGAGCTACTTTTTAATTTAACTCCAAAGTTAAGATAGGATAAGCCTGCTTCTTTATCTGGAAACTTTTGTTTTCTTTCTCTCGCAAAATGAAAAAAACTCCGCCTAATGAGCTCTCAATAGCCGTCAGGGGTGGATGAAATGGACAAATTTTTACCCTCTTAGTACCTTGTGGGTAGTAAGGAGTAAAATAAGTCCACGAAGAAAATTAATTCAGTCTTAATTGCAAAGAAGGTGCAATCGCAGTCTTGAACTTGATTGAGGGCACAGCTTACACTGCAGCAACAAGTATTTCACTAATCGACACTTGTCTATGCTAATCCCTATTCACAACCTCTGGACCCTTCTGGAGAGTGTACTTCAGTTCCTGACCTACAAAACGCAGAGAACGTCTAGAAATAGGTGACGGGGTGAAAATTATAGAGAAAAGAATAATCGAATATTTTGTCAGCTTCTGATGGAAATTATAGGGAAATCCGCCAAAACAGTTTGTGTGGGAGGCACGGGAGACCGAATGTAAAAATATCAATTCGACTACCTATCAAATATTCGTTGTGAAATTTAACCACCAAAATGTATGGAAACATCCGCTTGTGGTTTGAATATTGGACCAATTTCAAATAAACATCTGTGAAATTTGCAAAAACCATGAGTTACGATAACCAAGTAACTTAGATGGGCTTTAAGGTTGTAACGGCTAAATAATAAATAACCCTTTTAACCGTTGTGTCTCCAAAATTTAATTAATTCAATGTGCCCTCCAGCAAACAAACACCATGTTCCACGCTTTTAATTATATTTAAGCACTCTAATAAAGATAATATTGAGAGATAAAACCGTGTATATGTTATATTTGAGATAAAAGATTTTGTATGTTCTTTCATCCGGATTTTAAATTAATTAAAAAATAACTAAACAAATGCTCTTTTTCGCATATGAAAGAAAGTGAGATTATCATCCCTCGTGCTTCGTACATGCATAATTCTATGGCCATTCCCCGATTAATGTGCAGGTGAAAAGTGATGCGAATGGCTGAACCAGAATACATTGTTCCCTCAAATTCTGTTTCCGTGTTTAGTGTATGCGATTATGCCCTTTGTGAGCAAATTGTCCAGTAATAATGTAACATAAACCTAAATAGTTTTTAATAGAGCTCGTATTAAAAATCTGACGGTTTGAAAATATGAAAAGCCGGCAAATTGATATTTTCATCTTCGCCCTTCTGTATTCCTCAAAACGATGGCGCAATCAGATAGAGGATAATAAATCCAATTGGTTATCCATATTTGGCATTTATTGGTTGGAATATAGGTTTCCTTGCCAATAAAACTGATAATAAATTATTGCAGAAATTAACTTACTGCACCAGTTCACGTAAAAAGCCAGAGGGTAATAACGAAGGCAATACGTTACAGTAGTAAATAGGCGAGGTGTCTAGCTCAGAACCCTGTACGATAATTAATTCCGTATTCGGGAATTCTCGAGAATTAGCGATAGCGTAAATTTCAAGGAACAGACTAGTTTTCCTCTGGTGGCCATTGTGTTCGGGAGATAAAAGGTCTCTCATGCAAAGAATAATTATCGTTCTTCAAGATTAAATTCAATAACTACAGGAGCTTGGAGGAATATCAAGTATTCACTAAAGAAATGCAGAAGCTTCGAGATGTCATGTGATTAATATAAACCAACTTTAAAAAAAAAACACATCACCAAGAAGAACACAACGTACACGTTTGAAATTCTGGCATGGCGTTGGATTCAAAAGAAAGGATATCAAAAGAAAATTTTTATGAGTAAACAAAAAAACTTAATAATGAGTGGTATCTCCCCTTAAATTAACACACTCCTGTAAGTGATGTGGCACGCTCAAAATTAAATTGTCGATATCATCCTGTGGTAGTGTATCCCAGGCAATCTGCACCTGTTCGTGGAGTTCATTTATGGTCTCTGGAGGACGAGCTAAATGTTGAAGTCTCTGACTCATTATATTCCATACGTGTTCTATTGGGGATAAATCTGGAAATCGAGGCGGCCAAGGGAAGATATCTAAATTTTTGGCTTCCAAATACTTCAAAGTAACGTTGGCTACATGTGGTCACTCATTATCTTGTCGGGATGTCCTTCCAGGATGGTCGCGCATGCATGGTACAAGAACTGGTTCTTAGACACTATTAATGTACCTCTGAGCATTTAATCAACCATAAATGAAAACGAGAGGAGACCGACTACCATACTGGATGGCATTCTAAACCATGACACCTGGTGTAAGCCTTTCCACAAAGTCCAAATTTAATCGACCTCTGCGCTTTCTAACACGTAACCGTCCATCCGATCGCCATAAACAAAATCGACTCTCGTCACTGAAGATGATTCTTCTCCACACATCCACCCATTGCACCTTCAGACGACATCACTCTAGTCAAGTGATAGGGCCACCCTATCATCTTGTTTTAATGGAAAAAGACGCATAGAACGATATGAATTTGATCCGAAACTTTGAATTCTGTGATAAATCGTACTAAAGAAGACTCTTCGATTTAAGGTGACTATCCAGTTAGTACTAAGAGACGGGATTATTTCAAACGGGGTGCATATCGCTGAACGACGAAGTCGCCGATCTTCTTGTTGGTTCATCATTCTTGAATGATCACTACCACGATGACGATTTACTAACCCTCCGTTAGATTAATCTCTCCAAGCTATTAGCACTGTTGATGCGTTTCGCCATAATCTCCGTGCAATTTCGCGGATAGATAAACCTGTTTCATGCGTGCTAACAATTCTTCCCCATTCAAAGGGAGTTAATTGACAGTAAACTACATTTTGGCGAATACGAGGAATTTTGCACAATGGAACGTTAAATGTGATACGAATAATAATATCTTTATCGCTATCTACCTCTAGAAAAAGTAGTGAAAAGAATGGTCGTCGCAGATAAAAAAAGTAAAGAAACATTTCATATCGCATTAAGATACAAAGTCGAAATTTTAATCATTTCTTTCTCTTTACAAATCCAACATTATACCAAAATTTCAAATTCATACGATGTGGTCGTCTTGGTGTTGAGGTTTTTTTGAAAATTAGTGTATTTCTACTGGATGTTTATTGGGCACTCCTTTATCTACAGCGTGTCCTGTTTAAGAAATTACCACCCTTGTAAAATCTTTATTTCTTGGCCGATTTTGCCATTTTTTTTTGTTAATTAGATATTTAAAATGCGCATTTGTCTAGTGGGTACGATGACTGTTCACCCATAGTCATGGCAAGTGCATGTATTTTTATGAAATCAAATTTCAAAAAGTACTATTAGGGTTTTTTACGGTAAAAATGAAGGTACATTCTCAAATGGTACGACTTAATACCCACCTGTACTGATTTTCATTTTTCTGCTACACAGGGTGTTATACAGGAATGGTAAATAAGGGAGTGGCTGATTGTTTACCTAAAATATTTCCCGGGAAAATCGTTTAAAACAATGGAGACATACATATGTATATTGGTCTAGACGTTAACCAGACTATTATTTATGGAAACTATGAAAAACCTCATTTACAAATAGGCACTCAGCAATATTAATCAGCTGCGAAGGAAAATCATCACAACTTTAATTACCAAAATAAGAAGAGTCGTTTTAAGTACGACTTAAAAAAGCTGTGCTTGGAAGAGGAAGATGAACCTCTCACCTCTTATAATTTTCCTTATTTGCTTGTTTCTTATTGTTTCTTGTATTCTTGTTGTTATTTCCAATGCACTCTTTGCAAAAACAGGATTTTTAACATTTCCACGAAACTGCAAAACTGCCCCTTAACATGTGATTTATCATAGTAATCAGAAAAAAAGCTTAATTTAAAGATGTGAAAACTAAAAAGTGCACCCAAAAGAAAAAACAGGATTGATAATGGTTGCCAAAAATTAAAATGTCGGACTTAAAATATGACATCGATACATTATAGAAGAAAAGTGGCACTGATGAAAATATTTTTAAAAAATTTCAGGTTTTTTCGAATACTCCCAAAAATCATCGGAATTTTTCAAATTTTAAAGCAGCCCATTCTCGAACTTCAAGTCTAAATATCACAACTCGACCCCAATTTAATCCAGCTCATATCTTTTATGATTATAGCGGTCCCCATGGTTGAGCGATCGATTTTTATTTTTACGAGTCAAAACGGCTGTTGCCAAATTATCGGTTTGCTATACTTTTAGAATTTTCTTTTAAATAAGCGACAATATTCTATAGTAATTAGGACTTTAATTGTCTAATAGAGATATGAAGGATCATCAACCGCGTTTTCCAGCTCAGCCAAGTTGTCAGGAACAGAATCTTGTCGTCGAATACATCGTTTGAGATCATTCCAAACATGTTCAATCACGTTCAAGTCAGGACTGCGTGCCGGCCATATTAAACGTTGAATGCCAACATCGTTGAGATATTCACGTACCATTAGAACAGGGTGCGGTCTGGCATTTCGTTCATAAACAAAAAATTGTTACCAATGTGAAGGGTAAAAGATGCGACATGTTCTTCTAAAATATCAATATTTTACAGACGCACATTGTACACACTTTAATCTATTAATTCTCACTTTTATTAAATTTTTAATTTTTTTTTAGTTCTGAAGACGATGGCAGATTTGCCATCGAAACGTTTTCTTAGGTATTTGTCCGAGCCTTTAGTAAAGAGTAACTATTATTCTCAGTTAGCTTTAATAGAGAATGATGTGCAATTCCACCGTTCAGTTAAGTACGATGATAAAAATGGCAAATATTACGTCAAAAAATTGATTATTTCAAATTAATTGCTGATTGAACCATAAATATTTGTGAAAGCAGTAACACATACCACTTCCACACATCCATAATATTATGTAAACGGAATAAGTCTGAAACTCAAACCTTGCCAGTTCAATTTATCGCCTCTATCGCAGAAGATTACGAGTAAATCGGTCTTCAAATATTGGAAATCACAAAGAAAAATCTGACTTATTTCTCGCTTGTAATAACTTATTCAAGAGGCTTGAAAGGGGACTATAAAATGTGAGAAATAAGCATATGAAAAGCCGATTATTTGATAACGCCTTTGGAATTTTCGGTTTATATCTGCTTATATTAAGCCGATTTATAGTGTCGTGAATTATTCGAGTTAAGTTCGAAGTTTCTTCTTAGAAAATTTATTTCCAACGTTTTCAGAACTTCCATATGATTTTGAGTAAGTTTGCGCTTATAGTAACCAAAAATCCTTGCTCTTGGGCCAAGAGTGCAGCTGTCGGGTCTGCCAGTTTATAAAGATTTAACACGTTCTTGCGATGAGGATTCCACCTGAACTTCTGAACACACCTGTGTAAAATGATTAAAAATTGAATGGATGTGAAGCTAGGTTCCTTTTTTTTGCTAGTGCAAATCGGCGCGATCAATCAGTTTTCTAAGGGATTCTGAGAATCTTAAGCCGGAATTTTACCTCAACTTCTGTGGTCTTAATCACCTGTTTGATCCCGCTTTTTCCTATAACAAAAGACTGCAAAATGCAAGTGATGCCCTTTTCTTCTATTTCCGGCCTTTAATATGCCTGAATTATTTTACAACAAAGTGCCTTGTAAACATTCGAGTGAATCGCCTTTAATGCACCGATTTTCTATCAATAACACCTGCATTTGCCAGTAATTATTCCCAACTAGAAGGGTATTCCTAAGAGCAAAAACAAAAATTAAATTGCATCATCCGTAATTGGAAACTAGCCAATAAGCCGATTAATTTGGGTTCAAATGAGATTGTAATCCTCTAGGGTTGCAAACGATCGTTTTCTGAATTAATCAGATTAGGGGCTGTAAACATTCCCAAGATAGCGAAATTGGGGTCAACTACAGTTTGAATAAATTTATTTATTATAACATGGCACATTGAATGTTTACTACGTAGCTATTAACTAGAAAGTTTTACCTTAGAGAAGGGAGTTGATGTCAACTCCAAGAAAGTTCCGGGAAGTTGTTCTCAATAGCTTTATGCAATTGCGCCTCTGTGTAATCTACTGTATAAGGGTAAAACTTTGCAATTCCACATGCAATCTTAAAGTCTCTAACAAGGAAAAGTTTAATATTGCAGACACGAGCCTATTTTTACCATACTAAAACTCCCAAGCTAACTTCGTCCTAATGCAAAGACAATATTTGGAAAACTAAGCAGCAAAGTCTCTACTTACTTTAGCGTGCTCCCAAGGCAACTCTTAGGCAATTTATCTAAGCTGGTGTTTATTATGTGACGAGTAAGATAAATGAGTTTTTCGTCTAAGACATAAGCAGCACTAAATTTGAAAGACATATTGAATAGATTTCATTAATAATTAAGCAGTTCGGGTTAAGGCGGAAATGGCAGCGCCATGAAACCAATCATTTGTAAGTCGTAGCTGGTAATCTCGAAGACAAATCAATTTAGCATGGTTAAGGATAAGAAACGTTACACTGCACAGTATTGCAATCATCGTAATTGTAAGGGATTCAAAGACGGTTCAATGTAACTTCTGGTGAATATCCTCGAGCTTATCAGTGCCAAATTCATCTTGAATTTATTGAATGGCCCGTTTATTCTATGGCCGAAGACATAGCCCCCCGATATTATTCTTGAACGTTCCTTCTCAGAATTTGCAATATTTTTCATTGTTATTTATTGGCGTTGCCTATGGCATCGAGCGCGGAGTAGAAATAACAGTGTGCGAAGTGCTTATTTCGCCTGGAGATGCCTTTAAATCCAATTACCATCAGTTGTAAAACTCGCGAAATCCCGTTGGTGGTCTTGATCAATTTTTCAACTCCTCTAGTCCTTAAAACCTTTCTATCTTGTTCACCAAAGTTTTACAATGTTCAAGAAGAAGTCTCACTTATCATTAAACCCACGACAAGTGGCATTCTTTGCAGAAACGGGATATATACAGGATAGCGCGCCGGAAAGTTTTCACTCAGGTTTTTTCTTATAAACGAGTAAATGAAGATATGTTTGGACCTCAGTCTTCAGGAGGACACATCTTTTACATATATGCATCCCCTCTGCTCCAACCCCTACGAAGGGGGCGCTGTCAGAAATGAAACATAAAAGTATTAAAATTTCTTGCCACTTGTATCAATGAAGTAAGTGATGTAAATGGCCCGCAAGACCTCCTGATTTGTCAGCATTGGACTTTTTCTTGTGAGACATTTGAAATCTAAAGATTGTGAAACTAAACTCAATTTTTTAAAAGAATTGCGACAAGGAATAATTTACGAATGCTAACAAGTAACTCCCGAAATACTTCATAATATTTGCGAACATTTCGAACAATGCTTTTATAATTGCATGGAAGTTGGAAATGGACATTTTCAACATTTACTTCATTGACACAAGTGGCAAGAAATGTTGTTACTTTTACATTTCATTTATTTATTTCTCACGAACTATTCAATCGATTCCAACGAGGGAAGTCCCATAACAAAGATAATTCAATTCCCTTTAAAATAAAATATCACTCGTCTCCCTCCCCCCTCCCCTTTCTATTTAAGATTTTAAGGGTAACAGCCAGCTCTTTGTAGGAGTTGGAGTAGAGGGGGTGCAAATATGTAAAAATGTGTTCCCCTCAAAACTAAGGTTTACATGTCCGAGCACATTTTAATTTACTCATTTACAAGAAAAAAACTTGAGTGGAAACTTTTCGATGAGCCACCCTGTATATAGGGCGTATAAGGTGTCTGGAGCTTAGTCATGAGGATATCAACTAATATTATATTAATTCATAATCTAACAGGGAAATTGTTTATAATTTACAGAACTATTCTCATATATGAATTTCATCGGCAACTTGACAATTGTTTATGAAATTTCAATTTTTACAAAATATTAGTATTTCTAGTCCACAGGAAATATATATGTATACAAGTTTGGGATCGAAAAACTTATGCTTTAATCCCTTCTGTTTTTCTTGACTCAAACTGGTTTTTTTGAATTACTAGTCATCCTATTTTTTTTTTATTTGGATAATTCCCTGATTATTTCTGCTTCTTTTTGCGTTCCGCTTTTCTTAACAATATTTTGAATTTCTCATAAATATTTTTACCAAAGTCACAACTGCTCGTTTTTAGTTGGAATTAATTAATATTTAAATATATTAACTGTTTATATCAAAACAGTTACATATTTCTCTATACGGACTCAGTTTTCATGTCCACAATGTCAGCAAAAAAGACTATGTCGTATAGATTAAACGATTTACAAGTCGGCAAATAGCTTTAATTTCCGGATGCAAGTAATCGCTTTATTTAAAAAAATCTGTTGCGCAGTGTTTAAATTTATAATTAAAAATTCAAATCGGAACCACAAACATTTGCTTGTCTACGTATAAAGCGTTTTCACTGTTTCCATTTTAAAGAGGAAAATCGCTAAAACGATTGAATCAGGTTGAGCTGTATTTATTATATTGGAAATTATAATAGAAAAAAAACTTTGCCTATTTTATGTAAATTTTTTAGATTATAAATATAGAAAAATGTATACATATATAAGGTGTTTCCAAAAATGTGGGCAATATTCTGGAAATGAAAAGTTTTTGTTAAAAGGTTGTACTTATAAATTGTTTTCCAAAAACTTACTCTTAGGGAAATGCAGCCCTTCAAAGTTTATATTAAAAATGGTATTTTCCAAATAACTTTTCTTCCAGTTGATGAAATTTAATGAATATTGAGTCACTCGTATATAGCATCGGGTTTTGATACTACTGTAGATATAGGATGGTGTTTATATCTTATAATGAAATCACAGATAGGAAAGGACTATAAGTATGCGTTTATTAATGTAAAGTGAACAAAAGAGAGTATAAAGTAACTTGTGAGTTTAGCGAGCGCGGACGCGACTCCTGAGTTACCAACGACAACCGAACCCAGAAGAAAAGAGAGCTTGTGCATGCCCTGCAAAATCGTAAATACTAAAACCCATGGTGATAAACCATGGACGTACCCTGGCTAGGGTGCCATCTGCACCACTCGCCGCATCAAACCGTTACGTCTTAGCTGGGAATTGGAACTGCAACTATAAGGCCAACGGAATCTATCAAGGGCAGTTCCAACACCGACAAGGCATGGCATAGGAAGTTCCCATGCCCCAACTAATGCCCACCAGGGTCGTACCCCAGGGGTATGACAATCTTACAGTTAATTGCTAGTATCTAATATGTATCCAACTTAACAGTAACACCTATCTACAAGGGACGCGATCCTACACGTATATCATACCAAGGTTAATAAGATAGGACCTAACATTTCTTTTTACATCTTTAGGTGAGACGGAGGGGAGGCTACTCTCACTTTTTTTAGCCCTAAACTTTTAAGGTCTTGAGTTTTTTTAACCGTTATGGAGAGTATTAGATTTCCGGCGTACCTAAGAAAAAAATATATTCTTGGTTGATGTACGTAAACCGAACCATTTTTCAGAAAAACATAATTTTATCAAAAGGTGTATTTTAAAAAAGTAATGAAATTTTACGTGTATTTTTTATTCTATCGCCTAGATACCAAAATAAAAATTTTTGTGTTAAAATTGTTGAAAATAAATTTATTGCTTTGAAATAAATTCATTCAATTTTATCAGCTGGAAGAAAAGTTATATACAGGGTGTTTCTAAATATATGATACAAATTTTGATGAGTGAATCCTGAACCAAATTTATGACGAAAAGTTTATACAAAAACATGTCCAAAAATGCTTCGTCTTCGATCTATAGGATGTTACAAAAAACACCTTTTTTTCACTTTTTTTTAAATGGTGGTTACTTAAGGTTACTTTTAAAAGGTGTTACTTGTTTATTTTTTATCGAAACTTGCTGAAAATCTGTATATATCATACACCGAGTGTTTCCTACAAATGAAAAGTTTCGAACCTTGATTTTATATACGGTGTGATGAGAATTGATAGGTCTTGAGCTCTTATTTATCACATATATATATATTTTAATTAGCAAGTAAGGGACATTTTCAGCAGTTACTATAAAATTAAAATACTATCATATTAAATAAAGTTAAGCTCTCGTTTAAACTTGGTTGATTAACATTTATGCTAACAATTGTTTTTGCAGGAAGCAGTTGTTTATTATCGCGAATATTATCTAAATCATCGATTTAAGCGAAATTTAGCAAGAGACTGAAAAGTAAAAAAACTAAATGCGGATTTCAGAAATGTGTCTAAGAGAATTAAAATATTAACAGAAAAAAATATGTGATAAATGACATCTCAAGACCCATCAATCCGCATCACCCCGTATATGAAATCAAAGTCCTTGTTCGAAACACTCGGCGTGTAATATGTATAAATTTTCAGCAAGTTTCGATAAAAAATAAACCAATAATTAAAAAAAAACAAAAAAAAGTGCTTTTTAACACCCTGTAGATTGAAGACGCAGAATTTTTGGATATGTTTTTATATGGAAATTTCGTCTTAAATTTGGCTCAAGATTTACCCATTAAAATGTTCACCATCTATTCAGAAACACCCTGTATATCGTACAGTTCTAAATTATGTGTTAACCTTTTATCAAATTATAATTTTTACTTCAAAAGCACAAGACAAAACCTTGACGAGAACTATTCCTTTCCGAAGAATTGCCCACATTTTTGGAAACACCCTGAATATGTGCAGCATCATACAATTCTCAATATCTCTCTCTGTCCAAATTATAGAATTTATCTGCTACAACTATTGTTAAAGTTTTGATTTCAGACACATTTTTCATGAAATAATCTCCTCGGTATTTACCGGATGAAATCCATTCAATACATACATCAAGTTTGTGTATGTTTCCTATAGCTACATGGAAAGATCATTAATCTTTTTCATCCATAACACCTTCGATCAATTAACCATAATTCCTCTCGGAAGACTGAAGTTAGTGGGTCCTTGCAATACGGTTACAATAAAGCAACGCCCCTACCGAAGTTAGCAATTAATAAGTCACAATTTCCGCTATTATCAAACACTTCAATAGGAGTTTCGATTGGAAATAGCCTGGATGCATATAATACCGTTATTTTGCCTAACCAGACTAGAGGGAGTTAAACTATGTCAATAAGTTTCGAGGGTACTTTGCGGCCATCAATAACCACTGTGGTCAGGGAAGTTATTTGCTACAGGCAACGAACGTTCCGAACTTTATAGAAACAGTCCATATTAGAACTGATATTAATTTATAGTTTGAATAGAGTAATAGGATTGTAAGCTCAGATATTGCAGGTAGGAAAATGTTAAATGTTTAGGTATGTATCTCAAACCAAAAATAAAGTTTAGATTTTGGTTTTAAAGTTGCTATTTGTACAAGGCGTTTTAAAAAAGGGTTCAGGATTAAAGGGTGTAATTTCTTGGCCCATTCTAAGAAAAAAAGTTTCTGTTAATATGGATCCGCAAACGCATCGTTTTCGAGATACAGGATGTCAAAAAAGAAAATTTGTTAAACAAGATCAAAAACAATTTTAACTTTTTCTCTTATTTAAAGATGTTCTACAGGTTCATCTGCCATTTGTACACAGAATTCACATCTTCTCCGAAAAGAAGCTGCTATTTTTTCGAACAACCCTGGATTTTGTCTAATTCTTTGGCATTCATTTTCTATTCGCTGCTGTAGTTTGTCCACATTATATTAATTGGCCTTGAATATACCAATTATTTTAAATATCCCCAAATGCAAAAGTCAAGTAGGTTTAGATCAGGGGATCTATATGGCCATGACACAGGACCTCCCCTTCCTATCCATTTGTTGTTATACTTTTCACTTAAAAAACGTCTTACGGCAATAACAAAGTGCGGTGGGGTTCTATCGTGTAAAAATCACTGGTTAGCTCTATCAATTAAGAGAACATCTTCAAGTATTAGGGGTAAAGTGTTAATTAAAAAATGCAGATAATCTTATCCATTTAAACGATTTGGTAAAAACATTGGACCAATCAAACGATCTTCAAAAAATGCCCAACCAAACATTCACAGAATACCGGTGTTGATGTTTTGTGTTCATAATAGGATCAGAGTTTTCATCTGCCCAAATATGGTTGTTGTGAAAATTTATCATTGTATTGTTTGTAAAAGTAACTTCGTCAGTAAATAAAATATTAGCAATAAAGTTTGAACTTTCGACAAGTTTTCCTAACAGGAATCTACAGAAAACAAGTCTGGAATCATAATCCGGAGCTAAAAGGGCTTGTACCCGTTGATTATGATAAGGATGCAGCTGCTGTTCTAAAATCCTCCAGACCACAAAAGCATTAATGTTTAACTTCGCTGCTATTGTTATGATACTGATATTCGAATTTTTTTCTACTCTTCTTAGAACATGTTCTTCAGTTTCAGTTTAGAGTAGTAGTTCAGTTAGTTCTCAGTTTAGAGTTGTTATTTATCTTGACCGCCCAAAAACATGTTTTTGAACGTTAAATGAACCAGTTTCCCTTAATCGTTGATGTAGTCTCGAAAAAATATTATATGATGGAAACGCACGATTAGGAAATGCCTCTGCGTATAATCGCCATGCTTCAGCAGCATTGCTGTTAGCACGACCGTACATAAAGTGCATATCGGCCATCTCTGAATTAATATAAAAAGGCATTTTTATAGTAAGAAAGAATGAGCACAAACTGGCAGCACAACAGTTAACACTACTATAACATTTGCAACATTACATTTCCATCAACAGAAAGCAATAACAACAACAAAGACAGCAATACCGGTATATTTTTTTGACACCCTGTATCTCGAAAACGGTGCGTTTGCAGGTCCATATCAATAAGAACTTTTTTTCTTAGAATGAACCAAGGAATCACACCCTTAATTCCTGAACCCTTTTTTAAAACACCCTGTATAAGCAGTTAGGAAATGTAGCATTTTATGTGACGATTAAGATTTTACGAAGCAAGCGACGTGAGGTAAAATACGAGTTACGTTACAGAAAATATTTCTTAATGAGTTTCACACATGATGATTTTGTAATTTTGTGAAGCCGTGAAGAAATCCGGAGAATAAAGCCGCAATTTGAATCTATGCAAGTTGTGCCCTATCTATAACAACAATTGTTATTACTTATCCAATTCGTTAACTGAGTTATGAAATTAAGGTACTGTTTTCATTATTTAACTTGTTTGTATTACGAAAATTGTCACTTTATTTGACGAAATTAGAAAGTAGTTGTGTTTAAAAGAGAAATATGTATATAGGGGATTAGATGAGCAGTAAAATACAAGGTGTTCTAATCAAAAGCGGCACCCTGTGAAACCTTTAAATTCGTCCAAATGTGGGAAAAATGCTAAAATGTGACAATTTTAACTTGAGGGGGGAGTAAATTTTATTCAGTAATTTCTGCATCCCGCTAGCGCCCAGAGGCACCCCTTCAAAAACTTTAAATGGTAAAAGGGGCCAAGAGACACATCATTTTAAAGCTGCTTCCATTCTTTATGCAGTCATGTTTTTTTCAAGTTTGAGCGATTAATTTTTCAGAACACTACCTAGATAACTGTGAGATGAAACAAAAATGGTTGTGAAAAAACAATTCAATTTAACGAATGTATTGCTCAAAATTTCCACCACCAACTTTCACACAATAGTACAAGCGAGTTTAAAAAGCTTCTCCAACGTTTTGCAATATTTCTGGCATAATCAAATGGCACTCTGTGACGACTCGTTCTGGAAGTCTTTGTAGAGATGCAGGCGGTGTAGGAGAAACCTTAGAATTTAAGTGGCTCCAGAAAAAAAATCTAGGGTGGTTAAGTCGGGAGATCTAGCTGGCCATTCGATGAAATCTCTCCGGTCTATGCATTATCCAGGAAAATGAGCATCTAAGAAACCTTGTGCTCGTACATGATAATGAGGAAGCACTCCATTGTATTGAAAGAAAAAATTATTTTCTTGAAGATTTATGTCATCTTCCAGTGCTTGGGTTATTAATAAGGTCTTCTAACAGCTGCAAATAAGTTTCTTCTGTCAAATTGTCTTCAACAAAAAGTAACCCGATAATGTGGTCGCCTAGAATGTCCGTCCATACGTTTAATTGTCGCGGCGTTTACGTGTGACTTTCAATGAAATTGTGCGGATATTCTATCACTCCACTAACGACAACTATACCTGTTGATTTCACACGTACGTTTGTGTTGGTTCAACACAAACGTACTTTCATCAAAGAAACAAACGTTGTACAATAAACCTGGGTCATTCATTAAACGGTCAGTTAAATTTTCACAAAACTGTAAACTTCGATCCGAATCATTTTCGTTTAATTCTCGGACAAGTCTTATCTTGAATAGATGAAGCTTATTTTTTTTGCCCATCCGATGAGTACTGCTTTTAGATAAATCACTTTCTTGACCAATTTTTCTTACCGGTTGCCTGTTACACAATAAAAAATGGCCAAGAATGGCTACTTCAACACTTTTTTTTGTTGCTTTAAAAATTTCGAACATTAGTGCAGATAAGGTAACATTCCTTAGTCCGTTTCTACCCCAAAAAAACTGTTTACAATTTGAACAAAAGTGTACCGATTTAACTATGTTGAAAATTTCATACATACACTACAACAATTTCATCATTCTGGAAAAACAAATCGCTCAAAGTTGAGCAAAAAAATGGTCGCGTGGAGAACGAAAGCAGCTTCAAAATGATGTGTCGCTCGGCCCCTCTTACTATTTAAAGCTTCTGAAGGCGTGACTCTGGGCGCTAGAGCGATGGAGAAATTACTTCGAAATCCAAATAAAATTGAATCTCTCCTCAAGTTAAATTTACATATTTTAGCATTTTTCCCACATTTGGATGAAATCGGAGATTTCATATGTTGCAAATTTTAGTTGGGACACCCTGTATGTATAAATATTTATATATTACGTATTTATGTAGTCAGTAAGTAAATGCATTGTTCCCTCTAAAGAGGGAGATTTTGCAGGACGAGCAAAGCCAGATACCGCAGATGATACGAAGTACTGCAGGCGACACAATCGAACTACGTAAGTTTGTAGTAACGTTGCAGTAATGATTAAAAGCCCCATAAATTTTGAAGACACCGAGTTAGGGACATTTATCGGGGAAACAGGACAGAGTCCTAAACTATTAAATGAACAAAATTTTAATCGCAACTGAAATTTTGAACGATACTCAAGGTAAAACGAATGAAAACAGCAATTTGTAGAACCAGATAGAAAATGCATAGTTTTAAGTTGCTCGTGTTAATTTGAGTGACACGCGAGGCTTTGCCCCTCAATTTGACACAAAATCGCTAAAATCCAAGCACTAGATTAGATCAAAATAAAAGTCGCATCTCAAATGGTATTTTTGCAGGCTGTAAGCTCTGAGTGAGGTATTCAGGAGTAATACATTCAAATTGATTAGTTCGAATAACAGGACTTAAAAAACTGCAAGGGGAAAGTAGGTTGGGGCCCACAACGGCATTCATAGTCCGAACCCGAATGAATGTAGGCCCGGTCCGACTCGTCCTCAAAAATGCCAACACGAACAGGGTAGTCAGAAGTATTTATATTAAAATTATACTTTATTGTTGTTTTTTTAATAAATAATATTTATTAAAAAATAAATAAAGTTAATAATATTAAAAAAATAGCCTGTACTCGTCTTGAATCCTTTTACATTTCAAATTTTCGTGTATTTGTTGAGTTTAATGCAGGATCACATTTTGATATTAACGTAGATACAGGATGGTGTTTATATCTATGAAGGAAATTACAGGTTAGGAGAAAGGATTAGAGAAATGTGCGTTTATTAATACAAAGTGAAACAAAGCAGAGGACAGAGTACTTTATGAATTTGCGAGCGCAGACACGGCTTCTAAGGTACCAGCGGCTGACTGAACCAAAAAGAATAGCCCCCTGTACATTTCCTGTTAATCCTTAAATACTAAAGCCTATGGTGATAAACCAAGGGCATACCTTGGCTAGGGTGCTATCTACGCTACCAGCCGCATTAAACCGTGGCACCTTAACTGAGAATTGGGGCTGCAATTATAGAGCTGACAAAGTCAATTGCGTGGAATTCCAATTCCGCCAAAGTCTATTGGGGGGAATTCCAATTCCGCCAAAGTCTGTTGGGGGGAATTCTAATGTCGCCAAAGTCTATTGGGAGGAATTCCAATGTCGCCAAAAACTATTTCGAGGAATTCTATTTCCGCTAAAGTCTATTAGGGGGAATTCAAATGCCGCCAAAGTCTATTGGGGGGAATTCCAATGCCGACAAAGTCTATTGGGAGGAATTCCAATGCTAACATAGTATAACACGGGAAATTCCCTAGTACCAACTAATGCCGACCAGGAGTACCTCAGGGGCATATCAATCCCAGGGGCCCCTCATTAATGCAACTTAAAAATAATACCTACAAGCTATACACATACTAGAATACACAACTCTACATTAATATTAATTAAACAGGGTTTATTATTAAGACTTTAGAAGTCGCTACAAATTTTAATTTTTAATGTGGTTGCTCGTGCGAGTATTGCTTTTGTTATTTGACTTTCAAGGATACGATGCTTTAAAGACCGATTCGCAGCCGCTTGAGGCTTTGAGGCATTAAATTAAAATATTTCGTATACGTGTACAATGTTTTAGACAAAGAAATAGTTACGTAAAAACTAATGTAGAGGACACAGGCGAATAGATTGCCCTGGGACAACCCTTCGGCTGGCAAAAAAAAATCATAAAAGCATCACACATCATTCCTCTCATAAAAAGACTATTAAACCTTCAATGGCAGTAATAAAGTTATAATGACCAGCACAAAAAGGCCACCAAAATGTAATTTTCGCTTGACATTTCCCCTGTCGATGCAATTTTGGTTTCAGTGTATTTATCAGTCCGGACGTTAGTTAAACGCAAAAAACGACATTGTATGATTAATGAGTGTGATTTTCATTGTAAAAGAAAATTAGCATTAGACTGCCAACTGCTTTTGAGATATTATTAAACTGAAAACTCTGTAGTGGAGCAATGAATAACTTGCAATTCTAAAGTGCATTCGCATTTTGCTGTTCTTACTGTTGTTTCGCTTTAACTAGTGACGTGAATTTTATAATAAAAAGCTGCTCTAACACCAAGCTGGCAAGACCCGTTCGTCTTTTTAATATAAAGGACTTAAAAGAGACACCAAAACGATCGTTGTTTTCCAGGCTTTCCAGCACAGCGAGCACCCTTTTATGCTTCCACAGTTCGTTTGCAAAGGTCGATCCTTTATAACGCTTCCAGATTTTTTTCCATAAACTCCCGGCGTTTAGGTGTTTTAATCCTTGTAAAAGCCCTATCTGATCTTTATCTTTTCCGTTTAGTCACCTTTGAGGTTTTTGCATTGCAACACATGCCCATTAAAGTGTTGCACGTTGTTAAAACTTCCGGTGCAACATCTGAGAATCCGCTCAATTCCTGCCAGAAGTAGCAACATTAATATTCAGCGTCACATCATGAATAGCACAATACATCTTTTATGTTCAAGCATATTTTACGGTTGTCGTAACAATGGTCATAACCCCGGAGTTTACGATATACAGCTCTTGTAAATTTTGCCTGAATGCAATAATAAGGTCCGGAAGCACAGTAACAAATCCGATATGTGTCGCCGATGGCAGATAACAGCAAATACATTTCCGAAATTGCAACAATAAAAGAACTTGAAGGATACATTTTGGCTGAAGTTCTAAATGGAGTTTCGTCTCACGATTGAATAATGTATTACGCAAATACAGTTTGCAGGGAATTTCTAGGAGCGTGGATAGCTGGATTGACGGTCTTGATGTTTATGTTTTAATGAAAACAAACAGGCAATATCGTTGGTATTATTCCGGTAAATTCAGTCAGAAGACATTACATGCTTAACATCTGGTCGGAAACGATGGAAAAATTAGTTTCAGAGAACCAGAGACTATTAAGATCAGACTGGAAGTCTTATAGCACATTCGAAAGCACACCGGAATTATCCCTGAAAACATGGAGCCGCTCATTTTACAACATTTGGATGCAAATCTCGCCAACTACCGTATTCTCACAAACCAGAAAGATGTAATATTCGAGTCATCAGCCTGAAACGAAACCGATTCTCTAAATTGGCATGAAAATTATCCAATTAAATAACAATTTTACAATTTGTAATGTTGCCAAAATACTGGATTAAAAACTGTTAAGCCTTAAATAATCGACGAGTTCATCGATGCCTGTTTGGTTTTTGTGTACAGTAAATTTATATGTATTTAGGTTTAGTTTAGACCCTTAATAGACCCAACTAGCCTTTCAGTGGACGCAGTTAGCGCCAGTCGCTTCTTAAATTCGTTATGTTTAAATTTAGTTAAAACCATAATTTGACGCTTTTTTTTAAATTTAGTTAGCCTGGGAAAATGTCTAGTTATGCTTTTTAATGCTCAGTTTAACTTTAAATAGTCGATCAGATTCTTTTAAGCAGTCAGTGACATCTTAAATTGTCACACGCTTAGATACCCGTTTAATCTCGAATGTACAGGGTGTTTCTGAATAGATGGTAAAAGTTTTAAAAGGTAAATTCTGTGTTAAATTTAACACAAAAACTTCATATAAAAACATGCCCAAAATGCCTCGTTTTCGATCTATAGGCTGTTAAAAAACACCTTTTTCTTCGTTTTTTTTAATTACTTGTTTATTTTTTATTGAAGCTTATTGAAAATATATACATATCATACGCCGAGTGATTCCTACAAGTGAAAATTTTCGGACTTTGATTTCATATACAGGGTGATGCGGATTAATGGATCTTGAAATTTCATTTATTTTTATTTTCGCTTTTTATTTTTTGATTAACATTGATGTTAATAGTTGCATCTGCAGGAAGCAATTGTTTATTATCGCGAATATTACCTAAATCATTGATTACAGCGAAATTTTGCAAGAGACTGAAAAGTGAGAAAACTCAATGCGGATTTCAGAAATTTCTTTAAAAGAATCAAAATATTAATAGAAAAAAAAATGTGATAAATGAGAGCGCAAAACCCATCAACCGCATCATTCCGTATATTAAATCAAAGTTCGAAAATTTTTGTTTGTAGGAAACACTCGACATATGAATTGTACAAATTATCAGCAAGTTTTGATAAAAAATAAACAAATAATTAAAAAAAAGTGTTTTTAACGCCCTGTAGAACCAAGACGAAGCATTTTTGGATATATTTTTATACGAACGTTTCGTCTTAAAATTGACTAAGGATTCACCCTATAAAATTTTTACCATCTATTCAGAAACCAAAAGAAATCGAACATTCGACTAAAAATGGAAAAAGAATGTTGGGAAACCTCGCAACATGTGTTTCTGCTTATTGGTATCATCAGGCATGTGCGCATATAGTGTAAAACCCGACGCACAAAATGCGTATTTCGCGCATTGTTATTTCCACTTCGCATTTCGCCCAAAGTACCTTCAAAAATTTTAGAAAATAATATTGTTTTTCATGCATAATTTTTTTATGCATTTTTGTTTGTTATGCATAATTTCATACCTCCATTGATTTACGAACTTCTCATCTCATCCAGCAAGATAAATATTATTTCGCGCACTTAATACAAAATAACTGTTCTTGTATCCAAATTATCGCTTAATTAAGTAATAATTACTGCTTTAATTAGAATACTACTTTGGTTGATGAGATGGTAAGTTTTTTGCCGAGGTGTTGCCGAGTCAAAAAATCGAATGAGGCCACAAAAAAACATATACGAGCTGTAAGCAATAGTCTTACTACAACTGATAGTACTTGGTATAAAGTATAAAGATGCTTTATACAACAGTACTTTTTACTACGAAACTTAGTATAAAGTATGAAGTATAAAGGAACTAAGTGTAAAAGTTAAAATTTTAAGGCATCTCATGTCCTAAAAATAATGGAGTGCGAAATGAATACTTTGCATACCGTTAAGTTTACTTTACGCACGCTAAGATGGGCAACATGAAGAAATTGTAGCAATGGAAAAACTTCGTTTTTCGCGGTTGCCGAACATATATTTCAGAGAAATCAACAATACATGGATGTGAAAGCAAATCTTTTAATTTAATTCGTCAATGGTGAGTTCAACGTTCATGCCATTGAAATTCAATTAGTATATGGATGAGTACACAAGACCCTCCGATATTAGAGATAACTCTACAAATTGTACAATATATTATCATTAATTTGATAAACGTACTGAAGAACCTTTTCCAGAGTGCGCAATAATCGATTCACAAATTTCACTGAAGAAAGCAAAAAACCTCAGAAAGATATTCAGTGGGGAATCGGGAATGTAAATGAATTATGCATTAGACTAAATGAGAAATTCGAAATCAGAGGTCAAACGACTGTACCTCACATCTTAATAAAGAGACCCCTTAGAGACCAAAGGGAACGAGCCCATCAATCTGTGAAAAAACTGGGGCAAAGTTGTTCATTATACCTTAGAGGTGCGAATCTGTATCCCATATAATGAAAGTGAACGTTGATATCCTATTGCAATATTTTTCATATAAATTACGACTTGTTTATCCTGTATAGCAATAAAATAATAAAATCAATTTAAAAAATCAATGGATTGAAAATTGACCAAATAAAAAATTAAACTGTATAGATTTAGACCCAAATCACCTATTTGTAAGTTTTGAGTTTTTTTATTCATTCACAAATGTACTAGTTGATAAAACACTTTGAATGGTCAAAACTACACTTAAAAATAACGTCAATCTTGGGAAACGTACTAAATTAAACATAAACATTGTCATGGAGTCACTCATGGTTTATATGAGCACGATTTATTTCCAATATCAAAATGATTATTATCAGCAAAACTCTGAGTTTGCAATGGAATCCCTATTCTCTCCCATACTTGGTAATTTTTTCATGAAACATTTTGAATCTAATACGTTTGTAATCATTATCATATCAGTTTGATGAAAATATTTTTATGTTTTATATGAGCATAAAAATGATTATTTTGATCATTTTCTTGATAATCTAAATTCGAAATAAACCAGTATAAATTTTAAGATTGTGAAAAAACAAAATAAAAAGGTCTTTTCTTAAATATATCACTCAAAAAAACAAATGTTGGAAACAATTGTTTGATGGAAAATAACCAAAACACCAAAATTACCACACAAAAAATGTCATATATAAAATTCCTCGCTAATGAGAGAAATTTATGCCAGCATGACCAAAAAACGCCTTGTCTTAAATATTTTACTCAAAAAGGATTTGCAATAATTCGAAACAAGTGTTTACGGGAAAACAACTCATACTGACCGTTACTTACAAGTACAGGGTGTTTTAAAAAACGGGTTCAGGAATGAAGGGTGTGACTCCTTGGCCCATTGTGAGAAAAAAGTTCCTATTAACATGGGTCCGCAAATGCACCGTTTTCGAGATACAGATTGTCAAAAAAAACAAGATCAAAAACAGTTTTAACCTTTTTTCCTTAATTAAAGATGTTCTACATGTCCACCTGCCATTTGTACGCAGAATTCACGACTTCACCAAAAAGAAGCTCTTATTCTTTCGAACAATCCTGGATTTTGTCTAATTGTTTAGCACTCATTTTCTATTCGCTGCTGTAGTTCATCCTCATTATTAATTGGCCTCGAATATACCAGTTGTTACCAGTTACTAAATAACATTTGCAACATTACATTTCCATGAGAAAAAAGCCATAATAACAACAACAAAGACAGCAACACCGGTATTCTTTTTTTTGACACCCTGTATCTCGAAAACGGTGCGTTTGCGGACCCATGTTAATGGGAACTTTTTTCTTAGAATGGGCCAAAAAATCACGCCCTTCATTACTGAATCCTTTTTTTAAAACACCTTGTACATGCCAGTATGCCTTTAATAATACTCGCAGAACTAAAGGTAAATAAATTTTAAAAATGAATCCTTACCAAGGGTCCATTATAAAAGAAACTGCATATATGTTACTTAATAAACGCCGATATGTGGCCTTTTGGTCCATAAGTATGAGTAACAATTGGTTACCTATGTTTGAAGAAGAGGTTAGCCTCGGACGCATAAAAAAGTAATTACTAATGAGGAAAATTAAAAAAAAACACAAGTTTAATTAGATTTAATAACCAAACTTTATCTCCAATCAACCTTTAGCAATTGAGAAGCGAAATTTCGTAATTTTCCACACGATTTAAAAATTTACCTTTCGCACATTTCAATCTACCGTTTATTTCCATTTTTCTACTTCTTTCCCAGGTTCCGAAGACCGTAACAGATCAATCACCGAACCGTTAACACGGGTGTTTATCCGAGTCGTTAGTAAAAAATAAATATTATTCTCAGTTAGTTTGTGCCGTGGATAGCGTGCAGTTCTACCGCTCCAGCAACCTCTGCAGATGTGTGGGGCATTATTTCTAACAATAAAAGAAAGAAGGAAAAATCCGCCTGGAAAGCATGGAACATATTTACGTGTGAAGGGAGATGGATGGGAGAAACATTAAGATTTCACGGTTAAAGAAATACATTATAGTTGTAGACATGTTATAACCCCTCGTGAACAGTGGTTACTTATGCATGTTTCCACATTAGTCTTATCCGAGTCTAAGGCCTGGCTGGAGAAGAGCAGCAGATTTCTGGAGAAATGCACTGTTCCCTATATCACGCTGGAATACCTCAATAATAAATCACATCCTAGTTTGATACTTCCTAACTTTCTACGCTTTTAAACGGCCTCACAAATTTTCTGTTAGCGACGGGTATATGAAAACCAGATAGCATCGACACCGCAGCAAATCAGCCATGCATGAAATATTGCACAACTGCCACCGTAAATTACTGTTTTGGGTCTGGCAACATCGTGGCTCATGAATTCCATACTTTATGAATGGGATCTTCTTACCGACAGTCACGAAATTGCAATTTGTGGGATAGAAAGCGTAAGAGCTTTTCTAACTAAAAATTAGCCATCCACCAACTTACCGCAATGTCCCCAACGGGGCCGCAACATCAGAGATAAAAGTGCAGAAAGCTCGTTTCCGCTGTTTTTGTCCGGGGTGTCATTTTGTGGAAACTATTTTAGTTTCAGTTGCGGAATATATAAAGGCGAAATGGAAATTAGATTAGATCCTGTTGAGGACACATCGAAAAGACTGAAGTACTTATTTGCAAAAGTTTTAATGCTACGTCGAGGGGCACAGGCAGAGGTGAGTAAAACAACCTCTATGAACTACGTCATATCGATTATCGTCCAAGGATGAGAAATGGGGTGTAATTTTGAATGCATTCAATTAATTTGCGCTGCACTAACTATCACGAGATGGGTAGCCTAGTAAGCTTATACACGACCCTGGACTTAAAGGTAAATAACTTAGCATTCAGGTCGACTATCTGAGTATTGTGCAGCCGATAAATCAAAATTGTTTGTAAACTTGTCGCCAAAATACATAAATTTATAAACAAAAGCCGTCGTCACTGCTAATAAATCGAGCTCAAATCAGCAGCCAAACTGCGGCAGTGTAACAATTCTAACAGCGACAAGAATATTAATGAGTGCATCGAGTGTAGCAGGTGGAGGAAGGTTTAGAGATGTCACTAGAATTCTAAATTTGAACATTAGTTGTAGAAAGTCATAGAAGTCCTTTGTCACAACCCTTTACTTTACGCTAAGAATGACTTTGCCAAATACGCTGCTGTTAAAATTTATCAGAGATTTTCTCTTATTTTCATGCTTCAGCATTTAAATATTGGGGTTCGCTAGGTTCCCAAGTGTCAAAGCTTTGGGGTCTTGTCAGGATTATGCCAGGACAGAGTTAGTGACCTGTCAGAGTTCGTTTTATTCTTTAGGAATAACGCCTCACACACCAATCGGGGTGCAATTGCACGCTAAGCTAAATTAAAACTAACTGACAGTTGACCTTTACTGACGACCCTTTAGTAAGGGCTCGAACTAACGGCCTTGTTAACGCTTCTGTGACAAAAAAAATAGCTAAACGAAAATAAACAGCAAAATAATATATATAAATGAAAATAGTACCAACCTCACCAATTACGGTCAAAAAACCACTTTACCGGCACCATCTTTAAATTGTCATAACTTTTTTAGGTAACGATTTACAAAAAAAATTGAACTTTATTTATTTTAATTGAACTTTTTATCTCATATTAATGTATAGAATACGCCTCTAAAGTAGCAGCCCGTACTTTTGAAACACCCTTTATATATATACTTATTATTAAAATATTAAAATATAATTATATAATAATACATATTTTTAATTTGTCAAAGACTCTGAAATTCCTTTCCTCAATCGCTGAGCAATAGCATTTTTTTACATAAGCCATATCCTCATTCCAAAAGGTATATTTGAGATAAGTGATTGTTACCTAATCAAATCTGTATTTTTTTTCTTTTTTGAGTTCGATGGTTACTCTATGTGGTATTCGGTAGTGTTTCCTGTATTTTTTTATGTTGTTAGGTCAATTTCTTGTTCTGGCATAAGTAACCCAGTGTTACCCATACTCACTGACCAAGAAAGCACATATAGGTTTTTATTAAATAATATATATACATATCATTCTTTCTACAGAGTGTCTCGAAATTCAGTAGTAATAATTTAAGAGCAAATGTGTTTCCTTTTGACACCGATGTATGCCATGCAGTGCTTTTGTGTAGCAACAATAACGTCCTTTCTTTCGGAGTACGTGATTTTACTTTTGAAAATGTACGTAGACAACAAGGATTATGGCATGTACTGTAATAAGTAATATCCATGTTATTCGAAAATGGTACATTTTATCGACGCCAATTAAAAGTACCTTTTTCATGCTAAAAAGTTCATATTTTCAACTGCTGTAGTCAAATCGTAAAAATAATTGAAAGAAAAAAAGTTGGGAGCCAAAAATATCCTAAGCTGACCCTGTATAATGCACTTCTGAAATTTTATTTTAAATTTCATTTAGATTTTTGGATTCGGCGTAAAATATTTGGTAAACGTACGAATTTTGTTACTATATCTCAAACCGTTTCGATATATTGGAGAAAACCATCTTCAGGGGCGGCCCTTCAATGGGTTGTACTGCCCTTAGTGTCCATTTGCCGCCCTATATTTATAGGAACTTTTCTTAATATTTTTAGTCATAGAATTGGTCCTTAAATTATTGCTACTTAATATCGGGACACCCTGTATATGCTTTCGATCAATTTTTCTGTGCAAGCTCGTTTCGGGCCCAAATCTACAATAGGAGTTACCCAGAAGGATTACCAAACCATTCTAGATAGTTTCCCGACCAAGTTCTGTATTCTAGGGAGTAGAATATTCCCCAGAACCTGACGCCAAAATAACAGGCCATTTTGACGTCCCCGGTAGATTAGCAGGAAATACATCAAAGTACAAGCTCAGAGTTTGAACCTAATACCTTTTCGTTTTCTTCTAATACTTTCCTTCTGATAATTCTCGTCCAAATCACTCAATCTGTGCTTATGAATTTTGATGCGAACAGGTCCCGTTGCCCTCTTTCGCCGTGACTTTGAGCATCTGCTATTTAAATCTGTGTTCTTGTGGTAAGCCCTCCGATAAATGCCAGAACTAGTGTATAAGATAATTTCCCTGACATTCCGATCAATGTTGAAGGAACAAATTGAAATGTTTCAAAGTAGCAGCTACATGCTGCAAAGGTTTGAGTAATGAAAACGGGTCTTTAAATCCAATTTATGCAAAGAACATGAATCTATAATTTTTGATAACTTCCCAAAAATTTTATCGATAATTTTCATTGCACTTTTTATGTAATTGGTGCTTCAAAAAAAATATGGTGGCCTTTGATTACATGTAGAGTAAAATAAATTAGGGAGGAAACTAAGCCGAGAAAAAAAACAAAGAACTGTATATTATTCAATATTGAAAATGACAGTAATATTAATTTCGAGATTCTTTAGTCAAAATAAATTCACAAATGCACGAGAGATGCTTCTTGATGAGAAAAAGTGCGCTTGCGTGGCTTCTGGAAAGAATCTTTTAAGCTATTAGCATGTGCCACTCTTATAAAGTTCTATACACCAACCTCATAGACTAATCTTGACTGCACCAATCCCCTTTAGTTTAAAAACTTAAATCAACTTTTCTACTGTAGAGGTTTGAAAGAACACATATTTACAGCTATTTAATTTTAACGATATAAATTAAATTTAAATAATAAAATCATTAAACAAATTATTAAATTTATTCTATTTAATTGTCATTTCAAGGAATTTCTAGTTTTAATATTAAAAATCTGGCAACACAATAACTATGTAAACGCATATTTTAACAAATATTAGCATTGTGCAGAACACATACAATTTTTAGTATTATATTTAAAACGAGATTAATATTTTTGGGACAATGAAAAAATATGACATTGTTTTAAGCTCATTTTTATTGCGAACCCATTACTCATCCCTTCTAAAATAAAATAAAATTTGTGATTAAAATAAATATGTACAATACAATCAAATATTTTACTTCCTGATTTTATTTATTTACAAATAATTCAATTAAAAGTATTTGTTTCATTCTCATATTATTTCGTTCACTCTATATTACTGTCAGTGTTTCACGTTGTTACACAAGATTAAAAATATTAGCCACCGGAACTTAAAACCCTCAAACCTGAAACTGAACAACGCATTTTAATTCGCTTCACTAATTGGATACCTCATTGTTTGAATTCAATAGCTCAGCTCTCCCTTGCTGGTAAATATTCAAAACAGAATTACCGAAAGGTGGAACTGAAATGAGTTACCTAAAAACCATGAAAAGTTCGATGCAATATCCGATGGAAAATTTCCCTTGCCGATGCAATTTGCGTTTATCGCAGTGTGATATTTTACAACCAAAAAAGGGGAGCATTGCTCCGAGAGATGATGGATCACATGTTATTTCATTTTTACTTATTTAATTTTAAAGACATTTTTCCTAGAACTTATTAACAAAATTTAAAAAACTAGTTGTCTCAATTATTAAGTTATAGTAAATTCGCCGTGCAACGCCACATAGGTTATTGAAAACGAAGCCTTTAAATGACAGTTTTTTACTTATCCCACTGCTGCTTAATTGATTAAGAAGTAAGACTCGGAAAAACTGTTTCTTTTTGTAACATTGTTTCGTCAATAATCTCCAATCACGAACATAAAGTTATGGCCACGCAATAAGCAACAGCTGGAAATTTACGGCCTAAGAACAGGGTGGAAAAACCTTTTTCGAGATTAACGAGTTGGGTGGAATAGAATCCATAAAAGTCAGATTTTTATGGTATAATTAGCTTAAAGCTTACGCTTTGTTTTCAAACATCTCAGTTTAATTCGGATAAATTGTGTCTGTGGAAATACCGCTGCAATAAAACTCTTATTTAACATTCCCCTCGGTCAGCAAAGAAGAAAAACACGCCTATTGCCAAATTGTATTTGAATAGTAATCCTTTCCTCATATCATTCCCGGATATCTTCTATCTACTTTATTAAATAGCAAGAGGACTATCTCTAGAACAGACTAATGTAGTATCGAAGAATTACTACATTCGTATCTAAATCTCAAGCTGTTGAACTTAAATTATTACTCCAAAAATCGACACTAAACCGAATAGTATTTTAGCCTCAACAAAGCTAGATTAACAAGCTTACTCGTAATTGTGTCATCTGTGGCTATAAAACTCTCGTCCCTCATTACTGTAAATAATACAATGGTTCTAATCCTGTTGTTCTGTATTGGGCAAAAATGTTTTAACTCCGCATCACGTTTTATATTAGGTACAGATCGATGCAGTAAAAACGAAAAAAAAATGCTTTTGTCAAAGTAGTACCAAGTAGACAGACATAAACGAAATTTAGAATTAGACGATTTAATAGATTTTTTGAAACCAAAGTGCATTTTTTATCTCAATTAGTTTGCAAATTATTGCCCCCTGTACTGCAAAGAACGGAACACTTTTATTTTATTTTATTGCTTCAAGAACTATGGAAAATAGGAATTTCTCAGAATACCGTTTGAAACAACACAAAAAGATAACACCATTGAGGACGAACACCCACGTAAAAAACATATAAACTTAATTTAAGATTGCGACATGTTTTTAAGGCATCTTGAGTATTTCCCTAGAATTTTATAATATACGTAGCAATCTCAAGTTCAAGAATACATTTAACAGTCGAAAGTCTAATAGACTTTTCAAGAATCCTACATAATCTTTGAAAAATCACCAAAAATTATGAAAAACCTGCGAGTTAAGTAACCGCTTCAAAAGATTTCAAAAATTTCCTCACAACACACGACATTAACAGTTAAAACTAAAAAAAACTATGGAAAGAGAGGGTTTCTGATGAACTTTGGAAAACTCCTCGAGTCCAACACTTTTTCCATAAATCTCCATAATTCTTCTGGAATTAGCGATAACTCGTCAAAAATCTAAAAACTTCTTGTCTCAAGAAACTTCGTAATGTACCTCCAAATGAGCACTCACATTAATTAGAAATTTTCCTCAAAAATGGAACGTATTTTTCCATTCGATTTTTCAGGGATTTTAATTACGCTTCTGGAATCGTAAAACACTTCTCAAAAATCATTCAATAATATTCCTCTTTTGTATCGGTTTCTAAAACACTGATATAATCCTTAAATTGATAAAATATAATTTAGGGAAACTCTAAAATCTCATTATTCCCCCGTTAGGTTGTCTCCGACCTTTTAAAATTAATGAAACAAATTTGTCACCGACCTTCCTGTTATGGATAAAATCCTTTCTTGTTAAATCTGCTTGTCGTTGACATAATCAATATTTCAAATTAATATTCATTAGAATTTATTTACAGTTTGCGCGAATCTCAGAGACAAGCTTGATTATTTTCTTCCGTGAATATTTAAAACAAAATAATTACGTTAAGACTTCCTGGTGAGAAAGTAAGGAAAATGGAGTATAAAGTCTTAAATAAAATGGGTTAATATTTCTTGAGGAAGAAATATTTTAAGCTTCCATTTCAGTGCTGATGGAAGAATAACTAATTTTCTTGCTGGCCGATATTATTTCGAAATTAATTTATTTGTCAGGGCAAATATTAGAAGTAATTGAACTACTCTGTATGGGAACAAAGTACATAACTGAAAAATATGAACTATACATTAAAACAATAATTAGTTTTTAGCCAATTAATTGATTTGGATTTACATTCCTGATGCATTAATGAAAATATCACATATATGTAGCCGCAGTAGTTATTAATTTTATAAATTAGACGCCAAAGTTAATATTGGAATAATTATCAAAACAGGCTAATTTTGGAAATTATGTTTGTAGGAAAAATATGTCGAATTCACTGAAAATGAATTAATTACTGTCAGGCTTCCATTCTGTACTTATATTTTATTCAATCGCCAACTTAAATTAGTAATTTGCTAAAAAAAATTGCGTCTGTTCCTGGCTTTCACCTGTAGCTTTTATCCGGATATTAAACTATAAAATTGTGCATGTAAAACATATAATTTCGATTAAATATTAAAATATATAGTATATGTAGGTTTTTCTATGTTGTTTATGATTTTTTTATGAATGCCAACCCGGATGGATCTTAATTAACGGACTGTTGGGCTTTGCCTTCTTCAGTCGATCAAAGAATGACACCCACGCTACTATTCTACGAATTTATTATACAGGGTGTCCCGATATTCTATTTACACAGAGTCACCGTAGATTCCTGAGATCAAAATATAACGATTTAACCATATATACCTTAACCCAAAATTTGACAGTTACAGAGCTACGGGGTGTCAAAGTTAAATTTTGAAAATCCATTTTTAGCCATAATTATTTATCCGAACGGGAAAATGTCTTGAAACTACTACTCGGGGGTTTTTCGGGATGGAGAATCCATGTTTGCTAACGATTTTAGATTTATTTATGGAGGACGCAGCATACAGTTTATGCTACTCATTTGATTACTTGCTACTTTTTTCTGCGTTATGTTAATCTACTTTTTAATAGAATAGCGTATTGGCCTATTTTTTATGCTTAAAAAGGTATACCTTAGCCGTGTGGCTATGGCCAACCGTTTTCGGGAAAAATGCATTTGAACTAGTGGATGTTCAATAATGCCTTACTGTGCCCTCTATGAGTAAACCTAAAATCGTTAGCAAATATGGATTTTCCATCTCGAAAAACCCCCGAGTGGTAAATTTCAAGACATTTTCCCGTTCGGCTTAATAATTATGGCTAAAAATTGATTTTCAAAATTCAACTTTGACACCCCGTAGCTCTGTAAATATCAACTTTTGGATTAGAAAATATATTGTTAAATCGTCATATTTTGATCTCAGGAATCTACGGAAACTTTGTGTACACGGAATATTGGAACACCATGTATACAGGATTAGATTGATCTAGAACACAGCAGTGGACACAGCTTCTACGTCGTGAAGAGTCGAGAGGACAGAGAGAAGAGAGCCATTCCCGATTCCGGGACCTCTTAAGTATCAACCCTGGGTGCCATAAAACGACGACGTACCCTGGCCAGAGAAAGTTAGACGCATTAAAGCGTTACGTAACGCTCTTTGTCGGACCGTCAGTGAACATAATTAAACCTTCTTCCTAGTTCCGACAAAGACAATGCCGAAAATGGTACTGGCCAGGTTGCAACACATATGGGCGTACTATAAGGGCACATCACCTCCTCGCGCCCCTCGCTAACCTAAACTTAACACTATCACTATCACTATATACAATTTTGCGATTTTTCAGATCGCGTTTCGACCTAATAGGAAAGTAAGAACGTCTTTCTCAACTTCCTCCCGTCATCAGCAAAATCATAACTTAAGAGTAATATCTACCGACTATACACAAAGTGGTTAAAGCTATCTCAACAACGGATCCCACATATATTTTATACTCACGACCTTGAAGTTTTATGATAAGACTTAAATTAGGCAAATTTCCCAACTAAACTCTTCCTACCTGCAATTATTGGAAACGCTCAAGTTATTAAAATTAAAAGCAATAATATTTTAATCCTGTTTAATTATTGATGTTCGATGTTATTTTATCACCATTTCTATTTTACTGGAATTAGCTTAGTCAGTATATTTTAATTAATTATGAAACTAATGATGCTTTATATTTCAATGAATTCAAAATATCATCCGATTAATTCGGTCACAACCACTATAAGGTAGAGATATTACATATTTAACAGAGCAGATAGAGATAAGATTTTTGAATAATAAATATATTAGGGAACCTTTTGGGGGCTGAAAAATTTAATGTTATTTAGAAAATCTCCGTTAGATTTAGTGTTGATAATGTTATCTTATGGTGCACATCCAATCCAATGGTACCAGCTATGATTAAAAATATTAACGTAAGGTCAAGTGGGGCAAGTTGACGATACTAAGGAACAATGTGATGTAAAAAGGACAATCTTGATGAAAATAAAAAAGCAAGGATAATAAACTTTCATACATTGCCTTTGAGGTAAAACAATATTAACGGAAAAATAATGAAAAACGTGATTATATTTTTTTGTAAATTTCGTGCTCTCACCCCAATGTAGGGCAAGATGACTTCCACATTGGGGCAAGATGGCAAAATGTAAAAAAAATTTAATTTAATTTAACATTAAATGCTTTGATTTGCCTTGCTTTTATTTTTTAAAAGCTCACGTTGGTCTTCTTCTATTTTCTATCTTCTTTTTCGCGTTTCTGTTTTTCTTCGTCTTCTAAGCGTTTTTTATTTGGTGAGGAAGTTATCACGGAAGCTTTTTATCGTTTTCTCTTGTTTTGCATTCTGTTATATTTAGGCGAGTTTTCTATATTCCATAGCTGTTAGATCAAATGTACGGATATTGTGTTCTTCGAGATATTTAGCCAAATCTTCTTCTTGCTTTTCATTGAACGTACATTGGTATCTCCTACCACCGCAAGTCAGTTTTTCGTTGTCTTTTTGCTTTTAAATATATCTTCTTAGAGTTGCATCCGGAATGTCGAAGCGGATACTAACACTATTCACCGGTTGATTATCTTGAAGGACTACGTTCATAATAGGTATTAAATGGTCCTCTTGCCAGAATCATCGATTACTTTTACACTTATAATTTCTTACTATCCGTAAAAAACACACTAAAACTAAAAAATGACGAGTTCGTCATCTTGCTCGCGTCATCTTGGCCCTGATGTACATATTCAAGAATTTTTTGTAAAAATTCAAAAAAACCTCGAAATTAAAACGACACCTGCAGAATATTTTAATTACCAAGAAATTTCTTGGAAACATAAGAATATTTTTGATCAAAACTTACTTTTTTGTTGAAAAATCACTTATTTTCAAGCTGATACTTATTATATCAAACAGCAGTTCTTTAATTTTGCTAGAAATTAAAACAACAGATTCAATCGCCTTCTACTAGCTTAAATTACAACTTCATATATAAATATTTCAAAAACTGTCATTTGATAAATTAAACATCTTTCAGATTTTTAGATAACTCGAGTTCGTCATCTTGCCCCACCTTACCCTACTTCTGGGAATCCCATAGGAAAGCAAGTAAGCAACATTATAAAAATTATAACTCTGAATTTCTGAAAAACGCAATATATCCGAGGCCCTTTGAATGTATTGTGTACTATTATATAATATTGGCGATATTTCTAGATACATCAATTTCGCTAAAATTTGTCTACTCTGAAATAATGAAGTTAACAATAAATTATGGACTAACCAATTTTAAATAACAAATTTCTAGCAAAATTATAGTGATTTTTTATTAGATTTTCCTGGTATTTCAAATAGAATGACCAAAAATAGATGGCAGAGACCAAAAATTCTATACTCTCTATAAAGTGAGTGACAATAGAAATTTTATAGTATTTTTTACAGTTAAAATGCGATATCTTTTTTTTCTAACGTTTAAATCCACGCGAAATTTTTACAATTTATGTTTTACGAAGTTATGTTATAATACTATACATTAAAAATTTAATTAAAACTAATACTGAATACCTCCTGTGTTTGACATTTTTTTTTTGATAATTTCGTTTAATGAAAAAATTCTGTTCTTGTCCCTAATAAACCATCATCATTTCACAACCAGTGAAGCAAATTAAATCACGTTTCTGTAAGCTTATGCAATTTTTTAATTAAGAATGCTTTAAAATGGGAGAAAGTTAATTTTCTCTGTTTTTCTGTTATTTCACCCAAGTTTAATTATGTCGGTAGACATATGCCATCGAGACATGAATTTCAAGAACAAGAAGTCGATGTAATGTCAAAAAATTTGATGAACCACGTCTTTCTCATCTGTAAAAACTTTATAAACGAAAACATCCAAAACTGATTACTGAAAAAATATATATTTTTTGAAATCCTAAGTTTAGCTTCACGAAAGAGATGAGCCCTTTTGATATGAAGAATGCACTCGTGCTACTTAAATAATACTACAGAAGTTTAAATGTTCTAAAATCGGTAATAAGTTTTAGAATCGTTTTCACTTAAAAACTATCTACAGGTAAAAGTTTGATGGATATGATAACTTGAACCAAACTGATAATATTGAATACCTGGACTTCTTTATCCCTGTAAAATGCACTGTCGAGTGCACCTAAATCACCGAAACTTTATGGTTCAATTGCGTCTCAATAATAAATTTTACATTCAAAAGGGTCTGTTTTATAACTTAAATTAAGGGTAATTTCAATATTCAGTGTTCATTCAAATTCAATCTGCACAAATTCTTCTTTACGCTTTCTAAGTAATTTCTGATGATCATAAAACTTTGAAGTCACGTTGCATAATCCCCCAACGTAACATTACATCCACTTTTCTAGATACCTATTTATTCTTTTGGGAATTATTCGAGGGTGAAATATAAATAAATTCCAGAATAGTAACCCCAGAGAAAAAAATCTATTTCGAATTTATTTTGGAGCAAACCACAAACGAAAGACTCAGGAAGAATACTGGTAAAATACAGGGTGTAACATTTAACTTAAGATATCGCAATATCTTGAATAATAAGTGCTCTACAACAAAAAATGTCTATTATGAACGTTTAATTATTTCGCGGGGGAAATACATTGATGCTAAAATTAGTATCCCTCTGCCCCTCCTTGTGGGAGGATGGGGGGTAACTTCGATTTCTTAAATGGCATCCCCTATAGTTTATTACAGATTCGATTTCTAAGGCAAAAAAAAACGTAGAATTTGTCTAGAACATTTTTTTGACTCACGATAGATGTAATAAACGAAATTTAATTTTTCTTGCGCTCGTGATTTACCGAAAGGTTTGGTGAAATCTGTTTTAAAATCAATGTAAACAAAACTATTTTTTCAGTTAATTTTTAAAATGAATGTTCAAAATGATGGCCTTCAACTTCAATGCACTTATTAATCCTTATCCTTACCGGTCCCCACATAATTGAAACCAACTTGAATGGTGAAATATACTGAGACATTTTGGAAAACGACAATACTTGAAGACGAGCTTAGAAGTACGGCAGAACATGTGGTTTCAGTATGATAGTTGTCCAGCACACTATTTAGTGGTGGCACGAGAAGTCCTTAACCGTGAATTTAATGATCGTTGGATCGGTAGAACTGGTCCGGTGAACTGGCCTGCTAGATCACCAGATCTCACTTCGCCAGATTTTTTTTGTAGGGCTATCTTAAAGATAAAGTTTATAAACAAGTACCATCGACAAGTAAGAATATGATTGTGTGCATCAGAAATACTTGTGCCGAAATTCCAGCAGACGCACTTCTCAGTTGTGTTAAGTCTTTCAAAATGAGGATTAATAAGTGTATTGAAGTTGAAGGCCATCATTTTGAGCTCTTACTTCAAAAACAAACTGCAAAAAGGTTTTGCTTACATTGATTTTAAAACAGATTTCACCAAACATTCCGGTAAATCATAAGCTAAAGGAAAATTAAATTTCATTGATTACAGCGCCATCTATCGCGAGTCGAAAAAAATGCTCTAGACAAATTCTACGTGTTTTTTGCCGTAGAATTCGAATCTGCAATAAAAAGTAGGGGATACCATTTAAGAAATCAGTTATCCCCGATCTCCCTACAAGGAGGAGCAGAGGGCCACTAATTTCAGCATCAATGTATTTATGTATATTAGCATGGGTACATATACTGTGTGTAGTGTATATTATCATCAGGTATTCCCCCGCGAAATAATTAAACTTTCATAATAGACATTTTTTTCGTAGCGCGCTTATTCGACATATTGCGATGTCTCAAGTTAAATGCTACACCTTGTATGTTGTGTTGTAAGTGACAAAATACTCGTGTATTATCAAAAAACTTGATTAGATCATAATTATTAGATCGTCTGCATTTATATTTGAGTTTTTATTCCTATATATTTAAATGTTTGGAAATATTTTCATTATTTGCTATTTCGCAAAAAAACTGGTTTAATTGTGTCAGATGAATATTCATTTTATGTTTTCCCATAAACCGTAGTAATTATTATCCACTTCAGTACACGTTTCGACTTTCCCTGGCAACGCTGAATTAAAAAGTAATTATCATTTGCAAAGATCGTGTAAAAATTCACGTTTGAGAACTTTTTTAATTGAAAAAGCTTGGTTATTGTTTTAATTAAACTTTTGTTTAAAAAGTAGAGTTTTTCGCCAAAACTGTTGTTTCGGCATATCGAGGCACCTAATAAGAAAAGTTGAAAGAATGCACCGCCCTCACTACCTGATGAATAAGAAAAGAGAATATTGTCCTCTAAGGATAGAACACTAAATAATTCTTAACACTTTGCATGAAAGCGCGATCTTTCCTTCATAAACTCGTAAAGTGGCTCTTTCAGAGTTTTATCTCCGCAGTCATAATTTTTTGAGAAGACAATGGCCCATTGTGCTTCCAATAGAAACGTAATAATTCTTTGTTGGTTTTAAGACAGAAGCACAAATACCATTATACGATATTATCCCGGAGAGTTTATTATTATAAACCCACCTAATGGAAAAGCAATTGATCAATGAAATATCATTCTCGTGCCTTTGGATTTATTTGGAAACAATATTATTTCCCTAGTAAATAAACAGAATAACCTGGCGTGAATTAAACCACTCAATAATTATGCGAGGACCACAAACACCAATGCCATGGTCATAAATATGCGAATTGGATAATTGAATTTCAATAAAAACCAGTAGTCATGGAGAACCGTGCTGGGTGTTAAATATTTATAAATTTCGATACAGTTGATAAATTATGTGCCTAAGCTTTTATTTCAATGAATTTGTCCATTGTTTTCCAGCTTATTAGTGGCTGTTCTGTTGTTGCAACTCTTATTTCAATTGTGGCCGAATTTAACATGAAAGCGTTTTTCGTCGCACTTGAAATCTAATCCGAACTAAATAAACACAAATTGCAATTAAATTCTGGAATAGTAATAATTACTTCCTGATGAAATGCAATAACAGACTTTCCATCAGGGCTTAGAAGATATTAAATAACAGATTCTAAGCGTAAATCGTATGGGTTTAATTTATCGTCCAATCGTGCAGGGATTTCGATTTTATCCGGCTCCGATAGACGAGAATCGGGAGGTTTCCATGAAAAATCGCAGCTATTTCTTGTTAATAATGACATATTCAACATTCGCATTGAGACTATATCGCTTAATACAAATTGAGAACATCTGGAAAATGTTATATGTAGAAATGGATTTCAGTGAATAAAGACGCTTCCAGAATTTAAAATATGTGTTGACGAATTTTAACTCGAATGGAAATTTCCACTGTGCTAAGATCCAAGCGTCATAACTGTTAAACTTTAGGGAATATTACCTGAACAGTTTAATATAAGACTGTTCTCAGCGTGGGGTTGTTCAGAGCAACTGAAGCCGGGGGCATGCTCCTTCGTCTGAAACATCGGGTCCAAGCTACTACTCAATAGCGGACCAGCCATCGCCTTCCACATTTCTCTAACCCTTAAGTTTTTCGAGTATTTTTTTAATGTCACCTCGCTGCCACTCGCTCGAACATGCTCGGGCATGAAAGAAAACGAATTCTAAATCGTCAGAAACAGTAAGGAGTCTCGATTGGTGTACTGCACGTACTTCTAACTATTTGGAATCGGTTTTCCTCTCTGTAAGAACAAATCTTTTTTTTGTTGCTGTTGGACCCCACTCTTCTCTAAAGCTTTTTTTCGACGTCGAGGTAGTATTTTACAAACTTATCGCTAAAGTGACTTAAAAAAATTAAGATAATTTTTTTTTTAATTTTAAACTTATACAGTTTACCACTCAAATAGCTTTGGGGTTTAAGGACACCTTCACAGGCTGGTCCTCCGGAAATTCCCTCGATCGTTTGCGGGAAAACCATAATTTGGAAAAATTTGAAAATCAGGGAATATACGCAAGTCGTTGTGTGATACACATTAAACATATTTTCAAGATAGCGGCACTTCCGGTTATACCGGAAATAGATGATAACTCGCTCACTTTAAATGGAACTCCCTATATCTTCTTTCATTTTTGACTCTACGATGAATTCTGAACACCTTTTACGTGAAACGTTTTACATTTATCCTTAACCGTTTTGGATATATTTACATTTAAAGATAAAATTTGACAATTTCAGTCATTGACTCATTCGGTGATATTATGAAAAGGGAAAGATGTATCGCTGTAATTTTTTTAGGTATTGTTAGTAAAGTATTACTTTAGCCACACATGCAGTAAAACTCGCGAAATAGCATACAAGGTGTTCATAAATAATTCTTAAAGTTGACAATCACAAATCATTAACCTATTATTGTTTTCATTTAGCATGTATTAAATTTGACTTGAAAATTTGCTCTAAGAATTTTAAATAAAGGATGACCGCCGTTCAAGCTAAAAGCAGCCACAACATGCATATTTATTTCCTGCCAAACAATATTTACTTTCAATTACAGTATATCTACATGAAGTCGATTTCACGAAGCCTCTTCTAGTATTTCGACTCGAACATCTAAATTCTTTATTTTACTCACATACATTCATTTACTTTTTGTCATGATTATTAATTATTTTTTCCAACATACCTTCTATCTAATCAATGAATCAGAAGATGAATTTGAACAATCCAGTAAAACTTCTTTAAACGTAAACAATATCGTTGGGCTAATTATAAACCTCGGCATCGCCTAGGTTGATAATATTTGTATCATTCCTGCTCTTCGTTACTTACCTGCTCATTGTCGAGTTTGTAACGTTAATAGATATCTGGCCATAACAACGCCGATTATGAGCCTTACTTATACAGGATGGTTCTTAACCTATACGCATGAACTTGGAGAATTATAGCTAAGAGCAAATACTAATTAATAGCAAAAAAGAATAGTAAAACGTTTTTAGTTTCGGAAATGCCAATTTATTTCAAATAAATATGAAAAAACCTGAATTTCATAAAATTGGAAATACATTTAATTTACTATAAAAACTATTCGAAGTTATTTCCATAATTTTTAATACACAGTTGAGTTCAGACGCAAAAAATTTATCAAGTGAACCTAAACAGTCACTGTGGTATGTTAACTGCATTTTCAATATTATGAAATTTAGGTTCTTTTATTTTTATTTGAAATAAACTGGTATCTTGAAACCAAAAATATTTACCACATCTGTTTTCACTATTAATCGTTATTTGCCTTCAATTATAATTTTCCAAGTTTATGCGTCTAGGTTAAGAATCATCCTGTACATATGGTGAATAAATATAAATAATACGAAAAACAATAATTTTAAAAGATTTTTTTTACGATTTTGAATGTAATCGTCAAAAAAATACAGGATCTAATAAAACTTTATTAGAGCAAAGCAGCTTGAAATTATATATCTAAAAAAACACTCCATCAAGTACATCATTAAGTGTTCTTATTTTTAAATCGAAAATAAAATATTAATACAAAATAAGTTAAAAAATTAAAAATAATGAACTTCATGACACCGATTTAAAAATTTTATGTAATTTTTCTCAATACCTGATATTGTCGTCAGAAAACAAAAAACTGAAAAACTAAAACTCACTTTGTGACATAACGTTTGACAACAAGTTTACACAAAGAAGTTTTTCCATTCTAAGTTATTACAGCATACCGAATTTCATAATTTTACTGCAAACCGTTTCGAAAATATTGCGAAAAAATCATCCTCAGACTTCCCGCTTTAAGAAGCAATTTTTGAGATATTTTAATAAGAACTTTTTTTATTATTTTAATCTCTAGAATCACTTTCCAGAATATTTCAAAGTTATATATTTTCGAACACCCTGTAGAAAATTCCTTTAGTGAGCCTTCAATACCTTCACGAGTTTTAGATTACCATAAAGTTTCGACCTGGCAACATTGAAGTGACGTATCATAACAAAATCAAGAAATTAAAAATTACAAAATAGAAAAAAGACGAATTTTTATATTTATTTCATTGATGATTAAGTTCATTGAGCCATTTATCCTCCCTAAAGCTGGCTTTACCATTCATGCAAAAGCACACTATTAAATAGCGGCTTTTCGAGTAGTAGGGCACTATGTGGACCAGATAAGAAATTCCAATGCTGAAGCCGTTTATCCACTAAAGGAAAAGAACAATAAAACCAAACAAAAATAAAAACTCAGTACAGTTTACTGCTACGGTCGCAAATCGGGCCACAAACCCAAAAATAAAACTGGGAAAACTTCATTTGCAACGTTTTTATCTGGGGCGTCATTTGGTCGGAACTATTCCAGTTTCAGCTACTAAATGCACCCCGTTACGGGAAAACGGAAATTGCAGCCGGCATTATTCGGATTAAGATTTCCGTTTGTAGTATTTCGTAAACATTTTACTGCTTTCTAAAAGTTTTCCATGGGGAAGTTTCGAATGAAACTATAATGAGTTTGTATTTATCTGAGCTGTAGGGGTGGTGTTATGAATAGAAAATCGGCCAAAATCCCAGCTGAGAACCATATGGTGCTAACTTGAGCGGGGAAAAGTTCTCAGCGTGATGTATGCGAATGGGAATGAATTTTCAGTTCAAGTTTTTACTATTTTCAATAACCACTATTCAGCACTCAACTATGTATAAATTACTTACTCCCCATGGTTAATAATGGGTTTGCTTTATATTTCTGCAGTTTCCTATATACTCGAACAACAGGGCGTAACATTTACAATAATATTATTGCGAAGCATTGACCGTTAACGCCCTATAATGGGCTTATTGTAACTGCATTAGTTAATACAGGTAACATTGTTTAAAGACTGGGAATTTGCTTAAACTTGTTAAAGGTATTCGAAAATTGATGTACACTCACCGGCTTTAAATCCGAGACAACCATAATTTTTACGGAGTTGAATTTATTAAAACTTTTTCCTCCGTCGGTGGATTTCAAAATTTTTTTTTATGTGGATAAATGTGTCGGTTTTAATTAATTTTATTCGATTTTCGAACCAAGAATTTACACGACGAGATATACAGGAAAATAAAAAAGTATGTTTTTACCCCAAGTTTGTAACACCCAGTAGAGCAATTTCGCAATCTAAATTCTACGGTATTACGCTTTTCTGCAAAATCTGATCCATTCTTAACATTTTGGTTTTTTATTCAACTGAATGTGTCTCGTTTTAAGAGATATGTATTTTTGAAAAAAAAGCAAAATTTTTTGCAACAATAACTGAAAACACTTTAGTTTTTTGAAATTTTTCCATACTGGTAATCCACTTAACCTAACAAATTAGAATATCTCGAAAATTACGCATTGAACTGAAGAAAGTTCCAAATAAAATTTGTTTGCCTCGAAAAGACTCACTGAATGACACCAACCATGACTTCCCAACCCTACCACCTGGGGGTGGGACGGGGGTAACTTTGAAATCTTAAACGGCAACCCCAATTTTTTATTGCAGATTCGAATTCTACGATGAAAATTACTTGGGCTTTGTCTGAAATTTTTTTTTCAATTCGCGACAGATAGCGATGTAACCGGAAAAATATGTTTTATCCTCATTCCGGAAAAAAGTATCATGTCTTTAGTTTTTTAAATGGAAACCTGTTCTTCTTTTAGTGAATTCGATAGAATTTAAAGAAGGAAAACCATCTGAGAAAAAAAATTAATTTCAATTATTATTATATTCATAAATAAACTTTTAAATTGAATTTTCATTCCAATAAACACAACAAATGAAACATTAAATTAAATTGACATTAAATTTCATATCGTTTGCAAAGATAATGAAAAAAATGGTAAACTTTTTATTGATGATATTTTTATTAATGCACTGCCGATAAATAAAACGAAAAGCCTCAGTTTTACTTTTTATTTATAAATTTAATAATGAGTGAAATTAATTTTTTTTTTCCACAAACGGTTTTCTTTCTTTAAACTCTATCGAATGCACCAAAAAATAAATAAAATAGCAGTTGTTCATTTAAAAAACGAAGTCACGATATTTTCTTCCGGAATGAGGATAAAACATATTTTTCCGATTTATCGCTAACTGTCGCGAATCGAAAAAAAAATTTCAGACAAACCCCAAGTAATTTTCGTCGTAGAATTGGAATCTGCAATAAAAAATGGGGGTTGCCGTTTAAGATTCCAATGTTACCCCCGTCCCACCCTCAGATGGTAGGGTTGGGAAGTCATGGTTGGTGTCATCCAGTGAGTCTCTTCGAGACAAACAAACCTCATTTGGAACTTTTTTCAATCCGATGCGTAATTTTCGAGATATTCCTATTTGTCAGGTTAAGTGAACCACCTGATATAGTGTTACTCCCCCTAGCTCGAATAACAACTCATAAACGGCGATTCATTCCTGTAATTAGGTATTGGATAGCTTCTTGTGGAATATTATTCCATTCTTTTTCCAAAGTGTTTCGAAGTTGTAGAGTGAACAATTGTCCTCGTCGTTTAATTAAAACCGACACATTTGTCTACATTAAAAAAACCTTTAAAATCGGCCGACGGAGGAAAAAGTTTTGATAAATTCAACTATATAAAAATTATGGCTGTCCCGAATTTAAAGTTGGTTAGTGTAAAGTTCAGTTCAATCATTCACATTTCATCTAACATTCAAGTACCTAATGAGTTGAATCAAGAACTGAACTGATGATCTTTCAAGCCCACCAATTGGCAAAACTCGAAAGAAATATTTATGTTAATGATAACATCTATCATTAGAGTATTTTGAACAAAACTCTAGAGACTGGAATATAGCCGCAGATTTTCTAATTCTCTGTGGTTGCTAAGAAAATGTGAACAATAACCTTTTTCAAGCACCCATTTTCAAATTTTCCTACAAACCATGAGGAAATGGAAAATCTATGGCTGGAAATCTGTATCTCGAAAATGATGTGAGGCTATTACCAGCCTCTAACATCCTGTTTAAATTGTTCTAATTTGATATATCCTCTTAAATAAGGAAATATTCGCAAGCATCTATCACGTCCACACAAAAAACAACAAAATAAAATGAAAAGCAAATGAGGTATTCATTAAAATTAAAAGGGACAATTTAAACCCCAAAACCGCAGATTTTCTGCAAAGCAAGGGCAAAGCCTAATCCGTAATTTTTTAGATGAATAATTTATTATTCTTCCTTCACCCACGATTTACGTAAAATAATTGCTCAGTCTCTAAAAAATATATAATAAATGAAATGAACCCTTAGACAATAGTCTTTTTTCAACGTTGAGCGATATGAGGTTAGAGCAGGGTATCAATAATATGAAAATCGATTTTTTTGGGTTATTTTTTTAGCTTTTTACAATTAACAAACACTTGCAAGAATTCCGAACCGAAATTCGCCACGCAAGAAAAAATTCCTTAAGTGGGATTCACTGGAACATAAAATTTCCATTTATTGTTAGGTTTCCGTCCTTCTTGAAAGATCGAACTTTCTGGATTTACTTAAGCTGTTTCGTAAAAAGACAACAAAGTTGTAAATAACCCATAAAAAGTTGCTTTATGGCATATCACAGCGCAAACATTTCCAAAATTGCTTATTTAAATTCGGTCATCGCTAGCGGTTTATTTCAGTAGTGCACTAAAAACTCTTTAGGGGCGGAACGTAGTGGATACTAAAGAGATTTTCCTGTATGGGGTTTAATGTTTAGGACTGAAATAATAATGATTTTGTTATATAGTGTGAAAAATTCCCATCGAGTGAAAAATGTCTTTTACCAACATACCTTGCCTAAATTAATATTGAGGCCGATCAAACGTAAAAGGGAACTGTACAGACTCTTCACACACACATACAAAGTAGTTCATGAAAAAGAATACTTAACAACTTCGACAGAAATATTAATCGTGCCTAGGCTAATATGGACAAGATAAAAGGATGGAAATGTAGGATTTTTCTTAGTTGTGTTTTAAGGTTTATCGTGTTAGGTCTAGGGTATATAATTATAGTCCGGGTGGATATTAAGTTAAGGGCTTATTAGTTACTGGCTATACTTATAGGGTAACACTAATGACTAAAGCGATTTCACAAAGGCAGATCGCGTCTCGATCTGAAGACACGATAAGAAGAGACGTCTTCCCGACTTTTCGCATTTTTTGGGGGTCGTCCCTACCTTCCGACCCCCTTTCGATCTGATCTCCGCCTTCTCTTTTGCCGTTACTTGTTGCGTTTCCCGCTTCGCAGGAGGTCACCGGTCAGCAAAAGCAAAACTTAAAAATAACATCTACAAGCTCTATACAGATTGGTTTAAAACGACTAACGGATTCCACAGAAACATGCGAAGAAATTGAACAAAATAGTCGCAAAAATAAAAAATTATCACCGTATAAGAAACCATTTGTGCAATCGACAAAGGAATCAATGAACATAACTGATATTTGATGAACAACTGGTACGAAAACTATTTTAACGGCCCATTACAGCATACATACAAGCTAATTACTGGCCCAAAATACGATGAAGCATTAGCTCATATCAAAACTCAGCACTGGAAAAACGCCAAATAAAACACTACTTTAAAAAAATAACTTTGGTACCTAACTTGCAACTGAGCCACCCTGTATAATTCAAAATAATTTTTAAATGGGCGTCTACAAAATAAATAACGATCTATCAACATGCCACACAATAGTAAAATAAATAGTAAAATATAGTTTTCCCAAAATCCTACGCGTTGTTTAGGCTAAACCACCCTGTATAATAGATTGGCGAGTCAAGAGTTTAACTTAAAAATAAAAGAAAAATTCAATCTTCTTCTCCATTAAATCTAGAATCTGAATATTTTAAAACCACTATAAGTTTAGAAAGATTAGCAGCTATTGTAAAGATTTCAAAGAACAGCTTTCAAATGTTAATTCATCATTATTATAGACCGAAAAGTTACGTAGTCTAAAGATCCTACTTTCAGAAATAAAATTAGAGTGGAAACAGTTTGCTTCCAATTAATCTCCAGATAATATTATTCAACGAGTCCTAAGTTTAATACAACTTTCAGCCCCTCGCGAAAATGGCGTTTGAGAAGTTTGCATTGAGAAGCACGGCAACTTATGAAGAACTTCAACTTCCCGACTACTCATAGTGTGAAAGCTTGGGTCATTAGTTGTGAGAAACATTATAAACTTTTAGTTTTAGATGCTTTTATGTACTTCCAGAGCACTCTACCATTATCACGTTAAGAACAATACTAGTAAATATACAAGGTGATTCACGGTTGATGATAGATTAGACGTTTACGGAAAACGGGACACATGATTATTCTAAAAATATATAATTATTGGTCTTGCTTTATTGAACTTAAATGTTTTTAGCAGTAAGACATTGCCAGTAATATAAAAAAGTAAGGGTAATTTCCATATTTTAAATAGAACATCCTGTATACCATTTTATTTTTCGGTTATCTCCTTCGTTTTAATCATTTTTGGCTTAAAAATTAGTTTAGCTATCTCTAACAATTTCCGAAATATTAATTAATATCTTTTTTTTAACTCCAAATAAAGCCTCAATAAAACTTCTGTTGCAACTCAATTTCAATTCTCTAAAAGTAGACATTTCGAATATTTTTACGGAAAATCCCACGAATTTGTCCGATGTACAAAAAGAATTTCAACTTTATATAAGGTTGGCTCATAAAAAGCCAAGTTCTCCAGAGGAGGCTTCTTCCTTACACAAAATAAACATTTCTGAGCTGATCATAATCCATATGTAGTTAAAGAAATTAGGTTTCTAGAAAAATTCAGTTTTAATATTTTTTATCTCCCGAAGAATATCAAATAACTTTCATCATTTACGCCGTACCGTTACATTCCACCAAATATATCGAAGCTCTAAAATTGGTGGTAAACAATTTTTTAGACAATTTAACTCGAAAAGAATATTGCATCTGCTAGTTTCCACTGGACCTAACACTGGTTCATGGGAGGTAAACAAAGGAGGTCTTTGAAATGTTTGACGGCCATTAATTTAAGTGCTTGAGCCCGAGGGATTGGCCTGATAAATCTCCAGAACTTACTCCACTGGATTTTACTTATGAAATAAGATAAAAGAAATCAGTATATGCTAAAGAGGAATTACGCTAACGTGTAACCAGACGCCTTCATGAGCTTGATGCAAATGACATCCAGTGCACAAATCAGTCTGTAAATGTGGTCATTTTGAAGTTCGCTTTTATACTGCTTTGAAGCCATAAAAACGCACAAACGAATAAACACAATTATTTGTATAAATGAATTGTTTTCCACCATTATGACGTTCCAGAGCCACTTTTGGTAAAAATGCCAAAATAATGCAATGTTTAGAGACAATACACAAAACAGCAATTATTTGTGAAATATGACGGTTTAGGTATAGGAATATGATACATTGTTTTAAACAAAACTTAATTGTCTTTCAACGCTTTTGATAATATACAGGATGTCCTACAAAAAAATGTGCTTTAAACAGATTTAGTGTCTAACCGTTCAAGTATTAATTGTAATTCATCCTGTACGAGATACTGCCATTTTTTCGATATGGAATACGTTCAGGAGTCTTCCCAAACAATCCCGAAAATTTCTGCTTCTTGCGGATTCAAATAAGGCTGTAAGGGAGACTTTATTAGAGCCCTGTTTTGAACAAAAAAATAAAAACATTGACTAGTATTTCGATATTAAAATTATTAAGCAGGAATGATAAAAAAAAAATATCGAACCTAAAAATGAAACATATGGCAGTTACTTTTTTACATAACCGGTGATGCAGCATGTCTGAAAATATTTTAGATGAGGGATCCATATTTGCAAATTTTCGGAAAGAGCCCGCTTCCCGTGAATATCCAACTTCCCATCGACCGCGAATCACTTTTTACATCTCGTATGTAATACGTATAGTAATGATTGTCTAATTCTTGTAACAAACAAAATTGAAAACTGGCTTTTGCTCAAGCACTATCTGACATGCAATTTCTAAAGTTTAGTGGACAAATTTCACAACATCTCTTGCATCACAGCAGAAATAAACCGGCGTTCAACTAAATCCGACGTTTTTGTACGTCGTGAAAAGTTTCGAAATCTAAAGTTCGCTCCCATTGTTGTTGGCGTTGCAAATGGTTTTTGCAACTGAGTCGTTTTTCACTGTTTCCGCACATGACAGACAAACAACCTTTCGAGATTAGCTCAGTGCAACCACATATTTTAAGGATTCAGCTCCCGACAGTTGTGCGTTTATTTTCGACGGCACGTAGAGCATAAATTTAGAGTATTCGCCATTTTTCTTTCCGTTCCCAAGCTTTAAAGTGCATATTGCAAGCATGTAACTGAATGGCTATAGAATATATCGACTGATAAGAAGACATCTCCAGTCATGAGGGCAAAGAATTGGTATCATTAGAAAGGGGGAAATCCTGATAATGAAACCGATTAACTTTTAACAATTTGTTAAGAACTAGAAGGTAAGTACCTCGATCGAGCTGTCTGATGAGCGCCAACAAGCACGAAATCCGTGATGACTTGACCGAGGATTACATATGATTGCTCCAACTGGTCAAAAAACCGTCCCAGAACGGCCCAAGAATTCTTCTGGTCAAACGTGGGTTCTTGTTCCGTTTTGTTTCCACGTGGGTTGAAACAAGCTTCTTGTCCACTAGGATATCGAGCATTTGGGTCTATCAGTTTGTACTCGCAATCTTCTTAGAGGAACATTAGAGTTTATATAATTTCTTTCAAATAAAAATTTTAAATGAAAATTAAGGTTCTTAATAAAATAAAAATGATTTCTCTATGGTGCTCAAAGACGCTAACAAGTTATCAGATCAGAAGCTAAATCTAGACGTTTGGTGGCTCTATCAACCATTTTTTTCAATTCTCGTTTAAATAATTTGACCGAATCCATAAATTTTAATTTATTTTGTACATTATAAACACATGTAATATGTAGCATAGTATATACCGTGCGGCTCTAAATTGTACCCTCCCCCCCACTGTTACCTTTTTAACACATTATTATTTAAAATTCAAAAACGGCATTAAATAGGACAAACAATACTATTTTTTTACTTTTGTTTATTTTTTTAAATGATGCTTACGTCATCAATAGCGCAAAATGGTCGATGTTTTAAAATTGAAACATTAATCAAGTGACGCTTTAAACTAAAGGTATTTCACAGCTCCATTCAATGATATATTGCGATTTAAAACCTATCGATTAATATCTGAGAAAAACAACTATAAATTTTGTAAAAAATGCAACACGAACTCAATATAATAACCACATAAATATACTAGTGACTGTAGGTTTGAAATACTTTTAATTTGAAGTGTCCCTTGATCCATGTTCCAATTTTTAAAAATCGGCCATTTTGCGCTACCGGTGACGTAAACAACATTAAAAAAAATAAAAAAACGTGAAAAGATAGTATTTTTTGTACTATTTAATGATGTTTTTGATTTTTTTTTAAATAGTAAATTGTTAAAAAGTTAACAGAGGAAGGGAACAATTTAGAGCCGCACGGTAATATTGCTCTGGGTTACTCTGTGAAGTGAGGAAATTACAATCGACTTTAGAGAAGGATGCTCCGGTACTAATGGGAAAAGATTATTATTTCTGATAAAGAAACTCACACTTTCATAAAAGGGGTGTCCGGGAATAACATGCATGTATTTTGATATACGATTTCTAAGGTTGAAGTAAGAAACGCGTACATCTCAAAATGCCGAATGTAAAATAAAGGACCATATTATTAAGGTATTTCAACTTTAACATTAAGGTAGTTTCCATAAAAGCATACATATTTTCATAACAATAAAGCTCTATTTCAACTTTTCTATGGCAATTAACTTGTAGTTAAAGACAACAGTCCTACATTAATAATATGACTCTATGGAAAACTTTTTCAGTGTCCAGTTAGGGAATGATTGATGTTAGCTAACAACAAACTGGAAACATTTGGTTTTTTACGAATATGTCCACAAGTATTCCGAATTTTTCCAGTATGAAAGCCGATTCTAAAATGAGCATTTATCAATTGTGTAGCTTTGACCTAATTTTACTTACTTCCTCTCGACCCCCTGTATTATAACTGAGAAATTGATGGAATAATAGAAATGTCTTTAATATCAATTCAAAAAATTGTCCTAATAAATATATTTATTTATGGGTCTAACATAAAAACTCAGTCATAAGGGTTTATCAGAAATAACCATCGCATCAGCCTTTTGCTGCGAACTTGAAAATAAGACCCGATCGAATATTTTGAATTACTTTCTCAAACTAGCCCTCGAAAACAACATAGAGAGAACTCTATTCCTTTTTCTCTACTTTCAGTAGTTACAGACATTATCTATGTAAAAATCGAAATTTGCTCGCCCTGTACAGGGTGTCTCAAATCAAGAGGCCACTATGAGGATCTCGGAAACTATTAAAGATACGACAAAGTTTAAATTATGGTAAAGTCGTGTATTTTTATGCTGAATAAAATGCCGTTTAAAAATCCAAAAAATTCCGACTGGTTCCCAGGATATAAGAAAAAAAATAAAAATTCTGATATTTCAATTTGGTTTCCTTCTGACTGCTGTTGTCTACTGTTATTCCCATAAATATCGGAAAGAGAGATTATTAAGGCTTCTATTTCTGATGGAGAAGATGGCACAATCAGACTTTATTTCCGACGTTTCGTCATTTGACGATCATCATCAGTTCTCTAGTTTTAATATGAATCTGAATATTTTATTGCAGTTTTCAAGTTTGAAAAATGTTCATTCAAAAATAACAAAAGGTTATCAATTTTATTTATATTAATAATAATATTTATTTAATTAAACATTTTAAACATATTTTAATTAGTAATAATTGAAATAATTTAAAAAAATTATAAAAGTTATTCGAATTGAAAGCCATTCGCCTCGATACATTTCGCACTCAGTTTATATAATCTTAATACCGCCCGTTGAATAGATCGATGAGGAAGCGCCGTTATTTCCCTCATTAAATTCAGTCGTAATTCATTAATATTATTTGGAATTTCACGGTATAAACGGTTTTGAAGGTATCTCCACAGAAAGTAATCTAGGGGATTCAAATCAAGACTTGTGGCAGGCCACCTCACAGATCCCTAGGTTCCGATCCATCAATTTGGAAAACTCCTATTCAAATAATTTGTTATTTCTCGTTCATTGTGCGAAGGAGCACCGTCATGTTGCCACAAAAACTGTGGTAGAATAATCAACAGTTCGTCTTCAAATTGACCCAGAGTATGACGTAACATAAGTTCTAAGTATATTTTGCATGTTAAAGTGCCGTCATATATTATAGGGCCAAGAATTTTATTGCGCCATATATTGGCCTAGACATTAAATAACACTTGCCCTTGTGGTCTAGTTTCCATGTTTTGTGTCGTATTTTCAACCGACTAATGATGCTCATTATGTCTGTTAAACAGACGTTTGTCGAAAATGAGTATCCATCGGTCTAAATTATATTTGACAAAAAGCTGTTATCTTCAGTAATTTTATTTTGAAGCCCGTGACAAAAATCCAATCTTCTAACATTGTCACCCGGCCTAAGTGCATAGCTTGTGTGAATTTTATATGTTTCATACTTATTAGAATGCAAATTTCGCTATATTTTTATTCTAGAAATTTGCAATTCCCTTTCGAAACGCCTAAGAGCCCTTTGGATGGCATTATTCGCCTTTGAAAAAAGTTTCAATCGACCAATGGATATAATGTTTACAACTTTGAAAATTTACCGCATTTAAAATAAGTTCTTCATGTGGATCTCTTCGGTGACCATAATTATTTATGAGTTTACTAAAACTTCCAAATTTCATCAAATTTTTATCCAGTTTAGCAAACAACATTTGATGAGGTTGCTCTCGATTGGGATACTGATTCAAATGTCGTTGACTTGCAATTCTAGAATTTCTACTAGAAGAGTAATAAATTTATAACATGTCACGCTTTTCTAAATTTGAAAACTTTGAAAATATAATTTTTCATTGGTTGCAAGGAAGTTTTAAAATGGAAAAATTAATGAAAATAAATAAATCATTCTTTTGACAAATTAGCAATTGTAATTTAGCGCGTTTTGTTTCACAGCCAGCTAAGCCTGAATAATCTGTCATTTGCACAGCACCGATGCAGGTGTCAAAATGTTCATATTTTTCCGAATATTTCGAAAATGGTAAATTTTAAAGAGAGGGTAACTTACATAAATTGACCTTAAAATTTAACGGGAAATTTTAAAATGGCAAAAAATTAGGGGGGTTCTATTAAAAAAAAACTAATATGTTATTGCCACAATTTTATGGCGGACCCTGTACATTTGAAAATAATTTTAAAATACGGAGCTTTATAATATTTATGGGAGTAACGTTAGAAGGAAGCAAAATCGAAATATCAGTTTCGATTCTTTTCGTATATCTTTGGAACCAGTCGGAATTTTTCGGATTTTTAAACGGTGTTTTATTCACCATAAAAATACGCAAATTTGCCATAACGTAAACGTCCTCGTATCTCTAACGGTTTCCGAGATCTCCACAGTGGCCCCTTGATTTGAGGCACCCTGTACATGCAGCTTCCGCCCCGAAAACATTTTACTTGAGATCCAGAGTAGAAGACCAGTAAAACTGGAACAAACTCAAATTTATTTGGACAAACAAGACGAGTCCAGTCTGCCTGACCATTCACAGAGATATATGCAGAATGTTAAGCCCCATGCTCAACATGCAATTTGTTATGAAAACATACTGCACTAACAATGTTGTGAGGAAGGAATTTTATTCTGCATAAATTCGTTCTTTTTAAATTACACGTCCCCTAGATTTGGAATAGCAAGGCCGTTAAATTTATTAGATTTGAAATAATTTACAAAAGTCACGACTCTTACGAAAACCCTCTTTCTCGCCCGTTTCGAACGTGACTGGAGCCTGAAAGCAAAGTTTGCAGTGTGGTAAGTCGTAAATGGTTTGTCGTAAGTTTCCGAATAGGGTTTGCCTTTCGCTAAATTAGTTCTTTGATAATTTAATTTCTGCATTCTTGTCACATTTTCTACAAGTTTACTACCACTAAGATTCTTTCCAGTTAATGCCATTGCCTGAACGAAAACAAAATTAAATCTGGCGAAACCAAAATATTCTAAATATGCAAATTTTTATGCGGAGCTGCTTTGTTTTCCGCCAGTAATGAATAATTTATCAAAAAAGTTCCAGAAGAAACCCAATTTCAAAATTAGATCAATAATAACTGACACAACAAGCAATAGCCCACTTCAATTTAATATAATCTCATCCTTATTCCACACCGAAGGCCAAGGCGCGTGACTCAAATAACGAAAACATGAATTGTGTCTGAAGTTGCTCTATTTTGCATGGATATTTTACCTTTATGCCTCTATGGATTTCAAAGAGCCGACTGATTTATGTGGGAAATTTAATAGAAAATCCGCCGGGCCATACGGAATAGAAATAGAGTTCGAAACAAGTGGAAAATCAATTTTGCATTCGCTATAGGTAATTCAGAACTATTCTAGAACAATCAATAATAAATCGTAGTATTAGGTGTTAAAGTCTGATATGAATGCTTAAATTGACTCCAAATCCCATAAGAATGAAGCGTGGGGTAGGCTTTCCTTTTTGCTCAATACTCGTTAAATGGAAATATAAAACTATGAGTTCACATAAAATCCTGGCTACAAATTTAGGGAACAAAAACCCGGGAGAACCTTTTTTCAGGATAACGAGTTGGGGTGAAGGTAATTCCTAAAGGGAATGAATGTTGGTCGTAAATTTAGATTCTGCAATTAACGTACGTTGCGTTGTGTCGATTCATTTGGAAGAGATCAAGAAGTCCAAACAGGTCAAGCAATAGATTTTTAGCTTCGAAATATGGAAAACGGTTTTATGAAAATCTGATACACTATAATTTACAAACATCACTTTACCAGCAGTGTGCAGTAAATCAAAAAATCAATATCTCTATTCACATGATTGTCCCATATTTCGCTTCTAGGAAGTCGTCCTGAAAATGTCCTTTGGATGCGCTGAACACTGGCTTCAATTTCAAACAATGAAAATGAGAGCCAGAGGTAGCATTGATCAAAGATAGATTGCTTATCTATAAAACATACTGTATTACCTTTATCTTTGCCTTATTTCTGGATGTCCTGTAGAATTCGACTCTAATCGAATATACTCAAGCAACAGAGCCTTGTTTCTCCTTTATTTCTTTTTATACACTTATTCGCTATCCTCAATAAATGTTGATGACTACGTCTTACTTCCATTAAAACTAATAAAAATATTTGTCTTTTTACTTCTCCGTCGCATAATATACATATGTACAGGGTAGTACAAATCCGCGTCTTAGAATGGGGTTTAGTTGAACAGAAAGTTTATTTCCTGCGAAAACTAATTTAATTTTGGGATTTTTAACATTTGCACAGAAGTAGGTAATAAAATTATATAATAAAAAAATTTTAAACTCATGTGCCTCGTAATAATTTCGCTGGCTATATTTTAATTGTTACGGATAGATAGAGAATGAAATTGAGTACTAATAACAACAAAATAAAGCAAATAATTGAAGAAATTCAGCAAAATATGATATTTCATTTCCCAGCTAAAGTCAATATATAGAATAAATGGATAAAAAAACGTATCCATTTATGGACACAGTAACTGTAGTGACTGTAAAATCACTTTCAAAGTGCGTTAGTACTGATAAGTTAAGTGCACTTAGGCACCTGCAGAAAGTAGTTTTACATGCACATTGTCCAAAAATTTGTAAGGTGAAAGAAATTGATTAATTTCTTAATTTCCATGGAAGTTATCTTCCTGGGAATTAAGAAGTTACCAGAACATTGACATATTTTGACCTTTTGGGTCAAAAAATCGAAGTCTATATTACTATTTTATCAATTATTGTTTCCATAAAAGTTATCTTCCAAATAAAGTTAACAGGACTTCTATTAGTTTTTATATAAAGCAGGTGCATCTAGGAGACTGTATAAAGTGATTTTCCAGCCACTTTGTCCAAAAATGAGTAAATTTTTTATCTATTTATTCCACATATTGATTTTGACTCATATTCTTAAACCAAATCTCATTTTTTGCTTAATTTCTTCAGATATTTGATTTATTTTGTCGTTATTTATGCTCAATTTCATTATCTATCAGTACCGTAAGATCGATTTTGCCTACAAATTTCCACTTTGTAATTTGTCATTTTGTATTTACTTCACACTTCTTAAACCTCAAAATTCCTAACCATTGTCTTCTTTTCATCATTTTTCAATGCACAATTTTCTCATTAATTACGAAACACAAGAAGTTTTGTGATCAAATCGAATTTTACGACCTTCTAATGTGAGTAAATTCATCCCTTTTACAGTTTTCAAGATAGTTAGACAAGAATTTGTGGCATCCTTTGCAGCGAAAAGACTAACTGTATATGTATTTTCCTTAGTAGCTTTATTTATCAAATACTTGTTTCGCTAGTTTACGAAGCAGGTATTTATATATAAAGCATAAAGGAATTCCCAGAAGGCAACAACAATTCACATGGTGCCAATACTTTCGTAATACCCTAATTTCTAACCAATATGATTCTTGACGAGTTTATAATATTATTAGATGGCAAAGAGGAAGGTACTGTTAGAATATATTGATGTAAATAATTTACACTCTTTTAAAAGCTTTTCCAATGCGACATTTTCCATAAAAATAATAAAATCGGAGCATAAAATTTGCCAATTCCTTAATTTCCCTGGAAATGTTCTTCTTACTAATTTGCCAGGACATTGATATATTTTAACCCTTTGAGTCAGAAAATCAAATATCGTATTATAACTTTACCACGGGTTGTTTCCTTGGAAGTTATGTCTTAAGTAAAGTTAACAGAACTCCGTTCTGCTGACCCTTACTTAAAGATGTATACGTTTGATGTGGGTAAACTACTGACAGAGAACAATTATTGTTTTTCGGGCAATTTATTTTGCAATAACTTGAATCTAAAACAAAAGATTCTGATGCTAATAGCTCATCTACACCCCCTTACCTCGCATAGTCTATGAGTAAATTTAAATACATACTGAATAACTTCACGAAATGTTCACAAATTATTGAAATTGATCAGTTGTCAGAGGATTCAGTGAAAAAAAGTACGAATGTCTGAAGAAACTGTTTTTGTCAGTTGTTGTGTCAAAAATGAAGAGCTAAGCCCATGCGATTATGCCTTTTTGACTTAAGGAAGTTTTCAAATATAAATTTTTCACATTGATAGATGACGATAGAGACGGTAGTGAACATCTATGGCCACCACGAAGTCCTGACTTAAACCTAATAGATTCCTTTTTTTTAGCTTTTTGCAATCACTGGTATATAAATCTGTATCTAACAGCAAAGAGGAGTTATGGGATAATGCTCAAGAGGTGAGAGAAATACAATCAGTAACAATAACCAAACCCTGGTCAACGTGTGATAAACATTTGGTTTGTCGAAAGACTTGAAAAATGTATTGGTGCAGACGGTTAACATTTAAAAAATTTGCTTTTCTCAATTATTTGTAATTTTCAAGATATAAGTAACGTTTTAATTCTACTGAGGATATTATTAATTTCGTTAAATGACGTTAAATGATGAATTTATGACGTTAACTCTGTATCCACTATCTGATCAACTAAACAAAAATTGTATCGCTTTTAAATTTTATCTACCAGGCAGGGTGCATCAAGAAAGTAGTATTAACAAAAGATTAAAAAAGCCAGAACCACTTAATAGAAAATATCTTAAAAACTGTGAGAGATAGGAGATTTCTTGAAAACCATCTTTTGATATAGAAGAGTTCAGAATATGAGAATTGATTTATGAATACATATAATTAAATTAATGGAATAATATATAATAAAATTGATGGAAATATATAATTATATGAAGTTATCGGTACTGATAAAAAAGTTTTAGATCAATTTTCTGTTCCTCCATCTGGCACAGGTGATCACGTCTCTAGAGGCACCTTCAAGTTTGTAAATCAAAAAAGTAAATTATATTATACAGGATGTTTCCTAAATATTAGGCAAAAATTTAAGAGGCTATTCTCTAAGTAATTTTAAGAGTGTTTTGTCCTTTGACACTTTTTGGAAAAATGCTTTGTTTCCTAGATAAGTGATAGTGATAAATGTTTTTCATTAAATTTATTAAAAACTACAATAATTGTTCAAAATAACTGCCGCCAGCTTGAATGCACGCTTCTAATCTTCTCCTCATTGACAGCCGAACTCTTTCAAAAATACCAGAACTGTTTTTTATTGAATTGCACCCATCAATTATGCAATTTCTCAAATCTTCCACTGGACTGGTTTAGTGTAAACTAATGATTTTAAATGACTTCATAGGAAATAGTTCATAGGGTTCAAATCTGGGGATCTAGCTGGTCATAAATGAGGTCAACCACGACCAATTCAGCGATCTCCATATGTTTCCATTAAAAATTCGCGAGCAATCCTATTAAAATGCGCTGGTGCTCCATCGTGCATAAACTACATTGCATTTCTGGTTGCCAATGGTACATCTTTAAGGAATTAAGGAAGCGATTGTTCCAAAAAGTTACGATAACTGTAAGTCTTTCTGGTATAAATATTGGTCCAATTAGCCAATCATTCACAATTCGAACTCAAAGGTTTAACGAAAATTGGTGTTGAAAATTAACTTCTAGTACTTCGTATGGATTTCCTTCGGCCCATGCATGATTGTTATGAAAATTTCTTATTATTATTCTCTATAAATATCTTATTATATTCTCGAGAAATTTGCTTCGTCGGTAAAAAGAATCAATGACAGTAGTTGTGGAATTTGCACTAACATGTGCAAAAGTCATTGACAAAATGCAACCCTCAATGGAAAATCTGTAGGAAGAAGAGCCTGAACACGTTGTATATGATACGGGTACAACAAATTTTTCTTCAAAACTTTCCACATAGTTTTATTACTAACATCCAAAGCTCTTCCAATTTTTCTAGTAGAAGTACCTGGATTTTCCTCTATTATGTTTAGCACATTTTCTTCCAATTTTGTCGTTCTGACTGTCACTGGTTTTCTTGCACCTCCACTTCCTTTTAATGTACCTGTTTCACTAAGACGTAGATGAATTCTTACGAACATTTTTCGATAGGAACCATTACGATTCGGAAATCGTTCAATGTAAAATTGCCTGGCCTGTAACGAATTTCCATCGGCAAGTCCATACATGAAATTCATGTCAGTCATCTCAGCGTTCGTGTAGGTATTTATGACAAAAAAAGATTAAAAGTGACAAATTTAGAACCGTATTCAAATGAAATGATGTTCAACGTGTTTACTAGAGTTGTTTTCAAGATTCACACTATCTTGCTACGCTTATTTTAACCATTTTAATAAAAAAGAAAAAATTTAGTTAATAAACATTTATGGCTTTGTATCTAGGGAATAAAGCATTTTTCCTAAAATCGTCAAAAGACAAAAATTTTTTTAAATAACTCAGAGAATAGCCCCTTAAATTTTTGCCTACCATTTAGAAAACACCCTGTATAATAAAAAACTATTAAATAAAAATGTGTGTAAATATAAATATACGGAATTAAAAACACTTCCTTGACACACTGTAGAATGAAAACCAACAACTTTTGTAAAAGTCAAGCTTAGCAGAATCGCTCTATGTTTTTATCCCCTATTACCCTTCTTTTTACAGTTACAACCTTCTATTCAGATGTAGAAAAGGGGGAAAAATTTTCAATTTTTTAATAAATGTTTCTTACATTTATCACATTTTGCGTTACTACATGTCAAATTCATGACCGCAGCAATCTTTGCACAGAATCATTATGTTAAATTAATTTAGCGTGCGAGTCTGCTAAAACTCTCTTTGGAGTTTATTTGATTTTTATTTCATTTTCCGAATCAGCAGGCAACATAAAGCGAAACAATACATTCAACAATACTACTAAATATAAAAAATTATTTGCAGTGTATAAAAATAGCCAATTCCGAGCTATAGTTAACCAGATTAATAAGGGTTCCCTCAAATTGGGTTAAAGGAGAGCCCAACAGCACCGACACAAATCTATTTACTTTTGATTATTTGTGGTAGTCACATCGAATAACGAGAAAAATTTCTATATTACAAATAATTACACGACAACAAGCAGATACGAAACTTTTTAAAGGTGAAAAATCCCTTTTAATAATTTTACCTTCACAATTACGAAAGTGGAAAACTGCTTTGCGAAGTTTGTGCCGAGTCGCAGCAAAAACATCGTAAAGTTTAGAAATATCTGTTGTTGCAAACTGTATCTCCGAAATAATTCTACAAATAAACACGATAGTTGTGTACTAAAAGTTTAATACTGACAAGATACCATCAAACTTGTGACAAAGTGATTTTTGTGTAATTAATATACAGAGCGTTTCTGAATAGATGGTACAAATTTTAATTGGTGAATCCTGAACCAAATTTAAGATGAAAAGTTCTTATAAAGATATGTCCAAAAATGCGTCGTCTTCGATGTACAGGGTGTTAAAAACACGTTTTTTTCGTTTTTTTTTAATTACTTATTTATTTTTTATCGAAATTTGCTGAAAATTTGTACATATCATACGCCGAGTGTTCCCTATAAAAGAAAATTTTCAGACTTTGATTTCATATACGGGGTGATACGGATTGATGGGTCTTGAGCTCTCATTTATCACATATTTTTTTCCTGTTAATATTTTTATTCTTTTAGGCAAATTTCTAAAATCCGCATTGAGTTTTTTTCACTTTTCAGTCTCTTGCAAAATTTCGCTTAAATTAAATTTGTGCTTTTTATTATTTGTTTAACACTGATGTTAATAACTGCATCTGCAGGAAGCAGTTGCTTATTATCGCGAATATCACCTAAACCATCGATTTAAGTGAAATTTTGCAAGAGACTGAAAAATGAGAAAACTTAATGCGGATTACAGAATTTTGTCTAAAAGAATCAAAATGTTAATAGAAAAAAAATGCGATAAATTAGAGCTCAAGACCCATCAATCCGCATCACCCCGTATATGAAATCAAAGTTTGAAAATTTCCGTTTATAGAGAACACTCAGCGTATTATATGTACAAATATTCAATAAGTTTCGATAAAAAATAAGCAATTAAAAAAAGGTGCTTTTTAACACCCTGTAGATCGAAAACGACGTATTTTTTAACATGTCTTTATATGAAGTTTTCGTCTTAAATTTGGTTCAGGATTCGCCCATTAAAATTTGTACCATCTATTCAGACACACCCTTTGTATTGCACTGTTAATCCCCCATTAGCAATGCGAGGATTTTACCAGTAAACTTTTAGATAACAAGAAAAACATGTTTTAAGTTTTTCAGATAACTTACGTACCCGACACCTTTATGATTTTCGCAGAATTGCCCTGGTTCGGTGAATTAAACAACAGCATAATTGTTTTGGACATTGCGGATCCGCGGCTCAAATCCACCCACATCCATATTCTTTTTTTCAATTTAATAATCATTACATGCTCATTTTTTAATGGTTTTTGGCACAATTGCACATAAACAATAATTAAAATGTATGTTATAAAAAAATTCTTATAGTTAATGGTATTCTAAAGTAACACGTCAGTCGGTATCCATATGTGTGTCTTCCACACATACATTTGGGTGGTAATTGTCATAAAAGCAGGTAGGTGCTATAGTATTAAAACCCATTAAAAAAATGAACATAAAATAATTATTAAATTGGAAAAAAGAAAATTGACGTGAGCGGATTTGAACCGCGGATCCACAATATCCAAAACAACTACGCTCTCGCTTAACCCACCGAGCCAAAATAATTTATTTAAGTTGTAAACGTGTGGGGTATATAAGTTATCTAAAAAACTTTATACACGTTTTTCTCGTCATCTAAAAGTCATCTGGTAAAATCCTTGCACCTGTTAATAGTGGAGGGTTAAGTGTGCAATATACATATATTAATTACACAAAAAGCCCTTTGCCACAAGTCTGATGATCCCCTTTGAGTTAAGTGGTCTTGAAATATGGAAGCGTTATCGTGCGTAGAGCTTCTTTCAAGTTACTTGCGGTCGATTTATGAAATTAAAGCGAACTCTAAAACAATTTCAATAGGGCCAATTGCAAGTTTTACTCTTGTTATCGGCGAAGTCCCCCCGCAAATTAAAAGTAATTTATCTTCATTAAATTGCAAAACTGATGAAGACAGATAATGAAAACAGCAATTTTCACAGTTAACCGAATAAGAGATGCTAAATCATTTCACTTGAAAAATAAGAACCGAATCTCCGCAGTAAATCTTTACTGCTACTATCCATTATTCGATGGTGGAAGAAAAAGGAAAAGACGTTTAGAACGTGAGCTGGGTTAGTTCACTACTTCGTTGTTCTAGCTTTCTAATCCGCCTTCAATATGTTGTTCCTTCTTATCGACGATAAATATTGTTATACGGCAGTGTTACTATTATGGGTCGAAACCAGAAAAAAGGCATATTTCAAGTCAAGTCACATGTGCAGGACTATTTAAGTATAAATTTCTTCGGTAAACTACTGAAAGAAGCTGAAAGATGCTTAAATTATAACTAGACTGAAAAACGGGCCCTAAAAAAAAAGCGATAAAAACCCATTTTAAAAACCTGAAACAGGAAAATTGTCCGATCAAGAAATCAAATTGTCTAGAAATTGGAATTCAGAATCTAATTTCGCGAACAGGTAATATAAAGATAGCAATCTGGACAAGAGAACCATCGCAAAAATCCCTTTTTCTCCCGTCGAGGCAATTGAAAGCAGGAATAATGGAAATGGCTTTTTGTCTTTAATTCTAAAGAAATTTAACTAATTCTCCTTTTTGAAAAGTTTGAAATTCAACTTTCTTTGACCTTATTACTTTTCCAGCATATAATTAATTCAGCCAGAAAAGCGACAGTAAGATACGGTTACGATTTTTCCAAAGGAAAGGATCGTTTTGAGTGGTACAAGTTATGGCCTTTGTTGGATGAGATATTAATCTAATGGATTTTAAGTCAACGGAGAGAACGTAGCTAAAATTATCCCTTTTAATTAATCATTAAAAATACAAAAGTTACTTTAGAGCTATCAATTTCATAAAAACCCCTAATCACTGTCAAATATTATACAATTTATTATTCTTAACTTTTCCTCATACAAGTTTCAAACTTTAATACCTGCCCTGGGATTTCCCTCCAAGGAAATTTTGATAGCTAAAATCCAATTTAAAGCTATGAACATAAGACAGACAATTTTCATTGGACTTAAAATTATTTATAATAAGGGACAAGAAATAAGTACGAAGAAGTCATCAAGTTTTGCCTCTTAATGAATGTTCAAAAGTACAGTATGCTTAGATAAAAATAATCATTCATATCAAGGGGGAAATTCGTACTATTTCTTATATTAATCGAATTCAATAGATTTAATAAGATTGCCGATAATCTTAAATGAGGAAAAAAATCATTCAATTAACGACGGTCTATTATTAAATTTAACATATATACTTGCACGCGCGTGTACAGGGTGTCCCAGAAACACAGGTCCAAATGCTGGAGATTAAAAAAGACGATTCGGCTAAACTTAACTTGCACAAAAATTCCTTGTTTTCATCCTACAGGATGTGAAAATAAAAGTTCCTAGACTGATTTTAGATACAAGTTCTTTTCAATTATCTGTTGAGATATGCTACTTACGCCTGAAATACAAAAATTCGACCTATCTTTTATCAGAACCAATAAATACAATATTTTTTAGAATTCTAATATTCTAAACTCTTTTATACTAAAAAGGTATTTTTGGAAAAAAACCCGTCTCTCTTCATGTTTTCGAAATATTTTCAATTAAGTAATTCCATGCACTTTCAATGTTTTTTTTCATATTACTTTCTTGACGCACTCCGCTTCCCAGGTAAAATGTGGAAACAATAAAAATTTTGTTTAGTTGATTTAGAAATTATACTATTATACTATTATTTGAAGCAATCAAGTCCATAACTTATTAGAAAACAATGTAGATATCTATAGTTAACGTGTACTTTATTTAACGAAATCCATAATTCCCTTAGTTTAACTTTAGTTTTACCCATATCTGGAAAACAAATAATTAACAAAAGGAAATGAACGAAATGTCTACCGTCTACACCAATACATTTTTCAAGTCTTAAACCAAAGTTTTGTCGCACCGTGAACAGGGTTATTGTTTTGATTATATTTACCCCTTTTTGAATAGTATCCTAATATCTCGTCTCTGCAATCAAGTATGAATTTGTAACTTAGAAAAAAGGATATCTAATGAGTTTAAGTCCGGACTTCGTGGTGGCCACAGATGTTCACAACTCCAACCAATCCATCGATGTGAAAAATTTATATTCAAGAACTCTCTTACATGCTAATAAGCAGGAGTGCCAACTTGCATAAACCAAAAATATTACCTCAAAACTAAACGAATATCCCCCAAAACCAGAGGTAAGTGCTAAAGTAAGATAAGGAAGCTATAATTAAATGCTGCCTTATCAGTAAACAATGTTTTATTATCGAACAAAGGATCATGGTGTTGTTTTTGAACTAAGGAATTGCAGAAATTAATTCTGGGTTGCAAATCTCTTTAGCAATAAATTTTGAATAGGTGTAAAATAGTATAGATACAGGTTCTATTTTCGCAGAAGTAAATAAATTGTTGATTTGTTGACCACCGTCGCTTTAAAGATATGTCAGATACTACTCTCTGGATCCTCCAGTATTCGCTCAAATATTTCTTGTTCCTGATCCACGGTGGAAATTTCTGATTCGTATTTACACAATTTACATATCACACTAGTGAGACAAGCTACCCCTTGTATAATTATAATTTATTATCCATAATGCAAACGTCAGTACAAATGTCAAAAAATGACACCCGTGTGACATTTTATTGTTTTTGAGCGGACAAGCCTGACGTTACCGCACGCATGAGTGGTGGAAAAAAGTGTGGAATATTTTTTCTAAATTTCTCTTCGTTTTTAAATTTTTTATATAAAAATACCTCTCTAGAAATAATTACAAGTTTGCAAATCAGAAACTGTCAGATTTATTTCCCATTTCCCGAACTAAAAATTACTTTGACCCCCTGCAGAATGATAACAAGCAACTCTTGCATAGGTCAAGATTAGCAGAATCGCTCTATTTTTTACCCTTTTTCATGTCCCCCTGTAGACATATTCACATTATAGATATATCGGTACTGATTTGATAAAAATTTGCTTGGTAATACCGGCATGTAATCTTTGACACTCCCAAACGACACAATAACCTTAACACTCGATAACTAGTTTACTAAATGCCACTAAAAGGAAAATTTAATTCCGCCAACAGGGAAAGCAATTTCCATTTTTCCAGAACAAGGGTGCAATCTGCAGCTGAAATCGAGACAGTTTCAGCCAAATGACGCCTCTCAGATACAAATGATGCAAATGAGTTTTCTACAGTTTTATTTATACGCCGTTACCTCATTTGCACCGCAACTGTTCCATGGGTGGAGAAAATAGTTCTGGCAAAGATTATTAATGCACTTTAACACGTTTTCAATCGTTTCCATTGGCAATTTGATCGTTCTAAATTGATTATTTTCCTGAAAAGTCGGCGACAATTAAAATGGTTAGTTAAAAATAGGAAAATTTTAGATTAGCACTAAAGAAGTGTTTGGGAATCGTGTTGTAATATTCTTCGAAAAATATTATGAGTACCCGTGACCATGAGTTGCTATACCCTGAGATTCTGAGATCATCTGTAATCACCTTTCTTAGTTCGGTATTGATCGGGCTTCATCCAATTTCAATAATTACTGATGAGGATCGGAATACGGTAGAACCTTGATTATCCAGGATAATCACTGCAAAGCTGTTTCCGGATAATCGAAGAACACGGATAATCGAAACAACACCCAATTTTTTAACTTCAAGGAACTAGTGATTTACTATTAAGTTTCTTATACAGGGTGTTTCTTAAGTACGGTACATAACTTCGGGAGAGTATTCTACAGCTAAAATAAAGGTATTTTGTTATATAATCTATATCCCAAAAATGCTTCGTTGCGGAAATACAGGGTGTGAAAGTTTCTTTAAAAAATTACATTTTTTAAATGTTTCCGAAACTACTTGAGACGTTTTAATGAAATTTTGCAGGGTTTGAGAGTTAGCAACGGTGCGTATTTTACGCTAAAAACAGTGGCTGTTGTGTAACCAATGGCGTGCGGGCAGGATCATTGTTGGATATTTTAAAGGAAAAATGTGGTACGCCACTGTTCTTTTTCAATGTTTTGTTCCTTTTTTAATTATGTGTTCGATTTGAAAGAAAAAAAGTCTCTTAACTTTTTTTCGTAGGACGCACCGTTTTCAAGTAAATAAATAAAAAACATTGTAGCTAAATTTTTTTATTCTTTTTTATTATTCTTAAGAGAAGAAATACTTGTATGAAGATATGAATTTTTTTGTTGTGTACTTTCCTGTTTGGTAGCGAAATTGTTGACATTTTACTAGTCCCTAACACCGTTTAATTTTTCAACAAAAAAAAATAATAATAAAAAAAAAGAAACTTTCACACCCTGTATTTCCGCAACGAAACATTTTTGGGATATAGTTTATATAACAAAATTATCTTTATTTTAGCTGTAGAATACGCTCCCGAAGTTATGTACCGTACTTAGGAAACCCTGTATACAGGGTTATTCACCCAACCCGTTCATTAGAAGTTTACTAGGATCTAAAAGTGATACGAATTTGAAAATTTGGAGTTAAGTTAAGTTCGACATATACTTTTTTTTAAATATTTTCAACTTGCTGTCACTTCCGGTTTAACCGGAAATAGCTGTAACTTGCTTATTTCAAATGGAACCCTTAGTATATTATTTTATTTTTAGATTCTACATAATATTTTAAGTACATTTTCTGTATAATGTTCTATATTTAATTCTTACCCTTTTTGAGATATTTGACCTTGAATTAAAAACATGCTTCTGTAATGACCAATTTTAAAATTGCATATCTCTGTAGTTATTAAAGACATAATATCCATATTTTTTAGAATGTCAATACATAGTCTTAGGTTCACTCTTTCATATCTCTTCATATCTCAATATCAGCGTTTGTGTATTCTTCCATTTTGATTGAAAGTTTCACTTTAATTTTGCTACTAACAGCCACCGAAAAACAAAAACGTACAATAACTGTCATTATTTCTTTTCCATGGCCAACTACGCGAAGAATAAAAATTTACCAGAATGAATATCTACTATTAGTTTCATATAAACTTAATTATTTCGAAAATGGTTTGGAATAGGTATAGGTAACCCTAATACAGTTCAATGGAGAATTACATTTTCTACTTGGTACTGCTTAAAGTTATAGGGTGTCCCATTTTAAAAAAACGACTTTTGCAACTTCAAAAATGTAAATGTCAGGAGCTGAATTTTGGACACCTTGTATAATACTAAGCCATGTAAATAGTGAAAGAGTGAATCTAAGACTATGTATTGACATTCTGAAAAATATGGATATTATGTCTTTAATAACTACAGAGATATGCAATTGTAAAATTGGTCATTACAGAAGCATGTTTTTATTTCAAGGTCAAATATCTCAAAACGGTAAGAACTAAGTATAGAACATTATACAGAAAATGTACCTAAAATATTATGTAGAATCTAAAAATAAAATAATATACTGAGGGCTCCATTTAAAATAAGCAAGTTACAGCTATTTCCGGTTAAACCGGAAGTGACAGCAAGTTGAAAATATTTTTAAAAAATAGTATATGTCGAACTTAACTTAACTCCAAATTTTCAAATTCGTATCACTTTTAGATCCTAGTAAACTACTAATGAACGGATTGGGTGAATAACCCTGTATACATATACATACATACATACAAAAGCATTTTAATAAATATGTCCATAACTTAAGGCTAAAAAAAGTAGTTATTTGAGTCTGACATTTTTTACTATGAATTTTGGCACAAATAAATGCTCGAATCTTACATAAACTTAAAATATCCATGTAATCAGAATCATTTTCATTGTCTAAAAAATTCAACATGGCATTTGCGTGCCTGAAGGCATCTTCTGGAAGCAACTTTGCCTCCTCAGATTGCGACACTTCAACAACATCTGATTCTTCCGCAGAATCTTCATTATTTCTAGCTCTGTTTGATGATGTAGACGCAATTTCACCATTGCTCCGAAGCAAATACCCTGATTCGTTCAAGTCAGAATTCAACCATTCAGTCGTATCTTCTAAGGTGACATTATCAAGTTCAATAAGATTTTTCACTGCATTCAATAAACTTTCGTTTGTAACTTCTTGAATAGTTTAGGCAGTGTTCGCGCTATTTTCTTATATCTGCGGCCACAAATTCTACCATGATGTTTGTAAAGTTACGATTTTTATATCGTGGAAATTTTCAGCACCTGCAAAAATGGCATGTTTAATATTGCATTTTTTTCCAAAACTCCTTCAAACTGCAGCCTTCTTCTAAAAGTAGCTTTAACATGTTTTTACGAAATCCTCGTTTCAAAGCTTCTATAACTCCCTGGTCCATCGGCTGTAACAACGATGTAACATTCGGTGGTAAAAAGTCAACAAAAATTTGACCATCGTCTGTTTTTAAAATATTTTTATCTGGATGCGATGCGTAAGTTCTTTGATTTGAGATGAAACTTGACTGCAGAAACAAATTCTTCAAAAAATCACTTTTTAAAAATTTTTTGTTTCTTCCATGCTTTGACTTGATTTTGGTAAGTCGCCGGTAATGTTCTTGCTTCTGTTCCTCTAAACGATCGTGGATTTTTCGATTTTCCAATGTACAACAGTTTCAATTTATGTGTCCCACTAGCGTTCGAACACGGCATCAACGTCAATCTTTCTTTACTTGACTTGTGACCAGGAGCAAAACGTTCTGTATCCATGGCAAACGTTTTAGACTGTAACGATTTCCAAAACAACCCAGTTTCATCCGCGTTATAAACTTGTTCCGGAGATCATTTATATTGATGAATCAAACGTTTAAATTCAGCAAAACACGAATCAGCCGCATTTTTATCTGTCCTTAGTTTTTCACTTTAAACTTCTAATTGCCGCATTCCGTAACGTGTCTTGAATCGTTGGAGCCAACCTCGTGATGCTTGAAATGGTTTTTCAATTTGCATTCTGTTGTGGAACCATTTCTCTTTTTTCATAAGTAATGGTCCAGATACAGGATGGCCTTCTACATGTTTTTGCCTAAACGACTGATAAATTGCTTTGTCTAAACCATCAAAAGTTGAAGGTTTTGTTGTCTTTCGTGTTTTTAAACTTCTTGATGATTCGGATTGAGACAAGAAATTCAAAAGCTTGTCTTCCTTTTTTATTATATCACGAACTGTTTGAACAGCGATATTGTATGAGTTTGCCGATGCAGAAACACTTTCGGCTTTTTGTTTTTTTTTTAATATATTATTTCTAGTTTATTTTCTAAATTTAAAACTACTCGCTTGCGGTTTGCAGCCATTTTCAACGAAGATAAATAACAAAATTCAAACAAAAAGAAAGTAAGGGAACTCTAGTTGCCTCGAGAAGTAATTCATACAATGATAACAATTTTTTAAACAATAAAAATACCCGCGAAAACCGACATAGGCAGGTCGACTTTCGACCAGTAAACGTCCCGTGTCCGCGGGGTTTCAATTTCTTAGGGTCGGTAAATGAATCAAAAGAATTTCAGTTTTTAAGTGCCGACATTTTCATTTATATTAAGTGTCGGTAAATGACTCAAAGAAATTGATTTTTTGTTCACGTATATGGAATCTGTTAGTCGTTTTAAACCATGCAGTATGTCCACAGATAGAGGGTCCAAGAGGACAAATGGACAAAAAATGTCGTTTTTCGACAAAAAGTCATTTTTGATAAAAGTCTCTGCTTCTCGAAAAAAAGCAATTTATGAAGACAACTTTGAACTTTTTTATACAGTGTGCCCAGAAACTACGAACACATAAAATACTATCAAAAGTAAACTAGCTTTATTTCTCATTTTAGATCAAAATATATAACAACACAAATAAACAAATTTTAAATCCTATACAAAGTTTACATACAAAATTTCACCATTCCAAAATAGTTTATAAATAATTCAAAATAAAAGTTAGTAGATATTATTTATTCAAACACACCTCCCCCGTATTCGACGCATTTTTTTAAATTTAATATTGTGACATTTGTTGTCGTCCTTGTTGTGAATACGTGAAATGAGGTGAAAAAGGTAAAATTCGAAATTGTTTGAATTTTAAAAGAAAAATAAAACTTAGAATGCTGAGTTAAAATTTTGTATGTAAACTTTAGATAGGATTTGAAATCTGTTTTTTATTTACCATTTTGCTCCAAAATGAGAAATAAAGGTAATTTACTCGTGATAGTATTTTATGTGTTCGTAGTTTTTGAGCACCCTGTATAAAAAAGTTCAAAGTTATCTTCATAAATCGTATTTTTTCAAGAAGCGGAGACTTTTATCAAGAATAGCTTTTTGTCGAAAAACGACATTTTTTGTCCATTCGTCCTCTTGGGCCCTCTATCTGTGGACATACTGTATAGCTTGTAGATGTTATTTTTAAGTTTTGCTTTTGCTGACCGGTGACCTCCTGCGAAGCGGGAAACGCAACAAGTAACGGCAAAAGAGAAGGCGGAGATCAGATCGAAAGGGGGTCGGAAGGTAGGGACGACCCCCAAAAAATGCGAAAAGTCGGGAAGACATCTCTTCTTATCGTGTCTTCAGATCGAGACGCGATCTGCCTTTGTGAAATCGCTTTAGTCATTAGTGTTACCCTATAAGTATAGCCAGTAACTAATAAGCCCTTAACTTAATATCCACCCGGACTATAATTATATACCTTAGACCTAACACGATAAACCTTAAAACACAACTAAGAAAAATCCTACATGTATGAAGTATCATAGGAGGCAACTTTGTCTATAAACATTTATAAGGACGTATAGACATTTTGTTATAAAACCCGGTTAATCGAGTGGGTTAGAAAAAAGATGCACGACCGAGCAAAATACGTCATCGACACGGTTAACCGAGTAAAACGGATAACCGGAACATAGATAATTATGATTCTACTACCTAAAATTTGCTTACTCATGGACCCAAACCATATTTCTCATCTCAATATTAGCGAATTCACTGAGCCGAGGCATTCGTGAAAGTATTATATATCACAATTTACTTACCACACTAGTGAAACAAAGCATTCGTAAGTACAGTTATCTAATTATGGATAATGAAAATGTTAGAAATGGCGCCCGTGTGACATTTGATTGTTTTCATGGCCTACCTCGTAATTCGAGCTGTTATGGATTGACGGTATTTATAAATTCTTGGCAGTGCATCAAAAAATTTGATTGAAAATGTCTCGAAAACGGTTAGAGATGCGAGTTTTTGTGCAGATAACTATTTTTTGTGAAAAAAAGTTGACAGCATCAGAATTTCTACAAATATTAGAATTGTGAGAGTAAAAAAACGTTAATAAATAATGTACAAGAACCGTTCTAGGAATCAGTTTAAGTCTACAAATCAAAAAGAGTGAAATGTATTCCCAATTTACGAAATAAAAAAAATTACTTTACACCCTGTAAAATGAAAACAAGCAACTTTTTTAAAGGGCAATTTGTACCTTTGTTTCTGGGACCCCAGTATAAATTCACCAAAAAAATGTGAATGGCTAATAGAATACAATTTCTATACAGGGTGTCCGAAAATAACATTGAAATATTTTAGGGGGTGACTAGAGATTAAAGTAATAAAAAAAATTCTTATAAACATATCCCAAAAATTGCTTCTTAAAGGGAAACTCTGAAGATGGTTTTATGGCAATATTATCGAAACGGTTTGCGCTAAAATTATGAAGTTCCGTATGTTCTAGCCTCTTTAAGAAGCAATTTTTGGAGTATGTCCAAAAAAACATTTTAATTTCTAGAATCACCTTCCAACAGTTTTCAACCTTATTTTTAAACATCCTGTATGTGGCGCATAGCGCTCACATTCACTTAATAGGAAGAAACGTACAAGTTTGGAACTCAACAAATTGTTTAATTCGTCAAGTTTTACTTATTAAATTCGTGATGAATACATATACAGGGTGTTTAAAAAAAGAGTTCAGGAATTAAGAGTGTGAGTCCTTGATCCATTCTAAGAAAAAAAGTTCCTATGAATATAGATCTGCAAACGCACCGTTTTCGAGATATAGGGTGTCAAAAAAAAATACTGATGTTGCTGTATTTGTTGTTGTTATCGCTTTTTGTTCACGTAAATATAATGTTGCAAAATGTTATTTAGTAAGTGATAACAACTGGTATATTCGAGGTCAATTAATAATATGGATGAACTATAGCAGCGAATAGAAAATGAATGCTAAACAATTAGACAAAATCCAGGATTGTTCGAAAGAATAAGAGCTTCTTTTTGGTGAAGACGTGAATTCTGTGTACAAATGGCAGGTGGACATGTGGAACATCTTTAATTAAGGAAAAAAGGTTAAAACTGTTTTTGATCTTGTTTTTTTTGACAATCTGTATCTCGAAAACGGTGCGTTTGCGGACCCATGTTAATAGGAACTTTTTTCTCACAATGGGCCAAGGAATAACGTCCTTCATTCCTAAACCCCTTTTCTAAAACGCCCTGTACAGGTAACTTGACAAAAATGAATTTTTTGCTTTGCAATTATAGTGCAAACACGTCGGTTTATCTAATATACTCCAGTAAATAAAATTATGCTGCAGCCCAGTTGAATGCACAACCATTAATCTAACTCCAAACAGACCGTTCGACGTTTTTATTGGATTTAAATTACCAGACATGCTCCGGATACATCAATTTTGCCCTATATTTTAACAACCCCGCTTAATTGCTCTACTGGCAAGGACCGACACAATAAATCACAAGTGGACTAAAAAGATTAAAAATCAAAATGAACGTTTCAAGTTTTATTCTCGCAGGCATGTTAATTATGAACGGAGCTACAAGCGCTCCTTTCAAAGTTTTCTTTGAGCACACATACTCACTGACTAAAACTGGGCAGAAATACCAGGATAACAATGTGTAAAAGCTCCCTTTCATTAACGAAACACAAAAGACCACTCAGAAGACTGGGTTGTTCCTTAAAATTTACACTCCAGCTCTAATTCCCTTAAAAGAATTAATTATCCTGCAAAGTCCTGAACTAGGCACTTGTATTCACTGCTGTGACACATTACCTCTTGGATTTCATGCCTTCGAACCTGTTCTAGCTTCGACAATCTATTATTAATAAAGGTATTGGGAAAGACTTCGATTTAAGCCTCAATAAATTAGGCGAGGCGAATGAATAGGAGTTTAGGGAGGATTCAGAATTTAATCAGAGACATCTGACAAACTGCACTATAGCGCGAATATTGCGTATTCGTCACTTTCGATGCAACACGGATGCAGAAACTTCCCAACATATCACCAAAAGCGTCAGCTCTTAAGCTCTATCTGCGAATTGACTATTCATATGGCCTCCAAGTCTAAACTAGCTTGCATGAAATGCAAATAGTGGTAATGCACGTCTAAAGTTTCATGAATATTATTTCGCATTCCAATAAGAGTTCCCGAATTAATATGTAAAGTTTTTAATGCCTTGCTCGAACTAATTGTATTATAAGGTAAGAACAGTTTTAAGGATAGTGAATGTCGATAGTGCGCGCAGGCACTAGAAACTAATTAAAACTTTTAGACTCTTGTTGCTAGTTGGATATTATATGTAGTTATTAGGCAGTTATTTTATGGGGCAAAAGTTTAAATGTTTTGAGACGAGATACTTTAATAACGAGACTTATAAACTGAACTTGAAGGAGTTGAACTTTTCTTCAATGCAACTTCGTCGGAATTATTCGATACTGTTAAAAATTTCACCAGCCTCTCGAGATGTTCCTGCTTTACGAGTCTTCTTTAATTCGAGAGTAATCAGGTGGCCCGAGTAATCTTCTCCCCTTTCGCCTGAGAGAAAGAGAGAGAGGGAAAAAAGAGAGCTAGAGAAAGACAGAGAGGCCCGCAGGTTAATGACAGGTTTATTGGGGCAATAAATTTGTTTTTTGTTAGTGACTCATGAATTGACACTTCAAAAGGAAGAAATTTAAGTGTCATCCTACATTATTACTAATTTATTACACATTAGTAACCATAGCTAGACAGAGTGTCTGTCTCTAGAACTTACCCACGAGGACCTCGATGGCCGTAAAGGACGGCAGGTCACTGTAATCGGGACAAGGTTGCGCAATTCGGAGGTCAGGGATGTGCCTGTTTCAAATTTGAAAACGTCCAATAACTTTCGGAGGTACTCGAAAAAAAACTGAAATTTTAATTATCCTTCATACTTTCCTCAGCCCGATTGGGATTCAAAATTATCGACACTTTATCGTTGCAACTTTTCCTCTCCCATAACGTGGCGATGTCGTGTTTCATCAAAATCCGACGTTTCGATTTTCGGCAACCATCATCAACTTTGTTTGTTTTGCATTTTTTCTGACAGATCACCTGACTTTCGCCTAACGTCGAATACAGTTAAAAATAGTATAAATTTATTAACTAAATGCTTTGTTCAAGTGAAGTGAAAGTGAAATCGAAATGTATAGAGTGTTTCAATTTGGACTGTTCTGGCAGGAAAAACCAACTACCTGACTAGATAGAAGAAAACTGATTTAAGTGTTGCGGACTCGATTTTTGAAAAATGTTTAATGTCAAAGACCGTTTCCCGATATCGTCACAATTCACTAAGATATAGAAGGTTTTTCGATTTTTGGCTATTTTGACAATCGCCAATAACTTTCTTATTTATTAAAATATTGGAACTGCGTAAAAACCTTATTATAGCACTTTTTTGAGAAGAATCTAATGGAGTGCCCAAATTTTTCCAAATTATAAACGAAAAGAAAATTAAATTTCGTTGAGCCATCTATCGTGAATCGGAAAAAATGTTCCAGACAAATTCTACGTGTTTTTTACCGTAGAATTCGAATCCGTAATAAAAAGTAGGAGATTTCATTTAAGAAATCAAAGTTAACCCCCCATCCCCCCACAAGGAGAGGCAAAAATTTTAATATCAATGTATTTCCCCCGCGGAACAATTAAATTTTCATAATAAACATTTTTTCGTAGAGTGCTTATTATTCGAGATATTGCGATGTCTCAAGTTAAAAATTACACCCTGTATTTAAAAAAACGAAGTTGTAGCAATTTGTAGGAAAATGATCAAGAACAAAAAAAAATTGGGCACTTCATTAGATGCCTCTCAAAAAAGTGCTATAATAATGTTTTTACGCAGTTCCAATATTTTAATAAATAAGAAAGTTATTGGCGATTTTCAAAATGGCCAAAAATCGAAAAACCTTCTAGTGAGCTGTGGCAATATCGGAAAACGGTTTTTGACATTAAACATTTCTCAAAAATCGGCCCCATGACACCTAAATCAGTTTTCTTCTATCTAGTCCGGAAATAAGTTTTTCCCATCAAAACACTCCAAATTAAATCACCCTATACAAGTTACTTCGGAAACGTACCTACAGCAATATAAAGAAAGACAACATCAGTTCAAAATTATTTTTTATTCCTTCCTAGAAATTTAGCTGAGTTTGGAAATTTTACAGGCAATGAATAAAATGTTAAAACCTTCGCAAACTAATAAGCGGCAATGAATTGAATTTTTCATTAGATTTACTTCAACAAGGATTATGGCAGATTAAATTAACGTATCTCATCACGCAGTGCGGAGAGTTGAAAAAACCACAAATATCGCTCGTTTAAAATTCTTATGGTCCAAGCCTTGCATCCGTGAGATACGGAAATTTGTGTAGGAATATCATAGCATTATTGGAGCAAAATCCACATTTTTTTTCTAATGTGATATTCACGAATGAATCCAAGTTTACCAACTCAAATATGTTTAGTCGTCACATTTAACAAGTCTGACCCACTGAAAATCCACACAAACATATACCAAGGACATCGACCACAAGCACATTTCGGGTTAAATGTATTATTGACCCATACAGTTACGAACACAATTTCACCCCAGATGAGTATTTGCACTTTTTAAGGACCTACCTTACGAATTACAAGGATGATAACATTCCCCTCAACCGCTAAAATAACCTTTGGTTCCAACAAGACGGTACTCCGCCACATACGCTAAGAAAGTGACAATTATTTGTCTGACATATTTCCCCCTATAGTAATTTCATCCCATGAAAACATGCGTTGGCCGACACATTCATCAGATCTTGCCCCATTAGATTATTATTTATGAAGAACTATGAAAGCCCCATTTATAACATCTATAGTAATGAGCTGTGAAGGAAAATTATCACAATTTTAAGGACCAAAATAAGAAGTGGGAACGTTTTAAGATCAAGGAAGAATCGTAAAAGACACGTAGAACAGTACTTGAAAGTAGGATAGCAGCTTCGAGGATCTCTTATAATTTTCCCTATTTACTCGTTTTGAATTTTGCTATTTCAAATACACTCTTTGCAAAAACAGGACTTTTCATATTTCCATCAAATTGGAAGACCGAACTTTAACACGTCATCGTAATCATAAAAAACTCCGAATCCAAAAATGGGAAAAACCAGATGGTGCACCTATCAAAAAACAAAGTTGATGATGGTAGTCGAAAATCGAAACGTCGGATTTCGAATCACAGCGCCTTGTTGTAGAAGAGGAAAAGTTGCAACGATAAAGCGTGCATCATTTTAAATTACAGCTCCAGATAAACTAAGGGTAATATAAAGGATAGATAAAAATGTTTTTCCAAAATTTAAGTTTTTTTGAATATCACCGCAAATCATTAGAAATTTTCAAATCTTAAAACAGCATATTCTCGAACTTCGACTTTTCATAATTACCAAGATCCCCATGGTTCAACTTCTGAAATGAACACCTTATACCTTATTGCAGTAAAGTAACGTGTATTTTCGTATAAGACGTACTTTAATTAAATACGTTACGTATTTAAGTACAATTCCTTTCGTAGTAATGTCCTGGATCTGACAAAAGTTCAAACTAACACCCTCTTTTATAGGCCTCCTATACACATAAAATTTCCCAATGACCTAGTTATGGATAGTACTCATCAGCAGCCGTCTTGGGATCCAGAGTGGCCTGTAACTAGGAGGGAGAGCACAAGACGATAATCCCTACCTGGAGATTGTCTGGGCATAATACACTAAGAGATTGTTTGCAAGGGCCAACAGATAAGCAGAAGAAACGTATTACAAGTTTGGACCGCGATTGCTTTGCAAGTCTCATCCTGTTGGGTTAGGACAGCAGTGGGAGCCATTATTCTGATATTGGCAGTTTCATCTTGTTTCTCTCATATTAGACACAGAGATAACATATTAAATAAATTGAGGACAGAATCTGACGCAATTTTTAGTCTCATTAACGAGATCAGTCATTCATCCAGCATCCAGCAGAAGAGTTAGGCATTAAATTGATCAGGATTAGTGTTGACATAACGAACCAAGACACAGCTCTAGATAAATGCATCCAGATTGCTTCCAAACCCACATAATTAAGTACATCCCGATGCAAAGAACTCTTGGTATGAACCTATTCGAAATTTACCAAATCAAATAAGGCACAAGCCACTTTCACAGCACAGTTTCTGCTTTCCGCATATATGCTACTTCTACGCTGAAAAGATAAATCCAATCACAGCTACCATGACCATCAAGTGTATACTGATTTTCGCCCTATTTCAACATGATACGCTACTTACACCTAGCTCATGGATAAGGCACTTAAATCATATGATTAAAACTCCGCGAAACCATAATCTACCCACATCTTTAACTCGATCCTAAACACAGATGAAAATTCAGTTTGAGTCTCTTTATGACACTCTATATCATAATAGTCGAGTTCTAAGAGCACTAATCGAACTCTGAAATTGCTAACAAATCAACGGCATCACTTAGGATTACTTAGGAAACTAAATGTTGGGGTTTTAAGTCACTCCATACCAACGCTTCATCCATCGAAGAGGTAAATGAATAACATAGCTCTGATACTTCCTGAATAATCCCAGCCGAAGAACCTCTCCAAACAAGGCGCAATTCCCACGGTGAGCTTCTTCTAAAGCTATCAGATTATAAGGTTTTTGAGCAGCCAATTGCGAATCCTGAACTGAGTTACTTAAATTGACTATAAAACGGTTTAAGAGACCAATGTTTGCTTTCGGCCATTTAACGTTAATCTGAGGATACCACCTGTCCAGAGTTTATATGTAACATAAAAGAACGTCACTGCAGGTTTATTTTCTATTACGTACTAGACAAGCATCTGAAAACCATTCAGCCCTTGTCGTCAGTAGTAAATTTACTCCAACGTTTACACCATAATCATCGCCCACAAACTCGGAGATCATCAGGCTCATATTCTATGAGCCCTAGTTTTCTCACTTTCCCCCTCCTCGGCGATCATGTACTAATTAGAAACTTTTTTAGCATCATTTTGAATTGTTCTGTTTCCTTCACTCTATCAATTTGTGATGTGCGTCTTCTATATTCAATTGAAACAATTATGTTGTCCATACAAAGTTTTTGTAATTCCATTGATTCTGGCACTGCCATTGACAAAACAGGCACAATTTTAAAGAACACGAATATATCCTGGTCAACCAGGGCTTAAATATTCCGTTCTGGAGACTATCCATGCAGACAATTGAGTCCTGTTCTTCCACTAATGCATCGGATCATTGATTTCCTTTTTCTAAACGTGAGATTCCCATGATACTCTTTCCCACAATGAAAAATCACTCTCAGTAAAAAAATATATAATGATAAAAATAATCATATGGACTATCAATTAATTTTTGAACAATATGTAATGAATGCAATCTGGAGTGAAAAAAACCGACTGTACATAGGCCACGAATGCTCTCCTCTTATCCAGATTGCATGCTGGTTTAGAATTATCTAGAATTTTCGATACACGGATTATATTTAAAGAAGAATTTCATGAACCATATACTACAACTATGACACTATTGACACAAATTTTATCACGAGAATTTTATTCACCGTATATTCTACACTAAAAATTCTGGTATATCATGATTACAATATATGCCCATGTACAATTAAAATTGTTCTTTAATAATAAAATACCTGATTTTTAGTATAGAACAATTGGCAAAGGAAATTTTCAAATAAATACAATAACAGTCTTATCCCTCCCAAGTTAAGCGCATCACATGATCCGTTTTTCTTTTGGAGCTCTTTATAAACCCAAGATATTCCAGTTCGGCCACGGCTTGTGTAAAACGAGCTCTGTAAAATTGTTAAGGATCTTTTTTAATGGAAACCTGATATCACGCGACAAGATTTACTGCCGCAAAATTTGATCTATGTGGGTAACAACTTTACTAGAAGAAAAAGGATACTGTAACTCAGGATTAACCACCTTCTTGAACTTGTCATCCAAATCATCACCTTCTTTAGGATCTACAATACATAAAAACGCCAACAGCCAATCATACAGATTAATCATTTTGCCCCATTCTAGATGGAGCTTATATGCAATGCAAATATCAGGCATCGTAGCTTTAACCGTTCGTGAGTTTGAGATTTCGCAACATTTACACTAGAAAATTAAATTTCACTAATGCTAAAAAACTGAAATAACTTCTCTCACCTGCAAATAATAATGCGGATTGTTGAGAGCGTTATGTATGGCAGAACGGTGAGTTCCAACTATCTTATCTTTAATCGAAATATCATCGAAGAAAAATATTTCATACAAATGCAACGAACTTGGGTGGACCATAAAGATTTCAAAATTTTTTGACAGAAAATTTAGAATTTCCTCTCTTAGCTTTTCATACTTGTTAAGCAGTTTTACTTGTTGTTTCGAACGTGACATAAGCGCCTAAAAAAAAATGTAATAAAATTTTCATTTTAAAAATTTAAGAAACCTGCCTCTTTCAGAGCTTTTCTGTCAGTAAGCCCACTCAGAACAGCATCATGAGTCGGTTCAATCTCAACATTCGTAACATCTACCAAATCAAGAACATCTAATGCATTTTGAAAACGTTTTATTGTCACGCAAAAGTCTTTTAATTGCGTCTTTTTACTGCTGGTGTTAACGTAGCATTCCATTACTTTGGCAATTTTTTCCAATTTAGAATTTAATTCGTCTTTGGATTGGAAATTAAGCAGTTGAAAACACTCCTTGTATTCTTTGGATTCAGTTATGGTTTTCCTGACAACCAAAGCATAAATCTCTCTGAGCTGCAAATTAAATTAAAATATGCAATTTATTTTAGCTATATTAGGGCTCAACTAAAGCACTCTAATTAAAATGAATTTTGAAGTTGAGAAACCTCGGGGTAATAAAAACATTTCTAATAATAGCATTGCCTAACTAGCTAGCGGGCTTAAGTTTTCTCTTAGCTGCTCTAATGGAGACTTGAGGAAACAACAAACAATAAAATACATACAAAAAATAAAGCTGTGGCTCAAGTTCGCAAAGAGCTCATCCAGTTCGACCAATCAAAGTTGTATTTGAGATCAAGTTAAATAAATCGATCACTCCCACACATTTTCCTTGTTGATAAAGATTTTTTCCTTACCTAATTATTATTTTTAGAAACAGTAACTAAGTACCTATACGTGCCTATACGCAATTTGTATCAATTAAATCCAATAACAATAAAAACCTTCATTTTCAAAGAAACTTACATTCTTCCCCATGGGCGCACCAGGCAAATCTCTCACCAGGACATGCAAACACTTCAAAAATACATGCAATCTCCTGGTATACTTCTGAACTGCTATCACTTTGTCATACAAAACCGTCTTTAAATACTGGTCGTCTGTTAAGAGCTTAATTCTATTTTCAGGTGGCTCAGCTTCAACAAGACTCCTAAATGACAACAGACGACGGACACTCTCATAATCATTGTGTTCAAATAGATCTATTACTTCTTTGATCCCCTTTTTGTCAGTTTGGCAGAGGGCCATGGCGTTGCCTTGACAAAAGTGCTCCATCATGGCAATCTAAAATAATACTTTAGTATACACTAATGCATAACAATTGTCTAACCTAAACTCACCTTAATATTTTGTACAAAATTGTGAACTGAAAAGTCGTAGAACAAAAAAATTTCTGTGAATAAATCAAAAACTCTGCCTCCTAATTGAAAGGGACAGAATGGCGTGAAGAGTAACTCCTCTAACACATTGTTTAAGTGCACTGTAGATGGTTGGCATTTAAATATTTGCACATTGATTTTAGAAATAACCTGAATTAATATTTTCAAAAAAATCTTATTAAGCAATAAAAATTAAACTCTTACGTGATAGGGCAATGATGTATATAAAGAGGATATTGAAGTGGCTATCCCAAAAATTAATACAAAAGGAAGCTTATGTAGATACGAACTAATAATCAAGATGAAATTTTGTAACACTTTGGGGCTAAAACCTTCAAAATCTAGAATGATCACCACTAATTTAAGTTTCTTCGTTTCAGTCTCATATAAGCCATCATACCACCTTTGCAACAATGGAAGGCTGGGAGTAATTGTAGCTAAAGAAAAATTAAAGAGACCACAACTCAACTTTCATACAGAACTTACTTTCGTTGTTCAGAAACTGCCCAATCATGGATTCAATTAGATTTTTAAGTTTTCCGCATTGCTGGCTGTGCAAAAGAGCTACATGTGGTGTTATACGATCTTTCAGAAGTTTGTCTAAGTTCTTGAATTGTGCCTCATGATCGGGCATATTAATACCTGGTTTAAACATAATAAAATGTAATAATTCCATACGGCATGTCCTAAAAATATAGAAATGTTCAATTATCACGGGAAATATTAGAATAATCTTTGAGCAAAATGTGGCACCACATTCGGAGTTCTACATAATAATTGAGCATTTCTATTATTTTTAGACATGCTATCTATGTACAATAATTTTACCAACCTGTTAGTAATGCTGCAGAAGGAATTTCATTAGAATCTTCACGGCTTGTTTCAACAAATCTCAACAAGTCTGATGTTGTGGAAGCAAATATTTGAGCCGTTAATGTCTACATAAAATAAAAATTGATTAATGCTTGAGAGGCACTAAGAAAAGGCCAATTTTCGAACCTCATATTCATGACTGATAGCTTCCCATAGAGATACAAACTCTTGATACCACAAGTTATCTGAAAACATGTTTGACTTTTTGCTGGATTTATGTGCTTTCTTGGAATGTTTGTTTCCATTTTTAAAGACAAATACACCCTGAAGCAAGAATAAAAAGTGAGGGTATCTTCAAAAGCAAAGATAATAAGTATCTTTAAGAACACCTTAAGTATTGAAAGTAAAGGACGACACATTCAATAAGCTTTTTACTTTATGCTCAAAATATATTGTTTTCTATGCTATTAGCCAGATATATCACTCTCAACATTAATTAATTCTCTACCTAATTCTAATTTACATAAATCATCATAATTATTAGAATACCTAACTGAAGGCAAATCTGAATGCTAGGAAATAATTTAGCAATTCCGAAGTGATTACTTACTAAATCTGAAAAAAATACACTCTTCCTAAGCAAAAAAAGCATTAAGAACTTTTTTAAATGCTTCTTCTCTAAGCAAACTTTTAATTTTCTCTTATCTTATAGTTAAGAAAATATTATCATAGAGCAATTTCCTCATTGACCATTGATATGTCCCTAACCTGGTTTCTTCTCAGGTTTCATCAAATGATCAATTACTCAAAATACCTAAAAATATATTGCAATTTCTCAAGTGTGTGCACTAAAATACTTCAGCAATCTGCCCCTCAGATTTCTTTTTAAGTAAGTCTTAAAGGATTATTTACATAGAACTGTCATCAATCTTTTACCATAACAATATTCTTAACATCATTTAATATCCAAAATTGCATTGGTTAAACAATTAAGACATGCCTGCCTGAATTGATTTTAAACATGTAAGTAGGTAAAGCAAAGCAGGTTTTTTTTAGGATTATTATTAGGATATATTAATTTAGAGTTATAATTCTTTACAATTAAATAAAAAAATCACTAAATCATCTCATCATTTAATTTTGTTGAAATTCTTTTTGGATCCATATACAAAATGATCATTTTCAGTTCTCGAGGTATCTATGAGGTGACTCAAAAGAAATGGAGATTTAGTCCCCACTGAAATGCCTGACATTTAATGCAATAGTAGAGAAAATTCTATAAATAAAACAAAATTTAAAAGGTTGAGGAAAGTTAGAGAGTTCTATATGTTAATAACAGTAATGAAGTCATATGTAAGTGCCTAGGACTAAGAATAACAGTTCACAACGGTAGAAAGCATAACGATTTTCAAAATGTTCAAATCAAAAATGAAATAAAAGTAAAAGCAAAATAACTTCCAACTAAAATCAAAAATCCTATGAATAATTTACCTTAGAAACCGATGTAGTTTCATTATTTGCCATTTTCTTTCAATACACAGATTCTTAGACTCGTTTTCAATTAACCAACTGCATTAAATACAAAATATTCATTTATATTACCATAATATTAAAATTATAAAAATTAATATAACTTTAACCTAAAAACATAATTAAGAAAACAAAAACATTAACATTTAAATAGAGTTCCCGCCAACAGTGATCAATGACTGGTGACATTGACATTAAGAATATTGAAAATTTCAGCTCGCAGGTGGTTCTTGGCGTATTTACTTGCTCTACCTGCCAATGCCCGATTTGACTCCTCATCTTAAAAAAAATATAACTCACCAATAGAATTCATAAAATTAAAAAGAAAATATATTCATGCATGTAGTTAGAACGCATTGATTAGTACCAGTGATATCCGTGAAACCTGAATAAAGAGCGTTCCGAAATTAGACCGCCGGAGTTAAACAGCGAAGTTTTCAACCCGAAATAATATTAGTTTGATAAATAAAGAATCCTCTCAAAAATCCTTTGTTGCATAAACACAGAACGTTAAATATTTCAGAGAAAAAAAATTATTGTATGGTTCATTCCGTTATTGAAATTTGAAAACTTGAAGATCAGGAAACAGACGGTCAATAAAGTGTAGTAACAAGATTTGGGGTGGTAAAAGGGCCCCTAGTACCAAATCCAAAAGTATCTTTATGTTTATTTTGAAAACAAATTATGAGGTGCTGCCATGTAAATCCATAAAAACAGTTATATATATTTTTACACCCTGCATAGCGATAGTAAAGGTTATTTGAAGTATAGTTTATATAGCACACTAATTGGTATCTCGCTGTTCAACGTAAGTCATGTGAATTCAGAACACCCCGTATATTTGATTTACGTTTGCAGTTAGAACAGTGTGACTCTTCAAGTAAATAGAAAATGCCATAATAAAAGGACAAAAGCATTTGACATTAGTCCTTTGCTGTCATTTATAGTGTCGTCGAACTGTGACATTTGTGACAGATTGATTTTTCCTTCATTTTAAAAAGTTTAAAAATTGGATAATTTGTGTTATTTATTTATAATTCACAGATATATTTAAAAATACGTAATAAAATATCATAAAATTTAAATAATTCATGATTTGAAGGTAATGAGCTGTGTTACTTGTATTTTATTTATTCTTATCCTGCGCTGTCCTGTCCTATAAGTTTAGAAGAATTTAACTGCTTGAAATTTTCTCCGACTCCTAAAGGAAGCTAAATACCCACTTTTGCATCATCTTTTAAGGCCTTGAAATAAAATATCGATTTTCATCAATTCTAACGCCCATATAAATTATAAGATATATTAGTCTTTTCAGAGATTTCTATTTAAAGAAAATATACTTCATTTGTATATTATAGGCAAGTGAAGGTATCCAAGTAATACTAGCTCTAATTGAGGTTAAATTAGGTAATAATGGACAAGAATAAATTGGAAATATCCGGGAAGACAAGCCCAGAAACTGTGTCTGCCTCTTATAAGCCAATTCCAGAACAAGATGTTGAAGGTAAGGTCCTTAAGGTCTAAGATGTAATTACCTAGGGTTCGACTATTGGTTCATTAGAATTTAGGTTTTATCATATGCTGATGTTTGTCATGTTTTCAAACTGTGATGATATGATTTAGATTCCATTAGTTCTTACTTAATCAAAATCAGCATTTATCACACAAACTTTCTAAGGCTGTAAATATTCATATTGAAATCATTGATCGCAAGTCTTTCAAGTTTCAATGGAATTTTTATTAAATATTTTTGTTACAATATCATTGGTAATGTGTTATATACAATGGTAATGATTTCATGCTAATTTGTTAATTATTTAATGTTTAAGACAAAATTAAAATACCTCTGAAATACCTTAATCTACTATTAAAAGAAATTTATCAGTTAACCCTTAACCCGCCATGTGGTATCTCACAAACTTCCCAATAAAGTAATCCCGCTGTATATCCTTAATGAAACTACCCCCAAATTTGTCAGTACATCTAATCTTGCTTCAATTGGTCCTCTATGTGTCCCGCGATTTTTTATGACCGCGGCATTATTTTATGACCATTTTTATAACAATTATCAGAGTAAACGTATGGAACATAGTCTGCCAGACTACACATGGTGATTTGTGTGATTTAAATTGTGTTGGATACCCACTCAATTCACCACATGTTACTTATTTCGAATGTAAGAGATAACCAAAAACACATAAATCGCTCAATTTAAGGGATATTTTAGTTTGACCGTGAGAACCTATAGGTGAAAGTATTCACGCGTACTCTTAAGACATCATGACTCTCTCGCCACTTATATTAGTGTTATCAGTGACTTGGCCCTTCGCAGAGTCGATGTGTTGCCAGGATTTTGGGGGTATCAGATGTAAATCTATCATCAGATGACGAAGGACTTAAGCTTGACAAACGTAGGAAATGTCATTTGTGCCCACCCATAAAGCACCGTATGACAAAGTATTTATGTGTACAGTGTAGAAAAGCAATTTGCTTACAATGTTCGAAACCATTATGTAATACATGTATAAATAAAAGGGATCTTTAGCCCTTGCTGGAAAAAAAATCTTCCATATCTAATGTTATTTTTGAGTTACGTGTTTTAAAGCACTTCTTTCTGAACAACTTTGTGTTAAAATATTAAAAAATAAAAATAAAGTTTTAGACATTTTTGAAAAATTGAGAATATGTTCATAAAATTAGCTAGTAATTTTTTTAATTATTAATTCTTATAACATTAACAAATAAAACATATTTTTTTATATTTATAATGTAAAAATAGGGTCGTTTGTTACTCCTGTATTCATAAAACATTAATAAATTTTCAAAAAATGGTTGCTTTACTGTTTGCAAAATGAGTAGTCTATCAGACACCAGGTGGGTGTTTGTGAAAAAAAATCTCACCTGATGGGTTAAGAGTTAAGGGTTACCATTTACCTTGGATTTTATTATTTTTTTAAATTAAAAATTAGTTATGTTTTAACCAGTTTGAATTTATTTCATCTTCTTTCTAAGAGAGTAACTCTATTAAAAAGTAAATTTATTTTTAGAGTTATCTAAAATGCACAAATTTAAAATGGCACCCATAAGAAAAATTAAAGTTAAACATGATATCTTAGTAATTGAGTATAATGAGAAAAAACTTAATGTTGCAGAAAAGTATGTCTTTAGTACATATTTTAATAGAGATATTTTTCTAATTTAGAAGCAAAACAAAAAAAAAGTTTTTGCTGATATTTAGATAGGCCTTTCAACTTTTTAAGATAACTGAGATTTCAATATTGAGGTTTGAAAAATGAGCTCCCAGTGATATGTTTTTTAGAATGATGTCACATTTTGTGATTTCAAAAACTTAATTTTGTTTCTTTTCCAATTTTTTTTCCCATACAATTACCATTTCTTCATTATCTACCAAAATATGGAAGAGAACCACAAATACAATACAAAGCTTAAAATGTGCAGTAATAATTCACAATACCAAGCCATACTTTTAAGACCATGACAGTTTTAATATGGTACACCCGCAGAAAGTTATATTAAAGCCAGAGTATGCTTTTCATACTCTTGTGAGTACCATAAAAACAGTAACTCCTGCAAAGGAAGTTTCCAAAGTGACTATAAAATTCATATTTTTGACTAACCACAAAAAAATGTGTAAACGTTAAAGTAACAAATATTAATGATAAGAAGTATCTCTCTTCCTAAAGTTTTAATGTTTTTTTAATGACCATAAATCATTATGAATTATGTAAATCTATTGGAATAACGGACATTAATTAAGTTACAGATAAAGGCCTGGCGAATTTAAGCTATAACTGCCCAGTTGTGTACCCTAATTGTAAATTTGAACTGAAGTTTGAGTTTTGAATTTGATATAATGTAATCCATTGTTCATCTGTCAGAATATCCTAAATTCCATGAAATTTAGAAGTTATACAAAAAAAAGGATACTAGGCCTTCTATCTTGGGTATAAATCCCACTATTCTCTAGATCTACAACATTCAATAACAGTCTAAATTTTCCAAGTACCTACCTGTTTAATAAATAATTTTCCTCTAATCTTCTTTCTTTTGCTATTTCTCTCATTTCGTATTGAACGTTTCATCCCTAATCTGATTTGAATTTGTTAAAAAATAGTGAAACTGTCAAAACCGCGACTCTTCCAACAACCCCTACTCAGGCTTTTAATTAACTCGTCCTAAATTATATCATATACCGACACATACAGTGCTTGGAAAGAAGATATTTATTTAAGAATTATCTGAAATATGCTATAAACGTTATTAACAAAGCGAATGGCTTAATGTTCAAATACTACATATCAAAACTGAATTAAGCCTATATTTATTTACTGAATTGTATTATCAAAACAAGGCCTAATGAGTTGCATCATGCATTGTTAAAACCTGTTCTGAAATGTAATCAGAGGTGGTTCCCTTTGCAGACCAAGCACTTTCTCGACCCAAAGCCCTCATTAAAGTGTGTGCTTGCTCGGAAGTAGATGGTGCGGACGAGAAAATGCTCCCGGCAGAGGATACAATACCAGAAGTGGTCGTGTTTGATAAGGACGCAAAGAGCCCCCAGAATGGCGATGCCAAATTAGATATTGGTAAGTGAATTTATTGTGCTATTAAACTTTTAGGAATTTACATAAATACATAATCTTCATTTTGCATATTCACAGTTAGTATATGTATACAGGGCGATGTATAAGATGGTTTCATTTTCTTGAAACTTAATTTTTGCCGAGAAGCTTATAAAGTAATGTTTGTCGCATTTGATTTATCTTTCAGTTTATATCCAAATTTACGACTCTTAAGCTAAAGTATATGTTTACAAAAATACATATGATGGAACACCCATCAAGAATTAAACTTTTTGTAATTACAATTTAACAGTAGCTTGTATATTAAATTGCAATTATGCAAGCAAACATGCTCATCTCATTATTTAGTGAAATCCATGACTGATCAAATAAAGTAATCTAGAATTTTGTAATGTATAAAATCAAAATGTTCGTAAAAAGTGTCAAGAATTAAAATGTCTTTGATTAGTTTATTTTTTTCACAAAAATAATTATTAAACATTTTGTATTGGCAATTATTAGTTCCCTTAAGTTTAGTCCGAAAATGTATGAGTATGAATTAAACTAAATAGCTATACAAGGTGTCTCTGAAAAGACTGTACAACGCTTGGCCAAAAACTCCTAAACCAAAAATAATGTGTCCTCCTGAAGGCTTTTTACCATTTATTTATATGTATATTGAGAATTGTTTGGAACTCGATTAGGAATGGGTTTGTTTAGTACCTTCTCTCTTCCATAGATATTCTACCAATCAACTGGAATGGCATCATATTTTTTTCTTCTCAATTTTTGACGTTAATGTCTTTGATTAACATTATTTGGATTAGAACTACTCGTTTCTCTAAGTTGCATTTCAATGCTCACAGAAATTTTATGGCTGGAGGCTCTGACACTTATACATCCATTTCTTTCACAGAATCCACACACTAGAAGTATGTCGACTTTCTAAGCGATAGAATAATATTCCATTTTAAAGACCAAAAATTGTTCAATTTACCATAAACTCACTTTCGATCAACAACACTCCATAGTAAACTCTATTGGTTTGTTAGATGTACAGAATACTTATTTTATTGTTGCGTAGAAAACACAAAATACATTTTTTTTACATAGTTTTCACAACAATAATGAATTGCAAGGTATCGTAAATAATTTTTTTGTAGAGAAACTACATGCCTAGCGAAAATTTTACAAGAGACAAAAAAGTTCCAATATAAAGTCAGCTTATGGCAGAGCCAAAATTAAAGCAATTTGTACAGGAAATAATAAAAATACACACTCTTATTTAAGAACCACGCGCCTTTTAAAGTATTTCCACGCGTTTAAAAATATCCCGTTCACGTCAATTTATGTAGAAACTCTTAGTTCCAAAATTAATGAACATCGATAAAAACGTTTAACAATTATTTCGAAAAAATATTGGCTCCCTATAGCGGCAAAACAAAGTAACATTGGATATAAGTAAATTTTCCTAGAACGCTCTATTTTTGGTCAAGCGTTATACAGTGATTTCAGGGACACCCTGTATAATTCATACTACTTTTTCAAAATTATTAGGTCTTTTTGCCTTGATTTATAGGTTCTTACTTTAGACTGTATTTGCACGCTGTTAAATACTGTGAAGTGTTTCATTGATGAACAAAAGAGTTAAATGCCAGAATTGATACTCTGTACCTTGTAAGAGTGCAAAACAGTTATTTATTAAAAGCGACCTTAGAATGCATGATTGAGGAAATATTTGTATTGTATACCTATATCTTTATATATTATTAATAACTGCACGTTAAATGAAATACCTAATTGGGAATTGTTTATTTATATTCTGCAAACTGTCAGTTATTTTTTACTAAGTGTAAGTTTTATTCATTTTGTCATTTTTGTCCATTTTATATTGTGAATCATAATTGGATTTAAAATTTTGAAGAGTCGATTCCTCGACTCGAAATTTTAAGAAATATTTCCTATACACTTTACAGACGTTTAAAAGTCGCCACTAAAAAAAAACCGACATATTTCTGTGAAACAACTAAAACTGTCCCAACTTTTTTATTAAATTTGGACCTGCCGACATAAGCTATTATTATATTAATATCATGTTTCATGTCATTCTCCGTATCTTTAATTGCTCCCTTACTCTATTTTCAGCTGAAGCAAAGCAGGCCTTTGTCGGACTCACTAAGGAAGAGCTGATGAAATATGCCAATGATCCATTTTGGATACGTTTAAGATGGTTTCTCTTCGTAACATTCTGGCTTTTATGGGCGTCCATGCTTATTGGAGCAATCTTGATTATCTACGCTGCGCCTAAGTGCGATCCTCCACCACCAAGAACATGGTAAAACATTAAATTAATCGGGTATTGAGTTATTCAAAAGTTGGCAAATTGAGGTCTGATTTGTAGCTTTCACCCAATTAGCCCGGCTTTTTGAAGGGAATCTATTATGTAGTTTAGTTTACATAGTAATTCACTCGTTTTTCTTAGTAGGAAACGTATTAAGTTTTAGGACACAAGTAAATTAACATCTTATTTATTGCAATCAGCGAATATCCTGTTAGTCCAGGTTTAGAGATATATAAAGACATACACATTTTTTTTAATGGGTTGATTGGATATGATAAAACCTGAGTTTGAAAGCATTATTTCTAACTCTGCATTATTCATAATTTAGTTACATTTAATTATTTCAACTCCCAGATAAACTCCTCTGTTATTTAGGTACCAGCAAGGACCCTTAACTGAAATTTCCGATAAAGCTAGCCTGGAAGCTGTAAACAAAAACGTCCAAGGAGTTGTGATTCCTTGGACTGAAGACGCCTACGAACCCTTAAAAAATAATCCAGTAGGGTTCGCTTTGTTGGAGACAGCAAATAAATTGGGTACTAAAGTAATTGTCGAATTAGATCCTACAGTCTCCAACGTTTGGTTCGAAAAATCTGAGAGGAAGGATCCGGAGTTTGATGAATATTATATCTGGAAACAAGGCAGTATTCAGGGAGGTAGCAATAGTGCACCTAATAATTGGGTAAATCTGAATTTATTTAAATGTATCCCAATACGTGTTTTTTTAATATAATTTTTTTCAGTTGAGTCCAAACAACGTTTCTTCCTGGAAATACTCCGACGCCCGCCGCGAATACTACTACTCCCCTTTTAGCAAGCCCCATTTAAATTTCCGAAACACTTCCGTTATCAAAGAATTCGACAAAGTAATCGAAACCTTTCTCGCTCTCAACGTATCAGGTATTCGTCTGCGCAATGCAGCCTTTTTATTGGTCGATCCGAATTTTGATAATGAAGAGGCAAATAACAATGCCAGGCAATATCCAGGCTTAACTCTAGACAAGTACAGATTTTACAAACATTCCAAGACAGAAAACTTGCAGGAATTGGGTTATTTGTTGAAGGGTTGGCGGGCGGTGATTCGAAATAAAACGGAAAGTGGGCCGTTAATGGTCGCGGAACAGTTGGCAAAAGTTGATTCCTATAAAGTTAATGACAGTTTGGTTGTGGATATGCCATTGCAAAGCCACATCTTTTCGAAACCCGTGCTTTCTGTTAATGAAACTGCCTATAGTCTTAATTACACCTTCAATATTGAGGGTATTGAATGGCCGCTGTGGAAGGTAAGTGCCAAGGTTCCAACTTCAGAAGTTGACAAATATTTTAAATGATAGATATTCCTTTTTAAATATTGTATGAATATTGAAATATAACTTAATGCGATGCATCTCTTTATCCACAAAATAATTTAAATCAGTATAAAAATCACCCCAAAAACATTTGGGAATTATTGGATTCCTTTTTTACTAACTATATTTTTCAGTTTCTGAGATATATGTATATTTGTTACAAACCCTGCCTTTTATTTTAGGCAAGAACCAATGCACTTCCAAAGGACGTCCTGGATATAATAACCTACCTTCTGCCTGGGGCACCATTGGTCAATTCCTCTGAATCTATAAATCCCGTTTTGATAAAAATTAGGGAGAGTCCGTCAATAATGCGCGGCTTTTGTGGGGTTTATAGTTTACAGAACAACACCATTTTGGCGTTTATAAGGTAGGCATCGTCTGTAGCATAATTTCGTAAAACTATATATATACAAGAAAGAATGCATAAGTCATATTAACTCTACAAGAGTCCATGGATTTATGTTGAGTAGCTAATACAAGCTTTTACCATGGTCATGGTTTATTTCGGTCTTTTGTTTATATATTTCATAATGAAATTGAAGTGAGTGTATATTGCCGTTTTACTGTATACGCTGCATACTTACTTTGTTTACCAATAATTATTATTGATATCATTTGTTTATTTATGCTTTCCATTGTGACAGGCAAAAGTAAGTAAACAAATTTTAACTCACAAATTAACTCATCTCTTTCAAGCATGACCTTGTCTAACCAGTTTGTTTTTACTGTCAAGTGGCAGGGTAAATTTTCTAGTTAACTTGTTGTCCCTAGGGTAACTCCTGGTAGCCCCGGTATTCTTGTAGCAGTAAATCCCACGGAAAGAGCAGAAATAACTAACATTCCAAAGGAAATACCGCTTTTATCGAATCTCCAAGAAGTGACAGTCCGATATTATAGCAATAACTATAATAATTCGAACTTTAAGGATTTGGGGTAGGTTTAGAACGATTATTTTATTAGTTTTTCATGAAACAAAATTATAAATTTTTATACTTTACAGTGGGAAAAGGACAGCGTTAGCAGTACCCATCTCCCCGAAGTCAGCCATTGTCCTCGAATACGTGCCAAAACGAGATGAATGAGTGTAATTCTGTTCTTATAAACCAGTCAGCTATAAGTATTACTGAAAATTCTTTTGTATATGAAAGCTCAGATATTCTTGAAGAAGAACGATAATAAATTACTTTATAACAGGTATTTTATGTAAACGTTCATTTAAAAAGTAAATCAGTTGCTAAAGCATTGAAAACGGAAACACTGTTTTATTTCAATTATTGTAACTAATGTATCTAATGTATCTACTAAAAATCCTGTAGTTTTAATAGCAAATACTTTAGCTTGCGGGCCTCGTAGCTTACAGTTTCTTTCCCGTCTGGAGCTTCATTTTCATCTGTCATAGAGGAGTAAGCCACAGTTTTTACGGTTTTGCCGTGAACTAATAAGAAAAACAAATGCCTATTAAAGTCATGTCTGATTTTAGTGTATTTAATTTGAGTGTTAAGTTAATGTGCAATAGTAAAGTCGTTGAGCTGGACATCGGGAAAAGTATAAATATCTAAGAAATATATCGATCGATAAAGCGTAAAGCGATATACCGACAAATCTGTTATTCCATCTTATTAAAAACTCCGGCTTACTACGAAAAGCTTAAATATGTTTGCCTGTATCAATAATAGATTTTTGCCTTAAATTTTTTTTTGGACACCAAATTGAATTTCGTTAGGCATTTACAACGGTATCTTTAGGTATCTCGATGGTATTGTTCGAAATAAAGAAAAAAGTATAGATATTTCAGAACATTTTCAACTTACAGGAAGTACTTCTTTACTATATTTGGAAGTTTGGTTATTGATTTTCATGATTTTGTAGACTAGGTGATTTCTAAAATATATTAAATTAATCGTCTCCGCGGGTACAAAAGATCTAGTATAATCAATATAATTAGTCCTATACTCTCAACACGATCTTGTCAGTACTTCGACTGTATGTTCCCAAATAGAAGACATTTTTATCAATATTTAGCCTATAAAGGAATAAATTTTACTCACGTTCGCAGCTTTCCAAAAACTGGATGCATTCCTGAAGTACAGAATCCCTAAGTACTATCATGTGTTTTGCCAGATTCTCTATTAAACTTAAAAAGCATCTTTTAGTATAGAACCATGTGTCGGTGCCCAGCTTCTTATTGTAAGGTTCCAAAGATTTCATTACTCGAGAAATTCCGAATTCATAATTCCCTTTTGAGCAGTACAATGTCCTTAAAATAACACCCATTATGAACGTCTTCATTATATTCAAATATCAAACTTGTACCCTATAACAAGGTTTATGATGCAATGATGAAAGTACTTTTTCTCTGGCTCCTCAAACGCCATCTGATCTTCCTCTTTTTCAATTTTCCTCATCAGTTCTTCAGCTTCCTCATTTTGCGACGTCATAATGTATGACACGCATAAATTAGCCAGCACTATAGCATTCACGTTAAGAATCTGAAATATTCCTCTGGTAAAACCTTCCATTACGTTAAATTTTTATAAGAACCTCAGAATAATTTTTCTTAACCAAAGGTTCATAAAACCCTGCAGCCTCCTTGAATTTGTTCTCCTGCATGAACAAAACGTGGGCAACATTAAGCCTCCATGTATCGTGTTCGTTGCAGAATTCCGCGCTTTTTCTGAAGATTTTTTCGACTTGTGGATAATTCTCCAAATCCCAGTAGATTTTCGCCTGAGCCATTAACACTGGAATGTATCTAGAGGAACCTAAGTAATTCAGGAACTAACGTACTATAAAAGTACCTTTCCAGGCATTCTTCATACTCCATGATAGCCTTCTTGACAATGTCTATATCGCCTCTATTTCGATGTTCCTGCACTTGCTTAGCTAACTTGCGAAGTTGTTCGGTGTGCCTGCTGGCCAATTCATCGAATTTTTGATAAGCCTCGCTAGGAGATGTTTGTTGGGTGATAATAGCATCCAAGAAATCATATAAATACTAGAAAACTTTTTAAATAATTTTTCTACACACATGTTCTTAGGGACATACTGGCGTTAAGTATTTGTAAGTCAAGTGCGCATTTTCAGCCAAAATATCTGCAGCTAAATCGTAACATTCATGCTGACAATAAAGCAGCAATAAATTGGCAAAAGTTTCCGGAGGGAAGGGGTTTTGCTGCAATAGAAACTGCAATTTTTCAAAACCTTCTGTAGGATTCTGATCGAAATTGACCAAGGCTTGGTTGTGCAGGGTCACAGCGTCTAGTTCGTATTCTGCTCTTGGAGGCATGTCTGTTAGAGCTTCCCTAGCAGCATCAACTAGTAAAGTGCTTTAAACTTTCAAACAAAACTGTGTTTGCTGGCAAACAATAATACATACTGTTTTTGAGCTGATACTCTATTGCAGCCTTTAAGTTGAATGCTTCTGTAAGTGAAGTTTCATGTAAAGTCAGTGTATTCCCCACTGACCTGACTTCAATCCCTTCAGTTTGCATGCCAATGCTTAATTCAGGATGATCTCGAATGCCCTTTTCGATTATGTCGGCTAAAAAAGAACAATACTTTATACGTCCTTCAAAACGATTTCACATGGTTTACTCCCAACATTTCAGTATCGGATCAAATGCTTATGGTCTGGAAATTTCTGATAAAATATGGATGGATGGAAAATTTTAACTACCTTTCGTTGATTTTTGGAGATCCTGTGAATTGTTTTGAAAAAGTTTTCTTCGATTTTTTAAAAACTTTTCTGTTGTTTTGTGTGTTTTCAGATATTACTTGGTGCTAAGAAAATTCCCCCTGGGAGAAAAGTTGCTCCCCATCTCAAGAACATTTATTTTAGAAGTTTCGATGGTGAGTTTCTATTTAAGTTGACTCGTTGTTTTCCATGTAGATATTTTGTGTAAAATTACAAAATCTACTAATTATGCAATGAGCGATGAAAATGCTCAAGAAGTTGACTCTCACCGCAAAATTTTAGTGAAGGCCCATACTCCTTCAGCCGATAATAACACAATGCCATGTTGTAAGCCAAGTAAGGCTTAAACCCTTGGTTTTGCAATGCAGTGGTAAACTTAGCTAAAGCTTCTTCATAATTCCCATCCTAAAAATGTGCCTTAAGCAATTATTACTGAACAACAAATATTTGAATCCATACTTTATACAACAAACATCCTAAGTTGACTTCTTTGTCAGGATCGTCATTCGGACACGCATCCACCAAACTTTTCGCTGACAATACATCTTCTTGACTGTATTTGATTGCAGCTTGCAGTTTTGTAATTTGTCCCTTATATTGGGGATTATTGAGCAGTTTATTAGATGCCTGGATATAATATTTTTACTTTGTAGTTATACAGGGCGTTGCGAATTAGTAGGCCAATCCGCTAACCACAAATTCCTTGAGTGAAAGTAATTAGACTTTTTTATGCGACTTTTTTCTTTGGCGGTTTATACTCACTATACAGTGTGTTAAAGTTGTTAAAAAATAGTTTATTTTGTTAATATCTCCGGCATTTCTTGACATATTTTAATGCAATTGTGCAGGGATGCACAGTTCAATGAGGCGCACTTTTTCTATAATTTGGATCAAAAAATTTGAAACCAGAGCGGGGAAAATAGGGGGTGATGGACATATTACCACCCCCCAACTTTTTTTGCGCACACCAATAGTGAAATGGTTTAATTTTTTTAATTAAATGTTCCTTTATCTTAATTTTTTAGTTCTTGTGAAATTTTAATTTACCTCTTACTTTAAAAGATATTCCAGCATATTGCCTCTCAATACATGGTAATTTGGTGTACGCAAAAAAAATGGGGGGGGGGGGGTATATATATATGTCCATCACCCCCAATTTTCCCCATTCTGGTTTCAAATTTTTTATCAAAATTATAAAAAAGGTGCGTCTCATCGAACTATGCATCACTGCACAATTTCATCAAAATATGTCACGAAACGCCGGAGTTATTAATAAAATAAACTTTTTTTTAGCAACTTGAACACACTGTATAGTGAGTATAAAGTGACAAAGAAAAAAGTCGCATAAGGAAAGTCTAATTATTTTCACTCAAGGAATCTGCGGTTAGCCGAATGGCCTACTAATTTGCAACACCCTGTATATCGTCAATGGCTATTTACTTGAAAAGCTTGGTCATATAAACAAGCTTGGTATAACGATTGGGTGTAGTATAGCTTATAATCATCGTTGTCGGGGTACATTTCAGTCAGTTGCTCGTAGTAACTGGATGCATTGTTGAAATCTTGGATGTGGAAATAACAATAAGCCAATAGAGACAGTCCCGCTCTAGAAGAGTTTGATTCTGGAATTCCATGCAGTATTTTGATGGCATCATTAAATCTGCCTTCCTTTATCTATTAAACGGCATAATGCGACAAAGTTTCCTGGGAAATGCGCATAGTATGGAAATACTGCCCTACGACTTACCAAGGTATATACAGTTTTGGTAAAATCCCCATCGTTGATAACGTGTGCTGAATACATTCTTCAAATGTAATGATTTAAAGCAAAAAAGGCAAAATAGCGACTTGTATTTATATGTTGACATCAACATCTGCTAATGCATGATTATTGTTTGTATTGGCGCTTTCATAAGAACGTTAGCAACGTGAATGCATGGAATACACCTCAGTTTTAACTTTTTACCCATTCGATCGACAAGATTAAAACACAGGTGTCGCAAAGGTAAATTATAATGATTATTTAAATTTGAATTGCTATTTCATCTCATTATTTCTATTTTTAATTAGAATCATAGAGCAGGTAAATTTACTAACATCGCACCTGGTACATTTGATAATATAGCTGGTGGTACATTGATGGCTCGCAAATGCAATCAGCGTGCGATAAGTATCACATTTCGCACTTGTTGTCGGGCCTATTTTTAAAAATTTGCCACCCCCCAGATTTCTAGAAGTGTAAACTAAAATTTAAAATGCTGAAACACGTCGCCCTTAGAATGGAGGGGAAAGGCGAAGAAAAAACATATCTCACCACCGATCAACAATATCGTAGAGGTTGCAACTTTTTCGTTTTTGTAAATAAGGAATATGAGTTAAGTAACACATCATTTTAAAGGTCTTTAAATTTTCTAAACAAACGAGGCCAAAATTGAACACATTTGTTATGCCTTCTCCCATAGCGATCAAAAACTGAATTAATTCCACAGTATTTATTCACAGGAAAAAGTAAAGCACTGGAAAAACTGTTAAAAGATGACAAACTTACACAAACAGTATTTTGTATATTGACAGAGTGGATAAATAAACGATGATGACTTCTAACGTTTCCAGGGTTACTTGTCTTTCATGTTAGACATTACTGTATTCTTTAATAAATATCTTTATGCCCCAGTATCTCGATAATGTATTGATTTATTGCTTATACTTTTATGAACGTTCTCCTTTATTTTGTACTGGAGAATACATATCTCTAATAGTGCCGTGTAATTCTGAAACACTTTGTATACAGGGTATTTCAAATTCGACCCTCACCATTGGGATCTCGGAAACTAGAGGAGATACAAAGAAGTTTAAATGGGGGCAAAGTTGCGTAATCTAACGCTTGATCGAATACCATTTTCAAAATTTTAATTTTCCGAGTACTTCCGAAGATATCCGAGAAAAACTAAAAGTTGGAGAATCCATTTTTATTTTTTTTTAGTGTTATTTGACAAGGAAGATTAAATCCGTAAGCACATTTTCATTTCCACTTTTTCTCAGCTACACGATGACATATTCAGATTTGCCATCCGACGTTTCGTCTTTCGGCTACCATTATCAACTTTATTTTTTCTCATGGGTGTCATATTGGATTTTTCGACGGAAAAATAGTGCGTTTCATTCTGATTTCATTGATATAAAACTTCTTATAATTTACTTTTTTAAAAGCCGAAATATTTGAATAAAAAGAAATATTACATAGTTGGCCTTGACTTCATCGAAAGACTTTCTTTTGTTCGCATTATAGGACAGAACTCCTCAAACGAGATTAGAGCGTGCACAGATTTCCAATGAAAATGAGCTTCAGAAATGAAGAGAAACGAGATATGTTAAGATTTTATTACAAATTTGATAGGAACAGTACGAAAACAGCTCAAATGTATTTTGAGTTATATCCGGAAAGACAACAGCCGCATAAAACATTATTTAAAACTTTCGAAAGCACCAAACTGAACAAAAACCTAAAATGAAGTATGGAAGCAGAATGGAAGAAGATTTTCAAAGGTACGAAAGTCAGCTAAATGTTGATCCAAAGTTTTAAATAATGTTTTATGCGGCTGTTGTCTTTCCGGATATAACTCAAAATACATTTGAGCTGTTTTCGTACTGTTCCTATCAAATTTGTAATAAAATCTTAACATATCTCGTTTCTCTTCATTTCTGAAGCTCATTTTCATTGGAAATATGTGCACGCTCTAATCTCGTTTGAGGAGTTCTGTCCTATAATGCGAACAAAAGAAAGTCTTTCGATGAAGTCAAGGCCAACTATGTAATATTTCTTTTTATTCAAATATTTCGGCTTTTAAAAAAGTAAATTATAAGAAGTTTTATATCAATGAAATCAGAATGAAACGCACTATTTTTCCGTCGAAAAATCCAATATGGCGCCCATAAGAAAAAATAAAGTTGATAATGGTAACCGAAAGACGAAACGTCGGATGGCAAATCTGAATATGTCATCGTGTAGCTGAGAAAAAGTGGCAATGAAAATGTGCTTACGGATTTAATCTTCCTTGTCAAATAACACTAAAAAAATAAAAATGGATTCTCCAATTTTTAGTTTTTCTCGGATATCTTTGGAAGTACTTGGAAAATTAAAATTTTGAAAATGGTATTCGATCAAGCGTTAGATTACGCAACTTTGCCCCCATTTAAACTTCTTCGTATCTCCTCTAATTTCCGAGATCCCAATGGTGAGGGTCGAATTTGAAATACCCTGTATATATTATTTTTTATTGTGCGCTCGTGTTCTGAACTGGTAATAGAACACTAACGATTTTGGTTTGAATTAAAAAAATTTAATAAGCAATAGAAATGTATAAAATGAGGAGAAACATTCATATGAACTTGTATATTCTAAAGCTGCGTTTTCCAAATACAGAATGATAAATTGTGAATTTTTCTTTTGTGGTAAACTTTCTGGATCAAGCTTTATGTTACCATCCATATTTTTTTGGTAACCCTTTTTTTCAGGAAAATTTAATTCCTTGTTCAATTTAAAAACTTTTTCGTTATTTTTATTTAATATTATGACTTTTCCCTATATCTGTAACCATTTTTGAACTATTCATAAAACTAAGATAGAAAGCACCACAAAAATAAGTAAAAGTTAGTGAACTATTTCTAGGTAGCAAGAGACCAACTTTACTTCCAAGAAACGCCTGTGTAATTAATACACTTGAATGAGACATAGTCCAAATAAGAAATAAAAACATATATTACTTGTTCTGATGTATACGTAGTTACAATATATTATTATAAAACATACACACATCGCAAATATCTAGGGATATTTTATGTTTAAAAATATAAATAATTAACAATTATGAACCTGATTATTTTTAATACATTAATAAAGGATGTCTATTTTTTCATTACTTACAACAAGAAAACTTAAATTTATTAGTGCCTCAAAAGAATACAAGGTCGAACAAAAGATAAATTTCTTTCATATAAAAATAATTTACGCAGTATACTTTTAAAATGTTGTAAAAAAACCTAAGAAATTAAAATTAATATCTCATTTGTGCCCCTATAGCATTCACCACTACCCGACACCTGCTAGGCATACTTAAAATTAAGTTAGCTAATAAATCTTAAGGAATCGTTCTCCATACTTCATGTAGGCGTTCAAACAGTTGATGGCGGTTCTCCAAGTGACCGTTATTCCTTAAAATCTTTCTATGGAGGATGTCCTATGTGTGCTCGATGGGATTGAGATCGGGTGATTTTTTTTTATTAATATTTAGAGCCACAATTTATTATTTTTAACTTTAAGAAAATACGTTACTAAATTATAATCCTAAAAATTTGTGATGTGTGTATTTTGGTATTCAATAATATTAAAACATTCGAATTGTATTATGGATAGTTGTTGTTTACTGGAGCAAAGTGATCTGAGTGCCAAAAAAAAAGTTTGTATATTACAAGGAAAAAATTGTTCAACAATAATTACTTAAATGTTTTGAAATTTTTTAGAGACCGCTTTTCATCACGTTACTAGTGGTCTGCAGATTTCCATCCACGGATAGTTACCTACTTTCTAGTTTTCCTTTTATTTATACTTTACTTATAACTTACTTAAAGAAACTATTTTGTAATTTATTTTATAGTATGGAAAAACGCCAACAACGCTGTAAAACCCCAAAATTATCTGGTAGTTTTTTGAGCAAAGTGAACCGTCAATTGTGGTAAACTGATGCTGATTTTTAGTATGAGGAAAACGAATTTCCAATTTTGGGACTCATATTACTTTGCCCCGAAAGGCTTTAGTTTACAATAAAAAAATATTCAGATCTACGTATAAACTACCAACTATTATAGATTGAAATTCGACAATTTTGGTACTTGAGATTCTTTTTCGAAGACTTTAAGTAGCTGCACATTATAATTTTTAGAGTTGCCGAAAGCATCCCGCTATTATGAGCTAAGACCAATGTCAACGTAGCATTTTGTCATAAAACGGTTCTAAATAAATTTATAACTCTAAATAAAATTCGCAAAAATGTACTTTATAAAATATGTAAATAAAGCTTGTTCTTGATATGATGTCAGATACCTTAGTAATGATTAGGTACTAAATCGTTCAATAACATTTCGCACAAAGTACAGCCTAATGTATCACTCACACGTTATGATTAGTATTTAAATATATTTTATATATTACATACTCATTGCTTAAGCAACTATGGCGCTTGATGGCGTTTGGTTCAAACCACATGTTCCGTCTCCTCGGTAAACTCTATAGTAACCCTGTTCTCCCCAAACTTTGCCCCAAGAATTTTTCACAATCCAATAAGGCAATGTTTTGTTAAACAATTTATAAGCTGAAAAATTAATTACAATAACGTTTCAAAAACTTACCATAATACAGTACTTACTATCGACACCATATCCAACAATCAAAACCCCATGATCCAGGTTATTAGGACTGCATAGTACTTTAAATGGATGAGACACACCACCGAAATAGAACTGCATAGCATTAGCATTGATGGCAATGGAGATAGGGCCGTTAGCCACCAACCATTTAGCCATATTTATCTCGTTATGGCTAATATTCAAAGCACCGGTCAGCTTCACTTTGATTTTGTTGGCGTTGAAGCTGCACTTGTCATCTATTCCTTCGTATGGATAGTCTGATTCACTTTCCAGTCCGCCCAGTTGCTCTATAACCCTAATTAAACCCTTCATCAATTTTTTAAATAACATTATCTTTATTAATACCTATAGGCAGAATCCATTAATCCTCCATCACAGCCTTGGTCTATTTTGTCGCAGTCTACTAATTCTTGTTCGGAAAACTCCAATAGTTTACCATGCTTAATAGCATATTGGCCCTCGACGTTTCCAGTGACACTAAATGCCCAACAACTACCGCAAGCCTCTTGATTTTTCACTTCAGTAACAGCTCCTATAAGGTAACCCTTAGAAATGATAACACAGGACAGATAGCCGCTACTGACCTTTCGTTCGCCAATCAAACTCCTTAGGAATGGCAACAATATCTGGAATTGACGCCTGACTAAAAGGTAATTCATTGTCAGTGCGTAAATCTGGTCTGTACCCGTGGCTTTTAGAAAACTCTTCTTCAGTAAGGTCTGCAAACTGTGTGATGCCATACTCCGCTGTGCCTATTTCCATTTCGTTAAGACGAGCGATTTTATTTACATTGTCTCCGAATACCTGGAAATAATCACCATATTAATAACGATTTTTATTACAAAATTAGACATTTATACCTTTAAACGATATTTATACTCCTCTTTACTTTTGTAGGTCTTATTAAACTTTTTGACAAATGACCCAAATGCCTGTTTTCTTTCTTTCTCTGACTCGTATTTTACTGTTTCTCTAAACGTATATTTTTGGTCAACAGTGTCACATTTAATAGTGTACTTTGCACCCCGCAGAATGTCGAGTTGATCCTGGATTGTAATTGCACATGTAAGACTTTCGCATAGCATATCTAAGCAACTAGATATTTTTGCTATAACGACGTCACCTTCAGCATCGGAATTAAAACGAAAACTAAAAACTCCAGTTACGTATTCGATTGTAAATACTCTCTTTGATCCCATTTTCTTGAAAAATTGTTGCATAGCCTTCCTTGCCACGTTTTGCACATTCCTGTATAATTCACCTAAAAAAATAATGTGGACAATAAAGAATTATATTTTGCTATTAGCGTGTGGTAAAGTGGCCGGTTTTACTTCACTCGTTTGAAAGTCACTCTCCGCTTAAGTCAGTTTGTACTAAAGTCAGAGATTAAAAACCCCATATATCAGAAACTAAAACCCCCATAAGTACAGTTGTAGTCGCTGTCAACAACGTCAAATTAATCGCAATCCGCTCAAAATCATTCATTAACAAAAAATCGTACATAAATGGGGGTCATTAATGTATGATTTTGTATAGAGTTGACGAACAACAATTGACGAAAAACTACACATATACACACATATTTTACACGAAATACTTGTCTTGAAATGTTTATTATTTAAGTGTGCGCTACATTTAAATTCTAGTTCCCATTTCAAAACAAATAAGCACTACTACTTTGTATTTCTCACTTTAGCCTCTAAATATTACCTTTTTCGTGTTCAAACATCCTACCCACTGGGATATACTGGTGCCCTACAACTTCCCTTTTCGATCTAAAAGTTTGCTCTGCCTCCCCTTCACAATTCACCCGAGTCTGAGTGAAATTTACCCAAGGCTTATCCCAAATGAAAAACGTGCAAATGCGACTTGGAGTTCCTTCGAGTTTAGTGCAATGATCTGATTCGGAGACGTTCGACTTCGAGCAGTTTGAAAGAGCGATTTCCGCTTTAATTTTTTGGAGCCTGCCTGCCACCACCTGCGTGCTCGATTCGAGAATGTTCACTGTCAAGTACTTTTGGTCGGCGGATGATGTTGTGTCAAGAAGTATAAGGGCGTTTTGAAGGTAAACTTGGGCCTCTTGTTTGGGGAAACTTGTCGCGCCTGAAAGGGGATTGATGATAACAATACCGAAGGTAATAATTTGACCAATTTTCATAAGAAATGATATACATTTTTTGAAATAAACAGTGCACCCACTTACATCCAGCGCAAAAACTTCTCTTAGATCTAGAAGTCGGTTCATTCTCAAAAGAAAATTCTTTCTGGTCACATGTAATATTGTATATTGTCCTGTTCAGCCAGGGCCTATCCCAAACCTCAACGATGCAAATTTCCGGGTCTGATCCCTCCAGTAAATCGCATGTATCGGCAAGATTTTGGTCGGTTTTCCTACATTTTGTAAGACCTATTTTTGCTTTGATAATGTACTCGATACCAGCAACCACTTGAGAGGATGCGGAGACCACCTAAAAAATATCAAAAGAATTTCTCAATTATATGATTTTATTGCAGTATTTTACCTCGACAGTTTTATGTTTATTGGGATGTACAGACGTAAAATCCAGATGAAGCAAAGTGGTACTCAGGAACTTTTTCACATCCGGATTATCTACGTCTAGTGGAGACACACCACCTAAAATTTGTCGTCTATAGCGACTGTAATTGGTCCTATTCCTGTCATTTTCGTCCTTTTTAATATTCTGGCATTGTGACTTTACTACTTTAGGGTTAGAGTAATCGTCATCCACGTGTACTTGCACTTTACAGATTTTGGTCAGATTGGTAAACAATTTTTCCCTGCAGTTTTCATGGTGCTCGTGTTCCTGGCACTGCGATATGCCAAGACGGAGGATGATTTGGTAATAGGTTCCTTCGAGTTTGAGTTTTTTTGCTCCCAGTATTTGTAATATGACTCTCTTATGGTTATCGTCGTCGATATTGTCTAGGGTGTTGGCGGCAAAATCGGCCAAATCTCTCACAATTATCTGTAATAATATTTTTTTAGTAAAGCATGTGTTAGATGGAAATTATAATAATGCTGAGCTAATTCGAACATGTCTCAAATTGTAGTTGAAAAATTTTACCAAAAATATTTTGCTTTCTTATAAAATCCTAATCGACCACCTGGGTACATTTCGTCACATTCAATAAATGAATATTCATAGAATTAATAGACACCATTAACCCCCATATTTTTCGTACGTTCGAACACTGGCTTAATTCTAAAGGATGGCTTAAATTAACAATATTGCACATAGGAGTGTCAAATTAAACCATGTTTAGACTTAAGCTCAGCTTATAAACCTACGCAGAATAGTAAGTACCTTATGCCATAATAGTATTCTGTAAAATGTACATGGAAAACAATCAAATTTAGGGTATTATTGTAAGTAAAAATGCAAAAAAAAAAGATTTATAAACATACATTTTTACAGGCAAGAAGGGACCTATCAGTAAATAAGTCTGAAACTTCAACCTCTTGATGGTGACAATGTTTTTTTAGTGCCAAATCATTCATGTGCTTTACCATTAAGTGTTTTCATATCCTGGATCGACCTCAACTTTCAACAATTTCTGTGGAAATTAATTTATAATCAAAATTGACAGCGCTTTCATGATTTGGCCCTAATAATGTGCTTGTTAAAAGATTTTATTATATTACCTTACCTTTTCTTCTGGTGGTACTTTTTCCAACTGACCGACTGATCTTTTCCACTTTCTATTAGATTGTTGATTCCTAGACAAATACGGACAATTTAAAAAATTGAAACAGCACTCCTCAATTTAAGCTGATTCTTTAAGAATTTATGCCTTTTAGAAACACAAAAAAATCCAGTCATTCAAAATTAATCACAATGTGGACCACCGAACTTCGACACGATATCTTGAGAGGTCATGACGTAAGTGACAGGGCATAAAGGGGTGGTCAAAATAATTTTAGAATGAAAATCTACGAAGAACGGGCCACCGCATCGTCTACTGAGGCACGTGTATTATTAGACGTTCTGAAATTAATTTTAATCATTACACTGTTTCGTTATCAACAATAACATTTTTATGATAGAAATAACCAATGGGAAAACATCTTTTAATAATGAAAATTGAATAGTTAATCGTTATAAATACAGGTATAGGCTCGTCTACTGCTTTGCTGCAAAAAAAGGTATCTCTAACTTACTCTAATTGATATCTCTCACTACAAATAAATTGTAATTTTATCTAACAATAGTACAAAAATGTATAAATTAATATTTAATGGAACTAACAGTTTTAAGATTTACATCTCTGGGAAATGATTAACATGGGCCTCTAGAACTTCAACATATTTTTTTTTTATTTTAAATACCTTCAAACTTGATACAAAAAAATATGAACTATTTCCCACTCAATAATAATGTTAATTAAAATACGATGGTAAAGGAAAAAAATTGGAAAACAAAGTGTTACATTTAGCAAACGTGTTCAAGTTCTATAGAATTTAAATCTAAATTTCGACTACACCTGGATAATAACAAATTAAATACAGTTTTAATTACTAAAACATGATTTTGAACATTATTTTGACTCCCCCCCCTTTACCAATGCTTTCTTTTAAAATAGACAAATGCGCTGTAAATGAGCATCAAATTTATTATTTATTTTATGACGCTGATTACAGGCAATGACTAGAAACTCTTACCCTCAGTCAATTAAACTTACACGTGTTCATATGTTATTGCACTGCCCATTTTGATGCACCGGATGAGCACACTTTTTCTATTTAACCAAAATTTAAATTCGTGGTGGTACATGTTTTCGGTTGAAATTCGTTGCAGCATCATTATTTACACAACACAACAAGTAATGTATAAAAAAATAATAATTACAATCCTAATCAAAATCTATTTCTTACCTTAAATATGCACTTCTCTTATTTCGCCTCCTGTTATCGGCTTCAAAGCTATCTATCGAATCACCAGAGTCCCAACTAGTTTTATTATCTGATTTATTCTTGCTCTTCGTATCGGATTTTAAAGAGTCTTCCGGCTTATATTCCTCCACTAGTTTAACAACGGAAATATTATTATTTTCTATAACTAGAGTAGTCTCTTGTTGATGATTTTCGATCTTCTCTTCTGAAGAACTATCACTTTTTGATTGCTCTGATGAGTTACCCTTCTTAGATTTAATTTCTTCTGAGGAACTACTATCCGACTTGGACTTATTAGATTTGGTTTCCTGTTCTTCTGAGTTATCTTTGCTACCTCTGACGTAACGAACAAAAACATCGTCGCCATCTATATAGTGGTTTCTAAAAGTCTCTAGACTGGACAGCATGTCTGGCTCGTCGAATAAACCCGAGTACTGACTTGACGATTTGTAAGTCATTACAACGGGTTCCGATTCCTCAATAATGGGCATTGAAACGAAGAGAGTGCGCAACTGTGGTTCTGGAACATTGTTTAATGGTTCTAATTTTAAGTTGTTGACGTTTGAGTTAATTACAGGAGGTTCGTCCCCTGAAAATAAGACTTATATATTTTCGCATATTAATGCAGATTTTTAGTGTTACCATTAATGGTTTCCTGTTGCATGAAACGAGGCGATAACTGTTCAGAAACTTGAGCTTTTCGCGAAGTCTCAGAAGAAGATTCGGGTAAAATTTGAGATTCTAAGGAAGCCAAGAGATCGGCATCAAATTGCTGGTCTAAAATGCCAGTTTTGGCCATAGCATCATAGTTCGGACGATATGATCTAGGCCTATTTGGATTTGGAAAAATCAAATCTACAAAACATCCAATGAAAACGATAAATTTCAAATACAACCACACAAACCTTTATGAGGTACAATTTCATTGCTTATATCATTTCTTTCGCTTAGAGCCACAAATTCCTGCGAAACTGTACAATTATTCTTAATAATCTGCTTTTTTTTGCTAATCCACGGTTGCTCGATAAAGACCACCTCGCAAATAAAGGGGTCAGTAGTAGTATCTAATGCGCACGGTGCGGATAAGTCGGCATCTTTAGTACATGTAGTTCCTGCGACGTCTGCTAGAAGGATGTATTTTACACCGGCAACTATCTAAGAATAAAGTTGAAGTTGTTATTAAAAAATCAACAAGTAGCAACTAATATTAAAAAAAAATAAAGAAAAAAGTTAATAATGCAAAACAAAAATTTAATTGAGATACTGTAAAAAACAAATTTCTGAAATACAACTTTAAAAATGCCCTTACTTGTTGCTGTAATCTCCTAATATTTGTTATTTTATATCGATTGGTTTTTTCGCTTTCAATGTGTTTGATGGCAGTGTTAACTAATTCATCCACCCCTTCCACATCCTTATTCAAATCAAAAGGGCAGCCTAGACATGGGATGGTTTCTCTTCTTACTGCTACAAAGTCTGGGTTTTCCTGTTCTGGAGGCAGAGCTTCGTGACTAAGATCCAACTAAAAATTTGTTTTTGTACTCAAAAAATTGTTAAGACAAAACCCAACAAACATAATACAAAAGTCTTGACACTGTCAATGCACCAACACATTATATAGGTTCGATGTCCATCCTGAAGAGCAGTGTCCTAATTATAGTCTTTTTTAAGTATAAACGGTTACATGTTAGAAAAATTCAAACAAATCTCTGAAATTAGCGAATTTCATTGGATTATTTTCCTTTACCTCATTACCTATTATAAGGACATTTAGACTTTTAAAAGACATTTAACCTTAATATCCCCAGATTCGTGTGTCTAATTCTCGTAGAATGGATAAGTGCCTACATATTTCCTTTCATTATCAATGAAATTAACGAATTTTAAAATATTTTTATGCTTGGTTTTAGGGTCAATGTTTCTGAACAACAAGGCAAAATATAAATACCAAAATGACCCAGTTTGTCGTTCGTGAAACTATAAAATCATTGGACATTAGTGTTATCACAGACTACCGGCACGAAATATGCATAATAAGAAAGACTTTAGTACATAATAATCTTTTGTTCTTTCCGACACAACACTTTCCAAGTTAACAACAAATGCTTTGTTTATTACCAATTAGGAAATTGGATCGGATCTCGTTATAGCCGACCTCTAAAAGGTGAATCACTTTTTACATCAATGTTACTAGTAATAAAAAGAAAGGTGATGACGCATTGTTAAAAATAAGACAATTGCTTATAAATATCAGCATCAACACATTTAGATTATTAAAAATAATGGATAACACATAAAGATATGTCTTAATAAACCATGTAAAGATTGAATTTTCTTTGGTTAATCCCTGGTTTATAACATATTACTGTTAAGAATATACATATACAAAGAATTTATCAATTTGGAATCTTCAATTTTACCTTCTCGATTCCAACGCTCTGATCTTCCTCCGTTAAAGGCACAGTCTTCTCATTATCGAAATCTTCGATAGTAATGTCAATTTTGGGGTTGCATCGTACATCGCCCAGTATCAGATAGGAGGTGCCCATCTCGCTCAAGTAGGAGTGACATATAAGGATAGCATCGTTGCAAGGAATACCTGGGAACCTATTATTGCAGCTGACTTCAACTTCTGTAGTGGTTTCTATCACATCAGGCTGAAAAACGAAATAGTAGTATACTAATAGAAATGAATTAGCCCATGGAAGTAATTATAACAATGTCAAATGATACACGTAAATTTTCAGAGTCGAATATTGCTCGATGTTTTGTAACTTTTTAATGGACGATCCTACACCATCCTCAATTTTTAATAAAACAACGTAGGGGCCAACTGCATTCCTTGAACTGATTTACTAATTTAAGCTTTGCTGTCTCGTTAATTGAATAGATACAGGCATATCCTCACAATACTTAAGTTTTTATTAAAATTGAGCCAAAGCTGCCCCCGCGGATTTTTAAATGACGGAAGTACTTTTGTTAAGACTTGGGCCCTATTAGTTCGAGGTATTAATTGCCAGTTCTTTAGCTTATAGGTTTGAATCTAAACCCTATGTTATGCCCATGTATATCGCAATCTGTTTTAGTAATATTTCTGGCATGACTAGATTGAAGTACTATTATCTTCCAATAAGGGGGTTCTTGGGCACTAGAATTTTCATCACTTTTCTTTGGCGAAATTTGCAATTTGAATGTAAGCACCTTTTGTAAAGTCAGTGTGATTGCAATAAACTACTAAAGGGCCAATATAGCTGTTGACCTAAATGCTTTAAAATGATATATAGCAAGTTGGCCGGTAATGGGTTCCGAGTAGGATTACGCCTATGCCTGGGGCCGTCAGTTTTTGGTACTTAAGAACTAAGTGAAGCGGCCAGGGGGTCTTTTTCTCATTACTCGTGAATCGAACGCATTCTGGTCTATCGCATTTCCCGATTTTGTCATTTTGTTTAAATCGTTTTTTCTCGTATTCTTTACCACGGAGACTTAGTTGAATCACTTCTATCGTGTAGTAGCTCGATGTCAACTTTGCCTAAATTGTATCGATACTGTTCAAGTTAGTTAGTAGTGTAATTAATAAATCTTGTTATCGTTACACGAGATGTTGATAATTTTGACCAGAAAACAGTGTCCCTGAGATTGCAGCTTCAAGGTAGTCCGAACGTGAGTATCCAGTCCACGATTATTTTAAGTGGGTGGACCCAACAAGCCGGATCAACCAAACCACTTTGGAGCCTTCATTCTGAACCAAACAACTTTTTTCAAATAAAATAAACATTTAGTGTGTGAAAGAAGCTGGGAAGGAAGTGATACATCAACAACAAAAGTTAAATTACTCAACAGGCAGTTAGACCAGTTAAATATAATTAGCACCCTGTAAAGGGTCAAAAAGATTTTCCAAAAATAGAATTTTTATACACTTATATACAACTGTGATAAACTAGGCGCAATAATATTAGCTTATCAGAAATAATATCTTTAAATAACTATATGCTAATGTATTTTTGTATGACCTTTTGATATTCTGGAGGAATAACAAGATTAAGTGAATTTACTAGCTTTGAAAATTTATATTGACCTGGTCACTAAATTAATACATAAGTAAACGGGTCTGGCAATTTCCAAATTAATTTAATCACAGCTTATTAATCTAGAAATAAATAGGTCCATGACCCCTCTGATAAAGTTGAAACCAGCATAGTTTTAAGTACAAACGGAACTGTTTGTTTACATCTTAAGTTTCATAGCGGAAACAATAACTTTGCACTTCAGGCATAAAAAATTCCCTGATTTGAATTGGAGAGTAATTTGTTTGTTCATGATAATTAGCCATAAGGATTGAAATAATGATTGTATTGGAATTTGTCCCTGTATTGGGAACTTTGAGGTAAACATTAAATTTAACTATTATAAAACTCTTCAAAGACATATTGTAGAGCTTGGAAACTCTAATTCATACTTGCTGTTCCTAGAAGAGATTTTCTGGTTGAACTATTAATAATACCAGACAAGAGTGTAGGTGATAGAAGTTGTTTTTTAGGGGCAGGTTTGAAAATGTTTGATTATTAAGGGTGTATATTATAATACATTGTGTATAGTCTGCAAATTAAAATTCTGTGGTCGTTGTTTAAAATTGAGAAAATTCTCAGAACATACTGACATCAGTATAATTTTGTGGTTGGAACACAGGACTAGATTTTGATTGCAATATATAGCCCTGAGTAAATAATTATTTATAAAGATTACACTAGCTTATTGGTCTTACACATCTTTTCATAGAGAGCAAGGGTTTTTTGAGCCGAGACAAAAATATCTTTAAACCTATATTATAAACATTTCTTTTTAGTTTAACTTTGACAACTACTGGTAAATAGCCTTATTCCCTTGGTCTTTCAGTCAAAAAGTCCCGAGGTGTCTGAACAACAAATTAATAAAGAAATGTGGCATCTTACCTTTCTATGTAGATCCAACAGAGAGCCTCTATTGTAGTTATACACATTATTGGGATTTGCATTTAAATGCCGTAATATCGTAGAAATAAGAGATTCCGAGTCAACATTTCCGGGACCTTCACTGCTAACACCACTATTTACAAGCAAAATTGAAATATAAAATGGCAGTTGAATTCGTAACATCTTCAATGATGCCATTGTCGCCGCGGCATATCACCGTACACTGAAGTAGACCTATTAATAACCACGTCTTGTTTTAAATAATGCGCATTAATAACGTTCGGACAACTTACTTCTACTGAGAAGGATGTGACGATTGTGATCACAAATAGGTAGAGGAGTATTTATCTGATTTGATTGTCATGCAACCAAAACAAAGCATGGGAAAGGAACGTAAACACAAAACAGCTGATCTGACAAAGGAGACAGAAGGACCGGACGTATAGTGATGATTTCATAAACGTCAAATGAAGAAAATGTCAAAATAAAAGAAATTAATAGGCATCAAGGAAATCAATGTAAACTATTACGTAATTTTGTCTTCAACAGAAGAGTTGCAAAAATTCCTTTTGGTGTTAATTGCCGTTTTGATCAACCAGTGTTTTTAGGTACATCAAGCAAGATTCACGCATGGTATGTGGGCGCCGATTTACTAGCACTCCAAAATTTGCCTGATTACACGTACAAAAACACTTGTGCTAGTCAACTGACGCCAGTGATTCGTGCAAGTGCAAATGCTGCTGTAGGAAAGTGTCGACAGCATTTCTTCAAATATTTTTTAGCAAAAGTTCAAATAGAAACAGCACATTTTGGACAATGTAACCCGGTGACATGTCTTTCTACTCATTGGTTTCATCATAGGACATACAGGGTGTACCATTGAAAATTTTGCACCTGAATTATTTTGGAGCACGATCAAATTATTAGAAATTATCGCGACACATCAATTTTAATTACGAGGAAGCATATTTTAGTGTTAAATGTAAATTTACCAAAACCACCTCCTTCGAGGAGGTACATCTCACTTTAGAATCTCAAATGGCACTATAGGCCGAGTAACACCTCACTTGAAAGGGTTTTTAATTCTGGTTGTGATCATGCAATTTTTTTTTCAATTTTAGATACATTGAAATATGATGGATATACATTGAAAATAATTGAAATTTTTCCTTCAAATTGATTTACTGCTGCTAAAAAAATGGGTGGCTGTAAAGGCAAATTTGATAAATTGAAAGTGGGAAGGTTTTACACACAGTCACCTCAAAACCTCATTTGCTCAGTCTGTACCTACATTTAAATTTGTGGATTACGTTGGTTTATTATTTAACAGGTGATTTACAATTGAAAAACAAGTACACGCTGACAATCAGAATAAAAAACCCTATCAAATGAGTTGTCACTAGCCCTATAGTGCCCTTTGAAATTCTAATCATTAATGCACCCCCGCGAAGGGAGTTATTTTGGTAAATCGGCATTTAACGTTAAAATATGCCCCCCTCGAAAACAAAATCAACATGTCACAGCTATTTCTAATATTTTGATCGTAGTTCAAAATAGTCAGGGTGCAAAATTTTCAATGGTACACCCTGTATATCCGAAGTTATAATATATGCATATAGGTATGTAGCCTGAAATAGATAGATCTAGAAAAGGATGGAAACCATAGGCAGGTATCAGTTCTAACATTTTGTTGAGTTATCCACAATGTTTCCATCTATTGGCAATTTTTCTAGGATCGCGTGCCCTGCTGTGGTCAATTAGTTCTTTCCTTTCTCCTTGAATGCTCATTTTCAAAACTTAGCAAACAGAAATACTTTTCTAACACACATCTTCAAATATTCGCGTAAATATTTTTTCATTTCAAACTCCCCACGGCTGATTTACCACACTAGATCTCTGCTGGACGAACTACTTAGAAATAAAAACATTTCGAGTTAATTTACAAAATGGCAAAATTGAAGCCCGCTTACAGTTTCCATTTTTGCGTCTTCCGTTCCACACTACATCCGCATGAGCGTGTTTTTGAATTTATGTCCCATGCTATACATGCACATGTCTGATGAAATCAATAAGTAGAAACGTGTATCGTCGGGTTACTCAACATCTTTTTTGTCTTTTTACCTTAACGCTTGCTCATGACATTTTGGCAAATGCTGTTAATGGCAACATTTTCCTAACATGTCCAGTCACCCGTATAAACGTTTCCTTGTTAAAATGAAAAACATTCTTATCAACTCGATTTTAAAAAATAATTAGGTAAAGTTTTCTCAAAAACCTTTATTAACTAATGTACATCTACTTTTTGGCCTTCGCCTCACGTTCAGCTTTCCTTTGGGCAGCCACAGCTTGCTGTTTTTTCGTACTCAAGTTGTGCCTCTTGGAAAACTTCTGGTTCTTCAAGAATTTAGCATCCATCTGAAGAAAATTTTGTCATATTATGCAGGAATCCAAATATAGATATTAAATGCGTGTTTTGTTTTATAAGCAGATGCAGTAACAAACTTAACAAAAGTTCTTCAAACTTTATTTATTCATTAGATATAGTTCTTGGCAATTAACTAAATTTAGAGATAAACTAGTGCCAAGTACATTGATACACTTTGTGCACTATATGTATGTAGCTAAGTTATTGGTAGGGCATGCTTCCTTTCATAATGGGTAGTGGAAAAAACAAACATACTTTGCTTGGAATTAAAATGATTACATGATATTTGGAAAACTTTGAAGGTACATTATTGGAATAGAAACAAAACTGAAAGTAATTTATGTTTTGAGAGCACTTCTTCAATATATTGGCAGCATTGCAGCAACTTTTCTTTTTCTTGCAGAAATCAAATATGAAGAAAAAATAAAGGTTTCTATTTAAATTGAAGGATGATTTACTGTCCACACATTGGTTCACCTTTGTTAATTTAGGCACCCTTTTCCAATTCAATTCAATCATTTTTAAAGAAATAAATAATTGCCTTTAGAAATTCTAATGATCTTTAATAAAAGTAAATTAAGTATTAAAACCTTTTGGTGTCAATGAGTTAACATTATGATTTTAAATAAAAATAACTGGAACCAAAAGGACTCATTTTTTACTTGGAGTTTCTATACAAAATTGTTCACCAGAATGTCCCTTATAATCTCTTTAAGTTAGGAACAACCTTTTTGGAACACCCTATATATTACATGTTACTGAATATGCACTGTGTAATATTATTAATTTAAATTTATACTATGATCATCTATACTATATCATCAATATAGATATGTTATAAAATACATAAAAAATGTATCATCTTATACTTTTTTTGTACTTTATAATGTGTCTACACTGATGACTTCTATAACATGAATTTTTGTTAGGATATATTGAAAACAAATAATATAAATTTATCTAAGACATGCCTCTGATACTTCAAAGCCGACTAGACTTTTTTTCTTATGATTGTAACTAAAAAATATTCCAAAAACTTACCCCTAACGTGGATTCGTGTAAGAATTTCTTGGGCTTTTTGATGCCATTTCTGTGGGCTTTGCGATCTAAAACAAAGTTAAATAAAATAAATGATCCCGTGTGATGTAGAGATTATTTGTTACATACTTTGGTTGTGATTTGTATGATTTTTTGACTTGGCCATAGTTTCTGCTACGTTTTCTGGGTATGAGGGTCCAAAACTCCCAAACTGCAAATGTAAGCAAATAGGTTAGAAGGTTCACTTAAAAAAATCATTTTATTTTAGAAATATAAATAAAATTGATACTCAAAGAAGCCTTTCAGATTTAAACATGAAAATTAATGAAAAAAGTTTGCAGATTACTAAAAAAAAAAGAGATTTTCTTTAAAAATATCGCAAAACTGTTCCGTCATTACCTTCGAAAACTTTAGGAAGAACTAGGGACGGAAATGTATCGACATCGACGCTTTCGCTTTTGAGATACTTCTATCGATTCGGTAATCGGCCTTAAGTAGCCAATAAATAAAATAGGGATACGAATTGGATCTAAAGTAATAGAGATTCATCAATCTCTCCAATAATATTATATAAGAAGGATACCAATAATGAAATGTGAGAGTTAACAAGTAGTATACATAATCTACATTTCAAACCTCTACTCTCGATTCGTTTTGCAAATTTAACGATAGTGCACCGTATTTTATTCTATAGGAATATATAAGAATATGAATTAATTTTTTAGCGACGCTAATTGGTTAAAAAATGTAATTGGCCCCTTTTATTGGACAAACAATTTTATTCGCTTATTTGTAACTATAGAATCGAACCCTGATCCCATCCACAATCGAAATATATTAAAGTTTGAACTGGTTAAAATCGAATGTCGATATCATTTTTTTTTATTAATGGGGAGAGAAACAGAACAAGAGAACATGGTAAAGAGTAAGAACTCAACATACCAGTAGATTATAGATTTTGAAGTAGCCCTGTTACTTGTTTATGATACAATGTGATGATATGAGCACTTTTTTATTTGATAACTTTTGGATCAAAAACCGCAAAAATACAGCGAAATAGGTATTTAGGAACCTCCCCGATGAATAACTTATCGTATATTGTTCTCACTGTCACTGTTTAGCTACAAATCTATACCAAAAATCCATCTACTTCTACCTAAAGTGTTGTGTCGTATTAAGGAATATGTTTCAATGAAATTGGATATGGAACTGGAATGGAATATCCCCTTCAAGACTTTGATATAGAGGAAGAAACCGACTTTCTTCTGGATAATTCGAGTCATGGGAATTATGACATGGATGTCCACACAGCAAAGAATAATCGAAATCCAGTAAGAAAAAGGACATTAAGTAGTGTTTTATGCAGGTGAGTTTTAAACATAGGGTGTCAGATATTCGGTTTTTGCCAAGAAAATTTGATTTAATCTCCAAATTGTTAGGCAGCCTTAATGGTAACAAAACCTATGCACTTCTGCCTTGGTTGTATACACTACCGTTTTCGTACAACTACAAAAATTAGGTCTAATGAATACTTCAGGCTCTGTGTGATTATTATTATTACTTAAGTAAATATTTGTTCTGAGGGTAATTCTTTAAAGGAAGTTGTTATAATACCAACCAAGATATCATACTTTCCACTACATAACTTAAATAAACTCAATACTACAGATCAATCCCAAACTCAGGTTATGTAGTAATATGTCCCCAGTTACTAAGCCAAATATTTTCAGCAATTAGATTAACGAAATAAATTGTAATGTCTTATGATGTGTTACCAGTTCAGACTCTGCATCCCAATCTCATTTTAAGTAAACAAATTGGTGTTTGTTTATAATTTAATAGAAAGAGACAAAGGTAATGCATAAATATGCAAGTATAAAGAGTGATCCCACCTAATAGGTCAATTTTTGTCTACATATTCCTTTTAGAAAAATACTGCTATTTTGTCAAATTTACCTTATATGAAAATTTATCATTTTTGGTACACAAGATGTTAGAAAGTTTCAGTTATTTTTTCTAATTTGGCTTATAGTTCTAACAGTTTTTAAGATATTTAATTAAAATTTGGACCTGAAACTATCCATTAGGCTTTGCTCCTATACTAGACAGAACAAACATACTTTGTCCAGTACTAAAACCAATGCACATTATAAAACATATGATTTCATTGCCAACCCTAACATTCAAAATACGAAATGTTTTCAGAGAGAAATTAGTCTCAGAACAAACAATAATTATGTAGATAAAGTGCAACTAGGACTTAGATCTAAGGGTAACCTGTCTGTTAATGCTTAGTAAAATATTTAAACATGACAAGAACATAAATAATGGAAATGGAAGACAATGTTGGTAACAGGGTGTGGTGTCACCAAATTTGTAGCATATTTGTCCATTTTAATATGTTTTACTTTACTATCCTTATAAGAAATACTGAATTTATCATTCAATCGGAAACACCGTCGAATTTCAACGTTATGATATGCATCTGTTTTAATACTGGCCAATCTATACTGTTACATTTCGTTAGTTGATAGTTCTGACTACTAAAATGTTTTAGTAAAAAGGGGGTGTCTTGCACCATATTTTTACAAATGACTTAATTAAGCTAAACGGCTAAAGGGCAAAATACAGGTGACGCAAAAATGGCTAAATTGAACAGCGAAGTGGATTTTCTAGAATAGAACAGTCTAATGGTATCTGAGCCATCACCCTGTAGATTATAACAACCACTTGGAACGTCTAGTGGAGTCAACCTAAATGAATATTCTTATTTTCAAATTTTAATTAAATATCTCAAAAACTATGAGAGCTATAAGTAAAATTGTTTTAAAAAAATAGAAACTAACACGCTGTATATCAAAAACTGTTAAATTTAGCGTAAGACAAATTTAGCCAACCCATAATATTTTTTAAGAAATAATATGTGGATGAAGTTTGGCCCATTAGCTTGGAATCATTCTGTATAAGCGTGGTAAGTAAATTATTATCTCTCGCAACATACGTGTGAAGTTTGCAAATCGAAATACTGATGAGAGACTTGCAAGCGCACGGCGGTAATACAAGGTACCAAACGCATTATCCACAGTATTTCATTTACAACTAGTTTAATTTTGTGAAATTATTATATTATTGAATTTAATATGGTACCTATATCAATAAAAGAAGTTAACCGTACTCGAGTCAGTGCGGTGGGTGCTACTTATAGCACGATTGTAAGTAACCGAAATTATTGATAACGTTCCGTAAAGTCAAAGGTGACATTTACATAACTGATCGATTGGCTGATTATTGTACGAAGTCGTATAGTTAGAGAAATTGGTAGAATAGTTTGTCAACTGACAACCCTGTATGCTGACAGCGATGGAAATAACAGTACGTCAGCTATCTTTTTTGGCAATTGACATAATACGTCATAAGTCAATAAATTGTAAATTTTGCGTTTTGCTTTATTTCACAAAACAAGAAAGTTATTCATACGTTATAATCTAATTTTCCTGATATATGTACTGTGTTCCAGTTAAACATGTAAGACGTACATTTGTCCGATTGCCAAAAGAGAATCTTCCATTCTAATTGATATGGATGCGGAATCTCAGATTACAATAACAAAAACTTCCAAAGAGGACATTCCCCTCATTTCAAAATCTCGAAATAATTCATCATTAAGGTAAAATAATTAAGCATTTGATTTGTCCTAGAAAAGCACAATAATTAAATCCCTTCAAAAATATGGGTAACCAGTAGTGACCTATTTGATTGACCCCTTTATTCCTAAAGTTTTGCGCTGACCCACCCGTCTTTTGATTATGAAAGTATAATAATAGTTTTTAAACTGATCTACAAAACACTTATCACAATTATTTAAATAGATATTTATGTAACTCTTCAAAAACCCAAATCAGAAATTGATCAAATTCCACAGTACCTTAGATGTTTTTTCTTTATTTTGCTATATAATGAGGAAGTTTTACCTTACATATGTACAGAATTACAGTATCCATAGTTGTTTTCCATGTTTGTGGCGGGGCGTAAAACTCACATTTTATTCCCATATCTGAAAATTGTTCAGATTAGGAGGAACAAGAACAATCATATCAGGGCGTGAAAATGTTTTGTGCTAAAGATGCAAATAATATTTTTTAAATAACAGGGATGATTACACAGTCATGAAATTACATTATTTGTATATTTTCCTTCAAATTGTAAAAATTGTTCTTGTTGATTCTGTATAGAGTTTTTTTTATTAGTCTTTAAAAATGTTTCAAAATTTAAAATTTATTAGTTTCTTTTATTTTTGAGCTCAAAGTGTAAAGGTACCATTTCAGGCAAGTAAATAATTCTATAAATTTATGGGCCGTTCTTGTGATTTTTATGCCTAATTTTTAAATATAATTTTATACTTTGTCATTTAAAAAAACTGTTTTTCTAATGAAAGCTTATTAAAAATTATTTATTTCCCATTTCTCTGGAAAAATTAAGGCATGAGTTTAAAAGCCACTTTGCTGTAACTTAAACTGTTTGGAAGTTATAGGGGATTAAAATGCACAGAAAGTGTCATATTGTAAATATCAATATTTGAAAATACAGTAATGTTCGCTTATAATGAACCCCAAGGGACCGTAGTAAATAGTTCGTTATAACCGAAGTTCGCTATAAGCAATAAATGGTGTTATGATTGTTTTTTTAATTAATACATAACTCACTTTATTTACATACATATATATTTTAAAAAAGTCAACAAGTAACATTCTTCAACTAGTAACCAATTTAAATAATACATATTTGTTAAATTTAACAACACTTTTTAGGAATTAGAAAGAAAAAAATCGCTAATTTTGGTTTGTTTTATTGTGGTGAAATGAATTTCATTTATATGTAATTCCACATGGGCTATTCCATCGAGAACATTTTGTGGAGTATTTCGCGATTGAAGAAATTGACAAATACTAGAAACATATCGAAGTGCTTCTGTGGTTGTAGGAACGGATATTATTTCATTATTCTCATATGCTGCATCTTCGTCTTCCTCATCATCATCATAAGTGTCAGATGCAGAAGACAGACGCAATAATGGCATTATCGTCTAAAAACTCAACGCTCACAAGATTGTCATCCACATGAACAAATTCATGAAAATCGTTGTTGGTTTGAAGAAAATCCTCTTGAATATCGGTTTTATTTTTGCATTGATTTTTTTTAAGCCATTCGACTAATGGTAAGTCATCATCTGAATCAAAATTCTCATTTTCGAGAAAACCGGCATGTCGAAAACAATTTCTAATCGTTTGCTTTGACACCTTTTGCCATGCCATATGAATAAAGCGTATTGCATCCAAAAGAGTAATAATAAATTTTTCCTTACCACTATTCATACAAGATATCATTTCCGAGAGGAGGAGTCGTCAATAATGACTCTTTAGACTATGGATAACACCCTGATCCATGGGTTGTAATTTAGAACTAGTGTTTGGTGGCATAAACACTAACGTAATCCACATCAAATTTTTAACATCGGGATGAGCCGGACAATTATCCACTAACAATATGATTTTTCTTTTTTTACGGCGTAATTCTTCATCCCATTCACGTAATGCATTTATAAAAATCTCTGAATTCATCCATGCCCTTTTATTGGACTTATAAGTTACTGGCAATTGTACAATATTCTTAAAACATCTAGGGTTTTTAGATTTTCCAATTACCAATAACTTTCTTTTTTCGGATCCTGTCAAATTCGCTACAACAAATATAGTGATTCTTTCTTTGGAAAGCTTTCCACCTTCACAGGTTTGCCCTTTAAACTTTAGTGTTCTATCAGGTGTAAGCTTGAAGAATAAACCGGTTTCATCTCCATTGAAGATGTCCTCATCCTTAAAGTTTGACCTAATTATTGGCCATTTGTTTTGCAGCCAGTCATCTACAATGTTCATATCAACTGAAGTCGATTCTCCAGCAATTCTTCCACTCGTAATATTATGCCTTCTTTTGAACCTTTCGATCCAGCTTCTATTAAATTTCGGTTCCTGGTTTCCGGACACCTTACTTGCAAAATCTTCAGCTTTTGATTGTAATATAGCACCGCTAACAATTGCGTTATTATTTCTTTGTTGAGAAAACCATTTTAAGAGTCTTTGGTCAACTTCATAATTATTGGGCTTTTTGATTTTTTTTACATTTGAATGTTGTCCACTTTCGAAGGTTTTTAGGATTGTTTCTTTATTTTTCCAAATTGTTGCAACCTAAAATTACATATGTATAGTCAAATTTTAATTCGTATTAATACTATTTCAAATTACATAATTTATTACAAAGCCGGAAAATTACTGGAATAACAAAAAAAAATATGTGAACATTGCATATTTTATTGTTCTTACCGTTGATTTACTTAATCCCATTTCTGAACAAATTTCACTCTGTTTGGCATGTCTCTGCAACCGTTTAACAATGTCATATTTACAATTTAAAGTTAAAGCTTTACGTTTTTTTTTTTAATGATATAACTCATGATTTTTTTAACGAACGAATTCTTTGAACGCTATCAATATACTGGAACAACTGTGTCGTTTGTGTCAGCAATTTGCTTCAAACGATTTTGGACTTTCCCCGAGAATTGTTTACTTTTCTTCTTTGGGATTTCGGTAAAATCCCGCGTTAAGTTCGTTATAACCGTAAAGTTTTTCTATTCTTCTAAAAATTTAAGGTTCGTTATAAGCGAAAGTTCGTTATAAGCGGGTTCGTTATAAGCGAACATTACTGTAGTTGAAAATTCAAATGAAGAACATGAAGTCATCTTAAAAATTTATGAGGAATTCAAAACTCAAAGCTGCTTTACTACAACTCAAACAGTGTGGAAGTTTTAACTTCCAAAAGTGCAAAAAGTCCGATATTTTAAAATCAAAGTAGTACATAATACATTCCATTTAATGTAAACTTTTGTAAGGTCTAATACATTTTAAAATAATAAATATGAAATTTTGATATAACATCTTTTAAATATTAAACTTGAAAATTGGACTCTAACAAAATGTCAATTTTGGTATAATCAATCTTATAGTATAGCTACAAGAATGGTCTTAATTTCAGTTGCTGGTGCAACCTCTTTCGAAGATGTTGTGGCCCCAAAGAACTAAAATCAAGAACCATCAATTTGGGGAAAGTCACCATTGGGCAGTTCCCCGCGAACGCTATAAGAAACCAGAAATACAACATTATAACTTTCTTGCCCATGGTTCTTTTTCAACAGTTTAAATTTTTTTTAAACTTGTATTTTTTGATTATGGCAACCAGTCAATTTGTTCCTGACATCCGTATTGGATATTTGTACACCTATTGGGGCCCTTTGGTAAGCTTGCATAGGTCAAGAATTTTTGCCATGGGCAAGACATTTTTTTTTATTAGTGTTTTGTCCTTTTTATCACAATATGCCGAGAAGCCATTGATGACCTCAGGAGACATAAAAGGGATCAAGAGGTTAATAATCAAAAATGTAAAAGGTTACTGAAAGATAGGAACAAACCTTTTGAAATTGTTGCCGCTCATAAATTGAAGGTAATTTTTGAAAGCCACAGATGACTATAATCTGTTGAATTTTGGTAACTATAGGTTGGTGATGTAATAATCGTGGACAAAGATGAAAGAGTACCTGCCGATTTAGTGTTATTGCGAACATCCGAGAACAGCGGAACTGTTTTTGTACGAACCGATCAACTTGATGGTGAAACCGACTGGAAATTGAGACTTGCAGTTCCGGCAACTCAGAAACTTGCCAGTGACCACCAGTTGTATGAAATAGATGCCATGATTTATGTGGAAAAACCTCAAAGGGATATTCATTCTTTTATTGGCACCTTTCGAAGGGTATATAATTAATTTATTGTTTTGCAAATAGCTAAAATTCAAATTTTCAGTCTGATTCTCTAAACAATGATGAAGGTTTAGATCTTGAAAATACTTTGTGGACCAATTGTGTTATAGCTTCAGGGCAAGCTACTGGAGTTGTTATTTACACAGGTATATATCTCTATCTCTTGTACTATAAGTTAACATAATTTGAATTTTTTTAGGTCCAGAAACAAGATCAGTAATGAACAACTCGCAACCCAGATCAAAAGTTGGACTTCTTGATATTGAAGTTAATACCATAACTAAACTTTTGTTTGTGGCCGTTATGGGTTTGGCTTTTTTGATGATAGTTTTGAAAGGTTTTAATGGCCCATGGTATAGGTACCTCTTTCGGTTTGTGCTCTTGTTTTCTTATATTATTCCCATAAGGTAATAAAACATATTTTAAAGTTAGCTTTCAGAAACATTTAAAACTTTTTTTTAGTTTGAGGGTTAATCTCGACATGGGAAAATCTTACTATTCGTGGTCAATCGGTAAAGACCCGCATATGCGTGGAACAGCGGTTCGTTGTACGACTATTCCCGAAGAACTGGGAAGAATATCCTATTTGTTGTCGGATAAAACAGGGACTTTGACACAAAACTCCATGGTCTTGAAGCGGTTACACCTCGGGTCGGGATGTTACGCTGGAGACAGTTTTGAGGAGGTAAATCTTATTTGTTGTAGTTAATAATATGGACATCTGCAAATAATACGTATTAAATTGTTTTTACTTTTTTGTGATCTAATTATGTGTAGTTATATTTCCAGATGGTACTAACCTGAATTAACCTGAACTAAATAATAATTGTATTATTAATATCAAGTTCAGAGGTGTCATATTTAATTTGATATTTCAGTTCAGTAATTTTATTATTTTTATATATTATGGAAATCTGATTTATCACTTAGTACACCATAATGGATTATTATTTTTAATATGGTTTATAAATCATTTCATTATCTAGTTTACACTTTGCAGATAAGAAGCGTTGGAGATACGATTTCTATATTTTCTGCCATATAGTTTCACCTATTATTAATTTAATATGGCATTAAGAACTTCAAGGTCTTGTTAATCAATTTTCAATTTTACTACGTATTTACCAGACATAAGGCTTATTATATTTTTCTGCCGTCAGTTAAATGCTTTCACCGCATGGATCAAATGCATATTTGGTGTTAACAGTATTATAGGATTCATTTTTCAAAAAATAGCAGTTTTCTAACATCTCAAGCAAAATTTTCTCCAAAACCAAAAATTTATGCATGAACCATCTCATAAATAATAGTATTGCTGTCACCAGTATGGCAAACAAAATTGATTTGACAGCAGTACTGTTTTTATGAAATCGTTCAAGTACCAGACGTTGTTCAACTGAACCGATTTTCATACAATTGGGCGTTAATCATCATTGAATTTAACGAAAGGATTAACTATAATTTTCAAATTATTTAGGTTAGTAGCGTTTTGCGTACAGCTTATCTGAATAACGGTGAAAGTCCCCTGAACACTGGAGCTCCTACCAAATTTAGACGATCGGAAACGACAAGAGTAAAAGACGCAGTACAGGCTCTTGCTCTCTGTCATAATGTGACACCGACTTATGAGAGTGATAACAATGATTCAGGTAAGAATGCCAGTATAATATCTGTCTCTATTTTTGATATGGTTAATATGTTTCAGGGTCAATTACGTCCGAAACGGAAGCCGATCAACATCTTCAAGCGACTATCAGGGAAGTGACTTATCAAGCTTCCAGTCCTGATGAAGTGGCTCTTGTACATTGGACGCAAGAAGTGGGTTTAACCCTGTTTCGTAGGGACAAGGATTCCATGCAACTTAAAGCACCAGACGGGCGGCTAATGAACTACGCTATTTTGCAAATTTTTCCTTTTACTAGCGAAACAAAGAGAATGGGAATTATTATCAAGGTTAGTAGAATTTGTCTAAATGACCTGATTACTAACTCTAAAATTTTAAGCTATTTATAGTTCTGTTGAAAGAAGACTTAGTCATAAGTAATAAGGAAATGGAAGCATTTGTCTATATTTAATAGTGTGTCTATTAAATCGAACAGATAGTCTGAATGACACATTTTTTTACTTCTTATTATTGTGTTTTACTGCTATGGAACTATGAGACAGACTTTAAAATAATTAAATTAGTGTGTGTTTCTTGTAGGATTTAACTACTGGTGAAATTATGTTCTATTTGAAAGGCGCAGACGTAGTGATGGCCGCCATTGTCCAATATACTGATTGGTTAGATGAAGAAGTGGGCAATATGGCAAGGGATGGGTTAAGAACATTAGTTGTGGCTAAGAAGGTTCTTACTGAGGAACAATATTTCGATTTTGAGGTAATAGTCATGTTTGATGAATAATAAGGAAAACATTGCATTTATAATATTTTCGGCTGTATTTAATATTTTACTATGAATTACAATAATAATAATAAATGTGTCTTTACAGAAACGGTATAACGCTGCCCGACTGTCAACAGTTGACAGAGTCAGTCGAGTTGCCCAAGTAGTTGAATCTCTTGAAAGAGAGATGGAGCTTTTGTGCATCACAGGAGTGGAAGACAAACTGCAGGATAACGTCAGGTATTATAGCCGTTACTCATATAGAAAATAGTATTTTCATTTAATTTTATATATATTATAAATGTTAGAACAACTCTTGAAGTACTAAGGAACGCAGGGATTAAAATCTGGATGCTGACAGGAGATAAGTTAGAAACTGCAACATGTATTGCAAAAAGTTCCCGGCTAGTTTCAAGAACCCAGAGTAAGTATTAGACGGCGATAATTGTTTCTAATGGGGTTTTTGTCTACTTGTATATTTATTTATTATTCTCACTTTTTTTAGGTTTGCATGTGTTTAAAAAGGTTGTGACTAGAACGGATGCCCATTTGGAGTTAAACGCTTTCAGGAAAAAACAGGATTGTGCCTTGGTAATAAGTGGTGAGAGTCTAGAGGTCTGTCTGTCCTATTACCAGCAGGAATTCATGGAGTTGGCTACTGCATCTCCAGCTGTTGTTTGTTGCAGGTGTTCGCCGACGCAGAAAGCACAAGTGGTAGGTATTCTGAATAGACTTTTATCAAAGGATCAGACAACACCTGAAATTGTTACAAATTTATCACTTCACCTTTATTTTTCTATAATAACAAAGTTTTATAGAAATTGCGGTTTTTCATATAGGTTCAGTTAATACAACAACACACGGGAAAACGTACTGCAGCCGTTGGAGATGGAGGAAATGATGTAAGCATGATCCAACAAGCAGATGCAGGCATTGGTATCGAGGGGCGCGAAGGCAAGCAGGCTAGTTTAGCTGGCGATTTCAGGTAATTATTGGTTAAGTATATATATTTCTATATTTACAAAAAAAAATATTTCCTTGAATCATGGCATATTGAAAAGATTTTTATTTTTCCCTAAATTTCAAATAAATTACGGCAAAAATGGATTTTTTTTAAAGCGTACGTAAAAAGTACGTTACTACACATTTACAGAAATGCATGTGGAAAGTTGTACTTTCCTTTGCCGTTGTTTTTTTCCTAAAGGTAATTGCAAGTACTATCAATAACCATCTTTGATTTCTCTCTGCACACATATAGTAGAATGCGTGTCGAAGGTTGATTAGACGAACGACGACGAGCTATTGGCTCTAAATTGGAATCACTTCTCCATTTTTGAGCTGTTTTATATGAACGTAGTCCCGTGATGCGATAGAAAATGGTGGCTGAGCAATGTGAAAATCTGGCAACCAAAGTTTTATTTCTCTTGTTTTATAATTAACAAACAAAATGTTAATTTTAGCATAAAATTGGTAATCTACATTGTCTTTTGATTGATCTTCATATTTTTTATGCACGTGCACAGTACAAAATTAAATTGAGGGAAGAACGTTCTAATATATACTATTGAACTACACGACAACCCCAAAACTCCTAGGCTGAGTAATAATTAACTTATTAATTTTAAGTAATCCTTGTGAATTCATATTAATGTATCTCTTTGAAGTTCCTTAAGTTGTCATAGCAACAAAGACGATTTCGATTGGTATTTATTATGTGTCATCTATCTAACATTTCGTTCTTCTACACCTGAATGATATTTTGAGCAGATAATTGTGTTACAATATACATTACATTCAGTTTGGGATGTTTAGGTCCAGTCAGGGGAAGAATCGAGAGTGAGAAGTAAGTTGGGGGCCGAGGGATAGTCAAGGGTAAATGAAGGGTTAGAGGGTAGTCAGGGACGAAGCGTTGACTAGGCATCTCCAAAGTTTGTGATACGCCAAGTTACTCTAAACCTGACGTTTCAAAGTACTAGTCATGTGCTGGATTCCATGCTAGGAAATACCAAGTCATGTATAAAATAGTAATTATATTAGACCAATTTAAATAAATTTCCCAAGAATTTCTCTTTATAATAAGAAAAGAAACATTCAACCTGCATTGTGTAGTCTATGGTGTATCTTTTTGAATTTGTTTTATTGCAATTGTTAAAGTGCTACGCTACTACTAATAATATTATGATTTTGACATCTGTACATGGGCATTCTTTTTTCACTATGTACTAGGGGTTCTTAAGCGCCAATTAAAATCTTACAAATTTGGCAGTTCAGAATCTATTTTTTTAAATTGATAAATTAAATAATAAATTATAATAATTAAATTGAAAAACAAAAAATAGGGCTTATTTCATTTACGGCCTGGAACTATTATGTGTATTTACACAGACACTAAATGTGTTCTTCCATATTCCTATCATATTATTCAGAATTGTCAATATTTATCAATAATTTAATCGTCGCCTTTTCAGTATTCCACAATTCTCACATCTAGCCAGACTACTGTTGGTTCACGGACGGCGATCCTACAAACGGTCAGCGTCCCTGTCACAGTTTGTGATCCATAGAGGCCTAATTATATCGACAATGCAAGCTGTATTTAGTAGTGTGTTCTACTTGAGTTCCGTAGCGCTCTATCAAGGCTTTCTCATGGTTGGATACGCAACAGTTTATACGATGTTTCCAGTAAGTATATAAAACTATAATAATAAAATTTTGAGGCGCCCTAAAAATTGTGTTTAAGCTCTGGAAATCTAACAAACGGTACCAAAATAACTGAAATCTAAAATCAGTTTTGAAATGTACTTCGTTACAATGTTACATGTCGTTATACGAGTAGCGTGTTACGTGCTGGTCAATGCGCAATGCTTATTTCCTAGATACTATAAAAAATAATTTATGTTGAAAAGTTATCCGATAATAAGTTCATGTGAATGTTTCAATGACAGACTACCTGATTTTAACATTCAAACATGGTATAAAAAATAAAAAAATATTAAAAATGGCTATAGGTCCACCCTTTTGAAAAATTACCAAGTGAATATGTTCCATATGCTTGAAGCGGACTGTTAATTTTCTCTTTTATTTTATTTGGGAATAACGTCTCACACATAAAGAGGAATTGTTGGAGCGGTGGAATAGCACAGTATTGTGAGTTAAAACTTGCAGGAAATCATATTCACCCTTTAGTGCAAGCTCAGGCAAAAGCCGTTGATGTTTCTGTGAAAAATCTGTCATATTCTTCGATATCTAGGAAAACATTGTAATAAAAAAAAGAAAATTAACGTTAATTAATTTCTAAAAACTTTCGATTTACTTCGGTTTACGGCCCCCGCAAAGTAGGGAGGGCTCTTCCAAAAATTGCACTCGCTAAGCACACTATGATGCAGCGGGTGCGGGTACATATTTTTACCAGGGTGCCAGCAAAAGTATTCTCACTAGACGATCATTGAACACTATGCTCCCCTAGACAAGGAAGACCGAACTTATCGAAATGTCCCTATAGGAATTGAATGAATGTTTGCTAACCAGTCGCAGATATATTGTGACGCCATCTATGAGTCATGTAGCCAACTTTATACTACAAAAGTTGTCATTAATGAGATAATGGAATTTAAGTCTAAAATATTTTGGAAAAATAGAATATGAGAGGAAAATGACATAATGTGCCATTTTATTCGGTCAATAATTAATTTAACAGTATTTAAATACTCATGTATGTTGTTGTTCTTGTTCCATTTTCTATCTATTTATTAGAAAACTTATAATAGGGCTGTTTTCTTTAAATTTTTAGTTTATTTAAATTAATTAATAATTTTTCACGCTAATTTATGATACTTAAATTGATAGCGGACATGTAATTGACAATCTCATTTATCCTGTGGTAAAATTTCGTACGTTTATTGATTAAAAAGGAAATTGTTTGTTCTTTTTCTATCAGTCTTTCGAACATTTATGAATATATACAAAAAATGTTAATGTCGAATTTCCATAACTTAATGTCTATTATTTGACAATAAAATATACAAAGATATAATACCTAGGTTCAGAAGAAAAAAAACTTTCGTTTCGGCGAAAATACTAGAATTTACTTGAAAACAACCTATTTCATTTCCTATATTATAATAGAACGACTGTTATTTGAAGAAAACGCTTAAAGTTAATTTTAGAAAAATAAATACAAAAATCGATCTTAATTTTTTTCTTTTCTTTCCTAGGTATTTAGCTTAGTTTTAGATCAGGATGTCAGTCCTGAAATAGCTTTAACATACCCGGAATTGTACAAGGATTTAGCAAAGGGAAGAAGTTTGTCTTACAAAACATTCTTCATTTGGGTGTTAGTGTCAATTTATCAAGGTAAGTGTTAACTATTTTTCAGGATTTTTATTATTTTCATTAATAATTCGTATTATGTACTTATTATCAGTAATAAAAATTCTGTTATATTTTCAGGTGGAGTCATAATGTACGGAGCTCTTCTTCTTTTCGAAGACGAATTTATTCACATAGTTGCAATTAGCTTTACATCACTTATTTTAACGGAACTGATAATGGTGGCCCTAAATATAAGAACATGGCATTGTCTCATGATTCTGGCCGAGTTTTTCTCTCTAGCTCTTTACGGTTTGTCTCTAATTATTTTACATGACTATTTTGGTAAGTAAATGTTTAATTTTTGTTTCGACTACAGCAGTTTCTGAAACATCGTTTTTTACTTTTCAGATGCTGAGTTTATTAAAACCTGGGACTTCTTATGGAAGGTAACCGTAATAACATTAATATCGTGTTTGCCGCTGTACATCCTTAAATTCCTAAGGAAGAAGTTTTCTCCCCCCAGTTACACTAAACTGACTTAATGTTTGAAATGTGATATTTGTGACTCAAATTTTCGTAATGACAAATCGTCAGATATTTTTCGATTAAATTTAATTTAAGGGTAAATTAACGTAAGATCAATTAGCCTCGTAACTTCACCGTGATAGTTTTCTCTAGTAAACCAAATATGTCTTTAGTTTATCTCATCCTTTGTACCTATATTTAGAGCGCTTATAGTTTTTAACTGTTTTTTACTAATAATCCTTAAAGTTTCATTTCTGATTGCGCACGATAACGATCCGCAATGCAGTCAATGATAATCAGAATAAGCTTTTTGTTTTATACTATTACAAATCTCTATATACTTACCTACCTACATAGATGTTAGTATATTTTATTAACAACTACACTTCCAATATATTGTTGATTATACATTTTAATAATTTATTAGAAGATTAACGTAATAAAAATGATAATATATTGTCAAATTTAACAAAACTTGGTTGTTTTGTTCGGTATGAACCAGCCATGTAAACATTTGGGCACAGGACTGGGGGTTTTGAATTCGGCCCTGCCCATCTCGTGAAATGTGTGGGCGTCTAGTACAAGGAGACCTACGTGATTGGTGTCTTCGTAACCCCACACCATAACGGATAATATTATCCCATCATCTTCAAACTAGAAAAAGAAAATTTTCAATGTTTAAGTCAAAAAATTATACACACGTGTCACAAATACAAATCATTTCGTTTTTAAAATTCTCCGAATATGATTTGTGCATCGAAAATTCTAGATAATTTTCAGTGTACTTGTTATATTACATATGATAAAAATTAAAACAAATCTTCAACAAAGATACTCACTTGGCTGTTTGGAGATGGCACAAATATTGGCTCTCCTGGGAAGCAATTTTTCTGTTGCCATGTCTTGCAAGTACGAGTTTTTACATCAACTTTGATAACAGTCCCCGGATTTTCAGCGTCTACATCTGAACTGATGGCGTAAAAGTATCTGTATTTTTTACCTAAAATATATATAAACATGTCTTTAGTCAGAACAATCCAAAGAGAACATAAAATCTTTCTTAAAAATGTTTTATGGAAAAATTAGTTATATAACAAAAAAAACTTTAATAATAGTAGTGTAACCACCGAAGAAGACAGGGGATTAGAAGAGCTCCGAGAATGGTAAAGATTTTAGTCAATCGATTAATCCTAAAGGTACAAACTAAACCAATTAATCTAAACTGTAAAATACTTAATTATACTTTCCAAATTTCGTCGCCGTGGCCTAGATATACAAAAGAGCCTATTAATGGATATAAAATATCTTCAATCCCCTAGCATAAACTTCTAAGATTTCAATCTTAAACTCACCTAAATATTTCTCATAATGAATCCTCGGTGTCTCGCACCCCAAATTGCATAACCTTTCGCCTTTAACATGAATTTCACCACTCGCCAAATACGTAGCTCTGGCTTTAGTGTTTGCCAAAGTTATAAGATTTTCAGCTCCAGAAACATTTTGAGGTAAAGGGTTCATTGGTAGAACAAACCTTACGGGTCTCCCTCTGAACATTTTAGCATAGTCCGGATTATTCTGCATATTCTAAAGTAAATTTGATAATTACGCAATATTGTAGATCTTGGAGTAAATCGGTGTCACACGACTGGACACAGGTGTACAAATGATAGGAATTGTTCGAAATTTAAAGAATTAGATTGGCGCCTGATATGATTGAAAATTAATCGAAAAATAACATTGAAATTAAAAATAGGTGTACAAATTGATCGTCTAATGGAGTATGGTTCGTCAATTTGTGGTAAGTCTAGATACTGTATTCATGCACTCACCCTCATTGTCTCGATATACATACAATCAAGCATAGACGGATCTCTGTACGCACACACATCTAGAATTACATAATCGGAGTCCTCGTACTGATTTATTATATGCAGATAGAAAAATGTCTCCGCTTGAAATCTCCGTTCCAATAAACCAGTTTTTCTGGAAATCACACTAATTTGTGTCTGGAATTAAACGAACAATTGAAATTTGATTACACAAAAAGGTAGTTAAGGTACATTACATATTCATCCCCATACCACCTAAAAGCTCCAGCAAGGGGTTCATTGTGAAACCTGACTGCCATTAGAGCAAGCAAGGAAATGCTTAATGGCTGTTCCACTATTACAAAGTAATTTTCAGTTATTCCTAAAATATTCATGTGATACTGTATTAACGTTATTTAGAACAAAACATTACCAAATGTGTGCATGTAAGATGGATGTAAAGGCCATCTTGCAGGTATAGAAGCCACTATTTTGGCCTTTTCGAACATTGAAGTATTTGAAGCTAAACGGGGGTTAAACTTAAGTGTAGAAATTTCAACTAATATATATTATGAGTACATACGTTCTTCTTTTTTTGGGAAATATATTATACAATGGTACGGTCCAGAAGGATACATTGCCATTCCTATATTGTAAACACTCGCTAAAAATTTATTTTGATAAAATTTAATTAACTGTACAATTGATATAAAATTGCTGACAATGATCTTACAATCTTCCATTACGTGAGGATGAGACGTGTGGTTAACTACGCCGACTGTTTCAGTCAAATCTACACGCTCCAGCGTATCAAGGGTGTCTCTATCTAATTTATGGATAAAAGGGAATTCATTTAAAGCATATATTTCGTCTCCAAAAGGATAGATCGATATCATGGCGTTATCAGACATTCCTGATTTCAGACTAAACATTGTGGTAATTCTAGAAAACAAGCATTTATACTAACTCCCAAACTTTCAGGAAAATTAGTCATTTTTAGGTTCAATTTTTATAAAAATTGCTTAGAAATTACCTCTGGAATATACTATGACATGGATCCGGTATTCCTTTGGTTCCGAACTCGGTGATGACTATTCGGTTTGCTGTCCATATTTTTTTGTATACTTCTGATTGCAGAAATCGGCACTGGTATGTAACGTTTCCGTTTTTAATTGCAAATCTAGGTACGCAAATGAGTTTTTTAATGAAGTTTTGAAATATAAACGTCGCTTTTTGTTTAGAATAATGCATGAAATTTCGTAATAAACGAATTTTTGAAAATTTTATTTACTGAGTCAAAAATTAATTTGTTTAAAATGAATGGTGTTCTAGCTTTTGTTATTGGAAAATTTATTGGGCAAATTGAAGGCCAAAAAGAATTCCAGTCTCACTTACACCAATGAAGCCTTTAACTGCATTTAATATAATGCAATTTAAAGGACAATGTAGCGTGTTTGTCCGAGATCAAAGCAAAAACAAACATAAACATCCTCGGTGCTGCTCACCGCCCGATAATGATCAGACCACCCCACCCATTGTTAAAATGCATTTTAGGTTTTGCGTCTGATGACGCCTTTGAGGGTAAAATTCGGCTAAGGTATCCAATAACATTTTTGGAACTTAAGCTTTTAAACATAACTTTGTTTAAAACGAGTCTCTTTGAGAGTAAATAATTATTTTCACATAGTCGAAAAATCTAAGTAATTGAAAAAGTCGAAAAGTCCAGATAATTTTATCAGGAAAATTGTTTCCATAGAAACGAGGAAATGAAGACCGGGCTTTGATTAGTTTATCAGTTTCCATGGAAATTATTTTCCAAATAAAGTTGTAAGTACTTTGATTTAATGGTTTTTCTGATCATATTGAATTCGCACTAATGCATTATCTTATTAAAAGATATAACTTTTGTGGGGTTACTGTTTTTTGTACACGTTTAAAAATTTAGTATTAAAAGTATTAACAACAAAAGTAATAGCCACTTGTCCTCCAAAAGTCTCACGTTATCAGTCAAATACACACTGCAGGTTCTTTACTTAAATTTCGAATTTGACTATAATTACCTATGGATTAAGGCAGAACTGTCGAACAAATGCTTAAATTCGTCTTCGCCGGCTTTCAAAGAACCGGGCCCGTTTCGTAATAACAAACCATTTAGCCAACTTGGTATGGCGCCTGCAAAAGGGTTCAAATGCTCCTACCAGTATTATTTATTACCATAAAACGTTACCTGTAATTTTGCCTTCTAGGGGCTCAATAATCTCCTTTTCGCATGATCTCAACCATATTCTAAATTCGCAATTTGGGTAATATGGTTCTGAATTATCGTTTTCATCGCCTTTTTTGTTCTGCACCTAATAAACACATTCTCAAAATTAACTCTTATAAATATTACCTAATTTAATAATACTCACCTCTTTTTCTGTGAAGTCTAATTTCTTTTTGGTAGGTAAAGGTGACCATGAAAAAACAGGAGTTGCAATTCCCGATTTATTATCGAGTTTTCCTTTCAGCTTCTCGTCCATTTGATAATGAAATAAATTACGCAAATTTGCTTAAATTCCGTTTAAAGGAGAAATAATGTAGGTTACAGAACACGATTTATACTTCGAAACGTTTCTGCTTTAGATAATGCTATAATTCAATTTAAAGTTGACCTAGGTCGGAGCGGCAGAATAGTAAAATCAATATTTGCCAGGTTTACGTTAAATGCAAGCCGGTAAGCAATTTTAGTTGAACTTGAAAAGTTGTTCTAGGTCAGGCGTCCCCAATCTCTAAGCTGAACATGCAGTAGGTTCCCTTTATAATTAAAATTAGATCTTCTAAATGTAGGTTTCTCAAAATGAAAATGAAAGTCTCTTATAACAAAAGATGTTTATTAACTTAATAATGTACACAATGTTACACAACAAAAAAGAAGTAAAAAATCGAGATTGAATTGGTAATCTTAACTTCCCTTGGAATACTTTTTCCAGAATTTTTTGACATCATCATGTGCGTTTTTGTGTATAACAAGAGTACGTTTCTCTTTGTTGCACCAAATAAGTACACCGTTTGATTGGGCATATTCCTTTAGAACATTAAAATCAGCCTAAAATAAATATAGACAAATGGATTTTGCAATTTACAGTATGTGTCGATTATTTGTATATCTTATATCGTTCCGTGTAGGAAACTTTTAGGTAGATTTCAGAGAAGTTGAATAGATAGAGGGTGGACTTTTATGAGGATACAGGTTATCGGAATTTTGAAAAACATGATGAAGTAAATGGAGAAAGATTTTAACAAAGTTGACAGAAAGCCACTGGCAAATAAATTTGTGGCATAAGGTTTTTGAAGAATTCTGAAAGAATCTTAATAAAACGTTTTTAAATTGCTGAAATTTTTTTATTCTCAAAACGTTTTTAAAGTTACTTTTAAAATTAAGTCACTTCAAATTTTTCGCTACATGAATTGAAGCGATTAAATTTATAGGATGAGTTAAGAGTGGCATGTATATCTTTTTTAAAATTGAGATAACAACATACAATACAGGGTACTTTCTACAAGCAAGATTCACACTTAAACTTACCTGAGATAAAAATTGACTATACAAAACTCCTTCGTGATAAGTCAACCTATTTCTTTCCAATTCCCATAGTTTTATTTGATCAACCACAGTCGGAGGCAGAGGCTGTTTCGCCTCAGCCATCAGCATTTGCTGATGAGCATGCTGCTTGAGGTAGCCAATTATTTGGTCGGCAGTAATACCGCCGCGCAGGGCCTGCCTTATTGAATCACGAGTTATCACCCCTACTACTAAATTTGGAAATCTGACAAAAGTAAAAAATTATTTGCAATATAAAAGTTCATTAATTGTGTGATTACCTATACATAAGTTCAGTAAATAAGGCGATTAGCGCCACCTGTAAATTTGAGTCTGTATATGCATATACCCTGTAATTCGTTTCTACAACGATGTAGCCCTTGGGGCTATCCTCCTCAAGAACTGGTACATTTTTATTATGACTACTTGTTATGTTTAACGCTAATCTAGTAGGATAAAATCGCCCTGCTTTACGCTGAAACGAAATTGGAAAATATACAGTGAATATTTACAAAGTATTTCATAGTAGGTACCTTTCTTTGGTAGACTAAACCAAATTCTCTTAAGTGCTGCAGGAAAACTAAAAGCCCTGGACTCATTCCTTCAGTACTATAGTCCTATAAAAAATGAATGAAAAAGCATTATAGTGAATAATTGCTCCTTACGTATGTACCTTTCCTAACGTGCTAAAACTGAGTTGAAATAAAAAAGTTAAGCACTCGACTAAGTCCAATCCTCTTTGCTCAACAGTATCGAGGTATTGGAGTAAAAAGTGCCACACTTGGGCATGCCTGTCAAGAAGTAAAAATTGGAAGCCCTGTCTTGTAATCACAGGACTACCATCTTCTTCATCCCTAACAAAAATATTTCCAAGCTATTAAAGAATTCAATTTCTTTTAGGATGAACTGACCTTTTCATGAGGCCGGCATGAAGCAAAATTCTGACTGCATCTGCAGATATACCTTCTTGCTGTTGAGAACCGACCATATAATGTAGAACACACTCCCATCTTTCCGACGAGTACGAATCTAAAAAGTTTGTATCCCGAGCATTTTTATCGACTTCTAGTGCTGACGACATACTCCATGGTTTACCGCTAAAAACACGTTAAATAAAATAGGTAAATTAAGCAATGTCTGAATTTTTTGTAACTAGTGAGATATAATATTTAAATGTCTCCTACCTACTTACCCGCCTAACAATGCAATCTTCAGGTTTCTTTTAAACGTTGGAGAGAGCATCCAACCGATTAAGCCGCCAGGCAATGAGTCTTCGATCCAAACATTCAGCTCAGTCAAAACTTTAGTCACATAATGATGATCTCTGAACAAAATTTGCCGAATTTTATTTTCAATTGTTATAGTAATATAGACAGGTGTAACCTTTTTATCATCAAATATGAAGTTTTTACCAAACTTTCTAGGCAACATTATGAAATATTTGGAAGAACATTGAATTAAATTGAAAATTACTCCACAGAAGTGATTTGTATTTTTAAATTGTCAACATGTATATTTTTAAATTAAGACAAACATTTCCTTTATGATGGAGCGATTTTTGCAATGTTGTTTTGAAACTAAATATTGACCAGGTAGGTTAATCTAAATGTTAATTTTATAAAGAATATGCTCCCCTCTGCACATAGTCAGATGTCCCGCAACTGCAACAGCCAAACTTAAAAATAGATTCATCAAAATGAGATAAAAAAAGTTCATATTAATAAAGTTAATCCAACACTTCAATGCCAAGACTCAGGAAATAATATATTTAATATTTTCTATTTTTTTTCATAAACGTCCGATCTATTTTGGAGATAGTTAACTTACATTTTGTATGTAGACTATTCTTACAAATCCATACGTAAATTTGAAAAATGATAGTAAAAATTTATAGGGCAAGTATCTTATCAAAAAACGTATTTTTGTTTTCAAGTTAGCAAATATGTTAAAGAAAACTACCATTGTTTCAACATACCTACGTCCTACAATTCCTTTGAGCACTCCGTAAAAAAGAATACCATATTTTTAGCACATTTAGATCCTATAATTCCTATGCATGTCCCAAAACAAAAATAAGTAACGTTTTAAAATAAACACATTCTGAAATACCCACTGCACAGAATAAAAAAAAATCTTATTATAGTGGAGCAACAAAAAAAGGGGATAAAGCACATTTTATACACTCACTTTCACATGAAATGCACCACCCAGTAATAATAATAATTAAGTCTTGTAATTTTGGCAAAATAATGCTTCATAATAGAGTATCAAATGATCAGACTTTCAGTTAAAAGATACAACATTTGATAATGAAAAAATTAATAATAAGTGACATCGCCTCGTACGGCAATGCAAGCACGTACTCTTCGCGGTATGCTTTGCAACAAATGATCAATATCTTCCTGGGGTATTTCATTCCATGCTACCTCAAGATGATGTCGTAGGTCATCCACATTGTTTGGAGGCATCGGTAAATTTCGAAGACGGTGACTCATCATATCCCAAAGATGTTCGATGAGCGATAGGTCCGGTGACCGTGCAGGCCAAGGCAGTATTTCCAATTGTGCTTCTTCCAGGTATCGTCGAGTAATGTTCGCACTATGTGGTCTTGCATTATCTTGTTGGATTTGGTAAAGTTTGCATGAAAGGTACTAATACTGGCCTCAGAACATTGTCAATGTAGCGACGTGCGTTTAGGGTGCCTGGAACGAACACAAGAGAAGATCTTCGGCCAACACATATCGCACCCTAGACCATAACACTATGTGTTAAAGCTGTGTGGCGCCTTTCAGAAAATTGCAAATTTCTTCTTTCACCTCGGTTCGTCTGACTCTTCTACGACCATCATTGATCCATAAACAAAATCGCGACTCGTCACTGAAGACGATATTGTTCCACTCATGATTCCAATCAATTCGTTCTTGACACCAGGCCAATCTGGAAGCTTGGTGTTGGACGGTTAGTGGCAGTCGTAGATTTGGGCGGTATGAATGCAGGCCAAAAGACGAAATTCTTCTGTAAACTGTTGCCATCGACACCCGACGATTTAGAGCTCCCATCCAATCTACTGCAACAGATATTGTTATTTGAAATCGATCACCAATGGCCATCCGTCTAAGAAGTCGATCTTCACGTGCGTTGCTGCTACGGGGAGGACGTCCAGCTGGACGATGTCGCTGAACCCTCTCTTCAGACCACGAAGACCATATTCTCGCAATCGTGGTGTGGTTCCGATTCATTCTTCGGACAATCTCACGAAAAGAAAATCCACCCTCCTTCATGCCGATAATTCGCCCTCTATCAAAATCCGAAACGTGGGAAACATTTCGACGCTGTCTCACTGGGGGCATTTTGAGATGTCTTGTTCACAGTTCAACAACAAAATAAACTGATATTTCCATGTAAATATTATTTTATTTATTTACAATTGAATAAAAATCTAATAGGTCGACGACAAAAAAAACACTAGCATTCTTTCTTTTTTACTGAAAGTCTGATCATTTGATACTCTATTATGAAGCATTATTTTGCCAAAATTACAAGACTTAATTATTATTATTGCTGGGTGCATTTCATGTGAAAGTGAGTGTATAATGTAACCATTACTCAATCATGTGTAGTTATATACTATAACCATTTAAGTAAAACTTAGGTAAATATCTAAATTAAGAAAATAAAATCTTTCCATTTTGCACTTTTCCATAAGTAATATAATAAACCATAGATAATATCTGTCTCAAAAAAATGTTAAGTGAATATATTGCCAAATGTTACTGTTACTTACTTTGAAAAAGTTTGGCTACCCCAGGAAGCCACCACAGCTTGAGGCACTGGCTGTTCTACAAAAAGAATTCTTATCACATACTGCCGGGCCAACTCTGGAAGCTCCCTGTAATTAAATAGGATTCATCTACTGGGGCTTAAAAGGTACTTCAATTCCAGTATTACAAATGTTAAAACAAATACTGCAGGTAAGTGCTTCAAACTGGTAAATTGAATGCTGAAGTACTGTACCTTATCCCTATAGTACACAAAATATACCAAAAACTGTATTACTCAATTAATTGGCAAATCCAAGAGGGAGGGGGCTGCACTGCAGGTGCGTCCTTGGACCCCCATACCCCAAGAAATCTTTGTTAATAAATATTTTGGGAAAAAATTGTTTTTTCTTGCGTTGACTATGCCCATATTATTTATCCTTGATAAGAAATAAAATAAACTTGCATACTTGCAAAAATTTACACTATGAAAAAAATTTCTACTTATTTAAGAATATTATTTCGATATGAGTGCACTATTTAATCAACTCTCCTGAATCCACAACTAATTCAACTTTTATATTTGAATAGATCCATCAAGTAGTAAATATAACAAGCCAGGAAACAAGTTTCTTTACATATATGCAAATACATTTATTAGACTGCTTTCTAAATGCAATAAACCTGTTATCCCATAGTTTACCACAGATTAACGTATTCATAAGCCCCTATCTTACCAATATTTCTATTAAGTTAAAATTTAGTTTTTTTGCTATAGACATAATGAATTTTCTACATATTTTCCTACTTCACCCTAATTAGTTTATTTGTATTCCTGTAAATTGTTGTTTTGCAACCAATGAGGTACTGAAACTTAGCCCTTAAAAGTTGTCATTTGATGTGAACAAACAAATTACACATTACAGAAACTTACCTATAAACAGCTAAACAAATAGCAGGATGATTGTAAAGTCTTTCTAAAACACTTTGGGGCAAAGTCTTCAAATACTCGTAGAGATTCTTACACTCCAAATTTGATTGGGTTATAACAGTTGAGATTTCTTGTTTGGAGCTTCCAATACCATTGTTGGCCATTTAAATCTAGTGTCTAGTGTTAAATGTTAAATATTATATTGTACTGACTATTCGGGGCCCTTTTGAAGAATTTTTGAGTATATCATAGGTTAGAAAAACTGCGGTTTCACAATCCGGTTATTCACATAGGCAATAAATTAGATAAAACTTTGATTGAACTAATGGTTCACTCATGAGAAGTTACAGAAATGAGTTAATGAATAAAAATTGATTTTTAGGAATTCAATCTCCGTTCAAAATTTTGTTTATTTTCCTAAGAATTGGAAAATAGAAAATTTGGGGAAAAATTGGGATTTGACATTGACATTGACTTCTTTCAACGATGATAGGAAATTTCAATTATGAAGTGAACAAGCTTTTGTGATATCTTCCGTGCCCTTCTCTGACATGACAACCACATCCACCTTAATATGGAACGAGCCAAGAGGGATGCTTGTCATTATCCATCCTAAATCTCAAAAAGAAATTAAAGTATTACACCTCTTGAATCCCATGATGTTCGTGATGATTTTAAGGGCGCACAGCATTTTCCATATTTAAAGGACTTTCAACCCTTGGTGTTAAAAATGGAAATATCAAAATAATTATATCTCAAAGGAGGAATAATTAGTTTCTTTAAAGAAAGAAACTAATTATTTCTGGACAGATTAGGTCAGATCAGCTCTACTTTCTTACAATACATCAACACTTGACATATGTCATATTATGTCTGGCATTCCTGGACTTCTCTATTTCCCATCATTCTTTCCCATTACTTCAGACATCACACGTCATTTTATCATTTTGCCAGCCAGACTGCCAGACGGCAGACATCCGTCAGAAACTCATTTAAGGCAGAAAAAAGTTTTGATCTGATATCTTGTATTCTGTGACTGGGTGCCGAAGTTTGAAGTTATAAAGAACTAGAATATGGATTTAGTGAAGTCTATTCTTTTTCAATCTAATGAAAATCTCACAGAAAATGCCACGAATAAAACAGAGAAAACCCCAGGTACCCCCGAAGGGATGGCAGTAGCATATGGTTGTATCGTTTTCATGGCAATGCTTCCTATAATATTCGGTTCATACCGATCTGTGTCTTACCATAAGGAGAAGGTATGAAATTGTGTACTTACAAATATAAGCACAATATATTTGTATTTTGCCCCATTATTTTTGTGTTTGTCCACATAAAGCGAAGGATTACACTAGGAGTCCTTGATGCAGGTTATGGCAGAACTTTCCCAAACCAATATTAGAGTGAAACTCCTCTAAAATCGGTATTTTATAAAAAGATCTGCCTTCCTGCCATCATTATCACTCAAATTTTGGTTTGGTAAGTTCTACCTTAATCTCCGATCTCTTCAACCGGTCAACTCACCTACTATGTGATAACTCACTTCATAGCTTATGTATGCTGTATGCCCAAGAATAAAATGGACAACAAAATATATTAATTACTGCTGTGAAAGTAGGCTGATTTAGCCCAACATAGCTGTGCAAAATTGCTTCATTTTCATAATAAAGGCCTTTGAAATTGAATCAAAAAGCAGGTTTTTCTTATTTAGTTCTGAAATGCCCTGTAGAATTTTGTTCAAATCAGTAAATTAGTCTGGATTGATAATATGGTGCTACAGAAACTCCCCATCTATTGGGTTTACAAAAAATTATTTAAATGTGGTTAAATTTAATGTTAGACAAGTAGCAATTTAATCCTTTTTGTCATTTTTAGCCCATAACCAGCATTCTTCTTTTTTTTTTAACTCCTTGTTTTTAAATTTCCCTTATGTTTCAACATCTTTATAAATTTAAGTCACATTTTGACTCTTAATTTTATTTAATCTGTATTTAAATATCAGAACGTCATTTTTAAAATTTTGAACAATTATTAAACAAAACAATTTAATTTTCATTCATTTAGAAATGCATATACCTGGTAAAAATTAAAAAATTGATTAATTGAATTTCTTTTAATGTATTTAAATGGTACACTATTTGGGAAGTTTTTTATTTAGGCTGTAACAAGTAAATTATGCAATTTCCTTGTGTACCTAAGAAAAAAAGAAATTACCAATGTGAATTGATTCAAAAAACCTTTAATAGCTTAGGGCCAATTCAAATTCATTCATTGAAGGACTCAATTCTCATTTAGAAAGATTTAAATTGCTCTACAATTGGTTCAGGATTTGAAACTAAATAAAAATATTTAAAAAATTATAACAAATTTTAGAACAATTCTTAAGAAAGGAACAGCAAGTTATTAATTTAAAAAATCTTTGCTTTAAGTTTATTTGGTTATTTCAATGGTATGTCAATGAAATCAGATTTTTAAGCATGACTCTTTTTATTTTAGAAGCCGGAGAAAATGACAAAGAAAGATGCTGCTATGTTCCCATTTATGGCGTCTGGCGCCCTTTTCGCACTTTATATAGTCTTTAAATTGTTTTCCAAGGAATATATCAACCTTTTGTTAACCGGCTATTTCTTCTTCTTAGGAGTATTAGCCCTTACTCATGTATTAAGGTACCTTGAAGTGATTATGAGTAATTTTTTATATTGGGTGTTTTACGTTTTACAGCCCTATTATAGGTAAATTAGTTCCTGCTGCGATACCAAACATTCCATATCATGTAATGTTTAAACAAGGAGAAGGGGAAGCTGCTCAATATTTAATCGATTATCGTTTTTCAACCTACGATGTTGTCTCTCTAGCTGGATGCTCTTTGGTTGGGGCATGGTATCTTATACAAAAGCACTGGGTGGCTAATAATTTATTCGGTCTGGCTTTTGCCTTGAATGCAGTCGAACTTCTACACTTGAATAACGTCGCTACTGGGTGTATTTTGTTATCTGGCCTGTTTGTCTATGACATATTTTGGGTGTTTGGAACTGATGTCATGGTAACTGTGGCGAAGAGCTTTGAGGCGCCAATTAAACGTAAATCCAAATTTAAAGTACTTTTCAGCAAATCTTGTGACTTTAATAATTTTAGTGGTATTTCCTCAAGACATTCTCACCAATGGTTTATCCGCTAACAATTTCGCAATGTTAGGACTGGGAGATATAGTAATTCCAGGAATCTTCATCGCTCTGTTGTTAAGATTCGATCACAGTTTGAAACGCAAAACGAAGACCTATTTCCACGCCACCATGGTTGCATATTTTATGGGATTAATGGCGACTATCTTCGTTATGCACGTTTTTAAACACGCCCAACCTGCTTTGCTATATCTGGTACCAGCTTGTCTTGGAACACCCATGGCTCTTGCTTTAGTGAAGGGAGATTTGGCGGCGCTCTTCAAGTAAGTAATTTGTTTTCAGTGAAATGATTTTTTCTAATTTTGTTATTATAAAATGCTATATTGTATAATTCATACTGTATTGCCGAACGAGTCAAGTGAGATTTCGCTAAATCTTACTCTTGCACGAAGGAAAATTACTGGATTGGCAACAGTGGATCCCATAATCGGCCCACTTGTTCACCCGATCTGACTCTGATTGACTTCTCAATATTAAGATTTCTTAAAAATAAAGTAACACAGTATAAAACAGCACCCTCCGACTTGGTCGATTTGACTTTAAAAACTATAAGAGCATGTGATAAAGTTACTTCAACAATGTTGCAGAAAAAAACATAAACAATGCGCAGATGCCTTCAGCAAATAATGTAAACCATTTTTGATTTTTTATATAATAATTGATAATTTGCCATGTATGTTATGTTTTAAAATTTAAGATTAACTATACATATACAGCTAACATTAATTACATTTTGATGATTTGGCGTACTTATCAGGTATGATGTGTTGTAGTTCTTAGCATGACGAAATTTAAAAAAATCTTAAAAAAGTGGAAAGTTTTGACGATGAATTTTTAACTCATGAAACTTCCGAAATTAGAATCAGTGATTCATGATTCATGGTTGGATAGCAAATTAAGTAATCTTAGGTTTAAGAGTAAAAAAAACAGGTTTGTTAAAAAAAGGTGTGCTAGTACCAGTATTTTGAGAGTTAATCACTATTTTGAAAAAGTGATACGTTCCTCCTATAGAACTAGACTTCTAATAAAACTTGGAGTCTAACAATGAACAAGATCGTTTATTAAATGACTCGAAATGTACTTGTCCATGTTTACTTCATTTGAAATGAAATGTACTATTTTTGGATATTTTTTTGTTACCTGTAAGGGAAAAACACTTCTGATAAGGTGTACATTAAACGGTTCTCCTGTATGTGTGAAACCATCAAGCAGGAAGATTTTTTTTCATAGTCAGTATTCATTTCACAGAAATTGTGTACAGTGTTGCGAAAGTTGTTGTCCTACTGTAACTTCAATGGTCTGAAATACTCCACATTTACAATGAAATTGTATAGAATTCCCGCTTAGTCTTTATGTTAAACTTTTAATATCGTTTTAGATACGAAGATGCTCATGACGAAAAAGAGGAGGAAAAGACAAAGGAAATCAAAGAGAGCAAACAACAACCTGCTCCTAAGAAGGAAAAAGTGAAATAAATAAACCTGAAAGTATTGAAAACTATCCCACCACTTTTTTATTGCAATTTGTGACCAATGTGTATGTAAATTAAGAACTAAAGAATTATTGGAAATTTGTATGAATATGCCAAAAAAAGAAATTACCATTATTTTTAAACAAAGATCTTTTGATTGACTGTCACTTGTCAATGGTAAGTCATTTTTTCTGAATACATTTGGATAAAAAAAATTATGTCTCCAAAAGGAAACCCAATTTCATTAACAGTTACCATTTCAGTTATTTGTGGAGAGCCAATTTCACTTGTCAACTACAAAAAACTTTCATGGATTGAGTTAATGAAATTTGGATGTTTGTCTAACATGTGCCTATTTACTACCAAATTATTCAGAAGTAAATATCAAAAAAAGACTTTTTCTTCTGTCTAATATTGTTTCAAAAACTTTTTCGAAAAAAAGTAGCTTAGTTCTCCCATTAAACTTAAATTATTGCCAAAAAAAACTTAAAAGTTGAATTAAGAGAGTCGTAATAAAATGACTGATCTTTGTAATATGGCTCAATTCCATTTAAAGGGCATTCAAAAGTTAATTAAATATTTGCAGTCAATTCCTTTCTATTTTATATAAATACAAATTGAAAGATATTTGACTAGCAAATTATTATCTTGATTCCAAAATCCTTACTACAACAAATTATTTTTGTGATTAATATTTCCACATTTGTTTAGAGACTGAATTAATTACTTAAGACAGAAATTGTGTTTACAAGTTGCAGTTTAATTGATTACTTTTATCCTCTAGTCCGTCTTTTCTAAAATAGTTCATATACCCTACTTGTGATATCTTTCCAGAAATACTTGAAAGTTCCATGTTTAGTGAAGAGTACGAAAAAGTACTAAACTAATGTTTCTAAATTATCATATATCTTCCAATTTTGTATTTCATGTAGTGTTTTTTTTTTAAAGATTGTAATGTTACCTCCTAGGGTTATTTTCTTAGCTTAGTTACTTAAAGTTAGTAGAGTTTTTATTGCGAATTTCCTGGAAATTGCGCTAGGGGTAATAAATACTCTTGTCATTCATTAATAGATCTTTTGATATTCTTCAAACTATGTATTAGATTCATTTTGTTTTTTATTTTCTATTAAAAAGTTTCACGTCACAAGAGTAGTTTTATTCACAATAAGAAAAGTCCTTTAAGTCATGTAATGGATTACGTTTTAATATTGTGGTCACACATATTTGCAAAGCATTAAACCTATATTTTAACTTTTAGTTCCAATATCATAGACATCAACAATGCGGAATAGTAGAAATTTAGGATCAGAACTATGTGTTGGAAAGAAAACCGTGTTGTATCATGTGACCAAATCCTTCCACTGTGATCATTGAGAAAAGTAAATTCAGTACGCTTATATCAAAATTTTTTTATTAAGCACATGAAATACAAATAAAAAAAGTAAAGAGACCTTATATTACTCAAATGACTTAGAAGTAATATCGGGCATGTCCTTGATACCATTTTTGTCGATAATTTGGACCTTGAAGTTGGGCAAATTAATGATCAGTCTCTTATGAACTTCCTGAACGCATTTTTTCATTAAATCATATCCCTGTTCCTGGGTCATGTTTTTTAAATAGTTGCGATCCATTATGGAGAGGGAGAAGTAACCACCATATCCATGAGCAGCATAATCTAGTTTTGCCACTGACGCCAGATAATCCATGTAGTAGAGCTGAGGACCTTCTTTATCATCGTAACCAGCCAAAAGGAGATTTACCATATATGCAGACTGTAATAAAATTTAAATTATGACAATTTATCAGGCAAAATTATAATGACTATTGGTAGATATTCTTAAAAATTTTTGTGTTGGCATATCATATAACTTTTTAAATACAGCCATGAAAAATGGAATAATTAGCCCGTGATATCCAATGTTTTTTTAAAATTATTCAAAGACCTGAATAACATTTCAAGCACCTCAGATACATTTAAATTGGTTGATTGAGTTTGAAAATTATCATTACTTTTTACTAATATTTGTTATTTGCACAACATGCTTAATTACTATAAAAAGTTGAAAAAAACTAATGTTTTAGTTTTAAAAAAAAAGTTACTTGATTTTTAAGGTGTGTCTAGAGCAAAACTTAAAAAAGGGCTAGTTTTTACCTTTAACTAGGAAAGTAGTTGTTGATAAACAGTTGGTAAGTAATGGAAATTTTAGTTTTGTAAGAAAAATGTAATGAAAATACTATAGCCTTACGACTATCTCTCCCAAAAAAAAATTCCACAAAAATTCTTAGAAATAGAAATGCCAATTACAATAAATCAAATCAATTTAATTTATTGCATAATGTTCGAATTCGGTTTTTAAAAATTTCCGGGGAAAAACTTTCTTCCCAACCGGAACTTATTGACTCTTTCAAAAAGCAGTTAAAAAATAAAATGCAGAAACTTGGAATTACATTAAATCAACTTTATAATGCTGACGAAACGGGCTTATACTGGAAACTTCTACCGGACAAAACATTTGTTTCATCTGCAGAAAAAACAGCGCCGAGACGAAAGACTGAAAAACAACGAATAGCAACAGTTTGCATAAATGCTACTGGAAGACATAAAGTAAAACCATTAGTTATCGGTAAGGCTGCCAACCCAAGGTCATTTAAAAACTTTACTTGCCCTCTTGATTATGAACACTCCAAGACCGCTTAGATGACTGCATACATTTTTAAAAAATGGTTCCATCATTCCTTTGTACCTCAGGTAAATTTTGTTGTGTATTTTTCTTGAAATCGTAGCATGAATTTGCGTATTCCTTTACAGGTTACACGTTTTTTGTCAAATAAAGGGCTCCCAATAAAAGCCTTACTTCTGTTAGATAACGCGCCATCTCATTCAAACGAAGAAGAATTAAAGAGCGAAGATGGACAGATAGTAACAATGTTTCTTCCACCTAACGTTACGCCGCTTATCCAACCTATGGATCAAAATGTTATTAGGCTTACAAAATTATATTACAGGAATAGCCTTCTTGCTGATGTTATAGCAAGTAATTCAAACATAACTGATACATTGAAAAACTTGACTATTAAGGAAGGTGTTGTCAACTTAACGGCTGCATGGAATCGACTCGATTCACAAATTATTGCAAAATGTTGGAGAAATATTTTAGAGAACACTGAAATGTCCGAGGATGACGATGATGAATTAACTCTTTCTGTTTTAAAACGTCGATGGGACAATGATAAGGCAGGCTTAATCTCCAAATCCTGTGATCTTCTAAATACACTAGCACCACAAGTAAGGGATTTATCTTTACAATTTAAATCTGTTATTACATATGTAATTTATGTATATTTGTAGGCCACATTCAAGGAAACTGATGTATTGGAATGGAATGATGCTGACAAAGAATGTGAAAACAACCAAGAAGAATGTGAAGTTCATGTAGTCGAGAATTTTCAAGAAATGTCAAGTAAAGTGTCACTGGACAGCGCTATAACTGCATTAAATATTGCAATCCAGCGGGCAGAATATAGTGGTGTGGACTTCACAGACCTCATAGCTTTAAAAAGACTAAAAGAAACAGCCCTTGTGCAAAAAATTACAAATCCTAAGAAGCAAACTAAAATTTCAGACTTTTTTGTCACCCAATAATCTGTTTTTCACTCTATTTAGATTAACCCCCGATTACATAAATAAATCGCTAACGTGAACGTGCACTGTTTTATTTTGTTCACGGTATTGAGTGTCTACTGTATTTAGGTTGGAATTGTAAATAATTAATGTGGCCTATATTTCTATCAGGATGATTTACTGGTGAAGAGTTTCAAAACTTTTTCACTCAAATTTTACCTGTCTTTTTAATGCATGTGCCATTGGTAACAACAAATGATTTATATATCACTAGATATCAGCACGTTTTAACTTGGTTAGTGATACAAAGTTGGACAATCTTTGCTTTATACAAATGTCATTTGTACCTTTATAAGTTATTTCAAATACCAATTCAAGAAATCCATCAAGAATTTACTTGAGGGTTAAAGGAGACATAAAAGGTTTTTCTCATAATCAGGTTTTGTGAGTCTGCCAAGGTTTCTGATTTACCATTAGGTTTTACATTACTGCTACAACTTACCCTAGTTCGGAGAGTGTCAGCCAAAATCCTCCGGGTAAAGGAGGATGCTTCCCGAGGGCTTAGCTCATATGTATTTCTCATTTTATAAAGTTGAATGTTTTTAGCAATATATTCAGCAAACTGAGTGGTATCCCCTGACTCCCCCGAGACTGCCATTACCAGCTTGTTAGACAATTTAAAGAGCTTGTTCTCGTCTGGGAGAATTAAATAATATAAACTTTATTATAACGTTTCCTAGACAAGTTATTATACATACCAGACTTCATAACCATTATGCTGTGAGCCGCTGTTCGGTCGGCAGCAATTATTACAAAATCGTTGAATTTTATCCCTAAAAGGCATTCCATTTTGTGTTAATTGTATTTCAGGGTTTTAAAGTTTAAAAAATTAACAAAAAACTGCTTGGTAATAATTTTCTTGCTTTGTAATTTTACGAAATTAGGTTATGTTTTAGTTTTACATTTGACAGTGACGGTACAGAAATAAATTTTGCGCGTTTGCCAATTATCGCTCTTATGTCCATTTTCTTTTTTATTTCTCTGTTATTAATTCTTTTTTGTTACTACATTTACATGCACTTATTTTGCAAGGCAAATTGAATAAATGCAATGGAATTATGTTCTTATTAAGTCAAGAGAAACTATTAATTAAAATGACAAAATACAAGTTATATGGAAAAAATGATAAATATGGCACCTATCTGTTTTAAGGGGTTTTCAGAAAAACACGTCTAGATTGGATTGATCTCGATCGGCTCACTTTCAATCAATCGGATTGGTGGGTTGTCATCGGAGATCAATTCTATTGGTTGAAAATCAGCTGATAGGGATCAATTCGATCTAGATCATCGTTTATGAAAAGGGCTTTAGTGTACACAATTCCTTGTAAAATATTCTGAAGTTTATCCATTTGGACTGTTTTTTTTAAATATCAAGTACCACTAATTTATTGCGCAGTTCATTGTTAAAACTTTCATTTTTCATTGCCAATTTGTTGACAGAGCTTGAAAAGGTTGTCTTGTGCACTTTGTGCTAACAAAGGAATGTTTTAACTGTAACAGAGGTGAGTTCAAAGTTTTTAATAGTTTTACTTAAATACAACAAACATGTATATTCTTTGCTTCCTGCATTTACTGTCAACATAAATTTCACATTTTTGACGTCTTGCCCCAACCTTCAGAGCAGGAAAAACAACGCGCCATATACCTGCTAAATACTAGACCTAATATGCTGTAATACAAAGCATCAAAGTAAATTCTGCCCCTGTTTTCTTATTTGTCTCATCAAATTGCTTGAATATGAAATGCTAAAGTAATCCCATGCATACATTTGTCACTGTTAATTTTCACTCCACTACTACTCAATGTTTACAAAATCATTTTTTAGATATGGATAATAGTGGAGAATGTTCCAGACCAAAAAAACCAAAATCATGCACTGACCATAATTCCAATGGCAGTTCCGAATGGGCCCTTTTACCATCGGTGGTGTTAGAGCAGATCTTTGACTTGTTGAATGCAAGAGATCGCAAAAATGCTTCCACTGTATGCCGACAATGGAGGAAAATCCACTTCCATCCCAAGTAAGTTTAGAGTTTAGAAAAAAAATTTAAATTGTTTAATTGGTGGTAGTGATAGTATAGAAGTTCCAATATATTGTTTGTAATAAACTGAATGTAAGATTCGTTGACTGATTTGATGAGGATTTGATCTAAGTTTAGTTGTTTGGAGAATTATCTTGGACATATCTCTTAGTTAAAGGTCTTAGTCATTAGCCATATTCTGTAGAGGTAACAGTTACGTAACTGTAGAACAATTACTTGAAATTTGCAGTAAAAGTAATATTGACTCTCATTTAAATATGCTTGTGTGTCATTCAGTAGAAATACCAAACAGTTGCAAGACTGGTTACTCTATAGAAAAAACCCATGGTGATTAGGTAATTTGACAAAAAGTAAAAACATATATGCACCCTTTGGCACAACATACAACTAAATTTACAAATAAAAATGAAAATAAAAACGATTACTGTATGACCCCAAGCTTTTGATGTGAGTGAGAACTTTTTTTAATGCCTGGAAATATTAAGAGTGACCCATGATTTGCAAATAAAAGTTGGTATTTTTGTTACCCCCTGTGCGAATGACTTTAATTTTTTTCTCTGCTATTAATTGAGTTTATTTTTAACCTTTTTTTGTCTCTCGTAAAATTCTCGTCAGACATACAGTTTCTCTATAAAAAAAATTATTTACAATATCTTGCAATTTATCATTGTTATTTAGTTGGAACGAAAACATGAAAAAAGTTCTAATTCCAAATTACTACCAGCTTAGTATATTTATAACAAACGTTCAAAATATTGATCGTTTTCCTAAATACACAAATAAATTCTTTTCAAAAAATTAATCTGTACTTTGGGTATCGTGTCCGACTTTTTTTAACATTGTGTTCACAACAATGATAAATTGCAAGGTGTCATAAATGATTTTTTGTAGAAAAACTATGCTTGGTGAAAATTTTACAGGAGATAAAAAAGTTTGAAAATAAAGTCAGCTTGTAGCAGAGAAAAAATTAAAGTCATTTGTGCAGGGGGTAACAAAAAGAGAAACTGAACCACGCATAATTTTTAATATTTCCACATATTAAAAAAAGACCCGGCTCAAGTCAAAACACGCCAATTTATGTAGAAACTCTTAATTACAAAATTAATGAATATCAATAAAAGCGTTTAGCAATCATTTCGAAAAAAACGATATTAATTTTAAAACTTTGTCGCCCTATAGAGGCAAAACGAAGCAACATTGTATATAAGTCTGCCTAGAACACCTTATTTCTAGTTCAGGAAATTTTGGTCAAGCGTTGTACACTCATATCAGGGACACCTTGTATAACTCAAGCATTTTACGAAATTCTATATTTTGGATAATTTCTCAAAAATAATAATTCCAGTGGCATCGTAACGAGTACGTTATGATGTTTTTTATGATAGTCATGTGTACTATTGCTTTTTTGTTAGATTAAATAATACAAATACAAAATCAGCATTTAGTCGATTGTTACAAAAATGATAGCCTTAGCTTTATGGTTTCAGTATAAGACGTCCAGGGTGATCATACCGGGACTGATTCCCGGTAGGGGTTTTATTTTTTTTTTTTTGCTGTAAGGGAAATAGTATACATAACTCTCTAGAACGTCTCCTAATGCACCCCAGGGTTAATATGTCATGTTCCACTATAATTTCAGCTCCTTGGACTCGGTTTCAGAACCTTACATGTAATAGAAAATAATTTTAAGTTAAAAATACGTTTTTGCCATATTATTTGACATTATTTTGAATTGAATATGTGATGATTTCAATGAAGGCAGTAAAGTGCATGATGGAGCGATTAAAAATTGCCCAAATTTCTAAATCTCTCGTGACTTTACCGTTATTGTAAGGAAAATATTAGCGAAATTTACATACAATTTCATGGGTATTCAAGTAGAAAGTAATCATGTTAGATGTTGTTCAACTCGGCATATATTCCTCGACATGTGTATACCTACTTGTACACACGTGCCTGATGAAATCAATAAATAGGACCACGTGTCGCCAGGTTGCCCAATATTCTCTTTGCTTTCTACTTGAACGCTCAAGAAATTTTGCGGAAATGCCATCAACACTTTTCTTACATGTCCAACCATCCGCATAAACAGTTTCTTGATTGGTTATTTTGATGATCTTGGAAAATATTTCGACGTGAAACAGTGTTGAAATGCTCATTACACTCCCAAATAATAAATATACAATGTGAAATTATACTGTTTATGCTTCGTTAATTACGAACAAAAGATTTTAATTAACAAACTTCACGTGGAATATAAAACAAAGGCCTAGACAAAAAAATACTTAGAGACTGTTGTATCTGGCTCTTATTCTATTATTATATCCCAAAAGATAATTAATTTTTATTAATTGTTTTCAACAGTATTAAATTGTTTTTAATTAATTTTGTAGGTGGTGGCCAACCATGAAATTCAAAATCGAACATGACAATATCGCGAAAGCGAAGTTTTATTCATCAACATTTGGCCGCGTAGTAATGGAAGCAACCGTCGTCCTAGATTCATTGTCTCCAGAATGTATATACGAATTTATTTATCTGTTAAAATTGCTTAACGAGAACAACCGTTTGAGAAGCCTCATACTTGAACCCTCACATTGCCGAATTATGGACACGTATACCTCATTTATAAAAGAAAGGTGGGGTATAATGCACACACGAATAAGATTTTTTCAATGTAAACTCTTGGGCAAAATTAACGCACCAGTAAAATATCACAACTTTGACCCTAAATAATTTCTAAGCTTATCGTCCGATTTAAGTGACTTTAGTATTTATGCTTTAAGATTCACATGAGAGCCGCATCTTTTTAGAAAAAGTCTATTATCAATGCATACCGAATGAAACAATAACAATGTTTTTCCTAAATGTTGGATCTCTATGAATTATTCTAGCATTTAAAAAATATACCACTTAAAATGACATTCAAGACATGTTTTTTTCTAATATTTAATTCTTTGGTTCACTTCAATATCTTTGATGGTAAAGGAGTTATGGATTACTGGACAAAATCAGCAATTTTTTTTTTAAACTTCTTACAAGTGGGCTTTGAATCTCATGCTTGTAATAAATAAAAAAAATAATAATGTTGACTTAAACAACACATAAAACTGGGGTAATTTCGTCCAGGAGTCTGTAAGTCTTTTGTCATCAAAGATATTAAAGTGAATCTAATATATTTTGATGTGTTAAGAAAAAATATGCCTCGAATGTGATTTAAAAAAATACTCTTTTTGGTACTACAATAATCTACAGAGAGCTCCAAAATCTAGAAAAGAAACAGAGAATGTATGTTTCAGTTGATATGCTATGATAATGAATTTTTCCTAAAAATGTAAAAATATGATGCCATTCATAAAGAATAAAACTACTATAATTTTTTAAAAATCACTAAAATCGAACAATTGGATTAGAAATTATTTAGCATTAAACTTGTGATATACCTGTAGTCGTATAATAATTTTGTCCTAAAGTTTATTTAGTACTTAAATTTCTACTCCAATTTGTGCGGTGTTCTAACAAAAAGAAAATTGGCTGTTTCAGAAGCGAAAAAGACGTAATCGAAATCTTTGATTTCCTCATTGCCATTTTACCAAGACTAACCAGCTTCAGTTTAGGCGGTCTTGAAGACCTGGCCAGGTACAGTGATACTATTATTACCAGTTTAACGCCTTGCAAAGTGAAATTGTTGGGGCTGGCATCTGTGAAAGAGGATTTATTGGAATATGAAGAAAACTGTTTTAAAGCTGATGCTTTAAGTCCATTCAAAAACCTTCAGGTAGGATTCATCTTGGTTGCAATAAATTTATTTCAACTACTTGCGATTCTTCTCTTAGATTTTAAGTATAGACTACGATCAGTTATCAGACGATTTCCTGTACAACCTGGAAGAACTGAAACATTTTAATAGATTAGTTGTACATATTCACTCAGTTCCACAAAATCACTGTGGGACGTCGAATGCAGCATGGAGGGATTTTCGGGTTGCCCATCCTCAATGTTTATTACGACTGACTGTGATTCATGCATACCGAGCAATACACAGGTTACACAGGGACGTTCTTAGGAAAGAAATGCCTCTTAGTCATATTAAGGTGTTTTTCTGTGAAGATGTAAGTTTTTCTTGTTTTGGCATATAGCAATTCCATTAAAAACCGAGTTGATTTAGGTTAACGTGGATGTATTACACATTTTATCGACATCCTATACCTGCACTTTACGAAGTGTGGTTTGGATAGATTCAATAAGTGATACGACGAGCAGCTGGAGACTGACTGATAGTGCGGAAAGTCCAGATCCCTTTGTTCTGATGTCTTGGTTGTGCGCCAGCCTTGAGGAGCTGGTTTTGTATGGGTATAAATATCCGGAAGAGAATCTGGTCGCAATCAGTAGATTGAAAGGTACCAAGATGAAAAGACTCGAAATCCCGACGGATGACATATATTCGGGATACGGGTATGGGTATCAGCCTGATAATTTCAAGGTAAGTCTGTTGTGTTAACTTTTATTATTATGTCTGGAATTCTTATTTCAAAAAATATATATTTAAGGGATTCAAACCAAAAATGCTATTCCATTGCGTTCAAGAAATGATTATCATTGATTTAACTATTTTATTAAAAAGAGGTTATTATAATAACTTCAATCATTATGAAAGCAGTAGTTTGTTTTTTAGTGCTTAACTATGATATATGCTTTAAATGGAGTTCACCTATAACGAAGTAGTTAGTAAGTTTTCTTTAAATTTAGGAAAGCTAAATTTCTGTAATGATGTAGTCTGTATAATCACTTTTGACATACACTAGACGAGTTTAACCTCATTGGTTCTAATTACCGATGAGGGTTTAGTTCAGAGTTCAATTTTCGAAGCCGGTTTTCTGTATCGTAGGTACATATAAATATTTGCAAGAGTTTAATAGACACGTTAAGTCTAATAGATTCTTCTGCAATATTTGCAGCTATATGCTAGATAAGGAGGAACTATATTGGGATTTCGGAAAATACATCAGATCAAAATTGGTTAAATTGTTTAAAATTTGCGCAATTACCTTGTCAACTAAACACGGTTTTGGTATTAAGAAAATCCTTCTGTGCCTAACTTATTATATCTTGGTAAAAGTTTCAGATAGCGATTTTGTTGCATATTTATTTAATTTAATAAATAATAGAAGTAGTAGGTATAAAAATATTGTAATAACTAAAAATATTTTAAAATAAATATTTTATTAGAAACTTGTTCAGAAGAGGACAAGGAATTGATTCAAACAAATATTTAGATATTTATTATTGAAATTGGGTCTGCTATATTTGATGTTGAATATCGTTCTTTTGATATGTAAGTATTACATGGGCTAACTTACGTAGAATCCAAGAATTTTCGGATAGCGGCGTTCTAGATATATCTACAGGAATTTTTATTTATTAATAGTATATTATACAACGCGTATGAAATACTACTCAAAGTGCAATTAACTAATGAATGTAACTTGTAGGATGTTGCAAAGAATTTGCAATTCGCCTGGAATCCAGTTTACAAAAGCGATCTGCATCCCGTAATCCTGGATCCAAACTCTGGAGACTCGGACGAATTTTTACTGCCATATGTCCTGGCAGACCTACATTAAGTCAAAACTTTTAAGCATTTCACTGAAAATGGAAACATCAACTTCTGTTTTTAATCATTAGAATGTTTTCCAACACGTTTCCATTTAATATGTTTATACCAAACTTAAAATACCTTGTCACGTTGAAGTTCCTTACACACGCTATAACAAGGCTACACGATTAAAGTACACGTATCACTTTGCAAAATGTCGAAGGTGGCATTATAATTGTATTGGTCACGCCTTAATGTCATTACATTCTTTGTTTTAACACAAGCAGGAGGTACATGTACTTTAAGAAAAATGAGATCTGGGGAGTTTCACTTAATTCAGATTTTCCTTTTCACCTAAGTATATCTCATTTGAGGTGGGAAAGCCGATTCTTATAAATAACAATTCGGTTTTAAAAAAGTAGATCTCACAAAGCTTAACAAAGTCGCATGAAAATGACACTTGAAACGTAGTAATAAGAACCAAATCATCTGTGATCAAGCTTAAATAATACGATCAAAGCAACGATTATAAGCTAAAGAATATTATATTGTTATCGATCTGTTATGATAACTACTAGTACCTGTAAGAGAGAAGCATTTTCTTATAAATCTTCCGCTGCAGTCCTTGCAACATCGGAAGCCGGCTTTCTGAGATGCAATAATCATGAATGTAGGTATTAAATTTGAAGTAAGAGAAGCTTCAGTGAGTATTTGGAAAACCTATTTGGAATAAATTATATCTTGGTTATTTTTGTAAAGATTTTTACGTAATGTTTTGTTGATTGTCTCATTTGCTTAGTTTCCACATTTTTATCTTTCTGTAACTGTAAATAACTATGCAGTGTAGTTATGGAGCTGTGATTGGCTCAGATTTTTGAATTTCAAGTTCAGGGTTATAGGTGCAAATTTCAGAGGGACATAGAAAAGTAAGAAAGCAGCTGATTTTATATATCCTTTATTCAGTATTGTAGGGTGAGCGAAAGTGGTTTTTGGATTGTCTATAAGAAGTAAGAACTGCAAAAATTTCTTGATATACGTTCTTCATGTTATATTAACTTTGTGTTATCGTTAATCTAGTGAATTTGTTTGTTGAATATTTTTATAACACGCCGGTCGTTTAAGTCGCTGGTAGTCGAGCGTTGCATCTTTGAAATGAAAATCAATGAGTTGAATAAATCAAAGAGATACATTATCGAATATATGAAAAAGCTATTTAACCAGCCACTTAATACAACCAACCGATGTTCTAGCCTCTGTCAACAGTTTATTGTGGAGCCAAAAACTAAAGTTGACATTTGCGAGATCTAAATTTGTGTCTGAACATATTATCAGGAAAATGGCACAAATTGTATCTATTAAAATATAAACATCGTTCCTAAAAGTTTTAAGTGACACGACCAAATATCTGGTTTTATCACAGAGTAGTCATTCCAATATAACATTATTGTATAAGTATAGAGAGAGCAAATATTGGATTTCAATGGTTTATCGCACAGATAATTTCATTGAGCTAATTTGAAGAATCCTTAATATGTCCTTAAAATCTGGAGATTTAACGGACAAATTAAGGAGTTGAATGCTTTTGAATTATGGAACAAAACTGAACTGAAACATGGAAATAATTTTTTAGAAAGTTGTTTTCGTAAGTGTGACTGAACAGTGAAGTTCTAAAAGTTAGTCTCAGATATCTCAGGCATTTCTTCGGTCTTCCTTTCTATCCAAATAAACCGCTGTGATTGTTGCAAACTGAATTCTCATTCATTTTGAGGTCCGAGATTTCTTCTGCAAGCAATAAGTAAGAAACTTATTCTCCGTTTAACTAAGCAAGTGCCAGGAAAGCTGAGATTCCTGTGCGAGTTATTCAATATACTGCATCCTAAAACTTGAACGTATTGAAACTCAGTGATACCAATATTCAATTCATTTGAATATAACATTTGACCATTTCCTCAAAAATGCTACAGAATTCTCTAATTTTTTTTAGAATTCTCAAACTTTATTAATAATCAATTTCAGTGAGTTCTTAAAACTCTGGAGGACTAGTTAAATAATGCAGAAAGTCACAAAATTTCGCGCAGAAATCTACAGAAGTTTCTCTAGAGCCTCTAAGATGCACCTCAAAACTCTTATTTTTAATGGAGAATTACCGAATTTCGAGAAGAAACAAGCTCTTTCATTCTTTTTCCTCAGGAACTTTTTTGACTTTCACACGAATCGTGCAATAACAATATTCTGCAATACTAAAAAATATGTATCTACTTAAGTTTATTGTGAGAATAGAATAATAAAAAGTGCAACTATTATAATGAATATATATTTGAATACTTCATATTTCCATGTTTCAAATATTTACACTTTCTCACGTCTGATGCCAAGTTGTTAACATATAAATCAAACTTTTTTTAAATCCATTTGAGTCATTAAGATTTCTTTGAGTTTTCTTTTTGCAAGTTTTTGTTGTTTCATTTTGCAGTCGACAAATTATTTAGTACTTCAAGAAGTTATCAATCTTAAATAAAAATTCTAATGTGATCTATTTCATTTATTTATAATCATAACGTGTATATGTATTAACTATAGTCAAGTCAGCAAGCGTGGAGAAAAATCAAGGATATCCGATTTTTAACAAGTCCGAAAAACTTGATGAAATCAATACACCTCTACGAATGCTTATGAAAAGTGTCTTGACAATTCATGAAGAACTTGCCGGTTGTAAAACGAGCTTTACGTTAATTTATTGCAATTATTGAGGCCACATTTTGAAGACCGCATAGTTATTATAAAACTTTCCAAGCATTCGAAGACAATTGTTCCTTACCTTTCGATTTAATATTTAATTGTTAAAACTGACTTAAAAGCATGCAAATTGTTAGTTTACATATATATGTATACATTTATTTTAAAAAAGAACTACAAGTCAGCACATGTGTCGCTTTCAAATTAGCAGCGCACAGATCTGTGATAGGTAACCCACAAGTATTGGGTCGCAATGCCAAAACCAATGTGCTATTTGCTAGATTTTATTATATCAAAAAATGGACATATTTGCTCTCATATAAAGCTGCAAACGCTAAGATAGTAAGAATGTATTAAGATCTATATAGTAGTACCTGAATGTAAAGTGATAACTAACTCTATTGCCAATATTACACTGTTCGAGCTAGTCCAAATGTCTAATGGAAGTGAGTCTTCGTGTAAAACTTAATTTAAATGTGATATTGTGACTGAAGGCGCAGATTTTCTTGTTTTTCCATAAAGACCATTCAATTTTACAAGTAGTGGCTCGCTATGGGAGTTTTTAAGACACTTAGAAAACTCAAAAGTGTGGGACCAATATCAGTCCAATTAGCAAGCCACAATTAGTATTTCCATTTCTTTTAAAGAAAAAGCGCTCTTCAGTCGAGAATCTGTAACATTGAGATCCGACTCAATCTCAACAATTATCTGTGATGCATGACAGACACATTGTAAACAGCGTACATATGTTAAATAACGCTCAAAAGTTGCAATGAGAGTCTCCACAAACACTATAGCCTACTCTATTCAGCGCTATAGTTTTGACTATTTTATGAAAATTACTACTGTTATAATGTTGTTGTTTGTAGGTAATATCTGGAATGTGAAAAGTGACGGTAGTTTTCAGACAATAAAAAGGTTTTGTATGAATGGACGGTTGCTTGTGTTATTGAAATAACGACTAACACAAGCAATATGTTGTTTATTAGAGGGCAGTTATACCATTAGTTTGTTACCTTAGATCCCTTGCCTATAACAGAGAATAGGTATTTATTTTTGTTGATTATCTACTTTAGTCTATTATACTTTAAAAGCAGCTGCCACTTTTGTAGTTTAGATGTAAGCAGAAAGGAGCTGTGTTAATTTTTGTTTCATTTTTTTATTAAACATTATTATCTGTCCATTAATGATTCCATTTTAGTTTAATATATAGGAGGATTAAGTTTTTCAGGCAGTCTGCCGTTTTAATGCAATGCTGAGCATTTGCGTCTGTTAGAGATCTATGTGTCTATCTTAGCCCCTTCTTCGTATTTCTTAAATGTTGTTCACTCATTTGCCCTGTCAATATTGGATTTTTTATTTTTCCAGTCATCTTTGATACTAAGACATTAATATATTTATTTGAAAGCATAGTATCATTAAAAAAAAATTAGATTCGAGAATTTTATTATCGCCCACTTTCTCTCAAACATCAACAGTGCGAATGAGTGTATTGACGTTTATAATATTTTATGAAATCCTCGTATATTATCGATTTTTAAGTGTTATTATAAAAATAGTGGTATTGTCGTTGGCGTGGTTGAGAGGTTATATCTATTTTAGCAAACTTCCAAATTGATTTGCAGAAAAGGTACTAATAAATTTTGCGAAAAGTTTGGATGGTTACTAATCATTTGCCTTCAAATAGTAATTTTCCTATATATAGGATGTTTCATAAACATATTGACAACCTTTAAGGAGATGTAGACCTCATAAAAATAAATATTTAGATCGATTAAAGTTAGATCCGAAATCGCTTCGCGTCTAAGAGTGTTTAATTTCTGTTTTTTACATTTTTTAAATATGTGAAAAACGGTTTGAGATACGCGTTCGAATTTAGAGACACGTTATAGCGGGATAAATGTGTATATTCTGGAGTAGGCAGAATATTTCCATCTACATCAGTGGCGTCAGCGCTGCCATTCATTGTAGCATGTAGTTGAGAAAACTAAATTTAAAAAAAATTACAATTTTCGGTTTATTAGTGACTAAATCAATAAAAAATAGATTAAAGGGCCATTCATATTAACCATTAATTCATATCGATTACTTGATATTGTCTATATTTACATGTTCTGTAAAATCACCGTCAAATAATATAAAATGAAAATGACAAAACGAAATGTTACATGCCTCATGCAAATTACATTGGCCTGCGATGTCCACGATGGTCAACGGATTTGAGGCGAAGCTGCAAAATACTTGTAGCGATATTGAAACGTCATTAACTGAATTTAACAATATATTTTCATTGGCAAGATTCAAATTCTCTTCTCGTCACCGATATACCACAAATAATTTATCGTTACGATGCGAGTTATTGTTTTTGTTGTAGTTCTCCGTTTTAGATATTAGTGATTATTGCACAACTATTTAATGTTAGTAAATATATATCTATAATTCTGTAACTTTGCGGCAATACCTGTAAAAAGTACCCTTTTTGTTTAGAAAAAGTGCATCGTCCAAATAATGTTTTGTTTAATACGTTTATTAAATTTACCTATTGCCATATTTTTTCCACGGGAATCAAAGAAAATATCAGTTTTCGTAATCTTTTTCCCCGATTATATCCTTGGTCTTTGCAGTAATTATACAGGAAGGTACTTTTCGCTAATATTTATTAGGTAGGTACTGTTAGTTGTCACACTTATTTTCATAATATTAACTTAGAAAAATTGGCTTTTTATTGGGCCATCCTGTATGATTTGTGCTTAGTGAAACCTCTATCTTACTTTGCTTCACAAGATTTTGAGGTGCATATAATGTAAAGTTTACAATACTACTTATGGGATAAAATATATGTACTTCATGAAAAAATTTAGATATACAATAATTGTATCTATAGTTTTTGAGAAATGAAGTGCAATAATGATTTTGAAAATATTGCTGCGTATTTTTGTGTTACCAATATATTATATTTTCTGTTGAGTGGCTTCTTATTGGCACATTTTCAATTGATATCAGTCGGTCCTAATACCAACTTAAAGTCATATTTATATTGAAAGTAATAAAATAATAATAGGTGATTAAAGACATAGTTTTTTTCACATTCAATTGAAATGTAGTGTCGACTAGAAACCATTTTATTGCCTTTTCGACATATTTTTAGTTGGGTATGTAACTGCCACATTTAGTTTTTATATCACAATGACTTTTTTGCCTAAGTATCGCATATGTAATAGCTCCCCTAATTCCAAGTAAATGTGCGTCTGACATTTAACTACTTCTTAACATTGCTGATTTAGGCATTTTGACAAAAAAATATTGAAAACACTAATTTTTAGTTTCACTTTAATGTCACCAACTCACCAAAGTCCAAATCCAACAAAAATTTATTTCTTTACACTGCAGTTCTATCCTAATAGAGTTGTACATGGGATGGAGCGCTAAGCCTAATAAACGGTACTATCTTAAAAACTGTTCATCTTAGCGCTTTGGAAAAAATGTTCTCAATAAATGTGATCAATAGGAATTGCTAGAAATTATTTTTAGCTTTCCAATATCACCGCTATATTGAACCTACATCTTTAGATGGTCTTTTTTTAATATACAGGGTGGTCCAGCCTATTTCACGGAGACAATTATGGGAAACTGTTTAACGTTTTAATCTGGAAAATTATGACTCACGAAAATGCAAAAAATTACAACTTTCTAATGCTCATGTATTGTAAACTATTGAAAATCAGAACAGGATATGTTATATGAGAAGTAATTAGAATTGAGAACTAAACCAATAAATATCTATCATAAACAAGACTGAAAACGGTTTATGCAACCACGCATATTCGTAATAATGTTGGTGGCATACGTAGGTATGCCGCGTTGATTTAGCTCTTCTCGATCAATACAAAATTTTTCTTACGGCGCATGATCGACCGCAGCGAAATTGGAAGGGAACCCTCGTTCGTGTTCAACGATCACTACTAAGTAGTTCTGTGTTGTGTGCGATTTTGAGCGAAAATACAAATTCTTCAAAATGGTGGACAATAGTCAGCGTGAAAATTTTTTATCCAATTATCCAAATTATTTTGATGGTAAATGAAATACTTACCTTTTTACGTATAGTCAGTGCATATCTTTTAGAGACATTGCCCTTATTTACTGGGTGTGCGAAAATTGAAAATTTAAGTAATGCAATAAAAGCCTTCAAGAGATTTTGTCCAGGTGAATTCAGAATTGAAGAAGTGAGAATCAGGCAGGCAAATAAAAAACCTGCCTGCCGATGGCTAGTTGAATATCAATTAAAAGGCAAGTGTGCTGAAGAGCTAGTACCACTCCCTGTAGGCAAGGAATTAACAGCCATGTTTTGTCGATTGAGGAGACATCACCCATTAGGTGTGTACATCTTAAGCGAAGAAGTTACGTTTAAGAATGGAGGAAATATGCCGGATACCGCTGCCGTTCTCTATGCTGTAGATTGCGAGTGTGATGCGTTTTTTGATTGGGCCACAACTAAAGATCCCAGTTTGTGGCCACAGGACGAAAGGGCATTGATTAATGAATTTCAACATATTAAAATAGAAAATGAACAGTAAAACTGTATTGTTTCAATAAAAATCTCAAATATCTGTGTATTCTTTTTTTTATTAATGGTCAAGAGTAAAAAGTAAATTAATTTATTAACATTATAGTGAATCTCTGTTCGAAATTGCACCAGCACAGATCACAATGTTGAAACATTTAAAATTTTTTGATTTTCCTTTTGTGGTGTACATTTGATGTTTAGTTACATACAAACATATTTGTAGTTTGGTTTTTAAATTTTTAATTATTTCTTCAACTTGTTTTTTGGTTAAATTACCATTTTGATATTTATCATTTAAATTGTATATAAATTTGTCAAGTGCGTGTTCGTTTTCTGATTGATAATCACACGATACCTTCGGTATCTAATTTTTTTAACGTTGTTTTTACAATAATGATAAATTGGAAGGTATCGTAAATAACTTTTTTGTAGAGAAACTGTATGTCTGACAAGAATTTTACAAGACAAAAAAGGTTCAAAATGAACTTGGCTAGTGGAAGAGAAAAAAATTAAGGTCATTTGTACAAGAAGCAACAAAAATACAAACTTTTATTTACAAACCATGCACCATTTTTAATATTTCCACGCACTAAAAAAATATTCCAGTCACATCAAAACACTCCAATTTATGTAGTAACTTTTAGTTCCGAAATTAGTGGAAACCGATAAAAATGTTTAACAATTATTTCGAAAACACGATATTAATTTTAGAATTTTATCGCCCTGTAGCGGCAAAACGAAGTAACATTGGATATAGGTAAATTTGTTTAGAACGCCTTATTTTTGGTCAAGTGTTGTACAATTATTTCAGGGATACCCTGTATAAATAATTGTTGAAAATAGGTATTATAGGAAAATTATTTGAGACTGGATCAATGGCTATCGAGAACCTTCAATTATTGTAGTCTGCAATGAGTGGTATCAAGCTAGATCATGGGGGATTGGCATCTATATCAAGGGGTACTGAGAGCAAATTAAATACTTATACCCCATATGCCATACTACTTTACCATTTTCAAATCCAACTTTTTGTTCTAACTAATATACATATATATATATATGAAACTATTTTATGCTGATGGGACACTCTGAAGTTTTGAAAAATATGTCTTTGTTTGAAAACGGCCTTTATAAAAAGCTATACAGATATCGTTGTGAAGTTGAAAATAAATAATCCCCTTCAATTAAAGCGTAACAAGTAGATTTTAGTCAAAATTATAAACAATAAAAATAAACAAGTAAAAAATTCTATTTTTCAAAATTTATTATCATACGTAGTAAAAAATAATCATAAAAAAACTCTAGTAGTAGTTGACATAACAGGTATGTCTGGGATATATTCATCAGCCGTTATTTATTTGTTACATGTTTGAGGGTAATTAGCAAATGGCTTGAGCAACGTGTTACGTTTACGATTCACCACCTACTACAAGTTTAATAAATGACCACCCGTAACATGTGCATAGAAAATTATCGTGTTTTAAAGTCGTAGCAGTAAAACAATGAAATAAAAAATTCAGATCTAGTTTAATAATTGATTTAGTTTTTACTGTTTTTCCGAGAAATGGGAAAAATTGTATTTTAGGCTTTGCTGGAAGTTGAAAATGATTTTAAAAACAAAACCTTATTTAATGGATGTTTTATTTTTCCGATAAATCTCCTTTTTTTGAGTAGACGATAGAAATAAAAGCAATTTTTCAATCGAATATTAGTTTCTTATAAAGCTCTCTAAAGCTTTGCCTATTTAATAGTTTCTCTATCTCTTCATTTTTTCGCGTCCTAATGCATTTGAACCACACTGTATGCGTTGTTTAACAACAAACCTCATCTACTAAAACTATTGTCGAAAATAAAGAGCTTAATCATAATTTAGAACTACGATTTGTTATTCTGTTTCATTTACCTTTAGTTCTACACTAGAACATAAAAAGAAGGTGCGCGATTTAAATTCTTTCAACTCTGATGTAAAAGAATAATCTAAATATCACAATATATACAAAAATAGCTTAAACTTAAAATATCCTTACAAATAATGTTTTAACGTCTAAATTACCAAATGTACATCATTAAAATACACTAATATAATTTTGCACTATTATTTTTACTTGTCAGTTTTATTACTTTTATTGAATATATTTAAATATTTTCCACGAGTAACTTCTTTCGACTCTTCAACTCCCAGTTGATAAGCAATGTCATGCAGTTCTTTCACTTTTCCAATAAAACCAGCAATAGGTAGTGCAGCTAGTTCTGGAAAAATGTGGCTCTATTAACAATCAGTATTTTCTTTTGGTAAGTCTTTTAATCTTACAGCAAAAGTCGTAATTAAGTCTTATCACATGCAAATATGCTAATTGATACTAATTTTTGAAAACTTCTCATTTTTTATTGATTTATATAAAGGGTAATTTGTTAAGCCCATTTTACAATTGATGTGTTGGCATAAACATGGGCATTAGCCTATCAATTTTCTCAAGTCTCTTAGACTCATTGAAAATAATTAGACTAAATTTTTTCTCCTAACAAATTATTGATTTTTTTATTACTCTTAGAATACCTACCAATTTTAGTAATCAAGTTACAAAATTATTTATAATGGAAATTTAGCAATTTCAAAAATGTGATAACCTAATATTTAATAACCTATTGCCTAAATATTTACATGTTTAGTGACTATCATTATTACATTTGTATTAATTTTAATTAAAAAATATTCTAAAATTTGTCTATGACAACTAAAGTCAAACATGGTTAGTTTCATGTTGAAAGTTGTAGTTGTAGTTGTAATTGCATCCTCAATAAGTATACTAAAATCACTTGGTAACACATATTTTGCCTACTTAGAATATATTTCTTTTTGACTTGTGACTTAAGGCCAAAATTATTATAATACTGATGAATAAAATAAACTGAAAAATCACCTGAATTTTAAATCATCATATGTTTTGATTTGAAATCAGAGGTTGCCCTACAGCAGATTTACAAAAGTGATGCTTTTTCACGGATGATATACAACAAAAAGTGACTGAAATACTACTATGATGCCTAAAAGGGAAAAATAATTTTCTTGAAGGAAGTTTACAAATTTGGTGCTTTTTTCTATGCAAAATATCAAAATACCACTTACGATGCATGTGATTTCGATCTTCCTCAGTCAGTTCCTTAGAATATGGCATTTTAAGTGGAATGTGTGTGTTGCTGTAACTGTTGATAAAATCGGTTACACCAGGCACTGTAACAAAGAAAACAAAAAAATCCTGCAATTCTTATCTTCTAGGATCAATTTACATTTACAAAACGACTTGTCGATTCTTACCTTTTTCTGGCCACATTTCTGGAGACGTTCTATCCATGTTTTCCATGGCTATTAAGGAATTTGCGAACTCTTCCAGGTTTTGCTCGCTTTCCTCTGCAATCGATGATAGGCAGGTTAGTTTGACTGGTAACTGATATTGCCATAACAACTTGGGACATTTTTCGGGATATAAGCCAAAGAATTGGGTGTAAGGTTGAAAAATATTAACTTGGAGACGGGTAATTATTTTCCTGGGCAATGGGACAACGATTCACTATTTATATTATTTAAAAAACTAATAATTTAATTTACCTTGTTCAATGAGCCCGGGTTTCTCGGACGCCATCTTGCAATAATGCCAACCTAAGCGTACTGCGCAAACTCACCAAAAATCCCTAGTTTTGAATTTAAGTTTTCAAACCTATTTTTAATAATTTAAAAATATTTCCAGGTTCACTACTCCACTTCTATTCAAAATCGAATAATGCAACACATTTGCATTTAATTCGTCATTTTTTTAATCTGTAATATGTATAAAACCTTTATTTACGATGAAAACCATTTAGTTTGGCGGAATTTGAAGTTCACTTTCGCGTAGATGGCGCTTTGGATTGACAACTTGAGAGTGTTCCGATATATGACAGCAACAGCTCGAACAGTTCGGTTTTTGTTTTAGGGTTTTACGTAAATAAAAGTGTCCGAGTTCTATGCACTACATATTTTTGTATGTGTTAAATCATGCTTGCAAACTCATCCTACATGCGTTCTATGAAAGAATGTAATGGAGATGAAACATTAATCATTTTCTTAATCTTCATTGGAATAATATTTTTTTTAATTTTCATTAGTTACGCATTAAGTAGCTAATGATTTCTTTGAGTGTATATGATATAGGTACAGGATTTATCAAAACGAGTAGGCTTGCACGTAATATTAGATCAATGCTGTTTTCTTCGTACAAAAACTTTATAACGCCTTTTTCGTTTCTGTGGGAATATCCTATAGACTGCTAACCACTACTTTATTTTCGGAGGATCATGGTAATATCTTTTCCTACTAGATATTCTCTGTATGATAGATAAAAAGTACAGAGATCCCAGATTTTATGGTGTGGTTTCTAAAAGCGGGAGGACCCATTTAATGCATAATTCTTTGTCCGCCGTTTCCGCCACAAGACAAAAATCTGTTAAGTAAGTAAATGATAATGGTGATTATGTTTTCTTTGTCTAAATTTTACCGTTAAAAAACGTTGGTAAATATGATTATTGCTTCATCATGCAGGCATGTGTATACAAAAGAGTCCAGACTAGAGGAGATCGCAGGAAAATCTGCGTCATTTGTGGCATATTCGCTCCTTTGCTTATGTGTACTTCTATCGATATGCACGTATTGAACATATCGTTTGTTTACGCATAATTTTCCTATATAAAATATAATATAAAGTCGATAAGTACATGCCCAATAAAGTTTTCTAACCGATACATACCAGCCAATACAGTTAAATAGATTAGAGGGTTTTACCCCTGTATTTTGTTATCTTATATTGATAACTAGAATATTTAACTGCTGTCTATACAAAAGAACGTAATTAACAACAGATGCATTACTCAAAATATTAAACGTACAAAATCAAATGGTTGTAAATACATTTCTCATATCGATATATGTTTTCAATCCGCGGAGTACTAAGTGTAAGAGGAGTAGCGAAAAATTACACTTATGTTTTATGAAAAAACGAAAGTTATGTGACACTATTGACAAACATAATTTGACGTGTGGCTTATCTTTCCGCCCGCCATGTTGAATTTTTAATCAGTCTGTTATTTTAACAGAGGAAGGTTTTATTCCGGTACATAATTAAAAATTGACCAATTTACTGTAAAACTATAAATAATTTGTGGAAAAGGTAATTTTTTTCACGTATAGAAAATTTTTTCGTGTCTTCGCTTTAGCTTGGCTTTCGGTCTTGTTTCCGATAATTATTTCTTTTTATTACGGAAAAGTGTATGGTGTATGTGTACAGGAAGATAATCGATTTGTCAACTGGAGGTTTTAGATTACAATTTCGGTTCATTAATTGACTGAGGTGTATTTATATATTATTTCGGAAATATCTCGTGTGGGGTGTCGTTTTAATTGGATTTTCGTACACGGAGTATTTTTATCACTTATTTAAACAATTTAATTACATGTACTATCACATTGTTAACTAATTGCATACCTATAGGATCTGCATATCATCGGCCATTCACATCTACTCTCTAAATTTGGTCAAGACTGATTTACGTTTTCCGGTAATTGTAAATTGTAAATCGTTATGAGATATGTGTGCCTTTGTAAGTGATTGAAAGGGACTGGGATTTACAATAATTCATTCTATCAATTAGGGTGCTTTTTTATATTAAAGTAGTTATAATACAAGCACTCTAAAAGACTTGTTGCTAAAGAAAATACTCAGTATTTGGTGCATTATGGTTTGTTATTGTTGGATAACCAGTTAATGGGGTGACCTGAACAAAATAAGATAACCATCAGTCGAATTATGGAAGTTGATGAAGCTGTTGTGGATTTGAGCATAGGGTATGTATTGCTAGTATTCAACTATAAACTTAATGATTTTTATAATTCAACATTAATATTATCTATGCTATAATTTGTATTAAGAGCTGCATTAGGTAGTGAACATAGTTTGCAAGTAGATATCAACTATCATAACAAATTAGGTACTCAATATGTTTTTGTACTGTTTTGTTACATAAGCATAAGCTAAAAGTTCAAGGATCCCTGCTGTGTTGAACTCAGTAAGTAAATAAATACTAACATTTTTGAGTGTTCTCAGCTTGTCAAAAATAAATCTAAGGATAAACCTGATGATAACATATAAAATTATAGTTCTTGAATGCTAAATAATTTTAATTTTATGCACATTTGGGGGTACTTTGAAAGCAAAATAATAATTTTGTTTTTAAACAAAAATTAAATATTTGCGAACTGCCTATGATCTTACAGAATTTTTTTTACAAAGGGTAACAAATCTGAAGCAAGTGTTAAGTACTTTTTTCAGTTCTCTTTGACTCTTTTTCTTTATGCTTTGATAGGCTTTCTAACTCTTGCATGAATTTTCTTTTTGGCATTAGAAATAAGCTTTTTTAGAAATAATAATTTGGATTTAATTGTTTCCTATCAGCTGATATTCAACTAGTTGGGGCCTTAGCTGATATTCAACTAGTTGGGGCCTTCCCTGATAATAGCCAGTTAATCTGATTGGTTGCAAATCAGCTAAAAGGCATTAATGTTATTCAGATCGTTGTTTTTAAAAAAGTCTGTAGTTTGAAGAACTTTAAGAGGAGATGTTTAAAAAAATAAATAAGGATAACTATTCTTATAAACTTATGCCTGAAAGTATCCCTTCCCAACATATAATTTTAATTAGTTTTACAATTTTTGTAGAAAGGAGTATTAATAAGACTTAGACATCAGAATCTACTCATGCTAAGATATTTTACAACATTTTATTTTTCAATTTTCCTCTTGCATAAAAATAAATGTAAATTCATAGTCCTTTAGTTTTTTTTTTATTGAAAATCTCTAAGTAAACATAATTTTTTTTCAATTTTATATTTAAAATCTTTACTTATTTAAGTGTGTTTTTGCCTTTTATAATTTTTTCATAAAACACATAGATAATGACAAAAATAATAAAATAGCTTGACCTGTATAACAGTTTAAATTTTAATTAAAAAGAATTATTAGTTAAATGGAAAAAATGCAATAAAATGTTCCTACATTAGTAGATTTTATTTCACATGTTTTTTAACATCTCTTTTTTAAATTTGTAAAAATAATTAAAAACAACTCTAAATTCCAACATTTAGATGGGGATGACTTAGAAAGATGGTACTTTTTGATATGTGTTTATATGAATAATTACTGCTAATCTTAAGTAACAGACATAACCTTTTATAGAATCTTATCATATATTCAGAAAAATGTCCAACCCTAATTACAACTTTCTACAGCTTAACTTATAGTGTTTGAAAATGCTTAGGCTAAGCTTGATATGTCAAAAATTCTGATAGTAAAAATTATGTTGCAATTATCTTTAAGTAAAGTTAAATTAACTTGAAATTTTAAATCCTCACAGGCAAGTGGCATGAATAGGACTATTGCGGTTATTTGGTGTACATAAAAAAATCTGATTAATTTTTCCTAGTGATAATTTTTCATGGTCAATTTGTGCTATTTTTGGAGGATCATCTTGAAGTTACTTCTTATTAAATATTAATAATGTAAACATCTAAAAGAGGTTTTTCACATAATACATTTTCTCATCATACTCATATGCATTGGTATGATTTTTTTTTCATTTACAGACCTAGCATCATCCGGGACCCTCCACAGCATCCTCCAAATCGTCTATTACCCCCCTCCAACAACTTTGGAACATTTTCCATTCCATCCACAACCACAATGGTGAATTCCAGACGAGTTTTGAGGCCACGAACTGAACCGCGCAGTTATGTCGAAGCTCCTGATGCACTGATTAATGGTTCTCTTGATCGACGATTAAATGGAGCCGGTTTCGTGTTTGGAGATAGTGATTCTAGTGATGGAGAAATGCCACCTTTGCCACCTCCTATTAAAGAGTTGTCTCCTGAGGAATTAAAGCAGAGGTAGAATCAATTTTGTTATTCTATTGCTGGTTATGTTTTTTTGTTGAGGAGTAGGTAGATAATTTGTTTTCTTTTTAGGGATCGAGGCTTAAGGAGGTTGCGAGAAGAATTGAGAGCTGAAGAAATGAAATTAGTCCTATTGAAAAAGTTGAAGCAGTCGCAGCAGTTGAAAGAAAATGTGGCTGTACAGTTGCCTCCAGGGGTTCCACCCTCAGCATTGCCGCCAGCTGGTTTACCCAGTGGTTTGATTATTACTCCTACTATTGTTAAGGTAATAATATTATTTCGGCAAAAATTGCTTAATGTAATAATGGTAACATTACTGTGAAACAAAAGTAATTAATTCAGGGGCTTATTTCTCTTTGAAGGTTCCTACAAACGCTGGAAAAGGTCAAACGCCACAGACTGCTCATATAAGGCATCCGACCGCTCCAAATTCGAAGAATATTACATCAGGAGTTCCTTCTGTTTTGAGAGGAGTAAGTAATATTGAATTTTTTAAATTTGGTTTTTCAAAATCTTAAAGGTCCAATTTATTAGACTCTTCAACTGTCAATAAAATAATTAAATCATGATCAACTGTCAATGAAATAATGCAGTTAGGTCGATCCCATATGTTATATAGAGTGGCGCAATGAACACTTTGCACCTCGACTTTCAGAATTTAATGTGAAAACGTGTAAATACACTCGGACCTGTTGATTTTTTATTTGAATAGGGCAATTTTTTATTTTATTTTCAACCCTTTACCTTCAACTTCTGAACAGAGGTGGCAGTTACCCCCAATGTTTTTTATGGGATGGTGATACCTCAATTTAAAGGTAGTTATACCCTGATTATAACTTCCAAGTTTGAAGTCACTGCCATTATTCCTGTTGATATGACAAATTAACAAAGTCTGTGATATAAACTTTTTAATCTTTAATGCGTATCATAATATCACAATTTTCTTGTGACTTTTTATGTCTTAATTATAACCTTATTTGTTATAATTCAAGAAAATATTTCTGAAGATGATAGATTAACTTCTTACAAATTACGTAAAATTCAGACGTATAAAATATTGCTAAGTCGAGCCTATTAAATCAGAGAAAATCGAATTAGGTGGTGACAAATTTTGGACTTGCATGATTGGTTTATAGGTTTAATGATAAGCCAACCCAAGAATTAATTGTTTGCAATTGTATTAAACTAGTTCACTCACATTATAAACCTTGTTTTCCTAACGAAAAAGATTACCTAACCGGTAGAAAATGCATTGTTTGTGGTATGAAATTTAAAATGCATTATTAAAAAAAGCATACGTCCACTTGGTAGTACGTTATATTGTGTAGTTATCTCATTGATTTATGCTTAGTTTTTTAAATAACCTTGGTGTTTATAGCCCATTTGATAACATGGGAAAGGGATTATAAGCGATAGTGGTACTAGAAGTTGTTAGGTATTTTCCTGACTAGTGTAACATGAATCATATTTGGCAGAATAAATACAAGATTAGAGCGATTACGTATGTTTAATTGTTATGAGTTTTGGCGTCATGAATTATATGTTGTGTTTGTTTATCAAGCTGTCTTTACTAAATAACTGCTCTCATTAAAGTATAAAATATGATACGTTTAATTTATTTATGTTTGATAATTTGTCATATCAATTGCTTCTAAAACATTCTCAAGTCTTAATTTTTCCTAAAATATCTTTATTAAATAATTAACTAATTCATGAAAATCTAATATGCAAACATGTTATAATTTTCAAAGAATAGTGCAATAAAAAAACAAGGTAATGAGAAAGATAAGAAAGATTCACCATATCAAAATGTCGACAATGTAAAAGGAAAGTGAAGGTTAAAGCTCGCCCTCTGCGACAATATAAAGATTAAATAATTAGTTTAATTAAAAATAATGAAATCCAAAATGGTAACTGTTGAAATTTTTTTAACAATTGTCATTCTTATTCCCATTCAAAAATTAACAGGACAGAATAATACGGATATCAGATAATGAGTCAGAGGTGGTAAAAACGGAAAACATACGATATTCAGGCAGGTTCTTTTTTTAGGTTTGGTAATTTTCTAAAATATTGGAATCGAAATTACTTATTGAATTTAATATTTAACAAAACCGATTGATTTCTGGTATCTTCAGTGTGAATATTCAATCTCTTATGTACAAGTAAACCCACAGGACTTAGATGATTCAGTGCTGGGGACAGTTTTTCCCAAAAATATTAATCAATTTGGAAACCACAACGCAGGTTGATTATTATTTTCATTCTTTGCTAGCAAAATCACTTACTGGAAGATTGCGCGGTGGAAAGTCTGTATTAAAACAAAGTCTTCAATAATTTAATTAAGGACAATTAACGAGAATTTCAGAAATAAATAGACTAGACTGGAATCTCAATAAGGGCCTTGTTTTTTTTCTTTGAACTAGGGGAAATAAGAAATTCTTGGGAAATTTGTTTAAAGGGTCAAAACTACAATGCTAAGTCACATTTTAAGTTTATGTTTAAGTTGAGTGGTTTACCCGACGTTGTTACAGCTAAATTTTAAATAGTGTGTTAAACCCACTTTTGGTAAAAACCACTTTGTTTTAATAACATCTTTAAAACATTGAAAAAGCTCTATTACGATTGAGAGAGTCCACACTTATGGTTACTCTTACAGCTTTTTATAAAGTCCCATAGCACCCAATACTCTTGGAAGAAGTATTTCATAAAGATATGATGATAAAGTTAAATATGCAGTATTGTTAAAACCAAATATAAATAAATTCATAACTCTATTTGACACCAATTTGGACAGGAGGGTTGTCCCATAAAAAACTATTTAGATTCGAAGAAAATGAAAGAAAAACAATTCTGGATTATCATAAACAGTTAGATATATGTGAAAAGAGTACCAGAATATTTTACATATTTATTATTGTGTCGGACCGTCCGGAATTGTTTTTCCTCTCTGTTATCGGTTCAAACCCGCTTTAAAATCCAATCGATTTTGGACTGCGGACTATTATAATGTTTTCTATCACATCTTAATTTTCAGCAAACCACATCGGCAATTCGAGGCAACATTCACAGCCCTCAAATTACGGCCACCCCACTACCGAGCGGTCGTGCTACGAACTTATCAGTACACCAATCTTCACAACGACCTGGAAGTGTTTCACGACCGCCACCTGGATTTCCACCGGGAGTCAAAGATCTGTCGCCTTCTGTTACTATAACGCCTGCTCCTCCTCAATCTGTTAAGGTAAGTAAAGCAAGTATTATGGGTTCACAAGGAAAACGAGGTCATTTGAGGATTAATTTAAAAAGATATATAATAACTTTTTGAGTTTTGAAGTTTGATAATTCACAATGTTTGTGAAAGATTGCCCAAACGTTAACAACGTCCAGATTTCTTAGAATTGTAACTGTGTAATTTAATAATTGAAGACAATTTCTTATTGTAAAAAATTTAAGAGTTATCAATAAAATTAAGATGATTCGCTATAAAAATTAATTTTTAATAGGTATTTATTATTGAATCTACAGGGTAACCGAAAGTGGTTCAATTTAAATAAATCAAAACAGAATATGATAGGGTTTTCCGGTTCTGCTTTCTTTTTTTCCCGATTCATGTGACACATGAATTAATACACGAAATGAATCTGATGCATATTTGAATCCAAAGAGTGAGAATCATGAAAACTATGTTTTTTTTCTTTTTTTTGACTTCTGTCTCTATTATCATTTCAAAATTATCAAATCAAACTGTTCTAGGAAAAATTATCATCAGTTAAAATGTTTTCTAAATTCATACTTTCATTGGATCGACAGCTATCATTTAACAATTATCTGAATTATTTGGTGGATAAAGTTTTTTTCAATTTGAAGTTAAAATTTAATCTACAGTTGAAGTAAGGATAACTATCTGAATTATCTCTGTGGAATTAATAGAAACATTTAGGCTGATGGTCTCCCCAGGAGTTTTGCTAGAATAATGAAGAACGGTCTCTAGACATTTATTTTTTTGTAGCATTATTAATATTATAAGCATTGTAATAATTTATTTGAATAGTATGTATCAGAAATATGCCCTCTTCCCCGAAGTTGTGTAAATTCTGGAAATTCAAGAAGTAGTCGCATTGATTAAAAGTTGTTCTTACCGCAATCGTTGCAGTGACATCCAAAGCACACTCATGATTTCTTATAGCACAGTGTCACATTTTAATATCTTTGTAAAGTATCTTTCCTATTAATGAAGGTAGAACGATGCCGTTTTCGCGAACGTTGCCTACTTTTTTGTAAAACGAACTAATGTAGAAATAGATTTTTCATTGCTTTTTTGATTTTCTTTGCACAGGATGATTTTTAAATTTAACATTATCAAAATCCTATTGCCTGTTTAGTTTTCTGAAAAGTAAAAGCTCTATTCAGAAGATTTTGTGATGTAGAATATAACAGCTTCACATTTTCTTCTATATTGCATGATTTTGTTACATAAAAAAAAACTAATGGAAAAAAGCATTAAAAAAATTGTTTGCATTTTTTTTAAGTTGTTGACAAGCCCATACAAAATATTTAATAACAAATAGGGCATCTTATTATAAAAGTAATAAGAATAGTTCTGTAGGCTTAAATCAAAAGCAGTTGCAGAAAAACAAACTACACTAGATTTTAGGTGAAAAAATCGTTGGGACATCATTTATAGGTTTTTGAAATCTGAAAAGGCAACCTACTTATGAGGGGAGATCCAAAATGGCAGTTTTTAACAATCTCTCTATACATTAAAAATTAAAAGAGCCAAAACATGTTTATACTTTCGTTTGTTTTACATAAAAATGGTCAACCTTCGCAAAAATCGCATCCTCCTATTTTTATTAGTAAGCTAGATACTTCGTAAAGACATCGAAAATGGGACACTCAGTATAATACGTCATTTTTCACTATGATTATATTATGCATTTTTATTGCTGCCGAAGAATTTATCGGGACTAGATAACAAACCGCTGGGAATGACAACATCAGCTCAACATAACGTTATTCCAGAGGTAACTAAAATGTATTCAATGCTTCAGGTTTTTGAATAATTTATTATTTTTAAGAATTTATGACTTTTGCTTTGAATACTCAAGCAGGGGTCGGAAGGGGGACATTTTAACTCCATAAAAAGTGACGGACGAGGTGATAATAATATGACTTCACCTAAAAATATGTACCATAGTTAATTAGCGACTGTAGCTTTTTTAAGTACCTAGAATTAGTTCCCCTTCCAAACCTCACTTAAGCGTTTCAAATATGCATGGTAAGTACAGGAATTTGTCAGTATTGGCGGCGATAATATTAAGTCAAATGGAGAATTTCTATAGTTGAAGGACTTACAAAATGTACAATAGAAATGTTTAATAGTTTGGTATAATATTTATTTTATTTTGTGACGTTTGGAAGTGTCAATTTTTCAATTTTTGATAAGTACAATAACTTTACCTGAGATGCAAAACCGTATAAGCCTGGTTTAGGAAAAATTTCAAAATTAATTAATATTTTTTCTAGAAAGCTGATAATTTTAAATTTATGTTTTCTTTCAGTCAAGATAACGCAAATGCAAAAATTCCTGCATTTTTGTATTTATCATAATACACTGATTATTTTAATATCTTTTTTCCTCTTATATTATACTACTGAATTGACCTACCTCCCATTTAAATAAATGGAGAGGTAAAATAAAATTATGAGTTATTCATTACCAGGTCAGAAGAGGGGTCATAATTTCTAACTCCTTTAATAGTTATTTAACAAGTCTGTTAATGATGGCCATTAATAATCAAGACTGTTTAACGCGTAGCGTAGTAACGTAGCGAACTCGAAGTTGAGATATATGTTTTAGTTACAATATTTTTCTACCAATAGTATTACAAAAAACTAAAAAGTGCAATATTTATTTACTTACTATCTTAAAAAGCCACTCTACTTATTGTATGAGAATTTGCATTTCAGCCTGAAATTGAAAATTCCTATGTTAAAAACATAAAAGTGTTTTATTTTATGAAAGTATTTTTACGATTCGTTTTTAAGCTTAAACTGTGCTTCAGAATTGTTAACAATTTTAAAAACTTAATTTATTTTGAAGCTTACCAGTAAATATAATCCGAACATCGCGCTGGTAGAAAAAATTCGTAATTAACTTATAAATTTACAGAAATTATAAATTACCGTAATTTTATATTGCTGTTGAGCCATAAAAAAATCCTGTAGATTTCAACAATATAAGGATCAATAATGTAACATGGACCTTTCACATGAGTAAAAGTTAAAAAAAAATCGAAAAACTGAACAACCTTTGTTATTTATTTTATCCGGCACGATACTACATGTCACAGACATTAAACATTTTGGTTTTTACATTTTTTTAGGAAAAAAAAACTACAATTTCATTAAGTATCGTTTTTAAGTCCTTTAGTTATTTTTCTACTTATCAATATTTCTCTAACCTTCGCTGCCTTCAATGAATTCCCGTATTGACTTTTATCAGTAAAAATGGTAAAAGTAATATATTTCTTTGCATTATAGGATAGGTCCAGAGAGGACAATCAAACACCCGCTCAACGACAAGCTGCTGCTAAGCTGGCTCTAAGGAAACAATTGGAGAAAACTCTACTTCAGGTATACAACTAAATCTGTTTTCCCTGACATAAAGGAGTACTAACAATACATAAATACAATGGTGATAAAATTTAAGTAACTAAGACTGTAGAAGTGAAAACACATCGATTAAGGTAAAGTGTGCCTTCTCGAATTCAAATAATTATTAACATAAGAGGGACTCTACGCCATTATATGATTCTTAATTATTAATAGCATTTCTTTGGACATCGTTTTACATGCATTTGTGTATTCTAATTCAATTATCTGCAATTATCTACAGTAATTGCGAATATAAAGTATTTAGACATAGACTTGAATTCTCATATTACTTAAATTTTTTGCCCGCTAGTGTACACAGGTGGGGTAACAGTGTGACAATATTTTTTAATTTTGCATTACTTTATTAATATTTCCCTTATTTTGCATTACTTGAAAAAGTTTTTATGTGAAAATTGCGAGGCACAAAGAGGCCTACAATTTAAAAATATTTTTGACTATATAGGGCGTTGCTTAAAGCCGAGATACATTTAATTTTTTTATGGAACTCCTTAAATATTATTGCATATTCAAGGTTTTCTAATACCTGTTCTAATTGTCAAATTATATCAACTATATTAACAAAAACTGAAGTAGCAAAAGTTAATTTTGTAGGTAGCCTTGAAAGCTAAAATGATAAACTTTAAATGTCGCAATAATTTTATTTAGACATCTGTTAGTTGTGATAAAATCATAGATTAATATTATTGAAATTAAACACATATGAATTTCAATTTTTTATTCAAGAGCTAATAATAATTAAGTGTCTTACAACGTTATTAAAATAGACAAATATCTTGATAAAATTATGTTAATGTTTAAATTTCTTGTTTGGGTCTTGAAGGTTAACTGGATATTTATGTCATTAATAGATTTCTTCCGTTCTTGAGTAAAAAATTAATAAAAAAAAGTATTCTGTCAAAACTAGAGGGAAGGGACATAAACATGCCTTAATAGAAGTTGAAGTTAGATTAATTTAGATGTATTATTTTAAAGAAAAAAAATGTTTTGAATTTTTCATCTTGAACAGTCTACAGATACTACCTTATAAAACTTAATATGTGTCCCATTTGACTCTTTAGCATACTTTTAGCTTCTACTGCGTCAGCTTTTGTTAATGTACTTGAAGTAGTTTAAAAGTTGTGGTAAATATTAGAAGACAAATATACAATAATATACAAGGGGTTTCATTTGAGACAAAAATAAAAACTGTGCTCTGCTTTTGTTCAACAACCTATAGGGTCAAAAATATTTTTTAATTATATAATCTTGTTTCCTTGCTACTTTCATATATTTTTTTTCATGTTATGCAAAATAAGTGCGATATATTTTATCATATTATTACCCAAATATAAATATATTTTGAATTATTATCATTAACGTTAATTTTCTGCTTTTAATATTGTCCTTATGATTTCCTATTTTATAGATACCTCCACCAAAACCTCCACCCCCGGAAATGCACTTCATCCCAAACCCAAGTAATACAGATTTTATATATCTGGTAGGGTTAGAGCATGTCGTAGATTTCCTTACGAAGGAGACCAAAATGCCGTTGCCTCCGCAACCATATAGTTGCAGCCAATGCAGTATGGACTTTACCCCTGTTTGGAAGTGGGAAAGTAAGGGTAAAAGCAAAGGTATGTGCTAATTTTTGAGATATAAATTAAATAGCACATTAATAGTTTGTTTAGATTACGACTTGTGCAGAAATAGGGATTATTTGGATCGTTTAAGGCCGAGTTGTTGAATCATAGCTTAAGGTTGATTCTGCTAAACCCGACCCATCATATACAGGGTGTATTGAAAATGATTGAATGGTAATTATTCTGTGAGTTCTACGAAAGAAAAAATAGTTAGACTTTTGTTGGAGAAGTTAAAAGTTGAAAATATATTTTATTTTGCCGTGTGTTTTTTCAAAGTAGCAGAATATTCTATAACTAGAAAAGTGTTTATATTATTCCCAATCCACAAATGGCATGTTAATGTTATAATATTGCAGAAATACATTTATTGGAACTATTATGTCTTATAAACCCATCAATAAAATTACCGATATACATATGTTAGAAACCAACAAATTTTATATTCATCAGTTTTATTGGGTTTAGAGTGTTTTCCTCATGATGCTAGGGCGGCAAAATTTTCCGGTATCAGGTGTAGGTATACCAGGTTTAAGCCATAATTCACCAACTGGGCCTTTGAGTAAAAGTTTGATAACAATAAATATAATAAATAACACTTGGAAACCTATACCGGTTTTTTGGTAGGTACAGGAATGAGAAATGATTTTTTTATCTTGAAAAGGGCTACTTGAGCAACAAAATACTAAGAGGCTTTTTTTTTATTAAGAATTGATGGAATATTAAAAAAATATATTCTTATTAAAAAAGTCTGACGTACCATTTTTTTTCATTAAAAACATCCAATTGAAAGATTGCACCGGCGTCACTGCTGTAGGTGGAAATATTTTGCTTACTCCAGAACATGTACATGTATACCATCATAGTGTGTCCCTAATTTCATGTTCGAATCCCAAACCGTTTTTGAAATATAAAAAAAAAAGAAATTAAACACTGTATTTTGGAAACGAAGCCATTTCGGACTTAACTTTATTCGATCTAAATATTTGTTGCTATAAGTTCTACATCCCCTGAGAGTTTGTCGGTATGTTTATGAAACACCCTGTATGTGTATTTTATATGTATATGTATATTTTTTGTTTCTTCTTGCTTCGGTTTGTTTTCAAATATGTTGAAATATGTTTATGTGAGCTGAAATATTTACTTATGGTTAATGAAGTAACTAGGTTGGTACTTTTTCCGATTTTCAGCTCCCAAAGTAATCTGTGAACAGTGCGTCACGAATAACGTGAAAAAAGCACTAAAGGCTGAGCATACTAATCGACTGAAAACTGCTTTCGTTAAAGCACTTCAGCAAGAGCAGGAAATAGAACAGAGACTAGCACAAGTAAGTTGGGGCGTAATTTATCATTTTTCTCATGTCAAAAATTTAATGTGTTATATACTGTAAAACATCTTGTTTTTTTAGTTTCCAAGTTTTCCATATAACGTTAGTAGGGTACTAATATGTTTTTAAATAACAGGTATCAAGTGGCAAAGAATTGCAAGAGATAAACAAGAGGAGCGGTACGGATATCGATAATTTTGATATCCGAATTTAAGCCCAAGAGAAGATTTTGGCATGATTCTACGTTACAAGCGAGTAAATTACAAGTTTTTTTTATTTCTTCTATACTATCTTGGTTATTAATACTATGTTTCAGATATAAAAAAAAGTATCGCGAAAACAAATATTTTTCTCGTGTATTAAATTTCTACCAAAAGTGAAATCATCAATGGTTACTTGGGTTGAAAAAAAAATTAATATAGCTTTGTAAGCTTATACTTTTTAAATACATAATTTATACAAGGTGTCCCAGCATTGTATAATCAGTCGATATGCCTTATACCATTAGTATAGTTAAATACGAGAGTTATAGAAGGAATTGCTGTGTATGGTTTAAAATTTTAGGAGAATTGTACTTGGAGGGTGTCCCAAAAATGTGTGGTATTCTTAAACTATGTTTTTTAATGAAATTCTTGTAATGTAATGTGTCCCTGAAATGATTGTACAACGCTTGACCAAAAATACCTAAATCTAAAAATAAGGCGTTCTAGGCAAACGTACCTATATCCAATGTTGCTTTGGTTTGTTGCTACATGGTTCAAAGTTTTTTCAAAATAATTGCTAAACGCATTATCGATTTTCACCAAATTTGGAATTAAGAGTTACTACATAAATTGGCGTGTTTTGACGGGAACGGAGTATTTTTTTAATGCTTGGAAATATTAAAAATCACGCATGGTTCGTAAATTAAAGTTTGTATTTTTGTTACCCCCTGCACGAACGACTTTAATAATTTTTTGTCTGTTGTAGAATTTTTCCCAGTCATACAGTTTTTCTACAAAAACATTATTTGCAATATCTTGCAATTCATCATTATTGTAAAGATAAGGTTATGTAGGACATTCGTTAGGAAATATGTTACATTTCTTCGAACCGGCTTTAAAATGCCGCATTGTTGACGCCTGAACACGCATACGAAGTGCTACTTTAAGGCTAGGAGCAACAGTAGTTTCATGAATTCACCACTGGCGGTGTGGTGGTGTAATGCCAAATTGATTATTTTATCGCACGGAGGACTGGCTACCTTGTAGTTATTATTGTAGTAGACTTCAGCAGTCATATATTTCATTTTGATATCTTCATACGTACCATCATACTTAAAACTGAGTACTTACTGAAGATTTTTTCACGGTATTAAAACTTAATTTGCCAAAAGAATCCTAGAAATAAACTCGATCCATGTTTATTTCCAACTTTCCGTGTTTTCGATGTGGATATATTTTAAAAAATTTCCAGAATGGTTCCTTTTCTACAAGCAGTCCGGCGCCCTCTCCCTCGTCGTCAGAATCGGCTGCTCCGAAGCCTGTAACTCCAACACCCGCTCCTCGTTTGGCGGCTACTCCAACGCCGCCCGCTCCGCCGCCTCCTGCCCAACCAACGCCACCGCCACCGTCGAGGTCCGGTCATCAGAGTTCAGCGCAGTCCGCTCAGGATAAGTATAGTGCGCAGATGCAGGTATTGCAACAGCAGTTATTGAGAAGTAAGTTTATTTTTTAATTGCTATTAAATATGCGCTCATTTGAAGCTTAAGTGATATCCTTGGTATTAATAGTTAACAAGAAATGATAATTCTACTTAATTAATTCTGTTTTTCGCTCTTGATGTAACTCGAGTTCTGTCATCTTCGGACTACTGGAATCATTGGTTGCAGTCGGCAGACTGATCATTATCAAGGCGATCAACAGATTTTCTGTCGGATGGCCTGATTAGTTGTGCGCTAAGGAATTACACGGAATGTAAATAAAATTCGCTACTTGATGATTAATATATTTGTTTAACGTCTAGAAAGTCGGCCGTTAATGATTCACTTTAAAACTAAATTTCTCGGTCAGTTCATATTAACATACGATTTTATTATAGACAGTCAAGTACATATGTATATACAAAATCAAGAAACATGTTGCCCTACATGACGCCTATTCAACAGCCAGTGATCGGTTATAAAACATTAAGTTTTTCGTCACATGACTTTCTGCTTTTTGTCATGGTCTAGTTACTGTCACAGGTTATGACTTTTTGAAATAGGCAGCGCGCATTATCCAGTAATACTTCCATAAATGGCTCACTGCGTTCACGCATCACTATCACTCCTTCGAATTGACGTTATTGACGTTCGTAACATATTTTGCCTTCTGTTTCAGGTATTACACAAGGCGGACCTTCTGCTGCCCATCTCATGCATCTGCCGTTTTTTTACCCGTACCAATTGGCAATGGCGCAGGCTCAGGCTGCTGCGGCTAGCGGGAAAAGTGGATCAGTGGCTCCAAATGTTGCGGAGCAGATGCAGAGAGCGGCAGCGGATTTGCAGCGCCAGTACCTGTTAGGTGAGTTTTAAATATGTCCATCTTCATCAGTGCACGTACGCTGCACTGGATTTAACTGGATAAAGAAATTGTATGTCGACGTTTAGCATTAACAGGTGTCTCGAAAACACGAAAAGAGAAAGGAATGAGGTTGTACTTTGCTACAGTAGCGTGGGAAAGTGGATCGAATAGTGGGAATTTGGAAGTATGAAAAGACGTTGACAGTTACTTTCATGCACTGATTATAGTATTTAAGGTTATAATATGCTTGTAGGAAGAATACTAATTGTTAGTTTTGCAGAAATTGTCTTTTACGCGCTTTAGGAATCTAACTGTAGCAATTTAAAGAAAATGTGAAAATCCACGGTAAACGACCATTTCGCATCTGCTGCTGAAAATATCGGTGACGTTGCCAAATATTGCATTGCAGAGAAATCTTAGTCAGTTTTTAGATTTTTCAATACTGGGAGAGAAAATGTGTTATTTTACTTTTGAATTGATTTTGTTTGCAACCAGAAATACCATTTAAAAGGGGACTGTGATTTCTCAGAGGTTGTGTTATGGTGGCTTTTCAGAAGTTATAGTCATATTTTAAGCGGGTGTAACACGTACTTGAACGTCTGGTTCTTATATTTAATCAAAATTGTTCCAATAGTTAGTTCAGGTTAGTTACACTTTTGGGATATTGTGTAGTAGAAACAACACTTAAAATAAAACCATAACATGCTCGTTTCACCGAGTTGGCTACGGTGTTGCCAAAGAGTACATAAAATTGTTATGGTATAAAACGATATTAAGCCCATTTTTAATTATTTGATGTAACTTTTTATTTATTATTGTTTGTATTTTTATTTTTGCGCGAAGCATGAGATAGAAATCTTCCACAGAATTTTAAAGGTCGGTGTAATTTAAGGAATGCGCTTAGCAATCTGTTCTGAATAGAAGGTAATTGCTAATGTACAGTTAGAAATTGTAACGTCGCGGTTGTTGTATTATATCTGTTATTTTTTATAGGTAATTTGGAATTATTGGAATCTAAATCGTGTTTTTCTTGTGGGTGTAAATTATCTTAAAAAAATGTTTTGCTCCTCTTAGATGATTCTTTGCCGATGTTAGATTTTAATGCAAAAATAAATCACTAAAATTATATTTTTAAAATTTTAAATTAATCTTTTTTTTTTGTTTCCAGACATGATTCCTCCATCCCCGGGACAACGCCATAACTGGAAAACGTGATGTGATTAAGTAGTTAGGATGAATGGGCTAAATACATAGGTGGCGTTCACATTTTAGTACATTCATTTGTCACATTTTAAGCAAGCTAGAATATTAGTAACGGTAACTATTGAGTGTACTTCAGTGTGCTACCAGACTTTTAAATCGTAATTTAGATTTATGGGAGTGTTGGGCTTTTTAGTATAAATGTATAGGAATATTGTCTGTTATTTTTCGTGATTCATTTTATTACTAAAAGACTTGTAAAAATTATTCTAAGCTTTTGTCTGTTGAAATAACCGTAAGCTCTTGCAAAAAAATCTTTCAGTTTCGGGTTGTGTGTAAGTAGGCGTATTCATTGCATTATTAGTTCCTTCTTTAACTTATTCACGAACAATTTGCGAAATACGTAAATATTTCAGGTAATTGTCATTGTATTATATTGATTATATTCACGTAAAATATCAATTGAACAGTTAAAAAAACACTTAGCAATCATGGCATATGCCGACTGCCTCATAAGAAACGGGCGAAACTATAACCCGATTATTTATGAACGGATTTTGATGAACTAAAAATCAAGTGAAATGAGATTATTCAGACTACTAAATAATGTCAAAGTAGATTTTTTTAAAACTTAACTTCTGCTTCAGGTGTCAACTTTAGAATTTTAAATAGAACTACATTTTCTTTTTATATTTTGATAAAAAGTATTTTTCTGAATTTGGTGATGTTTGACAAGTTTACGTTAAAACGATTTTTAATTGAAAAAAATTGAAAATTTTTAACAATTTATTGTTGTTAATGTTGTTATTGATGACAATTATCAAGTGCCAATTTCAGTTGAAAATGTTTAAAAATGAACAGTGAATTTACACATATGCATATATTCATCACACACATTTCCAAAGCAGTAAGAACTCCGTTAAAGCAGTCCATCTTTATTCTACCCGTTTTTCTAATAGAGAAATACCTAATCGTAATAAATTTAAACGTTTAAAAGATAACTTATAACCCTATGGATTTTCAAAAGCTGATGAAACTATTATAAGACTTTTGACCGGTCATTTTGATGATAACATTGATAATAATAACATCCATTTTGAATATTTATTGTGAGATATCGTTGAAATGTTTTCAATTTTTTTCAGTTAAAAATTGTTTTAATATTAACCCTTCGTTTGTAAACGTTTTTTTGGTACCTCCCGCCTATAAATGTGGGACATTAATGGCCCGTCGTCGTTTCACCCACTTATTATAATTAAACATTTTGAAAAAAACATGAAGTTGAATTTAAAATTTCACAGTTGACATCTGAAGAAGGAAAGATTGAGTTCAAAAAAATCAACTTTGAAGTTATTTAGTAGTCTAGAAAATATCATTTTACTTGGTTTTTAATTCATCAAAATTCTTTCATAAATAACTCAGTTAGACAGCCGGTACATATAGTAATACCTGATTACTTCATTTCCATAATGTTTCTACAACTTTTTAATTAGTCTTACGCAGGACGTTTTAGTTTAAAATCCTTTTATTTCAGTAATAGGACATAAGTCAGAAGCGGAAGAGGTCAATATTAAAATTTTGAACTTGTTCGTCGTAATACAGAGGTGCTGTCTAATATACATAATACGTAGTAAAATATTGGCACATATTTAAATTATGCACATTGAATGTATGAAGCTCAATTATTATCTATAGTAATTTTTTTATTACGTGACTGTGGTGTTGTACAATAAGCACAATTTTCGATTCTAGTTGTTTTGTATTCGACATAATGTGTATTTATTATACCTATGGTAAATTTTTGCGTGTAAAATAAATCATGAAGTGTATTAAAGTGATTTAAAATCATTATATGGATGCATATACTTTTGGTTTTTGCAGGTTTTACAATTACCGGTTGGAAAATGAATATTACTTCTGATTAGTAAAGGAAGAGTCGCATGCGGGTACGTAACAGAAAAATGGTAGGTCGTAAAATAGTAAATAACTGAATGTGACTTTTACGCCCCCTGTTTGCTGATATTCCGTAAGTTCAGCAGTTTGTGTTTTAATTACGAACTTGATATAATTTTTGAGAGGCTTCAAATATCTACGAATTATAAAAAAAATGTTTTTTTCAATAAAATATCAGATATTTTAAACGAACGTGCATCAGCAATGAGTTTTCCAAACCCCTCAGAACACCTTTAAATGCCTTGAAGAAAAACTTAAGATATTTCAGAGATGCTGGTGCTAAACAAAAAAAAAATAATGCGTATCACAGGAAATTACACAATGTTTTAAGCAAATGTAAAATTTGAATGTGAAATTCCGAGCTTTTCAAGTATTGGATAGAATTTGTCAAGAAAGTCTTAAAAGTGGTCTTGGATATGTTCCGAAATTCAATTAACATGGAAAGTTTGTTATGTGATATCTCACTTTTAAAAGTCTTCCTATCTTCATTTTGAAGTCGCAGCTCTTATTGTGATAAATTAATTATTAACTGAAAGTTTTTTCCCCACAGATTTTGACACGCTGTTATATCAACAGGGATAATGGCAGTGACTTCAATCTTGGAGGTTATAATCAGGGTACAACTACTTTTAAATTAAGGTATCACTCAACACCTCTTCCCATAAAAAATATTGGGGTTAACGGTATGAAAATCTAGCTTGCACGAAAATCGTCCCAAAGTTAGAAAGACATATTGTTCCTGATTTAAAATATCGCAGAATGATTTTTATAGTAATTCAGACTTTTTCAACTTTAGTCGTCAATATGTTCTTACCTGTGTATTTTGCAGCATTATCAAAAACGTAACATGGACATCAAAGTTGAGACCCCAAGAGCTGAGAATTCGATTCGCATATTTTGATACTTGGAGAGTAGAATCATTAAAATTTCTGTCAAGTTGGTCTTTTTTTAAATTTTGTGAGGAACATCTAAAGACGTCCGGTCTGATGTTCTAGTGACCAGATAATGTGGGATTCTCGTATTCACTAAAAACTTTGGATTTCTTTTTTCTACAGCCTACAACGACCTGCAACTGTCCTTGGGGGATAAAACGTTAGTGTCGAAGGGCTTGGGGATTCGGCTGTCTCCTGCTCCTATGCTTGGGGTTATTGTCTCTTTTGAATAGCCTGCTCCATCTGGAACATTTCCTTAACATTCACAGAAATGGCATTGCTACAATGGTTTTATTTTATATTTTCTTCCAACATTTCATTGATGAGAAATGTTGAAGTTACTCACTCATTCTTTTAGCGCGTCTCGCTGGTTTCGAATAATAAGCATTGGAAAATGCAGTATTTTATGGTATTGATGACTCTGCAATTCCCTTAATCCAAGCCCGTTTTCCCTATTTTATAGATGCAGTTTTTGAAGCTACCGCGTTCACTGAGTGCTTTAATTAGATAAGAGTTCAGGCGTTTATGTTTGCATGATGTCCATATGTTTGGGTCAGGAATCAGTCGCTTGGCCCACTGCCCTTTGTCCATCAGTGGTGTCCATCGCGTTTGCCACTTCTGGATGGTCGTTCGCTTAGCCTTCCGTGTATTTGCCTCTGTAATCCGAGGGAGAGTACTGAGCATGGTGCGCTCCTCCAGAAGGAGATCAATCGGTGGAGTTCCTGCCGAGATTTGGATTGGCTCTAGGGATATTGTACGGTACACACAGATGACCTGCATCAGGGCTTTTCTTTAGGTGCTCGAGAGCATCTGCACATATTTTTTAACTGTCGCTATACCTCCTCAAGTGGGAGCGCTATAGAGAATGGTCGATTAGATTATTCCGTAGAGCATTTGTCGTTTCAAGGAAGTCGGTCCGTCTATCGTTGGCATTATCCTCGGAAGTTGGCCTAGTTTTTTTAAGCTACTTTGGCAACGATCCATAACATGCTGTGCGAAGTACATGTTTCCTTCGAATTTCAGCAAAGCAGTGCAATAACATCACCATTGTATTGGAAACGGCCTTTGGGAGGTAGTCTACCGTGAACGTCTAAAAATAAGCTTGTTTTCAACGTTTTTTTTTGAAAAAGTATTGCATACAATCGGGCAACCTTTTTCCTGGAAAGGTATGAGTTAAGACAGTAATTTTTTTTATAATTTAAAAATATGTATTTATTTATTTATAAAGCTACTTTTGCGTCGATCAAAAAACATTAGTTCTGCTGATGCAGTTGATTCCAGTCCTCTTAGATATTTGAAATAGAAAATTGAAAGAGATTCTCAATCTCTTTCAATCATCGCCATCGTTCATGCCAAATTTTTCAAATTTCACTGGAAATTAACAAAATGGCGGCTATTTTTGCAAAAGCCAAAAGAAAGATACGTTTTCTTGTGCTATACAGTGAATACCAAAAATATTCGGACGGCACGCACCACAAAATGATTCATAGCAGAAAAAATGAATTCTTACGTATTTGGCATGCATTTATTGCTTGCTGAGTGCAGATATCACAGAGTACAGTTAGAAATAATATCCATCATGGGTCGGGTACCAAACAAAAGTAATGTTAGTTTCGATAAAAGGCGATTAGTAATATTTCATTACGAAAAATGTAATTCCTATAAACATTTTGGGGAAATGCTCCAATTAAGTAAGATCACAGTTGGAGACATAGTCCAACGTTACAAAAATGAAGATAGAAGACTTCCAAAGAAACAAACAGGTCGACCAAAATTATTAAATGTAACCGCTTCATAATGAGAACCATTAAGAAACCACTCAAAGTGAATACTCCAAAATTGAAAATCCTATTGGGAAATCATTCTAATAAAATAGTGAGTACTAAAACTATTCATCGGTGTAATAGAAACCATGGATATCACGGCAGGATATGTAGGAAAAAGTCATGGCTTAGTAGTAAAAATGTTAAAAGTGCGATTAAATTTTGCTAAAGAATTCATTTCCAAGCCAGATAATTATTGGAGTGATGTAATTTTCTGTGATAAGTTAAAATTTAATATTTTTGGTTCAGACGAACGTCAAATGGTATGGAGGAAAGCAAGTGAAGAATTGCAGAAACATCTTTGTCCAACGGTAAAACATCGAGGAGGTTGAATTTTGGTTTGGGGGTGTATATCATTACTAGGTGAATTGGTGAATTCGTTTTCATTGATGGTATTATGGACAAAAATGCATATTTAAATATTCGAAGACAAAATTTACGGAAAAGTGCGGAAAACATGGGCACATTAAATTCGTTCAAGCTATACCAAGACAATGATCCAAAATATAGTGCCCATATTGTTCGTGAATGGCTGTTGTACATTTGTCCTAAAGTTTTTAAAACTCTTCTCCAATCTCCAGACTTAAATCCAATAGAAAATGTATGGCATTATTTGGAAAAACAACTTACAAAACATGAAATAACACCAAAAACAGTATTAAAAACCAGGTTGCAGGAAGAATGGAATAAAATTTATTTAAATTATTTAAGAAAAATTGTATCTTTTATGCCTAAACGTTTGAAAAGTGTAGTTGAAGCAAAAGGTGGTCATACAATATGCTAATTTAATAAACTATGTTAATTATTTATCTTTAAATCCATTATATAGATATAGTAGTTATGTATTAGTTATTACCATCCGAATATTTTTGTGACGCGTTTAATGGTTCTCTAGACTTTTTCTTGAAATTGCAATATAAACTATTATGATTTCCTGTTCTTTTTTTATACAGACCCCTAAATAAATGATTGATAAAGACATTTCTAATGTAAAAAAATAAAATAATAACTAATGTGTTTAATTAAGATTCGTGAAATCTTTAAAAAGGGCGCGTCCGAATATTTTTGGGACTCACTGTATATGAGGTAAAATTATGCATTAGAATCAAAATTGTGACGTATTGAGGTACGGGTGATAGTCATAAATATGCTGAATATTGATTAAATTTTGTAGTTCATATGTTCAGCCGTTTTTCAGTAATCACCTGCGCCAGGTGGGAAAATGTCGTTTTGAGAAAAGCGCGGTCAAAGTATTTTGAAATGAAAAACACATAAAAAACTTTTACGACTAATTAGCAATGTCAGGACCATACGTACTCGTAAGTCCTTCTTCATCATAAAAAATCATTTTCAGCTGCTTTGACTTCTCTTCTGGCGACGCGAGCTTCTTTTGAGGTATCGGAGCTACATTGGTGCGCTCGGTCAACGCACTCGTGTTCATGGTCAAACCGTAACTTTTCTGGGCTAAGTACGTTACCCATTATCTCAAAAATTTTCAACATGGGTATGTGACCTTCGTTAAATACAGAGGCAGCAGTACGAGTGGTAATTTCCAAGATTTTTTCGCCGCAATATGCGTGTTTAGATGCTTAAGGCAAGGGCTGAAATTCTCGTTATTGTTTTGCGTGTTGAAACCTAAACATTTCTTGCGAAGATCATGTTGGCTTAAATTTTCATATGTAGAGTGTCGGTGAATATATATGGAAAAACTTTCAGGGGATGAAGAACTCATAAAATCAAATATTAAAATCCAATAAAGTTAGATCCGAAATCGTTTCATTTCTAAAATACAAAGTATTTAATTAATTTATTTTTTCATATTTTTTAAATATTTCAAAAACGGTTTGGAATATGGATATGACGTTAGGAACACGCTATGGTGGAATAAATGTGCATGTTCTGGAGTAGGTAGAATGTTTCCATCTACGCCAGTGGTGTCCGTGCGGCTGTTCAATGGGATGTTTTAATGAAAAAATAGTACGCCACTGATCTTTTTAATACAAATATTTTTTTTAATATTCGATTAGTTCTTAGTAAAAAAGGCATCTTCGTGTTTTGTAGCTCAAGTAGCCGTTTTCAATATAGAAAATAATTTCCTGTGACTATTAAAAAACCGGTATAGGTTTCCAAGTGCGATTTTTATTTTTTTTAATGAGAAATTAATTAATTTTTTTTTGTAAAGGTAGAAGACATGAAGATTCAAAATTTGAAGATTGAGGAAAAGTTGAAAGATATCTCCATTGGGAAATTTAAAAAATGTTTTGAAGTTTTCGCCTTACTGTTTTTGACTTAACCCGATTGATATGAATATTACATGGATTCTGGAGATCTGAATTGAAGCTCGGGAGCCTTGGAAAGGATTTGCTTTAGATAACCAATTTTAGAAAATTTAACATTAAGTAGTTTCAAAAATTAAAAAAACAAAAGATATACAGTTGACCCAATATCTCGGGAATTAATAGAGTGGTCATTGAAAAAATTGCACATTGCTTTCTATGTTCGCAAATAGCTGGAAAATGGGTAGAGACATAAAGGATTAATTAATTTTTTTTACAAATCTACAAATGGCAACGACAAGAATATTTTAAAAATTTTATTTATTTATTCATGTAATAGTTTTAACCTAAATAATACTCAGCATTACAAGCTAAAAATGGAGCTAAAACACATTTTAATAATATAACATTTCACTGCAGACCAAATTGGGTGAGGACAAAACTACATAGTATTCCCTTATTATGGGATGGTCAAGAGTAAAATAAAGCGCATAGAAGAATTACCTACCTCTAACTACAAACTATGGCAAAGTATATGGCTACAATCATTCTTAAACTACATAATAAATTTCAATTAATAACACTTACATATGATTAGTATGTGGCAAACTACTAGCGCTAAGAGTACTTTTGCTTTTCTTCAACAAGATCTTATCCTTAAATAGATTCAACTTGGACGTTTCTCTATGAATCGGCACCGGAGGATTCTTTGCTTGCGAGGTCTGCCTTTCCTTCTCTATCTGAACTACGGATTGTAGATCGAAAGAAAATTCACTGGGCATGGGACTTTGAAGCGTAAGTACTGACGATTTCACCAATGCAGAATCCTTCATTTGATTTTCATCCGGAGTATCCAAATAGAATTTGGGCATTGAGTTTTGCCTGATGATGGGAAGCTCTTTGGGAAAGTCTAGAATGAGGAATGTTGTAAAACAAATATTGAAAAATTCAATTCAGCTAACCGCCAATTTTTAATGATAAACTCTTGGACATTCGTCTTTCCCTTAATGATTTGCCTCTGAGAGTGACTTCCTCTTCTTCATGAACAACGAGACTTCTAGTCTTCGATTTGAAGTCGTTTTCATCTCCTGAACTTGAGGATGTTTTGTCTGGAATGTTGTGGAAACTCACTGACTTCTTAATGGGGAATTTTTCATTTAGTCGAGGAGGGATCTGAAACACGAGAATTGCTTTACGATGATTAGGTGTTCATTTATTATGATTGCAAACTATTTGCCTCATAATTAATGTCTTTGTTTAAATAATCGTTTAAATAGGATTGCGGAAAATATACGATGTATTTGCATCATCCGGTAATTATATTTTTTCAAATCCAAGTGCAATCACGTCACTTCAAAAGCCGCTCTGTAGATGTGTTTGTTAAGAGGTAAAAATAGGAATTTAATCTAATCAACTTCACGATTTTACAAGTACCACTATGCTGCGGTTTAGTTCAGATGTTTATGATAAGAAGTTGTTAATACTGCTGTTTTCCTGAGTGATTTTCACAGATTTTGAGTTCATCTCATATTTTAGTCGAAGACTTTTCTTTCGAAGGTAAGTGCATCTGAAGATTTCATATTGTGAGAGACCTGCATATTTAATCATTTAATTTTACAACGGTGATTAGGGGAAGATTCGTTTGGCGCTAAAACATGCTAATATAGTATTGTTATGAGCTTAAGCATAATTAAGAAATACTTTTAACTTGTATGTGGTATGATTACTTTGCCAGATAAAACATTTTGGACCTAAAATTATATCTTATGCCATTTCCAAATTTAACCCGAATTCTTGTTCCGGGTTCTTCAGGGTGAAATCAAACGATTTCTGAGGTTTTTCAGTCATTCATCATTATTTCATTTCATCAATAGCAGGTTGTATCGGAAAAAAAAAATGATGTGGTCTATCTTACACTTAAGGGATATTTTCATGCAATAATAGTACACATATACAGGGCGGTCCAAAGAAAACTTTGTACTTCGATTTTCAATATTTGAAATGAAAATGTGTAAAAACGCTCGGACCCGTCGATTTTTGACTCGAGGGGGACAATTTTTTATTGTATTTTCAGCCATTCAACTTCAATCCCTGAACAGGAGTGATAGTTACCCCCAAAATTTTTAATGCAAAGGGGTGTCGAGTAATATCTCATTTTAAAGGTAGATCATTTGTAAAGGTCAATTGTAACAAAACAAAACAAAAATTTTAAGTCCTAGGGCGCTATGGAACTGTGGGCCTAAAATGATAAAAGTATATCATCCAACGAAAACTTGACTCCTCTAATTTTGAAAAATAAGGACTTTTCGGGACATACTTAAAATACGCCAAAACAGTTTTTGAGGGGAACGAATGTTGTTATAAAATTCAACCCTCAAACTTCACCCTTATGCGCATCACAACAACCCTCTTAAAAATTTTATATGGCTCAAGGGGTTATGTGACAACTCAAATTCAAGGTTTTTCAAAATTACATTTAATGGTTTTAGTTTTCGAGAAAAATAGCTATAAACTTCGTGAAAAACGCAATATAAACTCAGTTAAATAGTAGGTAAACAATGAAAAAACTTGTTCGTTGATAAGAATTTAATTTGTTTTCGATTTTGTACTCACAAACAGTCTTTGGTTACTTTTATTTATTCATTTATTCTTTTAATTTTATTTTTAATTTTTTTAATCAAGGACTGGGACAAAACTGGGCAAAATTGGACGACGCCACTGGATTTTACGTCACGAAAAGCTATCCATATGCTTTTAGCTATCTATTTTAATAGGTTTGAAAATAACAAAAGTACAAGGGGGATCCCGAAATAAATCCTATTAAAAAGCCATGTCTTTTAAAAACTAAGGGAGTTATGACAAATTGAACAAGAGATGAACATTTCAAGGAATGAAAGGTCGGTGGCATATAATAAAAGTTCAAATCATTCGAATTTGAGCAAATAGATAACCAACGTTTCAAATTTGCAGGAAATGAAGATTTCTGAAAATGATTGAAGAAAAGAAGTGATTGCGAGCTGATCAATCTAACTTTTATTTGATCTCTCAAGATTTTTAGCGAAATTGCCATCAAAACCTTCCCAACACTTGCATAGTATTAATTTCAGAATTCAAATTCAAGAGCTCTTTAATTATTTCATTCGCCTTTTCAGAAAACTTATTTTGATAGAAATTTCGTATGAACTACCCTACCCTACCCTTGCGGGATAGTGATTACCACATCACTAAGACAACCCCAGGTATCTTCAGTATGCAAGTGATGAACGTTTCCCAGTTTCTACTGATTTTTTTAACAGTGTGTTTTTTACCCGGAGTTTCGGTAAGGTGATTTTTTTCGTCAATTTTGAAATAGAAATTCTTTTTTATGACGTTTCTAGCTTACATTAGAGAAACTCATATTTAGAATTGCGATTTTTTTAAAGACGAAGCAAGGAGAATCCTTACTTATTTTTTTCCGTACCTATTTGCGAATATTCCCCTTTCAACTACTATTCGCCTGAACTAGTTACCCTGTTAATCTTGAAGAAGTTAAATAAGGAAATGAATAAAACTTACAAATAATTTGAGATTCAACGAAACATCTAAAGTGTTTTTAAATAATCAAAAGACCAAATATTGAATATCCATTGTGAAATTCTATACTCTCATGGAATTTTACACGTACATATTTGTTTTTTCTAAAAGTTTATTTATTAAAAAAAATGAATTCCTACGTGCAAAAGTTAACGGAGCCTGCTTCAGTTGAAAAGTAAATTGACGATAAATTTTTCTTAATCTTCCTAATCTGTACAACTTGGACACATTATTAGAGCACATTAGAAGTCATAATAGTATGTGTATTTTTATCTTTGTTTTTCGTAACATGCAAGCTGGTTTACGTGTTTTTATCAGGCTTTAGATTTCATCTCATCGGAGTAGGTCATTATACCTTTAGAATCATGTTTACACATTTAAATGGGCTATGCACTAATTGGATTCGCGTGATGTGTATCTTAACAAACTTAATCAGAAATCAACAAGAGATTATCATTTTATTAATATTAATGATTGCACGAGAATATGTGTAAATAGATACATGAAAGATGTTGCAGTTTGATATTACTTTTATTCCCTCAAAAATAATTGGATTTGACCCATCGCGATTTGCCTTTTTTTGTTATGTGTACATATATATTTTTAAGTTCTATTAATTAATTGTCCAATATCAATGGAATACTTGTGATTTATTTTATTTGCTCAAAACAGACTTAGCAAAAAGTTAGCAAAGTTTCGAAATCTTTGTTGAATTGTGCATGTCCCCTATCTAGTAGGTAATTATAAACTTCGATGGATATTGTAAAATTATTGCAGGATTTACATAATTGATTTCGATAATAATAATTCAATGATTTTCTGATTTAGTTTTAAGAAAAAATTGTTATCCAATTAATCAATATTGAGCAGTAGCGCATCGATGAGGATTGCTATGCTTGATGGGGGTTACGATCTGTAAAGCTTTAGGAAGGGTCGTGTGAAAAACTAGATACAAAATTAATTTAGCAATAGGCTCCAGGTACATTACCTAATAACGAACACACAAAAAAATACTTTGCAGGAACATTTAAATTGTGCACTCACTATTTTAAATAAGAACTAAATGCAGGCTCGCGAAGGAATTTTATATACAGGGTGACAATTTAAAAATTTACAATGACTATACCTGGGAAACAAAAAAAGTATCACAAATGCTTCGAATTAATTTATATAATATTGTAGGGGGACCAAAATGATGTATTAACCAACCAGTTCTCAATTATCCCCTCATCCCCAATTAAATAATATTAAATGGCAAGCTCCTACTTGTGATATCTTATTTTAAAGCTCTCCAAAAATGCTTTTTGATGATATCCTACAAAGCTACATTTGATTAAGTAGTTTTCGGTTGATTTAAGAAAATCTCAATATTAACTATAGTATTAAAATTAAATTCAAAATAATTAACAAAATAAAAAATATACAAGGTGTTATTTTGCTAGCCCTTCGATTTAGGAGCTGACCCTGCTTATTTGGATATAATGTAGGAGTCTCCTATATTTTCACTCAGATTATACGACGGTAAATTTGAAAATGAAAGCTTTTAAGGACAAGTTTTCAACAAACCCCAAACATAGTACAATTTAAAAATGACCCAACCTGAGCTATCCAGAACTAAAAAGGAATATAAAGAAATGCTGGGAGGGGAAAGTTTTCAAAAAATTTCACCAAGTGTTTCATTTTTTTTTACGGTACTTAATTAAGACCTTATCAAATACCCATTGAGGAATTCAGCTTAATCGGTTAGCAATAACTTGTCCTTATAGGAATACTCTTCTACTCTGACATAATTTTGAATGAAAATTCATACTTGAAATAATTTTGGATTTTGGAAAACAAGAGGTTCTCTTATTAATTCGACTCTGGGTAAATAACTCACCATAGGAATGTTACTAATCTTATTTATAGTATGCATGAGTTCCATAATAGAGGTATCCAAAAAAAGAAATAAAGTTGTATAAAGCTAAAATAATAATAAATACGAGCATCAAAGTAAGAACTACCTGTTTCGAGTGGCTATTTATAGCTTTAAAAATTAGTTAGGAATAATGAAGTTGGCCCTACCACCTAGGCTAAAAATGAATTAAACCCTTGATTATGTTACTGAATCTGTTATAGATAGATGCTCGTATTTGAGTAAAATAGAAAACTACACAGTATTGAAAGGAAATGTCTAATTCTAAGCTTTTCCAGAACAAATAATTATTCATGGGAGAACTTTATTGCTCTCGGAAATTGGTTAAATAATATAGTTACAAAATATAGATAGTAATGAAGATTAAATTTACGAGTAATTAGATATTTGTAGTTATCCATTAACTTCTCATATATTTGATATACTATATCCTATGTATTATTTATATATGTCGTTATAACATAAAAGTACAACAAAGGTGTATACAAGAATATATAATAGTTCAATCAGTTTTTTAAAGATTGTTCTATTAGTTTAACTTAACATACACATCACACATAAACAACCATATTATTGTAATAATTACTGTTGGAAGAATAATACTTTTCAAAATTCAGGTCATTTAAAGCACATCATGATCCAAACCACCAATAATGACGCTAAAGATAGTGTTTATCGATCGAGGTTTATTAAGGTCTAAAATACCAAAGTCCTGGTAACTTACCAAAAAGAATGTAACCTATGTAATCATGTAAACGAAGAAATTGGCTAATTTTCTGCTTGAATTTCATCATTTCTGTGGAAATTATCTCATTGTTAAAGTTACGAGAACTTTGATAGCGCCGCGAATTCATCTATTAGCATGAATTGCTCGAAAATAGTTCTTTTATTTCGCAATTTAAACCGTTGCCAATTTGGTAATTTACCTTTTAATCAGAAAAACTTACTTTTTTCTTTATAAGATTTTCTTGAGTCTCACTTTCGGTGCCGTCAGTATCGGTGGTCACTTTTTCAGCCACCCTTTCCTCCTTAATAAAAGGCATATTGGTCAAAAAATTGGTCTCGAGATCCTTTGAATTCTTCTCAGGCCACTTCAGTCTTTTTCTTGGTTGTTCCATCACAGGTTGTTGTTGTTGTTCTTTATGTTTCTTAGGTTCCAGAGGATCGATTGTGACAATTGATCTTCCAGCTGAAACAGACGATTTACAGCGTTTATATCATTTACGAGGGATTTCAGTTGTGGTGATTTTACCTATCACAGCTACACTATCATAAAACGCCATGTTATCGAACATGTTGTTATTTTTTTCGCCTGATTTTTTTGCGGGTTCTTCGTACATTGCAATGCTTTCGTCGAAGCAGAATTTTTCTTCTATAAGGTTCCAGTAACATGTTTCCCAACAACTGGAAGGAAAACACGTAATTGAGCAACTAGAATTATCATAAATATGTTCTATATGTTTGAGGTGGATTGTTCAGGTTAGTTCAGGTTACTTCATTATTTCTTTTATTTTTTGGAAATTACTACTCAGACACCAGTGGGGGTTGTTGCAGCGGTAGAATTACACGCTATTCTGAGTTAAAACTGAGGATAGTGTGCAATTTCACCGCTGCAACAAATCCTTCTGTGCGAATAAAAAAAACAGAATAGAACATCAAATAAACATAAAAATAAATCACGTATACTCCTGGATGAATGCATAATGCTGAAATTATGGAGCATGGTCACAAGGCTTTTTTCCGTCCCAGAAATTATAATCTTACCAATGGCACAAATACATTTTTTACCGAAAAAACATTACAAATCACATTTATTCTAAGCACATAAACAAATTAACTGCCTATAAATCGAATCTTTAAGAATATGGTGAAACTGTTAAACTGAATTTACGACATCTGCGAGATGAATCCTCAGAGAGAAATGATTATAGTTATGACGGAAGTTTTGCGCTAACACTTGTAAATGGTATACGCAAACAATGAATTTTATTTAGCTCTTGATAGAAAATGGTCAATAATCTGAAAAATCCGTTCAGAGTGATGAAAGTGGATTCAGTTGATTTATTGATTCTGTGGTGTTGCGTATTTATTGGGGCAATGGTCGAGCTTTACGGTTTGTTGGAAATTGTGATTTAACCTCGTAAGTGGCGTTTAAGATCAGCATAATAATAATTTGCTGCTCACCCATATTATTTTAAACTAAACATTTAAATGTCAGGGATGTGCAACGAAAAAGGACGATTTAATAAATTATTAACTAAATATTCGAGGCACTCTTTGCAGTAACAGGATTTTTGATATTTTCACCAAACTGCAAGACTGAAGCTTAATGTGTGATATTTTTATATTGACTAAACTGTAATAAGAAAAACACTGAATTCGAAAATTTGAAAATCCAAGATGGCGCCCATAATTAAAACAAAGTTGAGGATGGTTTTCAAAAATCGAAATGTTGGATGTGAATTAGGATATCGCCACGTTTATAAGAGAAGAAGTTGCAGTGTTGAAAAATTAATAATTTTGAATCACTTCGCCAAATAAGCTAAAGAAAATAACCAATTTCCCGAAATTTCAGTTTTTTCCGAATTCTTCTGAAATTCATTGGGATTTTCGAAATTTTGAAACTAAATATACTCGAACTCTAAATTGAACAGCATTATCCCAATTTATCCGACTTAGTATTTTTTATGGTTACCTAAATCTCTATAGTTGGGTTTCGGAAATGGACGCTCTCTCTTAATAATATTTGATACTGAATTAAATTCTAGACTCGAAAATGCTTTAAGGTACACTATGTCCTCTTTAAGCCCCAGAACACCGATTCAAAAATTCTGAGCGGTTCACGCACAACACCAATTTCCGTGGGACCATGCAGCTATGAACATTTTGAAATTTTCCGATATAATTCACAAACGGTAAATTTTAGACATAAGACACTTTACCTAAACTGGATTAAAAATGAAACGAGAAATCCGAAAATAACGAAAAAATTCAAGAATTTTATATAAAATAAGAAAGTTGGTAGCTACTTCCGGTATAACCGGATGTGCCGCCATTTAGAAAATAATTTACTTGGATCAAAATGGTCGATTTTAGCCTGTAATCAAATTTGATTGGGCTACGATAGTAGGAAGTCAAAATTTTTTTAATAAACGAGTTGCGTGATTAGCTGTGTATAAATCATCACTTGGATTAAACTTTCGTTTTGTAATATAAAAATACACACAACACAAGCTTTTCTTGCATAATTTAACAAATATACTTGCGTGCGTTGTTCAGGACAATAAAACATGCGCTAAGAAAATAATTTTTCTATTTTTCGAACACATTTTATAAGTTTTTTGGTGCAGGCATCTTTTAAAGGAGTATTTACATAGCAGGAAATCGTTAGTTTATTCTACCAGATAAGAAATAAGATTCAGGAATCCGAAAATCCTGAGGGCACAACTGTTGTGTGACTGAGTGAGTATCTAACCAAAATTTGAAGAAAAAGTTAATATGTACCTATTTTATATAGTAATAAAAGCAATACAACTTCAATTTCAAGACATTAGATATCTAGCAAGTTAGCAATGCTTCCACAATATATTTTTTCTCAAGTTTAATGACAACTTTCTCAGTCAAAAAGTTCCTACGCCAAAATTCAGAAATTATATTGATAATTCTTACCCCTGAATATTCGAACAATGAAGTTACTAAAAGTAACAAAAGTACTTTCCTCTAAAACCACAAAAGTGGAAGGCTGCGAAAAGAGCTTTGGGAGAAATTCTGTAGCAACTCTGTAATTAAATTAATCAAAGATAAAGTTAGTTAAGGGTATTTAAATAATAAAAAATGTTTGCCCTTTCTGCGGTTTACCAAGATCTTTACCCTTTTACTTTGAAATGCTCTTATTTGTCATGGGAGGTCTATTTGTTTATAAATTGGCTACTCTCCACCGAAAATGAGAGAATATTTCGAAATTAATCAACAGTAATACCACCTACAAAAAGCAATATTGTTGTTTACATTTAACATACTTCAAAGTAGATATGATAAATGGTTCTCAACGCACGTCGGCCGTTAACCTTAACGGACGCAGGCCGTATAAACTCCGCACTACGCCTGGGCTTCCAAAACTGTTACGCATCTTGTTATAAACCTCGGCTACGCTTTAATTGACAAACTTCAACCCCGTACATAATTTACTCATTATTGATCTCTTAATGTTAATAACCTCGAACAAACCATATTGATTGATGTTGAAATTTACAGTGTCTTTATTTGGTTACGTTTATCATCATAACCATCATCACATGGAATTACACAAATATCTATAAATGCTGAACTTTCAAGTTATAACATTCCTTGTTAGAGTGGGATGAATCTCAAGCGATAAAATTGATCTTTAGAGCCTTGGGTACATACATATATGTATATTTAATTCTTGCATTCCTGCACTCTACTTCTTTTCGGCTGATTTTAACACTAAGCCAAAGCAGTATTTAATGTATACATTCAAAACACTATATCTAGCTATTAACTCAGGCGGAAATTAAGAGTTGAGATAATTAAAATGAACCATTAAAGAGCTTTTGAAAGAACAACCAGTACACACAAGCCTTAACGCAATTCAATACTCATATTTTTCTCAGGTTTTGATATATCTGTTCGGTATTAGTTATTAATTATTATGGATTACTGCAACTAATTTAAATTATAGTGGTCTACATTCCATAAGTAGCCACATGGTACATTCACATTTGGGCCAGTCAAGACTCATTCAGTCATATTCAGAATTTAATTACTGTCACAAGGGTCTTTTAAATAATTTGTGTAGATCGGGGTACCACGATGGGAATCTTTGGTAATCATAGTTGTTAAGATCTATATTGTTTAATTATATCGATTTTGGAAATAGTAAGAAGGTACTTAAGGCGTGCGAGAACCATAAACTAAGGTACTTACTCTTGACAACATCTGCACATTTTGCCACAAACTTGTCTGAGTTTGATTGTCACATATCCACCTGCGCAGGTTGACTTTTTCAAATGTGACGACAATCTATTATCTGAGATAAGATATAATTTTAATTTGCTGGAAACACAAGTTTAAAATTTTCTCTACCTCCTAATCATTTTATAATGGTACTTGCTGGCACGCGAATTTTCAAACAATAATACTTTTTCGAAATAATAGGATTGATTTATGATTTTGCACGATAAGACTGTTGGTACCGAGTGTCGTATTTCGCGGACATCCAGTCTTGATTTAAAAATATCACCATTGCGTCAGCATAGACTTTTACTAAGGGTATTTTAAGAAATTATTTTTATTGTCTTTGTGCAATTCAAGTATTGGGCTGGACAGATTGGCAGATTGATGGCTCTTGATTTAAGTGTGGACTTAAATAACCTGTTAAAGATCCGCGATTTTAGAACCGAGTGTGCTGATATTGCTATATCCAATAAAGCTATAAAGACCTAGTTATTTACATTCAACATTCCTCAAAATAAACATGATAAATGCTCCTTAATGTATGGCGGCCGTTAACAATCTTTAATGGATACAGGCCGTGTAAACCGAGTAAAGGAGCCTGTGTTACGGTTACGAACGGTTATAAAGCCACAAATAAGCTGTATGAAAAGGAATTTGAAATGCGGATATGAGGACATTAACCCTCAAGTCTTATTTAAGAACTTACACGTATATTAACTTCTTTTGTTGTAGAAAATACTGTAACCTTCGAGTGTATAAACATTTCTTTGGTTTTTTCTCAGATTAGCTAAGTTTGAGGTGTAAAACATACAAGTCCAATAACATCCGCATAGATTTACCGTTGGAATATCCTAGAGGGGTTTTTGCCCGTATCCTCGCTACTTTATACTGCACACCGTGTACTTTATAATCAAAAATAATACATAATTCTTTAGAAACGTATTAGTGGATAAACACAAAATCTGCTTAAAATACAAGTTTTTTTTTAATTCTCTATAAGCACTTACTTCATTATTGTGTTTTCTTTCATTTTTTGACAACGAAGTTTTATTAAAACACAATAGCTTCGTCTACAACATAAATTTTAATATTAAGTATTTGGAAAAATTTGTATGTCGAATTTTTGAAATTTTTGGCGCCTGAAATTGAATGAAAAACTTAATCATTTGTGGTGGATTACAGCGCTAAGTATTCTCGAAAACTTGAAAAAAAATTCGAATAGCTTAAGTACAAAATGATTTTAAACCACATCTTGTTTTAAGACTATCTTCGTTGACATTTAAAATTTTGAAAGCAAAAATGAAATTTTAGAAACTTTTTAATCATGAATCAGTTTATAGAAACTCATTTTTCTTAAAAACGATCTATCCTAGCGAAATGAAATAACAGGACCTCTTTTACTTAAAAATATTTGCGATTCAGTCATTTGATTTAAAAAATTAGGAAATATTATAAACAAAAATATTAAGGCAACATTTACGTAGGAGACGCCCCTGACTAAAATCTGCAATTATTAACACAAAAACAGTTTTTCCATTCCAACGTATTAAAGTAAGCCAAATTTGATAATTTTAGCGCAAACCGTTTAGAAAATATTCCGAAAAACCATCTTCAGAGTTTCTCCTTTAAGGGGTTATAGCTTCTTTAAAGAAGCAATTTTTGGGGTATATTTATAAGAACTTTTTTTATTATTTTAATCTCTAGAATCACTTCTCAAAATATTTCAACGTTATTTTCGAACATCCTGTATAAGGAAACGTGAACAGGCCTGAACGTTGTCAGAAACAATTATTTTTTACAGCTTTTATTTAATAGTTTCGGAATTGTCAAGTGCAATTTGAAAAACGTCAAGGATAACTCAGGATAGTCCACCGTAATTTAGAAGATGTGAGTTTCAATTCATAAAACATCATATATTCGAATTAAATACTTAAATGAATTTTCTCTTTCTATCGCCAGTTCCATGAAGCTCATTGAAACCTGGTCGATGCTGATGATGAAAATTAAAGTTTGAGTTTCCATATGTGAAGTTTTTAATTATTTATGGAAATATATCTACATTTCTTTGTTGAACAAGACTTCATACATGGAAACTTTTTCATCATTTTCATTTTTATCGTCAATTTTATCGTCAATTAGCCAGATTTAAAAAATACCTTCACGGAAAGTGGTGAAAAGGGAAAATTAATTTAAGTTCTTAATCTGAATTAGTGTTGATTTCTGAATAGTATAACATAAACAATATTTATAACAAATTTCTGAATAAAGTCTTCTGCATTACAGCGGCCTGATTTGAATTACCATTGATGCTTTCTGAATTACAGCTGACTATTCTTAATTACAATTAATACTTTTTAAACTACAATTGACTATTCCAAATTACCATTTTTGGCTCTTTTTGAGTTACAATTGGAAATGGGGCAGCTTGGATTATTACTCACCCAGCAACTTAGAACAAAACTGAAATCTTGCAAATGCACATGATGTATTTGATTCATGAAATGGGCTAGTTAAATATAATTTGTCTACTGAAAATGCATTATATTAATATTTAGTTTTTGACAACATTGCACTTATTCATCTTAAATTGTACTCTTAATTTTTTTAAATTTAATTTGCACTCGTGCAAAGCTTTCAAAAAATCGTCGTGATCTGCACTTGCTCTTACTGTCGCCCCTGACAATACACATACACATGTTCGGCCTCAGTCGCATGCGGAAGGACTTGATGGGCCTGTTTATAAATAATTATTATTTATAAATAAGAACGTCAAGTCTGTGTGTAAAAACATTGTTGTCCATATAGCCGTTCAATAAATATACACCATACTTATACCCGTATGAGTATTTTAGTCTTGGTCAAGGCTATTTTCAATGAAAAGATAGCCAAATTTAAACACATATGTAGATCCATGGAATAGAAGTATTTAGAGGTCCGCGAAAGGTAGACAAACACATCTTGGTATGCAGCGATTTGAGCCCCAGATTTATTGATTGAAAATATTTTTAAAATGGTGGTGTTTTTGGAAATATCTTCAATCAACAGATTTTGGTCTCAAATGACTGTATACTAAGTTGTGATTTTCTAGCTTTCGCGGTTCTCTAAATACTTCTAATGGGCACTCGGCTAAAGATACCCTGTGTATCAAAAATGTTCGAACAGAAGTGACTTTAGTATAACCACTCGAACTAGCGGATTTAGTTTTTGTTTCTTCTACATTTTAAAACTAAGTCCAATTCTGCAGCGTGAATTAAACATTATGCAACTGTCAGTTGTGATTTTTTAAATAGAATATCCAGAAAAAACCAAAGGGGTTCAAGTCTGGCGACACCGCTGGACACTCTGTGGTACCACGTCTTCCGTAATCAAAACTAAATACAGTACAAAAGTAATTACAACACAAAAGAAATTGCTAATTTGCTTACAGATGATGAAATAGTTTTATCTAAATAAGTAATTTTGTACTTGAATATTTAAAAAAAAATCAAATTTACTTATAGGGAGTGCTATATAAAATATTTATAGAATTGATCGAAGTATTCAATTAGAAAGAAAAAATGACAGTTAAATAAGTTTTTGACGCGCCTTGCATAATTTGAAATTGTTTTTAAATATACAGAAAATGAAAACCTATCGATGTGTCCACGCCACTTCACTGCAATCGCTTTATTTGGAAGATTTTTACGTATTCCATAATAAACCACAACACTGTATAGCTCAGTTTAATTGATGCTTCTGCTTAAGTTAGTTCAGGATACACTCTGATCTATTTATAATCCCTTTTGAGTAGAACTAGGCCTAAGAGTCCGTAAGAATACTTTATCTTCTTACTTCAATCTGAAAGGAAAATAACCTTTGAATTTACTATATTAATTTCCAAAAATTGTGTGCCAAAAATAACAACCGTTCTCATAGCCTCAATAAGTAGCTAAATGTTCTTTAATAAAACATTAACACCGAACATACATTCGTTTTGGTTGGTGGATGATTTACTATTGTTACCGGTTTCGTGCCATATAGCACGAGACCCATAATGGTTTGCCCTGGAATTTTGTGTCTAATGTGTGGAACATTTTTTATCAGGTGTATAAATTAATTCACGGCCCTTTTTTAACACTTTAGACTTTTATTTATAAAAAAAAGAATAACAATTTAATCATCAAAGTAATTGCCCTTACTTTCGATGCATTTCTGCCATTTATCAGGTAATTTTCGAATCCCATCTCGGAAGAAAGATGGTGATTTTGATTGGATAAAATCTTCCATTGTTTGATGGACTTCTTCGAGAGATTGAAAGTGTATATCGGCCAGGTGATGTTGTAATGCTCGAAAAAGGTAATAATCAGAAGGTGCAAGGTCTGGTGAATATGCCGCATGAGGGACAACTTCCTAGCTCAACGCGGAGATAATGTCAATGGTGTCTTTTGCCCTATGCGGTCGCGCGTTGTCATACAACAAAATGACTTGCCTTGTTCCACTACCATTAAAAGGTATTTTTTCCCTCAATAGCATCCCTCAATTTTATTAATTGGTCTTGATAACGGTTAGCAGTAACAGTTTCTCTTAGTTTAAGTGTCTCATAATAAATTACACCTTTGGAATCTCACCAAATACTCAATAACAATTTTTTTCCGTGGATGTTTGGATTTGCAGTACTTGCTGATGGTTCTCCCGGATAAACCCACGATTTTTTTCTCTTAGGATTGTCATACAATATCCATCTTTCATCTCCAGTAACAATTTTACTTAAAAAGTCTTTTTCTGAATCGCGTCAGTAGATACATTGCAATTTCGCAGCGCCGATTTTTGTTTTCTGGGCTAAGATTATGGGGTATCCAGCGACTTTCCTTTTGTATCCTTCCTAATTTTTTCAAACGTATCGAAACAGCTGGTTTAGTCAGTCCGAGTGCATCAGCAAGCTCTTTTTGTGTTTTGCAGGAATTTTCATTGAGTAAGTTCTCCAACTCTTCATCGTTATCCTTTTTTGGTTGACCGGGGCGTATTTCATCTTCGAGATCAAAATTTCCATTTCGAAACTTTCGAAACCATTTTTTACACGTACTATAAGATACAGCATTCTCTCCCAAGGCTAAACAAATCATGTCTTGCGCTTCTGCGGTATTTTTGCAGCAAGTTGAAAAGTGAAAAGAAGACAGTGCCTCAAGTGCTGCTTGTCAGACGACATTTTATTTTGTAATGTTCTTCGCGGTTAGATTAATCAAATTAAGTGATTTGATAGCTCACATATGGCACTTCAAAACTGACTATATAATTAGAAAAATTTGTAAATTCAGATAGGTGTTTTAACCAATTTTATCTAAGGGCCGAGAATTAATTTATACACCTAATAAAATAAAAGCATTTTTTCAAGTATTTTTTCAATAAGTGGTTGGGGATAAATTAATGCTGATACAAAATTAGCCCTTGGAATAGTTGCTTCTGTTTGTCTGCTTCTGAACTGGTATATTATTATAAAAAGTATCAGGCCATTAGAATTGCTGTCAAATGGTGCATCACATTCGAATACCTAAAATCTAGAGATTTTGAAATCGAATCAGCAATTTAGTGTGGTAAAGCCACTTTACAGCATGCTTGGAAGCAAAGACTTTTTCATGTTTAAATGTTTTTTCATTATAATTTTGAAAAATTCATTAAAACTTATGCACATTTGATAATTCCTCGTTTTGGAAAATTCTTATCAAAGCAATTTAAAAACTTAAATTTATATCTGACTTAAATGATGTGAACTGTCACTGTCAAGCAAATAATAAATCAATGTGAAATATTTCATGGCTATTTTAAAAATGCAATATTGTATTAAAAAAAGGTTGTAAGTCCGCCATTTTGAGAAATGACTGTCTACTTATTGGTATCATTTTAATATATGAAAAAATACCTCTTTATATAACTTATAACTTACTATGTTGTCCATTAAAAAAAGTAAGTATATGCCATATTTCAAAAATGACAGCTGTCAGAAAAAATCTGATTAGTGTATTTTTTCCGGGAAAAATGTTCTACAATATTCGTATTTATATAATTTCTCTAGAATCAATAATTAGACGGCAAGATCGATTAAAAGAAATCGACAAAATTTGATTTTTGCTAAATATCTAGCAAGTTATGGACTTTTAAAAAAACTAAAAGTGGTTTTAAATTGGTCCCACAAAACTGCAATTTTTTTCCCTATTTAACAGATTTAGTAATTCCGCTGGTTTCCGAGATCCCTTTACTAATCATCGAAAAAAACGCATCTTGTATAGGGTAGGGTGTTCCATTTGAAAAAAATAATTTTTCAGATTTTTGCATCTAGCAACAAAATCATTAGCTTCAAAAACACTGTATAATGTAGAATTTGTCGTTGACGAAGTAAATTACTGATCTTTGTTATTAAACTGCATCCAAAATTTTATATTTGTAAGAGTCAAAATTGCTATATAGGAACCGTCTTATTGATATGAGATTTAAAAAATGCAGGGTGTGAATTTGAAATAACAAATTTATAGCTTCTTTTTTATATAAGCAACAAACGTACCAATAATGAAAATAATTTAGATTGACGGGTCCAAATTTTCAAAACGTCCAGTTTATTTTATAACATCTAAAGTACGATCTTTATGAGTTGCTGAACGTGCTCTATAATATGGTCATAATTTGACTTAGGCTAAATTTAACTGATTATGCATTCAACTAAAAAAAACGAATGTATAGAAGTACTTATTACATAACACATATTAACTGTTAAGTAATTATACATATAATGGAACACATTTATTCCTTGAAGTATTGTAAAATCCAAGCAAAGTAAATTTCCTTCTTGATATGGATTAAGTGGGTTTTTCCTTCGGAATGTCGTCCGGTTTTCACGAACATGCACATAAGGACATTTTTAATTAGAAAAACTTGATTCATTAAGAGAGGAAAGACATAAGATTTAGATATTTAAAGGAGAACAAAAAGTTGGCAATTAAGGTAGTAATCAACTGTAATGTATAATTTCTCTATTCTGCATCGTTTCAAATCATCTGTGGTACATACGGTGGACATTTTGAATATAGAAAGTTTTAAATCATTAATACATGAGAATCCTGATATAATAATTGCAGATTAATTCTTTCAATTGTTATTAATAGGTATTATTTTTTCTGAATTCTTGCGAAGTTCTGCTTAAAATTTCTGCCTGAAACTAGGTACAAATGTACAGGGTGTTTGACGTCTTGTGGTTTTACTTTTAAGGGGTGATTAACTATTTTAAAAGAAGTCTACTAAACCCAAAACACCACAATAAAACTTGTTTAGGAAAAGAGGTATAATAATAATTTATCAATTAATTTCTTTCGTTCATTTTTCATCTTCAGGTATTCACGAATTATTCATTAGATTCATGGTTACTGCCAGTAGTTTTTCATATTTATCATGCTATGTCATGTGTTGTTAGTCTCTACATTGCTTAGATTTTGTAATTTAATTTTATTAACATTATTAACGAAAGTATAAACTAATGGTTCATCGTACTAATTCAATGCACGTTGGCATGTTAATTTATGGGAAAGCACACCTATTTTACAATAATTTACCGTCCTAGTATTGTTAATACACTAAAATCTGGTGATGAATTGGGCGAACAACAACGCGTTTTGGATGCGGAAGGAGTGCTAAACTTTGTTGAGGAGGATCTTTTTACCAGTACTTAAGAAATATGTCGCCAAATAAATGTCTCGATTCAGAGTGTCTGTAAAACACTCTACGAGAAGTTACAATCTGAAGATTATTCCATACGTTTGGTGGTCGTATTTTATGGCCTCCCCGGGCATCGGATCCGACATCTCTCGATTTTTATTTAGAGAGGTTATGAAAAACATTGTATATACCAACGGAATACTTGATGTCGGAGGCTTTTCTAACTCTGTCGAGACTGTGCTCAGAGACAGAGTGACAACTTCCGGCAACTACTAATTAAATTAGATAATTATCATTTGCTTAAAAATAGATTATTGAAAGTTGCTAGTTGATAAATTATTTAAAAACCATACCTCCATTATTGTGTGACTTTTATTATGTTTTTTGGCTATGGGTGTCTTTTTGGGAGGTTAATCACCTTTTAAAAATAAAATTACAAGAAGTCAAACACCCGGTATAAGGCATATCCGAAAAACTTTATATCTCATATAGGTATATGGAAAATTTATTTCCAAATAAAAAGGCCGTAGCTGTAATATTCCGATTTTAAGTTTCATTTTACCGCTAATAGATCAATACACGGTATACATATGTACAACGATTTTATCTTAATAACTAGAATAATCATGTTATAAGATATCGAGAGGCCATGACTCTCTTGAGAATTATTTGCAATTGCTGATACATTAACTAGGTCAACCTTGCAAATTTTTTATTCCATTCTGCACTCGGGTGCATTTTCCTTCAAGAATAAGGTCGTTGTTTGCACCGGCAGATAAAATTATCACCGTGAAGTCCCCTCGGAAATTCCCAAGAAAATAGATTACGAGTGGTTATTTTCAAGCTTAAGGTTGAATCTGATTAAGTAGACTCAACGAGGGGCGAATGGGATAAATCATAACATTACAATGTTTGCAGATATATCATTGCCGTATATCTTTTAATACTAAGAGAATTTGGCTCGTATTTATAGCACATGAAAAGTTTATGCTAATTGACAAGTACGAGTGATGATTTTTAAGAAATCCTTGGTGCATAAGTCTTATTTTTACATTTTAAAAGATTTCAATGCTGCCGTTGATTATTCCTAGTAATGTGAGTGTTTAAATTGAGTTATTCCCACAAGAGGTATTCAGAATACCATGTTCGCGTCAATCAAAAGACCTTTTTCGTACTTGACTTCTTTCAGCGACCTTCCACTCTTGTGGTGGGTAAGAACCACATGTTATTAGATATGAGCTGTATAAACAATAATCATCCGCGAAATTGCAGGAAATAGGTTACTCAATCATTAGGCACAGACTTATACTGTAAAAAGCTGTAATTGTGAATAAATAACGTGATTCGAATTTTTCATGAATAATAGGCTTATAAAGCAAATTCTATTTTTAAGACGAAATCATTTTAGTCACGCGATTATTAAATGAAACATTTTTAAGGTGAATATGTGAAGGAGGTGCCATTAGCACATAAAGATATTATAAATCCATATAGATTGAATATTCACAAAAATTACCTACGAGTCTGCCTTGGATATTCTTTTGACTTGACCACTAACTCCACTTCCGCAAATGGTTAAGTCGATGAATGGCCTTTAAAGAACCAGTTAAGCCCAATAGCCTTCAAAACAATGATACAAATAATGCGGTTTTTTTCGTCAAGATCAAGGTCAGTTTAAAAAGTTTTTGCCAAGTCGAAGCAGAGACACAGCGGAGGATCCTCGTAGGAGTAAATCAGGGCACCCAGAGGACTGGGTGCTACCAGAAGACCGCTGTGTGATATCAAATTGAAGATTTTTATTTCCTAGAGTAACAGAGAAAATTACTAATCTACATATTCTATAAAAATGGACGTTCTAGGAGTTATTCACAGTGTTGTTCTTGCACTTTGGCAAGCAACATTAAGTACGAATTTCTTTCCCAATTTCTGCAAGTTTCACTCGAGTTTTATTCTTCAAATTCCGAAGGACACTGCGCCTTTCCTAATAAATGTTCACTTGAATTAAAAATTAAAGGACTGTTTTGTCTAAATTTTCCAGCAATATACTGCAAACAAGTAAAACACACGCCAGCGATAAGTAAGTGGGTAATTAGTTGTTGTAAATTAATTTGCCAGTATACAGAGGGGGTATGAAGTATCTATGAGCACGAATAAATAGTAATTTATAGTCGGCTAAGAATTTTTTAAGACTATTTTTTTGCTATTTCAAACAATAATAATTAAATAATAATTATAACAATAATTCCAGATAATAACATTACCCATAATAATTATTACATTTCGGTCATATCTAGCCACGAGACAGTCACAAAAAGCAAAATAAGAAATGACACGATAATAAAAGAGTATAAATTATGTTCCAAACTTGATGTTATAATTTCCTCAAGTTTTGATGAGATAACTTCTAGTTTTACATTCTGTTAAGATTATTAAGGCATACACTGTCTCAAAAATTAATTATTTATTTATTTTATTATTTTATTTCTACATTTGTTAAAAATTAATTCGAACGTTTTGTTGACTTGTTTGAACGTCCATCATCAGTTTCATTTTTTCAATTACGATCCTGATTTTTATTTCGAATCGAACCATAGTCAGGGAATACCTCCATCACAATTTAATATGTACATATTTCAATGCGAAACGTTTAAAACTAATCTTTTCATTGTTTTATCGTATAATTACTCAATGTTCTTTATTAATTTATTATTTATTGATCGCTATCTAATAGTTAGTTATTACCTATTTGATTTTTCATCCTTTATTTTTAGTTCAGAGATCTTGTAGTGAATTGTGAATTTCATTAATCTAGCCAATGAACGAAGAACAATTTGAGTGGGATTTTTTGTCCTTTATACAAGTATTTTGCCTCGTATTTGCTCAGACTTTAATATAGCTTTGTGAAACATTCATACATTTTTTTCCGAACTCCGATAACTTCCTGGATTTCCATGACGATTTCATAAATTTCCATTCGATGTCTCTCAATATATTGCACAATGGTTTTACGTCTAGACTGATGTCTATCTTTTCTTTATACCAGATTTTTCTTAAGTTAGTTTCTTATACAGGAAAGCATCTAATTTGCAACCCAACTAGGTAAATAACATGCGATTTTCTGACGTTTTATGACTGAAAATTCCATTATCATGATTTTGTATGTAAATTTTGTACCCCTTCTACAGTCATGATTTATGAGATATGAATGTGTGAGTGCGAAGTACATGCTCATATATAGGAAAGACCTAAAGGTTCCGGTCATTTTGCCATGGATTAAAAAGAGCGTTTTTGAGCAGCACACAGATTAGTTAAATGAATAGCTCCAACTCACATTCTTTAATTACTTAAAATGTTCGTTTAAAAATTTTCAAAAAATTCTGATGATGGAATTAACAGTAACGGAAAGCCGTAAAATGTACCTACACTTTTCGTGATATATGGTTAAATTATTTAAATAAGCTTAGATTGATAAAATTAAATTTTTTTTAATACGAACCTGGATTTGTCTCTGTTTACGGTCCACTTTAAGAACCTTAGTTTATACTTCAATTTGAGGCTTAACCTTTGAAATTGAGGTTTATCTCAATTTGAAAAACCTTAATCGGAAGTTTTAACCTGACTGAGATTAAATGTACCAATTTGGGTATCAAACGCATTGCATGCACACTCATCGCATGCATATTGCCATCGCCTATGATGTAATTTCGATGAATATTATTAAATTAGAAATGTTTGCTCAATATCTTTGGTTTAAACTCAATGTCAACGTTGAAGATAAGTTTAAACTAAAGTTTTACTGGTAGTTATAAAAGTGGCCTCAAACTAAGTGCAGTCGAATGCAGGTTCGTATTTAAAAAAAAGTGAGTTGATGTAGATATCTCAGATGTTAAAGATTATCATGAAAACTTGTTCACGTTCCTCTTATAGAAATTCTCTTTAATATCTCAAAAACGAAAATACTTTTATCAACCACTTATGTTATCGTTTCAAACCACATGGTATTTGGGTCACCCTATATAAAGCTATTTAGTACAATCTTCTAAGTCTCCTTTAAGAAATTACCAAATTTTTACCAGAAATGTTGTGATGACGTTATTCCAAAATTGAAAATGCAAGTTCGCTGCACTAAGGTGCGTTTTATTACAAGTTTTTGCTAAACTTTATTATGAGTTTAATGAGCCATTTAGCCGTAATATAAACTTCCTAATACTGGATTACATGCGTAAATGAGGACAAAATTTGTTTGGATTAAGACTACTTAATTGGATGTTAAATTTCTGTTTTCGTCTGAGAACTGACAATATGCTTAATATACATATCTTTTGCAAGGACCTACGTATATTATAAATTGGTGATAATAAATAATAACCTCATCCTAGCAGTCGGAAAATTTAATTATTAAAGCTAATATCAATACAAATATGGAAATCTTAAAACGTCATTGTATTCAATAGATTCTAGCATATTTTTATTAAAGATTTTTAAAGATAGTAGGCATACCTAGGTATGCTTTTTCATATGGGTATGCTGTATTTAAATAGTAGTGTGAACATTACAAACTTGCTTCACTGGTACATTTCATTCTCCGTCCGGAAAATAGCATTTTTCCCGGGCGCAGGGATAAATAGGCGAAATGTCCTGTGAGAACGGAAAAATGCGTTTCGAGCGTGTACTGAATAATATTTTTCATTATTAGACTCTGGAAGCGATGAATAATACCTGGAATTAAGTTACTTACAGGAAAGGTGTAGGGATCTTTCGGTGCCCTTTCAAAAAAGGTTAGAGCAGTTCCGATACAGCTAACTGAGCGAGAAATAATTATTTTCGCTGTCGTGTAATTGATGTAAATGGATCAAAGTTGTAATGTTATTCAAGAAGTATTCAGTAAAAACCAACGTAAAAACGTTATAACTTGCCCTTTTAATCTTTTCCCATGCCTGGGCAATTTCTGGAAGTGCTCTTTCCCAATTCGCGAAAGCAATTAACACTAAATGGATTAAATTTTAAACTGACTAAACGGTGATATTTAAAAATCAGTTAAATACCGGCAAAACATCCGCAAATTATCCTCACCGGTGGTACCTCTAGTCTTTCAGCTTACTGCTAATTAAATCCAAGTGCCAAGTGCAGTATGTTACCTCAATAAATCGTCACCAAAATAAATTCGTTTTTATTTAACACTAACAAATCAGTAATAATTAAAAGTACATACACACGAAACTGAAACCACTCGCGATCTATCCGCAAGAGCAAAGCAAAACCAAACAAACACAAAGCACGTGAAACACAGATTAATACACCGCGAGCTTATGAGTTATGTTGTGGTCAAAATTTCCGACATTGAAACGAGCTTTGCTTTGAAACCTTTCACCTTGCCGAGCTTTTCAATGACTTGGATGTAAAAAGGGCCCTGTCGGCATTCTTTTCCATTCAATACAGATTTTCAGTCCCTGGTACCTCGACGTAGCCCATCAGACACATGGTCACCCATCATTATTTGGCTATCGACGGCTGTTTGGTTATCAGTGGCGGAGGAGATAGGAGTTTTCACATTTGTTCACATTTCACAAACGTAATAACTGTTGTGAGCAATCCGTTAATGCTGATGAGTAATTCAGTAGTGAATAGAAGAATAATTGATCCCAGCAATTCAAATTTACACAGCTAACTACAATAGAAGTGTGAAATGTTTGTTTTCTATTCAGATTTCTGTAATTGTGGTTGTTTTGAGACTTGCGATCTGAGAAGCTTGAGAAGAAATATGACGCACTCAGAGCTGTCCGCAAGGTACTCAGAAGTAGCCTAGGCACGTGATATTTCCCTAGACGAAAAGGAGGAGGAGTTGATCAAGATTCCCGGATAGGAGGATGACCCATTCAAAGAGGTATAGAGTAATTTTGTTAAATCTATTTTTTTTTGAATAATTTAAAACTGGCCAAATTATCCATTACACCAAATGAAACGACATTTATTAATCGTCATACTTATTAAAGATAAATCAATACAATTGTTATACAGGGTCCCTAAGAGTATTCCGATATTTAAGGAGCTGATTGTCTGGATTGTTCTAAGGTAAAAATGTTATATAAACGTATGTCCTAAAATGAGTTGTTTTCGAGATACAGGATGTTAAATATTACGAAAAATAAAATATTTTTCTTCGTATATTCAAAATGGTGCAAGATATGTTATTGAAACATGGCATACCTACACAGTAGTACAAATCGTACCTTACTTTTCTATTTAAAGAAAAATGCTGTAAGCTTAGACGAGCGTAAGGGTTACCATGTTAATTCTTATAGGGGAATGGGGGGTACGTCACTGGTATTTTCCAAATTGGATATATATTTTTAAATAACCGATCCAAATATACCAAAAACGTCTTTTGTGTTTTTTTGATACGAAGTCGTTTTTGAGAAAAAAAATACGCCCCGTTGAAAATTTATGCTGAAAATAATAGCATAAAATAATGATAATAGGTGTTTTTGAACATGTTCAACAGACCGTGAGAAAAAAGAGAGACACGTATATTATGGCAAATGACGGTTATTTTCAACAACCGTTATAATTTATCCAATTTGAAAAATATCAGTGGCGTACCTTCCTTTCCCCTATAATAAATAACATGGTAACCCCTACGCACGTCAAAAGTTACCACATTTTTTTTAAATAGTAGAGAAATGTAGTGTTTGGACTAATGTGCAGGTATACCCCGGTCTAAATAAAATATTTTGCTTCATTTGGAGTTGCTGCACTTAGAAGGGAAATAGTATCCCCCATTAAGATAGTCAAAATGCCCTTTGATCTAAATTGAAAACCTAACTGAATAGACATAAATTATAACCCTCTCATGGTAATCAGTTGTGCAAAATACCCTTACCCCCACCTCCTAGATCAAAAAAACCCTTAAACTGCCATATTCTCAATTATAATTTTTAACTTGAAAATTGATTTTTTGAAAAATTGGAAAAAATCGCACATACATAGAAATTCTCGCGCATTCACCGCATTTTTCCCTGCTAATTCTCACCTAAAAACGATTTTTTAAATTTCAAATTGGAATAACTTTTTTCCAGAATGGGCTGTAGGTCCAGTTTTTTCTTCTAATGATGGACATTTTTATGGCAAATCTAAGTGTATATAAAATGTGTCACTTTTTAGGCTGCGCCATATTGAAAAATGCAAAAAATAAAATTTTTTGACATTTTTCAATACCGAAATGTATCAAATGCCCAAAAAAGCCAAAATGATTAATTCGGTTTTGCAAAAAAATTGAGTTTTTTGCATTTTTCAATATGGCGCAGTCTAAAAAGTGACACATTTTATATACACTTAGGTTTGCCATAAAAATGTCCATCATTAGAAGAAAAAACTGGACCTACAGCCGATTCTGAAAAAAAGTTATTCCAATTTGAAATTTAAAAAATCGTTTTTAGGTGAGAATTAGCAGGGAAAAATGCGGTGAATGCGCGAGAATTTCTATGTATGTGCGATTTTTTCCAATTTTTCAAAAAATCAATTTTCAAGTTAAAAATTATAATTGAAACGATGGCGGCTTAAGGGTTTTTTTGATGTAGGGGGTGGAGTAAGGGTATTTTGCACAACTGATTGGTATTAGAGGGTTATAACTTATGTTCTTATATGTCCATTTAGTTTTTTCATAATTTAGATCAAAGGGCATTTTGACTATCTTAATGGGGTTGTACTCTTTGTGTTCCAACTTTGTTTATCATAATTCTTCAAATTTTTTATTTAGCTTAGATTAAAGGGAAACCAAAGGAAAAATATTGTAAATTACAATGTTATTATGCATATTTCACTGATGGATGTATTAAAAGAATTGGAATTGTTGTGAATCACTACTTTGCTGTTATGTACATTTACAAGTAAATAACATGGTTTAGGTAAGTAATCATTTACGGAAAAATTTAATAATTCAGTATTCCTAATTATAATAGTATCCCTGAGATATCACCTTGAATAAAGTCACTGATGTAAAAGAATGTTCCAAATATTCATAAATCTGCTTATGAATTTGTTTTCAAAATTAGGTTTTTAATTAATGCAATTAATTTTTCTATATATTCGGACCTGATGAGATTCGAACCTTAAGTTCATTCAGTTTCTTGCTTGTAGATTTATTAATTTATACAAACACAATATACATTGTTTTAAACAAAGAAATCAATAATTTCTTGTCTGACGGTGCCATTTACGATCACTTCAAATGATCTCATCAATCAAAGTTGAAAGAAATAATTTAAAGATTAACAATTTAGTCTTCCACGCCTCATTCGCACAGGAATGGTGTTTAGGTATCTATAAAAGTGGTTTATTGTGGTCTGTTGGTGGTTTCAGCAACTAAGGAGAGGTTGATGGTATATGGGGGAGGACCGGTGTCAGGTACAGTGTCCGGCTCTGGTGATAGTTCACTTTCAATAGAAGAGACATTAGCTTGGTGCACTTTTACTGCTTCGTTATATTTAGGAGGTGCCTCTGAGTAAAATACTAAAAATATTGAATATTTAATTAAATTTCCACGTTTTAACAGTTTTTTCAGCTATTATGATACTTACGAGAATATGGAGGAGGAGCTGTCGGAAATACTCCCCCGTTTGAGGAATTATTGAAAGTAGGATTTACGTAAATCTCAGTAAAGGACTCTGTAGATCTTCTTTGTGCGTCTTCTCTGCGACGAGCTATTCGCTCTAAAATTAGGTTAATTTAGGTTATGAAAGAAAGTTTACAAGAACGGAAGCATAATTCAAATTTTACTCACCAGCTAGAAGTCGCTCCCTATCATAAGTTTGCTTGATTTTTTGAAGGAGCCCGCAAAATGAGATTATGAAGATAAATATTAAGGCCCCTAGAAGGATTAGTTCAAAGGCCATTCTGAAAAAAGAAATGGACAAAGTTAAGATCGATCAATCAACAAAAAAGATTGTTGGTAAAGAAGCACAGAAAATTGGATAATGGTGCAGATTTTGTGAAAACAAATGGTAGAAAGGATCATAGATTCCTCGAGAAATGGTAGCAACCAAAATCAATTTTTATCGTTACTGTGATGAACATTTTTAAATCTAACTTAAGACGCGACGGTGAGGAGGAAACTAATCTGAACTAACTTTAACCGAACGAAGTGAATTTTTCTATAATGTGGTTTCTTAAGTTCTAGGAAAATTATAAAAAATATCAGGCATATCATAGTTTTATGAATCAGCATTTAACTTTTTTTATTTTTGCGAAAAACGTCTCATATATCAGTAGGGATTGTTTTAGTGGAGGAATTGAACATCATTCTGAGTTAAAACTAACTGAGAATAATGTTCGTCCTTTATTAAGAAACAAACAAGAAATTGTTCTTACTCAATGACTAAGAAAAAAAATTTCGGAGTGTTTTACACAACTTAAATATCCACCTTTCATACATATCAGTTTACCATTTACTTTTTTTTACGTTCTTTTTCCTACGTGTTGAAGAAGAAACGCTCACAAGGGTGTTTGTCTAAGTCCTTAGTAAGGGGCGAATGTTATTCTGAGTTAGTTTTATCTGGGAAATTGTGCAATTCCACCGTACGAACAACAATCTCTACTGATGTGTGAAGTCTTGTTCCCACAAATAAAAATCTAATGAAAGTCCGCCTCAGACATACAGGGTGTCCGTAAATAACGTTGAAATGTTTTGGAAGATGGTTAGTAAATAGGAAGGAAGGAGGTCAGTAGTTAAAGTCAAGAAGTCATAACGAGCGTGAAAAATTCATCAGTTTCTTGAAAACTTGGGGGTACTTAATATACCATTTTGTTCCAAGTGAAAACCCATCAAATAGGCAAAATGCACATTTAAATAATGAAATTTTCTTTCTGTGAAATATAAAGCATAATGTTTCAGTTCATTTTCACTTCTTCTAGAGGTTACTGAAGGATTCTTTTATGTGTCTTAACAAGTACTTGTACCAAATGAAAGTAGTAGAATAGTATTAAGATAGCGAATTGGTGTTGAACTATACTTAACATCATTTAAAGAAGAATGCAACTGAATAAATCGGAAAATTAGCATGGAAACTCAATTATGCATATTTAATTGATAAATTTTATTAATTCAGGTTAGTTTTGTTGTTTTTCCATTTATATTTAGATTATGTGCCCATTTCGAATTTACTTTTGATCAGCGAAAAACGAATTCGAATCTCTTTATCGTAAATCACTTCGTATCAATGGTTTAGAAGAACTGGATGTAGCCAACAGTTGTGGGCTTTCGACTAAAGTTGGTTCTATTTGTTGAACGGAAGACTGCCATGTATTAGTACTCTTATGACATTTTTCCGAAAGAGATCCGACATGTACCGGCGTATACAAAGTGTTTACGGTCTTGTGATTTTATTTTTAAGGAGTGAACCTTAAAAAGTGTTTAATGCTAAAACACCTTAATAAAAATCAAATAAGGGAGATATGATTTAAACACATTTTTTTACGATTTTATTTTTTAAAATTTTATCGACCTGTTATTGAACACAAAGTTGGTGGATTGGTAGGGAGGGTTCGGTTCCATGGTCTCCTCGGTAACCCGACCTTACTCCACTTAATTTTTATTTATGGGGCTTAATGAAGACCATGGTACACACCAATGAAATACTTGACTTCTATGACCTTCATAACCGTGATGAAGTAGCTGCGACATCCACAGCAAGGCCTAGGGCTTGGAAGTTATGTCAGATTCATGGATACGTCGAGCAAAACTTTGTGTTCAACAACAAGACGATAACTTTGAGCACTTTTTGTAACGCAGTGTTTTATTAATTTTGTAATCAAGTGTTTATATAATTTTTAAAAATAAAATCGTAAAAAAATAATTCAATCATAGCTCTTTTATTATTTCACTTTTATTAAGGTGTTTTAGCGCTAATTACGTTTTTTAAGGTGTTTGTTCACCCCTTAAAAATAAAATTACCAAACCGTTAACGTACCAAGTACAACCGTAAACGTACCAACCGTAAACGTTATGTTGACGTCACTTTTTCTGATTTTGGCGTCATGGATTAGTGCCTAATTTTTCGAAAAGGTGGATAAAACCATAAAGAACAATGTTACATCCACTTTTTTTAGATCGTTGCTTCACAGGCAATTTTAGCAAGATATTGGAAAACCAGCCCTTATGGGCTAAAAACGGGTTTCATATGCCTTCTTGTTTGAAGGCCTAATGTAGAAATCATACAAAGGATTTTTTTTAATTCTCGTTCTAATTGCGATTTGGTTATCTCCACTGTAAGTGCTCTTTGATCATTATTACGAGAGAAAAAATAATCGAAGTAGATACAGCAGGAATTAAGGTGAAGTTGTAGAACTATGAAAATGAGCTTCTTCGAAGAACGTTCAAGTCAGTTTAAATTCCAAAGTAATGTAGCCTAACAACTTAAGAGCCTAAAAGGGAACTTGGCTTTAGATGAAAAAATAGTCTAAAATCTTGACTATTTAATAGTAATTGTAGAATTAATGAAATACATTTTTCATATCAGATCACCTATGTTCCGAAAATCCTTTTTTGTTAAAACCTTCCTAATCTCTTGGTAATTTGAACCAAAAATGATTATGATAAGTCATGAGTTTTAATCACTTGTAAATTGGATATCAAGATTTGGAAGCTTACAGCTGTTATCACAATGTTTAAAAATGGACAATAATATCTTGTTATTGCTGTGAAAAGATGACATTTTTATTTGTTAAGACGTCTAGAATAATTAATTACTTGGGGCGTGTTTGATGTCGAGGGGGTAAAGCTGCTTACAAGGTTGTATCTGCTCAGCAATGTTTAAATCTGTCCTTAGTCATTGTATTTATGTTAAATATTAATTAAGCATGTTGCAGCGAGTCCTAAGGTCGATGTACATAGGAAGACATAATACATATGGTAAATACCTTTAATATGAGAAAACTTAGCCCTTTTACAAAAATTTATCTGAGCGAACATCAATTTGCTTTCAATGGAGAGAAAACCACTTTCTTGATCCCGAACTAACCTGAACTAACTTGAAATTCAAAAACACTTCTATTCAATCTATTATCTGCTATATCATTGTTTTAATATCAAAATTACGCGTTTCGCGTTTCATTTCGAATGCTTCGAATTGTGCTTCAGACACAGGAGACGATATGACTGATTTGAAAGATATAAAAGGAACGTAAGCCCTGAGATGGATTTTCACAAATTCACAATAAACACATCATTTTGTACGTACTTGGAAAAACGTTTGCAGGTTCCTCATAACTTCACCAACACATTGATTTTCGAAAAATATTGCAGATAAGATAGCAAATAGCTCGATTGGTGACGTGCAAGTATTATTTTATTCTAGGTACAATATATTGGGTTGGGTATCAGGCTGGTGATTAAGGGATTACTGATAAGAATTTTAAATCTTTCTGATTTGACCTTCAAAAGCGATTGAGGACCCAAAGGAATTACGGAGCCAATTCATAAGGAGGGACTCAACACGAACTTATGCATGATTGAATCCGACTTACATTACTAACATTTACATCATGAAGCCACCGCACTTTCTAATTCACCTTTCACTCACTCTTACGATATTTAACCCATTTATGATAATTAAACCCTTAGTGGAAAATTATCTCTCTCATCAATCATCTATGTTAAGGTTCGCTAAATTAGTCTATGGGATTTTATTGCGCTATTGCACTGTATCATTTTTTCGCTCTGTTGTTTAAATAACGATATGCTTGTTGTCTTAACTTGAATGTGTGCGATATGATATTTGACTTAAAAGTTGTCTCCAATTGAATTAGCAGGTATAAAACGTGTTTGTAATGAAACTTAGAATCATTGTTTCAAGATGCTCATACAAGCACTGATGCTAAATTTATTGTTATTTTCAAGATTAGATATTTATGTGATCCAGGACGACAAAGGGAGTTGAAAACAAATATTTTTTACAGGGTGAGTCAGAAAGAAAGGGCTAATACTAAACCGGAGATTCTAGTCACCAAAATATTGTGATCAAGCTTTACATGGCTTATACCAATGTCGCTGGTTTAACAGATCCAGTATGTTCAAAGTTTAAATTTTATTCTGAAATTTCTCAATAATTAAGAAAGATTTGATAGCATAAACCTGAAAATTGGTAGTTTTATATTTTTTGGTATGAGAACTGTGAATTTTAAGGTTATTTGAACGTTGCTCCTAGTTCCATCGTATTATTTAAATAATTTGAGGCATATTTTTTACCTGTTGTGCTATGCTTAAAACAAGTCGAGAATTTAAAAGAACGTTTAATTCTACAGAGAAAATGTACTTTTGTTTAGGTTGTCTAAATATACCGGTTTTGAAGTTATTTGAATTTAAAAGGTTCCATCTATTTTGCTACGATTTTTTTTCTTTTTATTTCATTTCCATACTCTTCAGGAGCTGCGGCAGAGAATACAAAAACCACAAATATATTGAAGAATAATAGGGAAGTTTTGTTTAACATTCAGAGACATTTACGAAAGTGTCTTTTAAAAAGTATTGAAGTAGATAGTAGACACTTCTAACATTTCATTTTAAGTTTGCCATTATCACTGTTACCAATAATTGTTATTGTTATTCATTGTTGTATTGATTACTTTTCCGCACCTTTCCCTCTTTTAAGAATAAAAAAACCATAGCAAAATACATTGAACCTTTTAAATGCAAATAACTTAAAAACCGATAGATTTAGACAACCTAACAAGGGTACATTTTCTCTGTAAAATTGAATGTTCTTTTAAATTCTCGATTTGTTTTAAGCATGGCTCAACAGGTCAAAAAATGTGCCTCAAATGTTTTAAATAATATTGTGGAATTAAGAGCAACATCAAAATAACCTTAAAATTCGTAATTCTTCCATCAAAAAGCATAAAACTATCAATTTTCAGATTTATACTATTAAAACTTTCTTAGTTAATGAAATATTTCAGAACAAAATTTAAGCTTTGAACACACTGTATTTTTTAAACCGGTGACATTGGTATAAGCCATATTGAGCTCTATCACAATATTTTGGTGACTAGTATCCCCAGTTTAATGTTGGCCCATTTTTTCTGCTTCGTCCTGTATAAAATAAGTAATTTTTACCAGTATGAATCTTCCTTATTTTTTAACAATACCTGGATGAAAGACATTCGATTGAGTCTAATTGTGTCCTTATAAATTCTATTTAGGACTCACCATATTGTCACCTTCAGTTTCTCCATAAGGAGTATTAAAAACCATATGGTATGAAGAGTTCGATGGGGAGTGAGGATGCGAATTGAATTGGCGACATAAAGTTCACATGGTTGATACTCTTCAAAAATCTAATGATATACACTGAGGTGCAAAATTAACCGGTCACTTAAATTTTTATAATTTTTGTACTAAAAAACAAGTTTTGGAAAATTTTCCGAAATCTTATTTATGTTTTATTAGCCACAATGTTTTTTCTTGTTTCAACTTGTTTAGATTACTTTTGCCTGTATAGTCTAGAAAGATTCAGGACATTAGAGTTTGTTGAATATCAGGGTAAAATAAACATCTCAAATTAAGTAGCATTATTCCAAATTCTTGTCCCATTTTCAGTCTCAGCAAGTTTGTTTCTAGTGAAAATACAGTTGTTCGGACTTCTTGCATGTAATAAATCATTGCCCATCTCCCGTTGTAAATCATTGCCAAGGGGAAGGATACCCTTTGTTGGAAAGGAGACACATGGGCTCACTTGTACCGTTAATAAGTGGACAATGGCTAGGAAACATGTGTGCTACACATGGGGCGCAGTTGACCAAGGACCAGGGAGACAGGCAATGGTGATATGCAACAAGAAGGCAGAACACCTTTGGCAAGTGATCGAAACGGGCGCACTTGATATCCTTCGGGAATTTATTGTTATCACTGTCTCAGTTGTTATCTTCGTTACTTGTTAAAATAAATACTTTGAAAGGCATCACAATTGAGAAGTTAATTCCTCACGCGTACGTCATTCACGAACCCCTATTTACCACTGAGCAAATCGAAATGATATGAGGATAGTCAGCATTATCCGACAACAGTTTTCAGTCTTTTATTCTTGTAACAAAAAAATTACGATACCTGATCAAATAGCGCAAGGTGTTGCCTTGCAAGATGATGGACACAGTATTTGTTACATCGCAAATGTTCCTTGAGTTCCTTCCATCGCAAAAAGAATTCCTTGAAGTACTGTACCAGATACATTACATCGATTCCGGGAAACAGAACATTCCACCAGAAAGCCTGGACAAGGCCCACAAATGTAACTGAAGGTTGTTTTGTCAGAATGCGCATTGTCAGCTCCAGGACTTGTCCAATGATTAAATGATGTTCATAGAAACGCCATTTCCGTTTATACAATTCGTAGGCGCTCAAATGAATCTGAAATAAATTTCAGAAGCTTTGTTACGGGACCTCTATTGACTGTAGATCATCGGTAAAAGTGCTTATAGTTTTCTCGTGAACATTTTCATTGGGGGGTTGAGGAATGGAGTGCAATACTTTTCATGGATGAATCCAGTTTCAACAGATGGTCATCTAAAGGAAGAGTAGAGTTTAAAGAAAAAGCGGTAAACGTTTTGCAGAATGTTGTTTTCTCTTTAGAGTTCAATTTGGTGATGGTGGCGTAATAGTGTGGGCAGGCATCTCCTTAGAGGCACATAAAGAATTTGTCACAACTCGTGATGGTAATTTAAATGCTGAAAGATACATTGAACAATATTTGGAAGAACATGTAGAGCCATTTGTACCAATTATCAGTGAAAATTTTTGTGAAATACGTGACAATGTTCGTCCGCACGTTGCAAGGAAAATACTCGCCTATTTGGATAAAATTGGTATTTCTTTATTACCATGGCCCCCGAGGAATCCAGACTTGAAACCAATAGAACATGCATGGGATATTTTGAACCGACGTATTCGTCGTAATCATGCCAATTCAATCTATAAATGATTTAGACAAGCACTTCATGACGGACGGTAGGAAATTCCTCAGTAAGAAACATTCTCTAACGGGTTTCATATTAAAAAATATATGACGTTCAATCTTTTTCCTAGTAGGAAGCATTAAGATTTCTGAATCGGACTGTATGTAGTATGTGATGTGTTCGTCTTCTGGTGACAACACTAGTATTAGGGCTAATCTTTAAGTATTTCTAACAAAAATAGTCAATAGTTGAGAATGGTAGGAACCACCCCCTTTTTGAAATTTTGAGTTGCTGTTTCCCATTATAACTAGATGATATACATATGGATTCTACTGTGTAGCTCTAAATTGTATCCCCCCGCCAACTTTTTCCCAAATTATTATTTTTTAAAAATTTAAAAGCAGTAATAAATAGGACAAAAAATACTATCTTTTGAAGTTTGTTTTTTAAGTGTTGTTTTTGTTACCGGTAGCGCAAAATGGTCGTTTTTTTTTTAAATTGAAATATGGGTCATGTGTGACCTCAAATTAAAGATCTTTCAAAACTACATTTAATGGTGTATTACGATTCAAAATATATCCATTAGTTTTTGAGAAAAATAACTATAAATTCGGTAAAAAATGCAATACAAACTTAGTTAAATAGTACATAAACAAAGAAAAAACTTGCTTGTTGATAGGAAATTGGTTTGTTTTCGATTTTGTGCTCGTAAACAAACTTTGATCGTTTTAATAAGTTAATTAAATTCCTATCAATAAACAGGTTTGTTCGTTGTTTATACGTACTATTTAATTGAGTTTGTATTGCAGTTTTTTAAAATCGAATTTGTACCTGTTTTTCTTCAAAACTAATCCTTAGATTTGGCATTGCAATACACCATTAAGTGTGGTTTAGAAAGACCTTTAATTTGAGGTTTCACTTCATTCATGTTTCAATTTTTAAAAATCGGCTATTTTGCTCTACACGTGACGTAAGCAATATTAAAAAAAATAACCAAATCTCAAAAGATAGTATTTTGTGTCCTAGTATAGCTGTTTTTTTAATTTTTTTTTAATAATAATTAATAAGACATTTAAGGGTGGGAGGGGGGGGGGGGGAAATTAGATGCCTAATGTATATAGGACCTACATACTTGCTTTAACGCTTTTGAAATCTATAGATATGTTAGAAGACAGAGAATGCCTTTGAGTTACTGAGTATGTTAGAGTAGCAGCTGGGGTTAGCTTATAGAGCAACAAAGACGATAAATCCGATCCGTTTTTAATACATTTGGTTACACCTTAGGGTTAACTGAAGAACATATCCCGTCTTTATTCGCTTTTTCAATGCCCACGATATTTTTGCACCACAAACTAATAAAATTCTTTAGGTTTAACTATTACGTACACCCATAAAGCCCATACACTCATAAGATATTCGATTATTTCGTGCTTCATAAGAGACAGTTTTTCTTCCATTTTTGCAAGTAGCTACTTGTTATAACAATAAATTCCATTGAAGTTGTTAAAGAAAGCGTTATGCCGGTATTGAAAGATTTATTGCATCCGTTTAAAATACAATAAATTTTGAGATTTTTTATTCATTACAAAAAATTCCTATGAAACTCTATAGTTGACTATGTAGACACTCATCTCAATTTGTCATTGAAATCAATGGATGATTTACAATGCATAGAATATACACATAATTCCTACACTAGTATTGGACATATCACATCTTTTAGTTACAATACCTAGCTAAATCTATTTTTACAATAATACTTTTGAGTATATACATATTATTTAGAAGCAAATAAGACACTATATGCGGTCGGGGACGTCTTGAGACAGTTAATTGTTCCTGCTTTAACAAATGGGATTACCTGCCTTTTAACTTCAACCACAGCCACACAGGTTTACTTAAAATAATAATATACTAATCATCTGTCAATCAGCCACACTAACCAAGCTCTCATTCATTCCCAACAAGCTTAAACTTCTAGTACAAAGCTCAAAAAATTGAGCTTCTCCTGAAACTTGAGTACCACATCATTAACGATTCCTTGATCACTAGTTTATCTATTCAGTCGATTGGCCGGCCACTGCCGGTACTACTACCGTCGTGGTGGTACTGGAATGAGCTTGTGGTCGTGTGTTGTTGACTTGTTCAGCTTGGAACGTTTGGATTGAGTTGCTGTGAGCCATGGCTAGCTTAACGGCTTCTTCGTATGACGGTGGAGCTAAAAAGGAAATAAATTTTAGAATTTTAGTGAATTTAAGTAAACACAGACGAGAAGAAGTGAACAACTAACTTGAAAATTAAGGTACAGGGTGTCTCGAACTCGAAACCCCTAGACTTACTTTATGGAAAAAGAAAATAATATGAAAAATTTAACCTATGGGTCTTCAATAAGGTTGGATGACCTCCATTACAATTCATTACAATGAAGAAGTTCACTATAAAATGTTCGAGTAGGGAGTTGGCCGGAGTAATCAGTTATTTCAAACAAATTAACTAAATTTAAAATCAATTTAAGGTGAATAGAATAATTGGAGTATACAGGATGTCCCAGAAAAATTTGCCTTATATAAAAGTTGTTTGTTTTCATTCTATAGGTCGACAGAATAATATTTTTAATTCTGTGAATGGGAGATAAATGTCACAATTTTCAATTAATAATATCCTAATTTGAACTACGAGCCTTACCTGCATCTTGAAAATCACAAAAAATTAACTAAAGTAAATTTTCGAAATATCTACACCAATACATTTTTCAAGGATTAAACCAAAATTTTGACGCATTATGAGTTCGGTTATTGTTTCCGTTTGTACGGTCTTGAATATTATACCGTAAATTCTCTCTGCTGTTAGTTACGGATTTGTAGAACAATGACTTCAAAAAACCCGGAAAAAAGAAATCTAATGGATTTAAATCGGAACGTCGTGGTGGCCAAAAACTCTCGCTACCCCGACCAATGTGTCAACGTCAAAAATTCATATTTAAAAACTCCCTTATTATAGTATATATACAAATGTATATTTCTGATGTCAACATTAGTGAATTCATTATGTGGGACATTCATAGGAGTATGAGACAATTTACGTATCACATTAATGAATCAAGTTGTTCGTTAGCACAGTTATGAACAATTATCGATATTGTAAACGTCAGCGAATATGTAAAAAATGCTAGATGTAGCATTTTATTATTTTCATGACCCACCTCGTAATGCAAGTTTTTAACGAGTTGCTAATATTTGTAAATCCTTGACAGTTATTGAAAATATCTCGAAAACAGTTAGAGATACGGGTTTTTTGCACGACACCTTTTTGATCTGTTTCAACCTAGCCTATTAATTGGCTTGAAACAGAATAAATTAGCCGAAGCCAAGGCCCCGGTAAGGGTGCTTTCTAGTCTGCACATTAAGAGTTTTAAGGATTATTCGTAATTTGCAAAATTAAAAAAATTACTTTAACACTCTACAGATGAAAACAATAAATTTTGCGTATGGCAAGTTTAGCTGAATCGCTTTATTTTTTTACCGTCTTGCACTCAATACTCTTTTGCATCATAATTTCTGGGAACACCCTGTATATAAAAGTACTCAGAGAAATTAAAGGACGACATGCCTTGGTACTCACCATCGTCATATTTTGGAGGCTTATTCAACTCGTTGGAGATGGTTATGTGATCCACCGAGAGATAGGCATCTGGGTACTGGGATTGCTGGCCTTGCACCCTGCTACTGATATTGTAGATTCCATTGTCATCCGGTAGTGCTGTAATGGAAAAGAGACGAATAAATTCAAATTGAAATTTAAAGCGATCATGCCTTAGTTTAAGTTGGACTGTCGCGTACCAAGTGTTTGAACCAGATATCTAAGACTAAGCCTAAAATAGCCGTCGCGGGATTTTTTCAAAGTTTCTGTATTTTTTACTTAGAAGTTTAATTTCTTAAGCTCTAGGATTTTACCTTATAACAAAGGTGCATTTTAACAAATCAACCGCCAACACCGCATCATTAATTTAAACACCTGTGCAACGACCATGAAAACTAGCAGTTATTACAAAATTGTGGTAAAACATCTACAAAAATTATGCACATAAAAACTAACGACTTCGTTGAAGGACTAAAATTGCAAACTCGGAAACTGTCCGTTGCCAAATAAGCGTTGCAGCCAATCATCAACGTGGTTTAAAATAGTCGTGGTTGAGTGTAATTGAACCCTCAAGGTGATAAGATTGGAAAATAGATTGGGAAGGATTAAGGTTAAAGAATTTCCTCTGGTACATACCCAACAGTATAATCCCGGTAATGGGCTCGTAATCGCAAATACTCCTCTGCTGCGTCTTCAACTTCCATTGAATGTACACGTAGAGGCAAAAGAGCGCAAACACAACGACAACGAACACAAATTCTAACATCATCACTCAAGGAACGTACATCAACATTTAGCTTTGACACTCATACTTAAAATCTTACATAAAATTAAATATATCTGGGAGAATGCAAATAAATCGCAACCTTTTCTGATAAAGCTTTGGAGTGGGTTGCCACGACGGTTATTAACAAACATTGCTTTCTGCAGAGATAAATTTTACAATTAATAATAATGATGTTTTTTCCATAAATATTAGCACTCGTTTGGGTAATAGCTTACAAGGTGCGAATAACGTTAGTCTAAAGCACACCTGAGTAGTATTCGGTCAGGTGTGAGTAGTTCGCTGTTTGCGGTTTGAATCTGAAAACAATGTGGGAGTCCCTATGTTAAAAATACAACAAACAAAACAAGTTTGAGTAGCCAAATGAATGCTGGTAATTGATTGTTCCTTAGGAATGCGATTGTTGGACAAGAAGTGTGGCAGGAAAAAAATTTCATTTTCGGACGTTGCAGAGAAGGGTCTTTCTTCACGAGAAAAATCCTTAGGGCGCCCGACCTGGTGTTCTATCGGCCAGATAGCGCCTACCCACTGAAAACCTCGGGATTCCTGCGACCTTATCCTGTTTCGATCCAAAACGGAATTTACGTCACATCTGGACAATTCTGAAACCTCTTTGCCTCAGAAGACATTTCCTCTTCCTTTTCCCTTCAACCACTCTACTAGAACATTTCCAAAATTGTTTTTTTCTTTGCTTTGTATTTTATAAATTATAATTTAAGTATTAATGTAAGTGTTTTTGTCATAAGTGCGGAAAGACCAAATGGTTAACAATCTCCTTTTCTGAAAATAAACATTTATATATACAGGATGTCCGCTTCTGGAGTTCAGCTATAAGAATCTTTGTAACCAAAAATATATGAGATTGGTTAAATCGGGGAAAAGTTAGACAATTTGGAGGTTAAAAATATGTCGTTTGAAAGTAATGTAAAATTTCGTTGACCTTTGGAGGTATTCGAAAAAATTTTAAATTTAGGAAAAATGTTATTATTTTTTCAGCGCTTGTGACGCGGTAGGTCAACATAATTGACGCTTTATCATTGCAACTCTTCCTCTTCTCTTCACTTCACGCGGGAATTTAGAACGCGCGCACAGGAAAATTCATTTCCGGACGTGTAATGAACGATACGCTTCATCATTAGACTCTGAATCCAAAACTCCGTCCCCGTCATCATCGGAATCCAGAGACGTCTATGGTTTGTCCTGCCAGTTGCATCTTTGTTTCGCTCTTAATTTTTTTCTTTTTTTTCCTACATGATAGAGCCCTGTTTGGTGGAGAATTAAAAAAAAATTCCTTCCTTGTTTTTTAGTCCGCTCCATTATGGAAATCGGTTATTCATCTTATACGGCACGCTCTGTTCTTTCTTCCTCCTTTGCCATTTTTGCCAGAGACGGCATTGCTGCAGCGGCTCTGGAGTTAAGATTTACTCACACGCGATTAGCTCTTCCCTTTGTTCTTGGAAAGTGGAGCATTGGAATTGCAGTGTTGGTGCCGATGACTCGCAGTCCCTGCAATCCGGTCCCATTTTTCCTTTAAAGGTTCCATGACCGTTGAATGCCTTTGTTACGTAATAACTTAAGTGTTTATATCGGCACGAAGTCCGGAATTTCAAGTTCGGGATTAATCGTTTAGTCCACTGACCCTTATCCTTCAGATTTGTCCAACGTTTTTGTCATTCTCGAATCGTCGTTTTTCTTACTTCCCTCCTGATTTGATTCGTTATTCGCGGAAGTCGACTTAATTCACTTCTTAACTCGATGATTAAGCCAATGGGGGAGTACCCGCCAGTACTTGTACTGCCTCGAGTGATACTGTGCGGTATGCCCTAGTTACATAATTTAGTACTAATCTATAGTAAATACTATCACGTGTAAACAGACCGAATTAGCTCTAAGTATTAGTAAAATTGAGAGTGCGAGAGAATTCAAACTCGTTCTTTTTACCAATCACTTATACGCCCTCCTAACTTTCTTTCAACTCACATTTTTAACTTGAGCAAGTAAAAAGGTACAAGAAACCCTATAAATTGTGAAAATCTTGGATATTATAGTATTTATCTATGATAATCTTGAATATTACACCGTCTATTCAAGTTTGCCAATGTTGTGCGAGCAGGACAACGGTTGAATTCGGACAAAGAGCGATTAAAGGAAAAACATTCGGGAGTATTTGCAGATTCAAAAATGAGAATTTTTATGACTTTTTTGTTTTTTTTTTAAATTTGTTCTTCCGAGCTACAGGACAAAAACTTCCTTTCTGTGAATTTTTGAAATACTTGAAATTTTTAGGTCTGCGTGTTCATAATGTTATAGGTACAGTAGACATTACTACTGCACACTTCGTGCAAATATCCAGTTAGATTTTTTTACGAGCATTTGTGGCTACTGATTAGTGCAAGTGGAGAGTACTAATGATTAGTACTAAACTCGGGTAAACAGGGTAGTACGTATATATTACCCCTATCAAGGCCTTTTTTTGCACTCTTGCCATCATCTGGGCGTATTTCTTTATTTCCCGCATCCATCCCTATATTGGGGCGATATACAAGAGTGTTGATTGCACCACCCCGTAGAAGACTAGCCTTTGTTGCGTGGACCAAAGAAAGGTCTGAATCACCTAGCTTCTCTGTATTAAAATTCGATTGTTGATTCGAAATTTATAAGATGACGAAAATCATACTAAGAAAATTTAACAACTTATGTTGATACTTAGCACAGTACAAGCAATAATATAGTAATTGCACACGCAACGTCAATTTAAAACTTTAGTAATTATACGAGGTGATGGCGTCAGTTCTTTATGATGCACGTGAGATAATTTTTATTGTCTATCTGCCTAAAGGAAAAACAATAAACGGAGAATATTATACAAATTTATTGCAGTGTTTGAGCGAAGAAATTAGGCAAAAACGACAGATTTTGGCGAGAAAAAAGGTCTTGTTTCTTCAAGATAACGCACCAGTCCACACTTCCGTCATCGCGATGGCCAAAATCAATCAACTTGGTTTCCAACTGTTTCCTCGCCCACCCTATTCGCCAGATTTAGCGCCCTCAGATTATTTTTCTAAACTTGAAAAAATGGCTCGGAGGAAAGAGATTTGCCAATAATGAAGAGGATTAGTTTGAAGTTGATGCCTATTTTGAAACATTTCAAGTTTCTTACTGTAAATAGGATATAAAGGCCATAGAACATCGCTGGAAAAAGTGTATCAATCTCAAAGAAGACTATGTTGAGAAATAATGTAATATTTTACAATTTTTTTTCTTTAAGTATTAGGTCGGGTACTTCTGGGACTATCCTCGTATTAAACATGCCAAGCAGAGAAATCGTGAATTGCAGTTTTAAAGTAGTATTTAAAAAATATTCCCATGATTATAAATGTTTACAAATAGGCAATGAAATGAGACTCTTGAATGGAATAGGATTCCCTCCTTTACGAAGCGGAAGAGTTCATTTACGAAGGAGAGGAGGCCAAAATGGAGTTAAAGGTGTGAATTGGGGAGCGAAAGGTCTCGTAAGGGTTTAATTGCACTTCCAGCTTTACTACTACCATTAATTAAAAAGATATCGAATTTTCACGTAAATCATCGAAATCTGCAAATTAATTTCAAGGAATGATCATCTAAATATGATAAAATATCAGGAAATATTTAAAAATTTGGCCAGACCAAATGGAAATGGTACATTTAAAATTATTTTTCACTACTGGTTTTAAAAAACACCAATACTGGATGAGGTGACTGACTGTGGAATATAATTTCTACGAAGCCTCTTTTTTTCTAAAAAGGATGAATAACAAATTAATAATGACACGTATATGCCTCTTTATTTACCTAGCGAGCTAATCGACCAATGTCGTTATCATCTCCATTGCTTTTTTACTTATGATTGCCATGGAAGTGAATGTCCAGTGAAACGTTATCATTGATGTTATGATCCAAAAAGTGTCGTCTTTGTGTGTTTCAGATTTTATTTATGGTTAATCTAGGTAAGTTTATTATAATTTTACAAAATCTTGTTAAATCTAGTAGTGGAAATAATCATATATACATTGCAGTTCTGAAATACTTATGATATATGATAGTTCTTAAAATGTACAATGCGGCGTGCTTCGAGATTTAGACAAGTCATAATAATGTACTTTACAACCTTGGTGCGTAACATGGTATTTTCCATAACTATCTTTAAAAGGCACTATTATTAGGTTTGACTGATTAGGAATTTGGTTGAACCTCAATCTGAACCATTATAATTTAAATCACACTAACTATACGGAAAATGAATCAATATGATAACTACGAATTTCATACATGTTAAACCAAACGGGGCAATAAATATTAAATTTGAACTAACGTAAATGGTATAATAGGAATTCTGATCTTAAAAGTTTGAAATCACAACTAATCTGAAGTAACACGAATTTCAGAAAGCCCATTTCGCTCGAGTATCACGAATCTCAATTAAGTAAAATTAAGAGTATTATTAAACCAGGTTTATTGATTTAGGTAACGTAACGTAAAGTTAACGTAAGACCACGAATGTTACATAAATAAATATATAAACTTCCCAATGTGTTTGAATTATAAATATTTAATTCAGGTTAGTTATTTAACAGTTTCACGTTATTTTAACCTTATGTTACGTGAATCTGTAATATAAATCTGCCTTTAAGGAACTTGCGTAATCTAAATATTTGAGATTGATATTCGAAAGAAAATTCGAAATTAGAAAAATTAATACATTTAAAATCAGCATTACAAATTAGCAAATTAATCAGAAAAATTAATTATTTTGGATCGCGACCAACTTAAAGCAATTTGAGTATGTGCATATGTATTATGAGTATTACATATATATACAGTAAAATCTCCCTTGACGGACACCTCCGATAAGCGGACCTCTCTAATAACCGGACAGTTTTCTGGGGACCAACTCTTTCCCATAAGATATTCTAATAAATATTTCTCTATTAAGCGGACTGTCTATTAAACGGACACGGACATTGAATCTAACTCCATTTTTACATTTTTTCTCTCATAAACGGACATTTATTTAGCCCGCGACCAGGAAATAATTTTCGAATGAACGTTGCCGTTCCTTTTAATATATTTAACGAATGGCAACGTTTTGCCTGGCCGCACGTCTTTCGTAGGGGAATTACCGGACTCCCGAAAGGCATATTATGTATGTATAACCATGCCACTATTTTTGTCTACTACATTTGTATTTAACGCAACGTTCGGAGTAGTCGTAGTAGTAGTAGTATTTCTCCTTGTGTGTTTTTAGTGTTTATATGTTAATAATGGCTCCAACAAAACGTCTGTTAACTTTAAAAGAAAAGCTGCAAGTAGTGGAAGTTTACGATAGAGAAAAACTTAGTGTACGTAACTTAGCGGCCCGATTTAATATAGGAAAAACCCAGGCAAGTGAAATAATTAAGAAGAGAGAACAACTATTAAACAGTTGTGTTACATCATTTAACTCGGAGCAGAAGAGATCATTCTTCAAAACTAAGGGATTTAACATCGACAAACTAACTTATGAATGGTTTGTTAAAGCCCGGAATAAAAATTTTCCTATATCAGGGCCTATAATTCGATCAAAGGCGAAAGAACTTGCAGAAAAAATGGGGTACCAGGATTTTCGCGCTTCTTCTGGATGGCTTGAAAAATTTCGGATTCGACACAACATTACGTTTCGTTCAATTTCAGGAGAGGCTGCTACTGTCAATACGGAGCACGTCGCCATTTTCAAGAACAATATTTCGGTGTTACTGAAACACTACGAGCCAAGAAATATCTATAATGCTGACGAGACTGGCCTTTTCTTTCGTGCCTTACCCGAAAAAACATTCGCTTTAAAAGGTGAAAAATGTGCGGGTGGAAAAATGGCCAAAGAACGCCTCACTATTTTACACTGTACAAATATGGCAGGTGAGAAGGAAAAGCTTTTAGTTATCGGAAAATCAGCAAGGCCTCGTTGTTTCAAGAAGTTGGACCTACGTACTTTACCTGTCACGTGGTATTCAAATAACAAATCTTGGATGACAAGTAATATCATGACAGAATGGCTACAAGTGTTTGATCACAAAATGGCCAGGGAAAAACGGAAGATTTTATTATTTATGGACAATGCCGCTTCTCACCCAAGAGACCTCAATCTGCAGAATATCAAAATAATTTTCTTACCACCAAATACGACAGCTTTGTGTCAACCATTGGATCAGGGAATAATAAAGAATTTTAAAATATGTTACCGCTCAATTATATTAAGACACATTTTAATAAAAATGGACAGTGTTAACAACGCTAATGAGTTAGCCAAATGTATAAATGTACTGGAGGCGGTGTTTTTCATTCATTCAGCTTGGAAACAAGTATCTTCTACGACCATAAAGAATTGCTTTACTAAAGCTGGGTTTAGATATGAAGTTACACCAATATCAGGTGAGGGTTGGGACCCAGATGACGAAGTCCCGTTATCAAAACTTGCGGAGGTGTGCAAAATGATGAGACATGCTGGACATGAACAAACTGATACAGATGCTTTTATTAATGTTGATAACGCTGTTCAAGTTGAAGATCAAGAAATGGAAGTTTCAATTTCTAATGAAAACACGGAAGAGATAGACTCTGAAGATGAATCGGATACGATGATATACAACAATAATATGAGCGATAGTAAAATACATTCTTACAGTGACGCGTTTAATAATGTAAATAAATTAAAAGAGTTTTCTTTGAAGAACAGTGATTTGAGAGGATTCGAAATGTTAAGTAAGTTAGAGATACATTTTGAAGAGGATTTTATGAAGAAAAAGACCCGTCAAACTTCAATTACTGAGTATTTTACTTCTAAACTTTAGTTACCTAAATATGTATGTATATATGTAGTACATACATGTACATACATATACGTACTTGTTAATTTCTCATTTTAAAATATTTCTTTTTTTGTGGCTGATTAGTTAAGATTATTCTTATTTTACTCTCTTAATTGAATAAAATATTTATTTAATAAATAAGTTTTAAAAAACCCATCTATATTTTCACATTTTCTAATAAGCGGACACCTCCTATAAGCGGACAAATAGAAGACGACCACCGGTGTCCGCTTATGGGAGATTTCACTGTATATATATATATAATTTGTATAATAAAATTAGAAAACAGAATTGGGAATCTCAAGCACTGCAAATATTGGGAATTCAAACTGTCTCGAAACCTGAACTAACCTGATATCAGGTATTTCATTAATTATGAAATAACATCAGTATTGGAAATCGGAGGTTAATCTATTATAAAATGGAATCGCATCTAACTTAAATCAAATCGAATATGACGTATGAATGTTCAAAATAATCAGAAACTTGAGATCATAACCTGAACTAAGCTCAGAATTAGGAACCTGGACCAATATTTGGCAATCACGACTAACCTGAGTTTCAGGAATTTCAATTAACCTGACGTAACCGAAGCAGGTAATTCCATAATATCAGGAATGCGAAATTATAAGTAATATTTGGAATTGCAACTAACTTAAAGAAAATCGGGTTCTTTATAAAATATTGAATATAATCCGAATCTTTGGAGCCATTAACTTGAATGAAACTCATTGTTTGAGATCACCAATTTGAGTATTCGGAACCACGACTAACCTGAATCAGTAATTTAAGTAAAGTTGAAGAAATGTGAATATCGGAAAATTCATGTATCGCAACTAACCTGATTTATCTTAAGAATAATCTGCCTTAAAGAAGGCGCAAATTTAAGGTAGATATAAAGAGAAAAACTGCACCAAATTAATTGAACTCAGATAGGAATACGTCTGATAATGTGATGACAAGGGTTAAAGTAACTTTACATTGGTGCATGTAAATATTTTTTATCTCAAAAAAATGATAAAAAAGCATTTTCAACAACCATTTTTCCATTAATTGGTCCGATAACTGTATTAATTAAAAAACGTTTCAAGGTTCCAAGTTCTCACTAGTATTTGATAGTGGATACTGTTACTTGGATTAATACCACTAATGGTACTCGCTTTTTAAATTTTATTGTTGATTATGCCATTCTAAACAGACTTATTGATATAGGTAGGTATTGATGTGAAGTTAATGGGGATTTAATGTAAAGCGCTGCCATTAGGTCAGAAGTTTAAATAAATAGAGCTTAAAGGCCATTAGTGGTCGTTTTTATATTTAATAAGAAAAAAATCCACAAGGACTTACGATAAAGTAACACTTGCGGCACTTGACAAGGTATCCTGTAGTACTCACTTCCTCGCTCTCTTACTCTAATGCGCCATAACAAGAAAATGTACAATAAAAGCACCACAAAAACCCAGAAGAAAGCCCATAACACTTCCATCACGCCACCAACATAGGAAATATTTTCAATAGGAATAAAAATAGTTTTAAATAGTAAATCAGTTCTCTGAAACCGGTAAGTCGTATTGTATAAATTAGGATAGCGACGTGGTTTTGTTTATCATATACATTCTACACTTCAATGTTAAAGATTTGAATAATGTAAAATTAGCGCGCAACACAGGTACTAGTAGTACTCCACCAATTTTCAAATCTTACTAATCTTGTAGTATCTACTGGTAAAGGTAAATTACCAATTTCAACGTTATTGGACTAACGGTTTATTAGGATCACCTTCAAAAGCGATAAAAGCAATTGTGGTTTTTATGTATTTATCACTGTAATTAAAATGGGAAACTAAAAACGATTTCGTATTGTTTCAGAGGAAGTTGTTTTATGTGCTAATGGAGGCCGTTCTTTTAAGGAGTGAGTATCATCCTAAACATGCGAGAAGCAGATGAGAAGAAAACTAAGTTGCGTTATTTACATACCCCTGTGTCTTTTTTTCAGTTCAAAGTCACGATATACATGCCATATTAAGTAAAGCACTAGGTATAAAATACCACAGCCACATCCTATCAAGAATGGTGCAACTAGATCGGCACTGACGGTCGACATTACAAGTCTTGGAAGTGGTTTGGATTATATCATTCTCAATTCAGGCTCGCTATTTATAATTGGATTTTATCTTATCGTTAATTGAAAATCCTGTCTAGATATATCCAAAAATAGCCGGAATAAGGAATTCCTCAGAGTTTAATCGAACTAAAAGTTCAATTGAAAATTTCCGCGTTAAACAGAGTCTTGGAAAGTCGCTTCTTTCTGGGAATGGTTGTCTCCGCAAGACTTTCTACCCTGAATTAACAACCAACATAACTCACTCATGTGCATAATGACGGTTTTGCCCATTATATTGTACATTATATTAATCAGCACTGTCGTAAGCTATTCATTGTTTGAAAAGATATTTTTGAATCGAATAAACACTTCAAATTCATTTCCCGTCATTAGATTTTTATGATATTTTGGTTTAAATTTAGATTCCTCCACTTAAAAACGAAATTCCTCCTTAAAGGATTTTCCTGAATTTTGTATAGATGTACTACGAATCGACGCAGGTGTCTAGTTAGAACTTTAATGAGCGTCAATTAGGGTACCACTAATGATAATTATCGTGAATGTATAAGCTGACGCAAAAATTTTACAGTCCAGAGTGCTATCGAACGTCATACAGGGCGACTCAAAATTCAGTAAAAAAAATTTAGGGGCATATTTTTGAAGTCAAAATAAGGCGTTTTTTTTGCGTAAACGTGGCTCCGCGAATGCTTAGTTTTCGATATACGGGGTGTTGAAGATTGTCATTATTAAAATTCATCGTAGCTATGACTGCATAGTTTGACAATTCTACGCATTTTCTGCCGAATTTGGTTAGGCTGAAATTTGATACGTTTCGTCTGGTTTTTCGTTTTGATGAATCTACATTTGCTGGATTTTTAAAAACGGACAATTGTACATTTGCCCGACATTCATTATTTTCATGGCCTGGCTAAGGGGAACGCGCCAATAAGATTTCCGAATCGTCAAATCCCCATCATCCGACCACCATCCGACCTCATCAGCATCTTCGAGAAAATGGTAGTTTTAAGACTTCCAGGAACGATGCTGGCACACCACGAGAAGCCCGCAATCCAGGGCCAGAAGTGCAGATTCTGGATGCAATCGATGCCAATTCTACTGTGAGCATTCGAAAAATATGGCACACTTTGGGTGTTTCTTAAACAACAGTCCTTCTGATTTCGCATGAGATCAGCTTATCTTTGTACCATCTGCAACGAGTTCAAAGTTTATTATACGTTTTTATTTTTTTTATAACCTGTTTTCTATCTGCATCGTTCCTAAGAGTCCTAGATTTCAACAAATTCGACAAAAAACGCGTAGGATTGTTAAACTATTCAGTCATAGCCTACGGTAAGTTTTGATAATAACACACTTTAGCACCCTGTATATCGAAAATTAAGCCTTTGCGATTCCACGTTTATAAAAAAAAGTCTTATTTTGACCTTAAAAATACACCCCAAAATCCTTTGTACTGAATTTTGAATCACCCTGTATTATATGAAACTTTATTACTTCATTTTATTACTTCAATTTAGTTAGTAATTGTTGTCTAAGACAACTTTTTCGTTAGATATTTCTCTTCAAATTTCTCAGTCCCCATGGTTGTGGGGCAAAGTGGTCTCAACACGTCTTATATGAAATGCGTAGCATGTTTCGGTCGCATTCGCAGCATATTGGGCTATATTTGGGAATAATGAATTTTTTACAAAAAAAAATAAATAGAAAACATCGCAGATTAAAGAAAAATTTTACTAAATTAAATGTTTAAAAGAATGTCGAAATGGAGGAAAGAAATGCAATGGTGTAATGGAGAGGTAATTTTTTGACATAAAAGACGATAGATCTAGCCAGTGTCAACGGATAGCTATTGTTTAGAACGTTATTAAGATTGAGCAATTATCAAAGTTCGTGGTACTCTAAGAATCACAATATAATTTTGATAAGAAATAATCCAGGTCATCGTCCAGAGGCTTTCCCAGATATTATCAACAATACCTTCATGATTAGAAATTAAGTTTTAACGCATCGAAACAGACGCACAAAAGATTAAAACGGCTGAAACTTCGTAAAATAAGCAACGACCCAGTAAATCCATAAAAGGGGAAGTGAAAGTATTAGAAAAGTAAGGGGAAAAATGGTCTGTCAGAACTGAATTTGTGTAAGATTAAAAAGCTGGTATCGGTTTAAATAGGTTTCTGTATGTATGAAATTCAGCCATTAAAAAAATCAATGCATTAGTTCTGTTTCAATATTTCGTCTGCGCATCCACTATTTAATCCTTAATGGGCCTGTTCTTTATGGATTTGATACAAAAAGGTTTCTGTCACCGAAATAAGAAAAAAAGCTCATACGAACATGAATCTTTTTCACTTTTTTTCTAAAATACAGGATAATAAAAAAATATTATTTTTAACATTTTTTCCTAGTATGTTCGTTCGGGCATTAAATATTTTTATGAAAATTGGGGAGTATAAAATAGGTAGGGACATATCTTTTAAGGGGAAAATTAAGTTTTAAATTTTACCAGTGACATTCCCATTGATGTGACCTTGAACATTTTAAACAAAAAATATGATATGCCACTGGTTTAAAAAAGTAAAAATAATTTCCCGAATGTTGTATATTTCTTTAAAAAAAGATCTATTGAATGTTTTTCATAGTGTTTTTACCGTTTTCGTGGAAAAACCTTTATTCGTTAATTAATATGAAAATTACGAGACTAAATTAGATCTATTACGTTACTTATAAAAGAACAATTAAATGAAGTGTTGAAAATGTCTTCCACTTGCAAGAGTACATGCTTCGGCCCTTTTTTGCATATTGCCTATGAAAAATTTCTGCTGTATTAAATGAATGAATTATGCGATTTCTCAGTTCAAATTGTTTCGATTTATTTTTTTTCCACGAAAACGCTTAACGTTATAAAAAATATTCAAGAGACTTTTTTCACAGAAATATGAAGCATTCAGAAAATCATTTTCATTTTTTTTAACCAGTGGTGTATTTTATTTTTCGTTTAAAATGTTAAGGGTCACATCAACGGGGATGTTACTGGTAAAATTTGAAACATTGCTTTCCCCTTAAAAGACGTGTCTCTACACCTATTTTACGCTCTCCAATTTTCACAGAACTATTTAATGCCGGAACGAACTTATTAGAAAAAAACTAATACATTTTTTTTATCACTCTGTATATCAGACAGGAAACGAAAAAGACCCAAGTTCGTATGAACTTTATTTCTTATTTCGATTGCAAGAACCTATAGTAAACAGTTGGTAAACTTATTCTGAAACACCCTGTATATTTTCGCTTATACAAATATTTCAATAAAATCAGGTGAACTTGTTCATTTACCTCCATTCTGTGACAAATTTCTTCTTCTATTTCCTGCATTTTTCTTTTTATTACAACAACACATAAACACTATGGAAAAAATGGCTGCGAAGCTCACGATTCCGAAAGCTATGATCACAGGAAAATCAGGATCATTTCCAGTGGTGGGATCACTCATTTTAACAGACCTCTTTTTTAATTATTGGTTTATATTTAATCTTTTACTTTGTTACAATAACTAGAGATGAAGCTAATAATTCCGCCTATTCATTGCAAGCTTATTTAAAAGTTTACTCTTAAAGCTTATCTAATCTTCGATATACGTTACAGTTCAGGGGTAGATAAGTAATGAAGTAATGTTTTGTAATGTTACTTATGGAAGTTCTATTAATTAAATTTAGGATTTTCCTTTGATAATCGCATATGAAGCGTTGTTATCTTGAACAGGGGGATCAATTTACAATTAGCAACCCATTATGATCGGTTTGGGTCAAGCTTCCCATTTACGTGATGTTAATTGAAGCCATCGATGCCTCACTTTGAGCTTTTTTTATTGGGCTTTTCAAAACTTAATTGACTCTTTAATATAATTGATTATTTTTTCAAAATAGAATGAGACAGAAGTCGATGATGAGCTGAAAATTAAATACTGGCCGTTAGGATTATAAAGGAGGATTTAATCCATAGTTAAACTTATGGTTACATTGGAGCATATTTGTTCTTCACTTTTTCTTGGAAAATATTCTTATAATAGCCATTTGCTATCCTTTTTGACATCAATGAAGAAGAAAAGGAGATTCTCATTTTTTGATATATAAAATCTTTTATGCACTACTACTGTGTTGAAGATACTGAACGATTTGTCCAAACAGTAAATGAGTGACTGGTAATTATTAGATTTAATGGAAATTTTTTTAATTTGCCTGATAAACTCACAGATATTATATTATCGCTTAATTGCACGTAACTAACGATGCTTTTGATCTATCAAGCCGGATATTATTGACACTGAAGGTAGGTGGTTCAAGTACCAGCAATATCCAGAGAGGCTTATGTCCTTCTGGATTTCCTATCCAAAGAGATGTTTTAAAATTTCAGGCATAAAAAGTTTATTAATGAAATCAACTGAATAGGCGTATAATAAAATGTGTATAAATGTTTCTCTGGAAACATATTTTCAAGCAGTATTACTGCATGGTCCACAAAGGTCCTCACTGACCAATTTGGAAAGACTTTTTAAACGAAACAAAGCGTAATGATTTCTAGTCGCATAATATTTCTATTTCATGTTCATAATGTTTTAATTATAGAATTTCTTGTCTGACCAAATTTTGAACTAAATTCTGGACGGTGTTTGATGAGAGCGAAGAATTTTCCACGGAAATAATGAGCAATGGCCGCTCTTGATATTTTCTTATTGTGAAGATAAATGTGTGCTGGTACTGCACATGAGAGAATTTTCAGTTAAATGTCGTCGGATTTCTCTTTACAGCCAGCTTTACCATAAAAACTGAAGATGATAAAAATAAATAGAACGAGGGCTCTGATAAAATCTAGATCAACTAAAAAATATGCAAACTTGAATTTGCCTATAAACGATGTAAAGTTTAATTTATTTTACTAATTTTCAAATTTGTTAAGGTTTTAGTATTTTGTGTGCGTTTATTTTGTTTAAATTTTACTCCTAACTAAATGAAGTAAACAAAATTGTGTCGTGCTCCCTAATTTTCCTCGACGAATTAAAGTAAAATAATCCCACTTAGAATCGTTAAGGTAAAGTAAAATATAATTTTCTTTTCAATTAACGTGGCGTATATGAAATGGAAATTTCTCTCGTTCCGCAATACAGTGTAAAGAATACCTTCTAGAATTTTCTTTAAAATATGTGAAAGAAAAAATTTAATCAAAAGTTCCAAAATCAGTGTATTAAATATCTTTGGAAATGAAAAATTTTGGAAGAGATAAGCAGTACTTAATGATATTGATATATGATAAGAAGGTAGAAAGCATATATTCCCCCTGGGATTTCCGAAGCTAGAGAATACAAGTGCTCTGAGTTGGAAGAAACAAAGAAAATAAAATAATCTAGGGGGAGAATAGGTGTACGAAATAGTATTTAAGTTTTACAATTGGTAGAGAATTGTTTGCAATTGGATAATTCGTTAATTTCCAATAGTTAATACAAATAGTTTTTCAGAAGCTTTATATCCAGAACGCCTAAAATCTTTGCAGATGGAAGTAGCAGCTGTGATGTTTGAATAAGTTTATTATCAAATTCAAAAGTTGCAAAGGACATATTATCCGGATATTGAGTTCAGTGGAGTACAAATTAAAAAAAATTCAAACCATTAGTTGCCGTAGAAACTAACCATTAATTAAATTTCTATTTTGACTATTTAGAGAAAATATGAATTAAGAATTCATTCATCATTTCATAGATTTTTCCAATTATTAATTATTGATAGCATTTACTGATTTGTATGTAAATGCTGAAAAATACTTTTAGAATTTCAGAGTGCAAATAATGAAGGAAGGACATGTTTGATATTTATAAAGATGTTAGGTGTGGTTACACGATAATTTCATCTATTTGGAAAACGTCTGGTAACCCTAATCTGGAGAACGCCTTTCCCTGTTATGAATTGAATATCTTTGGCCATTTAAATTTGAAGTAATAAAATGAGAAAATTGATAAAAGCAACAATACAGGGAAACTCATTGAAAACTTCCCATCAAATTGTATCAAGAAAAAAAAAGAAAATTTAGAAATAAGAAGAAAACTTTAAAGAAGAAGTGCAGTTTTTCTCTCACAGAATATTTCTTCTTCAAGTTGCATATTTGCATATAAATCACAAGAGAGCAAGTGCATTTTCTCACAGCACATACAATTTCAGTAAAGTTTTGCAGTTTATCAGAATTTTCTCTCTTATTGACAAATTCAATTATCAATAGGATTGTTTTTTATTCATTGAAATTGATTGTCCCAAATAAGTTACGTACCTTGAAGTAGACGAGTATTATTAATCTAATTTTCTCTCCCACCACCAACCTTCCTTTTCTTTTTGAATTTCAAAAGCACATAGCACAATGACATTATCATACAAAAAACAAAAGTGCTTGGTCTCTATATAATTATATTAAAATCGCGTTTAGTTAACGTAATGCTATTTCGAAATTAAAAAAATCTAAAAACAATAATGACCTTGTAATCATACAATCTATTACGATTTGTTCCTCATCGAGACGATTATTAATATTGCGTTAATAAAAAAAATAGCTGATACTTATCTTCAACTATCACCTAATCAGATAATTTTACTCGCTTTAGGGCTAATTTTTTAACTTTTCAAATGAACTTCAATAAATCATCAATACATTAGTACATTGGAGAAATGCTTTTTCATTATTCCAGTAGTGCCATAAAAACAGATTCTGAAATAAAATCATGCAGAATTGAGTAATGTTTATTTAAAAAGAATCATGGACGATTTTTTTTGTTTCCAGTAAGGAGCACTAAAATAGTATTATAAATACATAATAATTTTATTTTAGCAAGATTATTAAGGGAGTAAAGGAATTAATAGTACATATTGGTAAAATTAAATGGGTATTTATCATCTTGAACCATAGATATTGTAATATTTGACCACTCAAAGCAATAAATTGGCTAATACTTTTCAATACACATTATCCAATTGATACACAGTTGTTATCTATAATATAATAAGCTGGAAGAGCGAAAGTTTGAACTATCAGCTGTAGATGTCTCCATATACTAAATGTATCTTGCAAAATATCTCTGAATATAGATATAAATCTAATCTCGAGAGATTTTTGAACGATTTGATTCGTAAGAGTGTCACTTTACGCTTCTCAGTATTTATTCTGTTTGTTTATGTAGATATATTAAAATGTTGCTTTGTTCCATTTAATGTTAAAACGTAGTATTATTTTATAGAGCGGCAGAAAACATTGTAAAGTAGTATTGTACTTTAGACTCTGAATGTTGTAGACGTTTTTCGAAAATTTGTTAGCAAATTTCCATTTTATCATTTTATTACCTACTTTATATTCATTGCACCTATAGCTGTACGAAACAAAAAATTCTAAACTTAAACTATTTCTCGCAGAAAATAAATTTCCTATTCAATGTAGTGTGTTAAACGATTTTTGACCAAAATTTTGAAGAGAATTGGATGATGAGGTAAAATGTGAGGCATTCCACAAAAAAAAGACTTTTCCTTTACGTGACTTTACGACGTGACGTTTATCTGACCCCACCGTTTCATATATGTATACTCTACATTGCTCTATAATAGGTTTTCATCTTTAGCAAATTTGAAGTCTTCAAAAAGAACTACTCTATAGCAAGTTTTGCAAAACATTTTTTATGTAATTTTATCATCTTCATCCACTAAAATGGTAACCTTTTTTTAATGGAAAATTTATTATAGATATCTTGCTCTAACGTCTCTGGAGTTATTGAGACTCAAGCGGGAAATTTACCGAGAAGGAAAATTGGTTATCAAGAGTCAACTTATTCAAATTACTTGATATTAAGTAATTTTAATAAGTAGTTAAACTCGGCGTTAAAATTAAATTATTAAAGTTCTGGCAACTTCATCGAGAGGATAATTTCCATGGAAACCAAGGAATGCGTTGATATTTACTGTTTGGCAAACTTGCCATTTTAAAAATAATTTAACCTCTAATCTGGTTTGTACGTAGCTAATGGCATTGCACTTCATACAGGGTAAATTTGAAAAATTTTCAGTTTGAATACAATTAAATCCCAAATGTTAAAAACGGGTTCCGAAAAGTGGAAAAGAATCGATTCACACTGTTTAGAGAACTCGAAGAAAACATTCTCGAATTTATTGGGTGCTCATCTGTAGTTAAATCGAAAAGGGTGTTGGTTAGCTAGAAATAGAGCATGATAGAGTGGGTTGCAATCAAAAACTGTTTGGCTGTGTTTGAAGAAATTGATTGTCTCTCGCAGTGAACATGAACCTTATGAAGGTTATTGGAATTTATTTTTCATTAAAAAAAATGGTAGGAGGGTTTGCAGATATTGCTGATCTCTTGTCAAAATTTATTAAAAAATATATCATGGTCCAAATGAAGTAACAAATTTATTTATCTGGGTGATTATACGCTGCTGCCCTGTGATACACAGTGTGCAAAATTAAATAAAGAGGTCCTTATAACGAACTAAGAGTTGATGGCAAGGAACTGATATATTTGTGTTAAATATAGCACAATTCTCTTAAAAAAAATATTAATTTTGCTTAATCACAATCATTCGATTGAAGCGTTTAGTGATAAATCTTCTTAAAACATTTCAAAATTAATTGATATGGGATGGACGTAAAACTGCCTCGAACAACTCACTCTTGGAATAAATATTTTACGGATTAAGAATAGCAGAAAGAGCCAGCAAAATAATTATCGCCCTTAAAAGGATTTATCAGCAATTCTTATTAGCATTTGAATAATTTTGTTCATATACTAAACAGTACGTATACGTACGTAATTTTGTATTACTAAATTCTAACTTATGCAATATAAAAGTGCCGATTTTATGTGCTCTGAAATGTGGACTAAAGTGTCTACATTTCAATTCAGAGTCAAATCCGAAAACAGAAAGCGGATGTTATTGATTTAAAAGTCGGTTTACAAAAATAATTAATTTCGCGGCTTTAGTTATTTCTGTTATCTGCGTCCCATAAGCTCCTCGAAAAGTGACTGAAGTGGACTCAAATATCAAACAGAGATAATCTCTGTATGATATTAAATTTTTCTAAAATTTTTGTATGTTAATGTGGATTTTGCGCTTTTGAAAAACACATAAATCCCTTATTGTTCAAAAGTTAAGCCATTTCAAAATCGCTTTATCGTTGAGAAATAATGTGGCAAAAAAAAATTGAGCAGTAAGTGAACGTTTTACATACTCGTGTTGTTCCATGGTGAGAATGAAAATTGTAAAATAATTGACCTCCACTAACACAGATGTCTACATTTTGGGCCCAAGAGTGCTGATTTATATTTTCTGATGATTTATCGCCTTCATTATAGAAACCGTAATATACAGACAACCTAATCAGATTATGCTAAAAAGCATAATACGTCGATAATATTCTGGATAACGTTCGATGGACAACATACCTCAACAAAAGAAAACATTTCTATTTGAAAGGGGCTACAATACCTTGACGAACTGTTGGATTAACTCTACTGGCATTTACACTCCTTATATTGCGCTGTCTTTCTATTTGTCTTTCCTCTCTTTGACGCAATGCTTCTTGCGTTTTTTTCCAAGCAATTTTCAGACGAAAACACCATAAATACAGTATTATTAAAAATGCCACCACAGCTATCACCGAATATGCCGTCGCTGACATATTTTATGGAATATAACTAACTAAAACTGACAAGAGCAAACTAAATATAATATTGACAACATTTTAGAATGGCGAAAAACGTTATTCGCAAATCACTAATCTAATCAGTTAAATTACTAATATGGTTTTTATCATTTTTAAGCAGTACTGATATCAAATACGAGTATTATCGATCAGTTTTAGATAACAATGAAAAATTGAATATCTGTGCTTGCATGTTATTAAGAACTTACCACGCCGTGTACATGTAGCCTACACGATATATACAGAGTGTTTCTGAATAAGTGGTAAAAAAGTTAATGGGTGAATCCTGAGCCAAATTTAAGACGAAAAGTTCATATAAAGACATGTCCAAAAAATGTTTCCTCTTCGATCTACAGGGTGTTAAAAAACACTTAAATTTTTTTTTTTTTATTAGGTACTTGTTTATTTTTTATCGAAACTTGCTGAAAATCTGTACATATCATACGCCGAGTGATTCCTACAGACGGAAATTTTCGAACTTTGATTTCATATACGGGGTGATGCGGATTGATGGGTCTTGAGCTCTAATTTATCACATTTTTTCTGTTAACATTTCATTTATTTTAGACAAATTTCTGAAATCTACATTGACTTTTTCAGGTTCTTGCAAAATTTTGCTTAAATCAATGGTTTAGGTAATATTCGCGATAATAAGCAACTGCTTCCTGCAGACGCAATTATTAAATCAATGTCAATCAACAAAGCTTAAACGAAAGCTTAACTTTATTTAATGTGATAGTGTTTTAATTTTATAGCAGCTGCTGAAAATTACCCCGACCTACTAATGTAAAAAAAATATGTGGAAAATGAAACCTCAAGATCCATCAATCCGCATCACCCACCATTACCATGAAATCAAAGTTCGAAAATTTCCATTTATAGGAAACACTAGTAGTAGAAGTACTATGATGTGTACAAATTTTTAGTAAGTTCCGATAAAAAATAAACAAGTAATTAAAAAAAAACGAAAGAAGAAGTGTTTTTCAACACCCCGTAGATCGAAGACGAAGCATTTTTGGACATGTCTTGATATGAACTTTGCGTTTTAAATTTGGTTCAGGATTCACCTATTAAAATTGTTACCATCTATTCAGAAACACCTCATATAGCTTACCAGATTATCAGTTTCATACAATAGCTGGCATTTGGAAAGTAAGTTAGGAAAAACATTAAAAAATGGACCCCCTTGAGACATCCCTACGTCTCATTGGCTAATGTACTGTTTGGTAACATGTTTAAAGTTTATGAATGGTCAAGATTTTATTACTTACAATAGAGCTTTTTAAGTAATTTGATAAGAAAATTCCAGCTCATTATCGAAATGCACTTACTTTTACGCGCAAATAAACGCATAATACGCACAAACGTTGTACGCATCGCGGTCCGGAAGACGGACTACGCCCTTGAATGAATAAACCTTACTGAAAGTTCATTCTTTCAATTTATTCGTCTCAAAATTAGGCCGCAGGCTTAATCTTCTTCTTTCAGCTCTCTGTATGTAAATAACTATTTCATGTCTCGTCTCTATTTGATCTTCATCTCTATTAGATTATTTCATTTTCGTGATTGACGTATGTACTTTTTCCAGGTAATTAAGTCTAACACAGAGAAGCAAATAATGGACTGATCATAAAATGCAATTGTTGCTATATATTTCTATAATCTATAGGAATAGAATTTTTATTGCTGGGAATTATATCATTTCACAAAAGTATTTTCAGTAATTTTAAGTCATATAATCTAATTTAATTTTTGAGCCCTACTTTTTATTGTTCTATTGCTTCTGGATGATATTTTTTTTTTTATTTATTATAATTATAATATGTAATTATAATAAATATATAAATATAATATATAATTTAATTTTAGAAATTACCGCGAGAGTTGTGAGAATCTTTTTATGAGGAGTAATAATAGGCATAAAATTATTTCTGCCGAGAACAACTTTATAGAAAATAGCTAGACTTCATCATACTTCGTAGATTCAAACACATATCTATATTTGGCAAAAAGAGTCACTATACAGGCGTGCTTTAATAATGAAGAAAGATATTCGAAAAAATATCTTAAGCAGATTAATTTGTAGGTGTGTCACAATAATATACATTTGAGGAAACAAACTGTTCGAAAAGGTTTTGGTATATGTAGAAGAAATCTTATCGTTAGGGTTAGTATATTCATATAAGTGATGCGTTAATAATATAATAGTTATTTACCTAACAAGTGCATAAACTGATATTTTGCCGCTCGCTGATTGCAGCTGCCGAACGACGTGAAGTATAGGTCGATGAGCAATCGAATGCGGTAAAAACAATTTCGCACGTGTTAGGTAGAATGTTTTTTCTATAAGAGTGTTAACTTCATTGTCTGTAAGTTCAATTAAATATGAACGTGCGATAAAACTTGTAGATGCACACGTGCGATTAAAATTTTTACAGCACGCGTATTAATGTTCACATTACACGCGTCAATGTTGACATTGACACTGATACATACACTGATAGATACACTAGTTTGCGTGCAGTAAGACTTTTTACCGTACACATAGGGTAACGTACCATTTTCAGTCAATAAATGTATGTGATGTAGATTATTTTCGTCTTCGAAAAAAAAGGTTGTTGATTCAATATTTTAGTTGAGAAGTAGTAGTGAATTATCAGTAGGTGATTTTAATCGTATTTATTCATCTAGTACTTTAGTTAGAAAAAAAACATCCAGCTATACGAGAGATATGTGCGCTTTTTCTAATTAAAGCACGTGTCTCCTGTTATTATTCTTCCTTTTAACTTTTCTGTTTTTTGTTTTTGAAAAAGTATTTTATATAAGAGGTGTAAATTTCGCCACAGGTATTCAAAGATTTTAATACATCATATTTGGAATATATAGAATTTCCCAAGAAAACACGGCAAAATTATATTTTTTTTAATAAGACACTCTGTGTATTGCTACTTTGTAGGGCTTTCTTTCCTGATTCCAAGTTTTCTCGTTATCAAGTTCCTTTGATATTTCAAGAATTTTAAAATTTTGCATAATTTTGGAAGTAGTAATTAATTGTGTAAAACTTTGTTCATTTATTCAAATTTGTATCCTATTGATATTGATAAAAAAATACCGATATAACCAGATAGAAAAAGGCCATCTCGTCTATTTTACGTCTAAGGTGTGAAAATCCGAATTAAGACGGCAGTTCCTTAAAAATAAAGCATTTTTGTTTTTCAACAAAAACATTCAACATTAAATGATTATACTTCTCAGCGTTTTCAAGTAGCAGGAATCCGATAAGAAAATACAAGCTTAAGTAAAGTGATGAAATACTGTATAATCCTTCTGCAATTTCTAATTGATTGTGAGCATTAAATTATATAAAATTTTATCAAAAATTACACAAATATCACTGTGTATGGTGTCTGTTTTCTGCATGTTTTATATACACATATTGCAAGAAGATATTCTAGATAATAAATATTTCATACTTGTCGTTTTGAATTTGTAGCAAAAATGAACAAAAAATACACATTTTTCTAAATTTAAAAAACGGTTACTAAAAAGAGTGCTCTTCTTTTAAATCGAAACGGGTCACAAGACAACTTTCCTGTTGTAATTAATAGTCAAATAGAAATAGATAGATACCTAAAAAAAAGGGACCAGTAACATAGTTTTTTCATTTGAAGAAATTTCTGCAGTTTTTGCGTGGTTTCATCATCAGAGGTATTTCAAAATTAAGAAAGTCATGCACTTATGAAAGTCATTAAAAACTGTTATTTTACGTGACTCTGGGATTATTGCGGGGTCTCATTTTATCTCGCAAAATTCTACTCGTACACAAAATTATGCGTTTTCTAAGTGTTTATATAAATAACAGTTCCTGTAAAAATGATTAGTGTCTAATAAGAGCATGATATTTTTATAAGATCATAATACAAACAGGAAATGAAATTAGTAATATATTGGAATTACTCACAAGGAATAGTTAAAGATATTGAAAATTAGAATCTGAATTTAGACAGTTATATGATTTTTGCGAAAGACATAATCTCCATATGTTTTATATATTCTGAAAAGTTATCTTATAATCTTTGCCGTGTGAGTATAAAAAGTTGATTAAGGTTGAATCCCCACAAAGTGACTCAAAAAAGGTATAGAAATATGTGAAAAAATAAACTCCTTTCGTTTTGTTATGAAGCAATGGAATTGTATTCGTTTTTTGTTTCTGTATTGAACTTATTTATGGCCATTAGGCAAAAATTATATTTTTGTGAATCTGATGTATAATTATGTTTTTTTTAAATTAAACATGAATTTTGTGTTAAACCATTCATACCACTCACGGAAGCATTATTATAAATGTTTAGAAACTATAAAGTAAAAAAAAGTTTTATAAATTAAAAATATTTTATAAAATCATTATGAAAAATTAAGAATATGTATTTTTTGTTCTTAAATTTCTTAATTTTTAAGCCGCTCGGAGCTATAACAAAGTTTTCAACAATCGTATGATCTTTTTAATATAGAATTCATGTTTGATTAAAAATAACAAAGTTGAACATCAATTCATAAAAATACAGTTTTTGCCGAATAAGCATCAACTATTATGTAAACTCAAGATAAAATCGATTTCGTATTAATAGGCATAAAGGAAACCTTAGTTTAATACAGAAGCAAAAAACTTTAATTATTGGCTTTAATCAACTTTTTATAGTTACCTATCGAAGACCATAATATTACCTTTCAAGCTATGAAAGGCACAAGGATTATATCTTTCGCCATAATTTTATGACTATTTAAATTCCGACGTTGATTTTCCTGAACATGATACTATAGCCACATACCTGAACCACGCCTCCGACCATTCCTAAATAAGTGCTTTTGAAGCTTCTTCAAGTCTTCCTTATAAGTCGAAACTATTATAATTACCGACACTATCAAATAAATAACTAATATTCCGATACCCCCTATAATAATCTGTAAGCTCTGAGCATCTATCATATTGCTGAAATTTCAGGATTGGAAAATTTTGAACACAATTGAATTATCTAATTGATTTTATTCATTCTGAGATGTAGATGCACAGATAATAAAATAATTTCATATAGAAATGTTTATATGTAGGTAGACACATATTCAGAAATTTCAACTATCTTATCAAGAGGCGATAGCCCGACATTGTAGATGACGGAATGAGTTGTGGACGTTTTAAAGAAGAGTAGATTAATACATTTATTGGTTTCTGATAAAGAAATGATAATCCAACAAGATGTTGGGATTCTAGGAACAACGTTGTTGGAACAATGTATATAAATATTTTTTTAAATCTTGCTTAATTTCCTTCTAATTGAGGACGTGGTAGCTTTAAGAGGAGATCAAATTGCCACCGATCAAAGAGATAGGACAATCAGGGCTTAAAATTTCAAATATACTTTATAAAAATTTTACCACCAGCATATTTAATTTTCATGCATCAGAACAATGGCAATAGAGCAGTTTCTCTTTGAGGAATTCTATATGTTCTATTTTCCTTTCATCTATGGCCTAAATAAGGATAAGGCGTACCAAACTCATGCCATTCATCAGTGGAAATTGCCTCAATTTATTAAGCTGATTACTCACATGGCACTTATCATGAATTCAAAATATCTTTAACGCAAAAATTATACCATGTGAACACTTAGTATCCACATTTAATGCCATTTTATTAGCGTCATTGATATGATGGTGAGTGGAGCGGATGACTGGCGTTACGTCGCGGATAGTATGATTTTTGTTTTGAGCAAGTTTTATCCAGGTAAACATATTGTAATTTTAATTAAAGATTATGAATAATTGCTATTTCTTCATTATTACAACTCGAGCTGAAAAATGATATTATGTTCAAGTATCACATATCATTATCAAATCAAGTATTATTTGAGGAGAATCACGCGTTCTGTTCTTCTTACTATGATTATTATTTGTATAAATACAAAAATCACATCAAATGCCAAGCTTTCAAAAGTTGAGAGTTAATACTCTGATAATTTTTACCTAATTCAAGTTTATTTAAAAGAAAACTGAAAGGATAATGCTCAAGGCGTAATACGAGTGAGGTGCCAACTTCTATTCAACATTTTTTCAATTTTCCATTTTCGTCTTAACTGAATTTTCAATCCAAATTTCAAATGCCAAATTTACCGGTGTCCTTTTTATCAAGATTCATATATCGCCAAATTTTAATTTATTATTCTAATGTCTCGTAAAAATATATACAGGGTGAGTCTTTTTCGATGATTAGTGAAGGGATCTCGGAAAGTAGCAGAGTTACGAAGACGGTTAAATAGGGAAATAATTGTAGTTTTACGGGACCAATTTAAAGCCAGTTTTGGTTTCTTGAAAAAGTTCACGGCTTACTAGATATTTAGCAAAAACCAAATTTTCGTCGAAAGGGCCTTGACGCCCGTGTAGGTAAAGGAATATTCGTTGGTTAGACAAATCAAAAATTGTTTTTTAAGTTCTTCTAGACAAAGGTAATATGTTAGAAGACCGTCATAATCTGGATACAACTCAAAGTATACCCTGAAGACTATAAAATATCCTGCGTCCTCCATAAAGGGATGGGGAGGGGGGTTGTTTTTCGTATCACGGGATAAGTCTGATACATTGTATTGAGGGGATCCTGGACCAAGTTGTCTATGCTAATATCCTAGAAAATGCAACGTTTCCTTATGCTGAAGACAATATGCCCACCACATGGATCTTTATGCAGCATAATGATTCTAATCGCATGAGCAGAAGAACAAGGGCATGGTTTGCCGACAATATGGTTGAGGTTTTGAAGTGGCCATCGTAATCTCCGGAGCTAAACCCTATTGAACATTTATGGACATATGTTAAAAAAGGAGTTTCTGTAGCAAAATTAATCAATAAAAGATCAGTAGAAAATTGTCCAGGATATTTTAAGTGTAATTCCAATTAAGAGAGGTCAACGCTTAGTCGACTCAATGCTGAGAAGATATTTGGCTGTTATTGCCCAAAGCATAGAATACAAAGTATTAATATTAGTTAACTTAAATAAGTTGTTTTTTTTTTAATTATTGAAATACTTTCCTTTTCATCCTCTCTAACTTTAAGAAAGACTGCTATTTTTTGGAATATTTATCTCTGACAGAAGAATGTATTTTTTTAAAATTTGAATAAGGTTTTTTTTCCTAAGTTGTATTGCGTTTCCTTGCGCAATTAGCGAAGTTTTATGTTTCTCGGAAAAAACAATAAATCATTGAAATTAGTTCAAAATTAAAGGATTTTCTTAAAATACTAATTTGCACACTGCTATTATTTTGTACACGTATGTACATGTACGAGTGCGCACATTCACTGATTCTAAATCGCTGATCGATAAGTGCAAACAGATAATTACGCATCTTTATCCTATCAACTTATGCGCAGACAAATAGTCGGCTAGTTTACGGGGATTCTTTTTAATACTTTCAAGACTTTTTTTAAGAAATGCAAGATGTTCGAGATAAGGATAATAGCAGAAAGATATAGTGAACTGCTTTAGATTATTGAAGTGGTAGACAGGTTAATGTTGAGGAAAATGCTGTTGATATGGTGAAAAAGCTCACTCGAACGTTTGAGTGAGTGTGCGTATGTGTTTTCTGAAACTGATTAATTGTTCGTGTGGAACATACGTCCTTAATTTTTCTAAGAAACCGTGTAGTACTTATAAAGGCCATAATAGTTATTTACCTAACAAGTACGGAGAGTTATATTTTACCAAACACTGATTACCGTTTTCCAAACGACGCGAAGCGGGAGTCGTAATCTAGTGAGGTAAAGAAGCTTTGGCAGGTGTCAGGTACAATACTCTTCCCACGTGTGTTAATGTTATCTTCTGTAGGTTCAATTAAGTATTAGCGTGCCGTAATATTTTGACACGCACGAGTGAGGTGAGAAGTTTAATCGCTCGCATGTCAGTGTCAAGTACCTAAAAAAGTACTGGTACAGAAACGTGCCTCTTTGATTTACGCGAAATTATAATTTTTTCCCGTAGGTGCGGTAAAGTGCTATTTTTAATTCGCAAATTTGTATGCCAATTTCCTTTACGCTTGTAATAAAAATCTTATACATAATGTCCCATGTAAATAACTATTATCGAATACAAAACAAAAGGGCATTTGTCAGTGTGAACATTTTTTTGGGCAATTGGTTGGCCGTATCAATTGACATGCGTGCGTAAAAGTGTTTTCTCGCACGTATTCTTGTACATTATACGCTTGTACACACCTAATGTTAATATTTAGTCGAAGTTTATGTAAGGCAATGTAAGCAACACAACATGCGTCCGTAAAAACAATATTTGTAACTGCCAAGAGCGAAGATGTTTTACTTCACTCGCTTCATTTAATTGGTGTTAGCGTGCGGTAACGTATCACTTTCCGCACTCCTTAGGTAAGTAACTATTAATAAAGCACACCCCATTTTACGGCCTAATGAAATCCCTTTACCGTCAGTTTTTTTGTTAAAATTAAATTGAAGGCGTTTGACATCTTGAGTTAAACGAGGAATAATCATTTTTTGGTTGCTCAAGTTAACTTGTGGTTTTATTTTACGTAAGTAAAACTGGCCGTAAGTTATGCAATTCAATCCAGTAAATCTAGTTCAACTAGGTATGTATCTATTTCATTTTATAATTTTAGAAAATAATTACCGTACTACCAGTACTACCTGTAATTATCATTGACAATATGGTGAATGATTTGAATCGATGCGATGCAATAAAAAGGATAGTGACAATAGAAATATAGATATTTGGAAACGAATATTAAATATGCAACTGAATATTAGAAATAAATTTTAAAAAAACACTTGAATTTAATTAATGAATAACGCGAACACTTGATTTCCTAACCGATTATTAATCACTTTTTGTAATTCATAAAGAATTTGGGTCTTAGAGCGCCATGGCGCTACAGCGAAATTAACCACCGAATTAAAAAAGCTGCAGGGTTATTGTAACTATTGTTAGTTGAGACTACTACAATAATGAATATTTTAAAACTGTTGGAAGTCATAGTATATTGTGTACCTAATAGGAAAAGTAACAGAAAGTAAAGAAAAGCTTATGTAGATTCATGGACGGAGCACAGCCGAAAATGATTTTTTTGGGCTTGTTCTCAGCCCGTCATGCTTGCCACTAGCAAGCATCAAGCTCGAGAACGTGATTTTTCTACCAAATGCAAGTTTTTTCCGCTATTCAAACTTAATTTCAAATTAAATCTGCCAGTCACTTCTAAGGAGATTGCAGAAAAAGTATCACTTTATTTTTACGTATAAACGATTCTGATTTGCTTATCCTTTACGATAAAAGGTATTATCATGTAGTATGATTCGAGTAATTCAAAAATTAAATTTACTATTACGGCTGCTAACCTTTCTCTCAGCACTTTACTATAAAGATTGATCCATTGAGAGTTTCCGGATCTTTATTCGCTGCATTCTTTCTACCGCAATTTGTGACTTGGTGATGTTCAATGTTGTTTGTTGCAGCTTTTTTATTTTGCTTAATATTTATTAAACTGCACCATCTGGAAACTCTAACGAAATATTCTATCCTCTCAGCGACTGAATGAATGAATAGATTTATGAAATTTAATTCAAGTTTAATGAATATTCTAACGGGAAAGTCAGGAACAACTTACGAAATAATTTATTTCATTGTTAAGTAAGAATCCGTTAATCCGTTAACGAAGAGCACGTAAACGCGATAATTGGACCAAGAGAGCGTTTTATAAAGTTCTTAAGTGTTAACTAAAACCGAGGCATAACATATAAGGTGTACTATGGCTAAGGGGCAATTATCGGGTAGTTTATTATCCATATCTCGAAAGCGTAACATTTAGATGAAAAGCAAAATTGGTCTTTTATTGGGGTATTTAATGGGAGGGGGGTTGGTTTACAGCGGTATCGTTTTAACGGAACTTACGTTCTTGCAAAGAAAAGGGCAACCTTTATTATATACAATTGGTAGTAAAAACTAGTCACGTCCGGTATATTACCTAGAAAAGTGATGATGTTCAGGGGCGTAGCATAAGGGTATATTACACAAGAAACATTTTCATTTGTCGAACTTTTTAACCCGCGCATGTGAGTTTGGCGTGAAGAAATGAATCGCTATTCAACTTAACGTGTGAGATTCTGTTAACTAAATAACAAGTTATTTTACTGAACGAGACATTTTATGTTTCGAGTAAGGTTCATCGACATAAAATCATAAACTTTGAAGGTGATCAAGAACGTATATCTACGTCTTATCAAATCACACCTTATCAGAAGTAATATCCCCTAATTAGCAGACAATTTCAACTTTCAATCATATATGAAAATGGATATCGCATTGATGGATTGGAACTGCTTAAGAATAATTCAAAATTGTTTGTTAAATATGACCTTTCATTATCTAACCTTGCTTTGAACGAACTTTTAATTGCATTATAGTTAATAATTTAGCGAAATAAATAAGAAGTCAACGAAGGACAGACAGACGAAATGCAATGATATGTGGAGAAGGAAATTATCGAGTTCAAATATCCAGTGGTTTCATGGATCAAATGATTTTAACAATCTATCAACATTCGTTCAGCCTGGTTGTTAGTGAAGGCAATTAAGTTAATATACAAGAATAAATTAACAATACCTAAAGGTTAAAGATTGTGGGACGTTAGAAAGCTGATGGAGGATATGACTAAATCGGATGACTTCACCTAAAATGAACGTGAAGGAATTGTTGAAATTTTCTATCTGGATGATAAAAAATAATCTGAAAACGTACGAAAGAAACGAACTCACCCAGGTCGACATATCGTCTGCACAATCTCTCCTGGACCAAAACACTTAATCCACTCAAATTTTGACCACTGAGTATGTCAGACTCGACGTGAAGCCTCTTTTGAAAGAATCCATACAACAAGAACATCAAAATCATAAAAAATAGGAATAAAATGTAAGCTTCTGCTGTTGCCGACATTACCAAGAGAGTAAGGTACTACTAACAAATAATAATAACATGAACCCGTGGTCTCAGTTGTGCTTGTTAATGTTAATTTAAGTAGGTGGGGAAACAATTTCTTCGGATTATAACTTTTATTCGCTTGTTATTCATGCATTATTTGATGTCCTATTGTAGTTAGTGTTGTCTGTAGATTAGGGTCAAGAAGATAACCCTTCCCACAATCTTAAAATTAAATCCCGGTTTCCGTAAATGACAATCGGGATTCTATTATTATTTACAAATGCAACATAAACAAGTCGCGACATTTGTAATACTTTCCCTTTTCGAAAGGAATTTACACAGTTCCAACAACCTTCTTTCACTAATTTCAATTAAACTGGATCTCATGCAAATATGAGTGTTGCCGGTATTGTTTAGTTGCACATAGCGTGAAATCAGTTGCAATATTAGGAAAGATCGAATTAATTAAAATTACAATTTCTAAGATTTTCCATTTTAGATTATAATTTGTATAATTGGCAAAAAATTCAAATCAATGGCCTTATATGGCAATGCACTATGAGTCATATGTAAAGTTAAGTCCCTGGCAAGATTTCATAGTTGATTTTTGGTTTAAGAAAAAGGCAGTTGGCGCAGCACGAAACTAGAACAGAATGATCTTTAATCGTACATACAGGGGCCAGCAAAAGTCCGGGCACATCGCAGACTTGCCAATGCTTGCAAAAAAATGTCAGTTTTGGAAAGCGGAAACATCCAAATATCTGTGTTAAATTATTCATTTGTCAACTAAATAAAATACAGGGCTTAACATTTGACATGAGACATCGCAATATCTCGAATAATAAGCACTCTATGAAAAAAATCTATTATGAAAGTTTAATTATTCCGCGGGGGAAATACATTGATGCTAAAATTAGTGCCCCTCTGCCCCTTCTTGTGGGGGAGATGAGAGTAATTTTGATTTCCTAAATGGCATCCCCTACTTTTTATCGTAGATTTGAATTCTACGGCAAAAAACACGAAATTTAATTATCCTTTCGCTTATGATTTACCAAAATGTTTGATTAAATCTGCTTTAAAATCAATGTAAACAAACATTTTTTGCAGTTAGTTTTTAAAGTAAGTGCTCAAAATGGCGGACTTCAACTTCAATACACTTATTAATCCGCATTTGGAACGATCAAACAACCAGGAAGTACCTCTATTGAAATTTCGGCATAAGTATTTTTGATACGCACAAGTTGTTGCAATTAGTTATTTCTTCAAGTTATTTCTTTTTTTATACGATTAAATAAAAATGTGTTAAAAAGTAAACACATAAAAATAAAAAAGTAGATTTCATCAAATATTCTTGTACATCATAAGTGAAAGGAAAATTAAATTTTGTTGATTACAGCGCTATCTATTGTGAATAGAAAAAAATAAATGTTCCAGACAAATTCTACGTTTTTTTGCCGTAGAATTCGTATTTGCAATAAACAGTAAGGGACGCCATTTAAGGAATCAAAGTTATCCCCATCCCTCCAGAAGGAGGGGCAGAGGGGCACTAATTTTAGCATCAATGTATTTCCCCCGCGGGATAATTAAACTTTCATAACAGACATTTTTTCGTAGAGCACTTATTATTCGAGATATTGCGATGTCTCGAGTTAAATGTTACACCCCGTATGATTGATATTAATTTGTTGTATAATAAGGCACTCGAACATTAGAAATAAAAAAATGAATTTGCACGTTTTCTTGGTTGCATAAATCTAGGCACATCCGTCTAAACTTAAATTATTAAGGGATTAGGCAGCTCTAAATTATTAAAGTAGGTTTTGATTTAAAACAATTGATGAACAGTGACATATCAGATCGTAATTGTCTCAGATGTCATCTTATTTCTTGTAAAAAATGAGTGGCAAAGGGTTGTCGTTACTTGAGAGAAATCTAACTATTAAATTACACACGAAGATAAATCTTATGGTGAAATTGGGAAAATAATAGGCAGAAGTCGGTATACAGTCAGAACTATTATTTTGAGATATGAAACAGAAAAAAGAATTAAAAATCAAACCCGCTTGGGACGTCCAAGAAAATTGACAGTTAAAGAAGAGAGAGAGACGAGAGTTAAGACAGAAAAATCAAACGTCTAACTGAAGAAAATCTGCGAATTAGTGCCCCTAAAGTTGCCGTGGAGATAAACAAATTTTTTCAAAAAAAAATTCACGCTGATACTGTACGAAGGTCGCTTCAGGTTAGTTCAGGTCTGGACTAAAATCTTGCACCGCAAGGAAAAAGCCTTTTTTTAGTAAAGTGAATAGAGAAAAAAGAGTGACGTTTGCAGAACAATTCCTGAATCGTGATATGGAATTCTGGAATAAGGTAATATTTACTAACGAAAGTAAATACAACACATTTGGATCAGAAAAAATGTGGAGAAAACCACGAGAAGCATTCAACATGAAGAATACGATGAAAACTATTAAGCATGAAGATGGAAGCATCATGGTATGGGGATGTATGGCGACGTCGAGTGTTGGAAATTTGGTCACAATTGACGGAAGTATGGATAGACACGTTTATGTAAATATCTTAAAAGAATATCTTCAAAAAAGTGAGCAAAAATTTGGGTTAACTGGCGACTATTAAGTCCAACAAGACAATGACCCAAAATACAAGGCTTACATTGTTTGCGAATGGCTGCTGTATAATACTTCCCATAGGCTTGAAACCCCCCCTCAGAGTCCTGATATCAACTCTATAAAACATTTGAGGAGTGTGTTAGAAAGAAGAATTCGATGTCATGAAGTAACGACCAAAGAAAAATTAAAATAAGTTGTAGTGTAAAAGTGGCAGAAGACAGGGAACTATATTATTCAAAAGTTAGTACAATCTATGCCAAATAGTCTTAAAACAGTGATTGATTTGAAAGATTACCCTATTAGATATTGATTAAGACATAATGTTATTATTTTATTCCATTGATTTTTCTTTTTTTTTTATTTCCTAAACTGTGCCTAGATTTTTGCATTTCAAAAATGTTTTATATTTTTTAATAATTTAAAAAATACGTTTTTTTAATTGATTATCCATATTATAAGATCATATCACTGAACTTTTCAAATATATAATTTCTGGATTCGATTGACATATAATAATGTTACAGTTGAACTTGAATGAAAAAAATTCATTGTGTGCTTAGACTTTTGCTGGCCACTGTATGTACACACATGGGATGAAACGCCTTTTATTAGAGCATTGCAAACGAACCGTTGGTAATTATTGATTTTGGTTGGTAACTAATGAAGTTTATGCCATTTTATGCAAGGTTTTTCATTAACAATGGGAAAATCGAAAGCTGGAAATGTTACACGTCTGATGGTAGTGATTGAAAAAAATATGCCTTATCTGAAAGCTGATAGTTTATGATATGTACAGGGTGTTAACAGTTAAAATTTTAATTAATTTTTTTTCTTTATTTTGAAAGGATCTAGGTTAGATATTTGAAAATTTTTAAAGATATCTTTCTTTACATGACTAATTGTGTATTCTATTAGGTGTACAACTTTGCTTCCGCCGTTTTTGAATAGATGTATGTAGCGGTAAGTAATGATCGAAATAAATAACCCCATGTGGGCATGCAGGAGCCTTGGGCACCTGTTAACATAACCTCATAAAAATATTAGTCTATTTGTGTCTTCATCATAAAGTTATTCGCAATTGAAAATGTCAGTGTACGAGCCAAATTCTCGTCATTTGCGGGAGGTTTTACTTTTCTGCTTCAATATGAAGAAATCTGCTGCTGAGGCTCATCGAATGCTCTCAGATACTTATGGGGAAGCCACTATTAGTGAAAGGACATGTCGTGAGTGGTTTCAGCGCTTCAAGAACGGTGATTTTCACGTCGAAGACCAACATAGCGGTGGAAGAAAGAAGGTTTTCCAAGATGCGAACTTGGAAGCATTACTTGACGAAGACTCGTGTCAAAGTCAACAAGAATTGGCACAATCATTGGGAGTGACTCAACAAACAATCTCAAAACGCCTCAAAGACATGGGAATGATTCAGAAGCAAGGATATTGGGTGCCGTACGAGTTGAAACCAAGAGATATTGACAGGCGTCTGTTCGCTTGTGAACAGTTGCTTGCAAGGCAAAGACGGAAGGGATTTCTGCATCGTATTGTGACTGGGGACGAGAAATGGGTTCATTACGATAATCCCAAACGCAAAAAGACTTGGGGATATCCCGGCCATGCTTCCACGTCGACGGCCAAACCGTCTATTCATGGTTCCAAAATCATGCTCTGTATTTGGTGGGATCAACTCGGCGTAATATATTATGAGCTGTTACAACCAACTGAAACAATCACAGGTGCTCTTTATCGAACCCAATTAATGCGTTTGAGCCGAGCATTGAAAAAGAAACGGCTGCAATACAACGAGAGACATGATAAAGTGATTTTGCAGCACGATAATGCTCGACCCCATGTTGCGCAAGTGGTCAAGAAATACTTGGAAACATTGAAATGGGAAGTCCTACCCCACCCGCCATATTCTCCTGACCTAGCTCCTTCTGATTATCACTTGTTTCGATCCATGGCACATGGGCTAGCTGACCAACACTTCCGGTCTTATGAAGAAGTAAGAAATTGGATAGAATCGTGGATCGCTTCAAAAGATGTCCAATTTTTTCAACACGGGATTCGTATGCTGCCCGAAAGATGGGAGAAAGTAGTGGCCAGCGATGGACAATACTTTGGATCCTAAAGGTATAATTAGTTTTTTACAATAAAATCGCGAAATTCGGAAAAAAAACGGCGGAAGCAAAGTTGTACACCTAATAGAAAATGAAAATACACTTGGTTTGTTTCGCTTTTAATTTTTCGTATTATTAAATTTAAACATAGTGTTTGTTAAATAGATTTTTCTCCAAAAAGGAACGATATATGGAAATGAAACAAAAATACACAATTAATGGAAAAATGATTGCTTTTTCAAATTTTAAATAAAATTTTATGTTAGACATACGAAGTAAAAAGCTATTACCTGTAAATTCTGTAAAATTAACCGTAAATGGTGCCCTCTATTAGGAACGCGGAAATTCTAAAAGTTATCTTATTCGTTACTTAAAAAAGCATAACTTTACAAATTTTCAAGTGTCCAACTTCGATATTTTCAGAATAATTACAAAAAAATCAAAAAAAATTTTTACCTTCAATACCCTGTATATCCGAAACTATCAACTTTTGGATAAGGCATATTTTCTGCAATCGTCACCATTTGACGTGTAGTATCTCCAGCTTTCTGTTGTCCCATTATTAACGAATCACCCTGTAATCACTTTTAAAGAGCTGTACTTTCGAAATACATTCAGTCAATTTTTCTTAAGTCGATGAAAAGCCCCCAAAAAACCTTAAATTCAATAATTAAATGCAACTACTGTAACATGATTAATGGAACGAGTTTCATGTTATTATTAAATGCTTCCATGAAAACTGTCTTATCTTTGTCTTTCTGTTGGCATTTATCTTGAAGGAGTTTATTTGAGTAATTTTAATTTATAAATTAATTTTTGTTCTCTCCGAAAATGATCTTGAAATCTCTCTTGCTCTTCAGATATGTACTACTCATCCATATTAGTTCAGGTCTAGTTAATTACTTTAGCTATAATCCGGAAAAGTAGCCTCAATAAATGCAAAATATGGTCCAAACACATTACGGAAAAATGTCATGATTACCATGACAAAAAACAAGTATGGTAACCGTGAACACTAGAGTGAAAATTGGAGAAATAAGATTTGTGCCCCATGTGGGACACCAGTGGTCACAGGATAAGAACAAGAAGGAGACTACAGAAGAAACAAAAAAGACTAAAGAAGATTAAAGAAAACTAAAGAGAGAGGTAAAAATGCAAAAAAGAATTGGTAATAAATCTTCAGAAAACATTGCCCAAAAACGACAGACAGAGTTTAAATCCAAAGTATTATTGTAAACTAATATGACTAATATGCGAGATATAGGGCGTAAAGGTAAATAATTTTTTCATATTTTTACTATGGGAGGTTTCTGAGCTATTTACTTTAAATTTGATACCATTAAAAGCATTTGATTTTACATAACTAGATGGATCAAATAACAGTTTAAAATCTATATACGACAGAAGTAGCGTTTTTTATTTTTGATAAAAGTCTACCTGACTCCATTGAAAGTGTTTTCCTGGAAATTTTAATAACTATTTGACCCCGTATTTGCAACATTAAATGGTTGTGTTTACTTCAAAATTGGGCACAAATACCTCAAAAAATGCCCATACTGTGGCTGACAACTGCAAAACTGTATTCATTGATGATTCTTCAAATATAGTCTGAGTGATGATTTGGTTTACTGTATGGCTTTTTGTTTTATGAAAAATCACTTAATTTCTTGTAGGAACAATTAACAATAATAATTAGGCACGAAACAAATGGGTTAAAGAGCTTTAAAAATTAATTTATACATTGTATATAACTGTTTGTTTTGTATCTAATTTTGACTGTTTTTCTCAGAAATAAGATATAACAATTACCTATTATTGTCATTTCGACTTGTCGTATTTTAAACGGGTTTCCCGAGCTACATCTGTTACGAAGCGTTGAATGATATTGTCATATCAGTAATATAATTCTCTTACGAGAAAAGGAACAAGATACAAAAGTACCAATGTAGAACAAACGCGAATATACAGGAATTTTGGAAATACTGAGAATAATATCTAACGCTATTTTATTCAAAAGTTACTTATTATGACTATGGAAATTTATGACTCACTTAAGTACCTATCATTGGTAATTTAATTTAAGTTGGTGCAGAGATGAAACAGAATCGGATACTTTAAATCTGAAATAGAATACTTCAATTCAAGTGATTTTTGTATATCTAAGTACTTTCCTTAACCTATAAGTACTCATATAACTCAATGTTTTACTTAAATATGTACCGAATATTCCTTTAGACAGCAGCTAAATTACACAAAACAGAACAGGCAAGGTAACTGTAATTTCCGCAGTAAATAGTTAATTTATATAGAAATTTGGTACAAGTAATTCATAATCTTAGGATTTAATAGGAACTCCCTAAAGAATGTTTTAGTACCCCTAAATCCTGTTTTAAATTAAACCTTTTGATAGATTGGACGAGATTCAAAAATTTTTTCTTCCGAGGAAAATTTAAACTTTTGCAGAAACTTTAAATCTCTGAACTTGTTTTGTAATGAAAATGAAAGCTCATTAGTCATGTGGAAATAATGATCGTCTCAAAGGATTTTTAAAAATTACTATTGACTCAATGGAAATAATTTGATCTAGAATGCTTTAAATTAACGTTATTTTCCCCTAATTTTCCTTAACAATCACACCGTTTACATTGTTTCATTCTGAAACTAGGATATATGAAATTCTAATATGCATTAATTATAAGTAATTTTTCTTTTACATACGATTACAAACTTACATCTTGAAGACCGAGCATTTTCCCTCTCTTCTTTACACCGCTTGGACCTGTCTTGGCACAAATGAAGAATGTAGGACATCAGGAAGAACGTGATTATCCCCGCAGGCAACAACACAAAGTTTTCCATTTTGGCAGAAAAACTACCTACCTACATGTCGGCAGAACTCGTAATGAGGAACCCACATGAGACGGTATAACGATAAGATAATGCTAATTTAAATAATAAAGCATTGTTTGAGCGACGGCATTTAGCATTATTCGCAATAATATTAGCTCAAACTGAAGGCATTTCAATGTTATTGGATGAGTGGTAAACATTTACGACCTAATGTCGTAATGCGGTTTGGATTATAAGGGAATGACGTATTGCTTATTTGCAATGAAAAAGTTTGTGTTACTAAGCAATGTGAGGATTTTAGATGGAAAAAATCGTTTTTTTAAGAGAAGTTTAAGTGAGAATAATTTAAAAATCTCGGTGATTAAGCACGACTTAGCGTAATGTAAATTAGACTAGGACAAAAGTAGTGGAATTTTGTGTGCATTTTTTACTCTATCACTTAGAAACGAAAATAAACAACATTTTTGTGTTAAAATTGTTAAAAATAAATTTTGTTACTTTGAAATTAATTCATTAAATTTCAACATTAGAAAAAGAAGTTATTATACCATTATATAATGGTATATATACCATTTTCGCTATCAAATTTTGAAGAATTGTATTTCCGTAAGAGTAAGTTTTTGGAAAACAATTTATAAGCATAAGTATAATCTTTTGACAAAAAAAATTCACTTCCGGGACATTCACATTTTTGGAAACACCCTGTGTAAAGTAAACATAATTAGAAGTAATTTACATTTAAAGTAAGTCAAAAAGACATAATAAATAATCTAATAACATAAGATCTTTGAGGGGGAAAACGAGAAGTGTAATCTTGTAACATCAAAATATACTTAAATCAACCACTGGATGTTTCAATGTCTATGGAATTTTACGAGCATTAAAATTTGAAGAAAGTGAATGAAAATCTCAAAACCAACAATATCTGAAGTTGAATTCACACAACATAAACTAAAAGAGGGATTTCCAGAAATATAATATAAATAACTAATATATAGAATCTACTGAGAAATGGATTTAAATTTAGTTCTCGGAATAACTAATTTTTTGTTTCACGTGTAAAAATATAGGGTAGTTCAATTGCTATGGGCCACTATTGCTATCTTCTAAACTGTAAACGTTACAAATTAGGTTAAAATAGACAAAAGTTGTTAAATTTGATAAGTTAAGATCTCGAGGCATTGTTGCCAAAATTTGTTTGGTTTCGGAAGTATTGGGAAAAAATGAAATTTCCCTGAAAACATTTTTTGTAAATAACCCGAAAACTAAAGATTTTCGAAAAAAGTTTTTCTTACAACATTTCATAGGTTTTTAAAGCTGTACACACTAATGTTAAGTTTAAAAAATAGCAGTTTTAGTTTCTGAGATTTCGACACTAACATTAATTTTTTAAATACGGACCTGGATTGAATTCAACAATGACCTGGATCACATGTTTACATTTGCTCTAAAATGTCTTCAAAGTAATGGGAGACATTTTCAACATTTGTAATTATTTGTAACATGTGTACCTTAATTTTGACATTTCAGTACCATATTCTCTTAATTAAATAATATTGATTTAATTATTCGTCATTAATTTCTTATTTCAACAGAGGTATCTGATTTATTTTGTTCTATATTAGAGTTTTAGGATTAGAGCAAAATAAAATTTATAGTTTCCAAAAGACAAACCCAAAAGTATAAGAAAACGAAACATGTTTTCGGCAAAATTTCGTTTTTTCCCAAAACTTCCGAAACCGAAGAAATTTTGGCAACAGTGCCTCGAGATCTTAACTTGTCATCAAATTTGGCAACTTTCGTCTAATTTAACCGAACTTGTAACGTTTACGGCAATAGTGACCCACAGCAATTGGACCACCCTGTATAACACAATGAAAAGCCTGCGATCTATTTGGGTTGGACTATATTCATAAGGTTAATTTCAACAAACCTAAACTAAGGAAAACCCCACATCCATGCGACTTGACCTAATGGAAAATGGTATTGTTTTCTAGATAAAGAGACGGTCATCACACTCAGCATGGAGTATGAGGTAGATGCCCATTTAACTGAAACGCATTAAACATTTCGAAAAGTGAGCAAAGAAATGACTAAGCGGATAAAACATTTTCGATTATTGACGTGTAAAGATAAAGGGATAAGTGCAAAAGTATGATAAAAACATCCAGACTTTTGTTAGACTGCGGACGTATACTGAGGAAAAATATCACGGGAAAAACTAAAAAATACATTTGCACCCTGAATTAATTAAAACCAACAATTAATAAGAACTAACAAACTGAAGAAACATGTAGCATTTGTTAAAAACTAAGGCTTTAATTTTTTTCCTTAAAAAGGTAAACACGAAAAGTAGAAATTAATTTCAGGTCTACTTAATAAACTGTCTCAATTATCAATTGGTTTTTATAGATAAATTTTTTCTCTTACTTTTGCTTTGACTTTCTCCGTCCAAAGAATCAACAGTAGGCGTTTTTAACAATTCCTCATTTGTTCTACATTTAGTTTATAGTTAATATTTATTATTTTTATATTTAAGCGACAGACAAATTGTAAAAGAAAAGATAATAAATTAATTGCTTTACGAGTGCTATTTATACAACGACACGAATTTATCCCTAACCCAACCTACATTTCATCATTTCGAAGCAGAGCAATAATCGAAATTCCAAGAATAAAATTGGCAATAACGTCCACTGCCGTTTATTTAATATTTATCTAAAAATTGTACAGTTCGAGTACTTGATATAATATATTCTAGTGGTGAAAAGTGTACTTAAATTAGAGTCTTATCACACTGATAGGAAATTTGGATGTTTCTATAATATTGCAAAATGTAAATCAATAGTTCTGAAGAAGGACAAGGACAATGAGTATCTGGTAATAATTCCAAAGAACGTTGAAAAGTTTATATAATTTGTTCGGATAAAAAAGGAAATATGTTATAATAAAATATCCCCTTCTTCCCCCTCTGAAACGAACACTTTCAAATACTCGTAGGGGCAGGGGGATTACGGATCCGAATCCTAGTCTTGTCATATATGATTCATGATTTGAATTTCCAATAGAGCGAAGAAGCGTGATCATAACGCGTTCTTATCCGAAATCATAAGTGGAAAGAAAGCGGTTGGGTCTATTCGAACGTCAATGTTCCAGGTTTCTGTTCCTTATTCTAATTTACTTATCAGTTAACATTTTCGTGCTTCCTTTCTTTTATCTTTAGTTGTTTTATTTATTTCGCATGTTTTTGTTTACTGTAAATAACAATCAACGTCTGTGTCCTTGAATAGTGTAAATGAGATTTTGAAGGTTGCTGAAGAGTCTTCTAGGACGTTTTTGTTGTTGGTATACTTTTATTATATTGAAGAAATCAAAAAGTCCTACTTACTGTTTTCATAACTTTCAGGTGTGATGTAATAACTACAACGAAAATTATCGATAATTTTTGAGAATTTTGCACGAATGTAAATTAAGTTGGAAGAGAGCACCAGTTTAGTTTATGTTGCACGAGTACAAAAATTATAGATTGAAATATTTCAATTTGTCACAACGGTGCTAGGGAACCAAGGACACTATAGCGATAACAGCACTAGCGGAAATTACCACTGCATTTCTCTAATAATTGGTTCAGAGCGACAATAAAAATCGATTAAAGTGTCAAGTTTGTCAGATGAATGAAATTCTCACTATCAGAAAAATTAAATTTATCTTTCCATGGGTTTTTACTTATTACGCAGGTTAGTACCTGGTTGTCCTTCTAACAACAGATATTTTTCCAACAATAATTTCTCGTGGATTTCCCAATAATTCCCTTATTGAAAACTACTGATATATCCATGAGGAAGAAATCTTGTAAAATTGTTTCTTTTCGATCGTAGTATTAAACTATACACATTCATTCACTCACTGTGACTCCTAATTTACCGACAACCGAGCATTCCCCTTAAAGTATTAAATATAACACAATTTAAAATAAGTGTAGCTCCCAATCGATATGAGTACTTACAGCAATCGATGAACTCAATAGTTCTTCTAACGTTATTTCCAGTATTTCCCTGTCCATTTTCCCTCCTTCGTCTACGACTTTCTTTGCTTTCTTTGCAGCTGAACCTTAAAATTACCCCTAATCCGAGCAAGATCACTATAACTGTGGCAAGATACACAAAAGCGGTCAAATCCATGTTCAAATGCACTAGTCTTAACAATTTTACAGTATGTAAAATATGTAATTTAGGTGTAACAACGTACCCAATATCTTTGACCGTAATGTTTTATGACAACTAACTGAATTATTATTGCCAATAACTGGTTATGTATGTGTTAACATTGATAAGATAATATGGGGATCCATAGATTAATAAGCCGTCAGATAGAGACTTAGGCTCCGAAAAATTTATATAGGGGATCTGGTTATGATAGAAGGTTAAGGAAATGGATATTATAAATTATGTTTTATTGCACATTACTAATAAAGTCAATAGATGCCTTAGATGACGTTTTTGTTTGTTGAATAACATAACTTACTTATTTTAAAGGATTTATATTACCTTGATAACAAGCTTGCAGCATAACAAAAATAATGGTATACAGGATGTAACCATAAAAGACACGAGGTTGGTTAAATTGGAACAAAGGTATAGAATTTGAAATTCAAGAATATGCGAGTCCAAAATTTGAAAAATCTCGATATGTGTCAAAGGCATTCGAAAAAACTAAAATTTTGGGAAAAAGTTAAATTTTTTCCTCAACTTTTTGGTGAGGTAATTGAACGGGGCAAGTTTGCTTTTGCTTGCTGTCTCACCCCTGACACAAGGGGGGCACAGTTGGTTGGCAGTGCCGAGGTGCACTGTATCTCTTTTGTGTATATCTTATTTTTGTTCGAAGGACCACAGCTTATTTGGCGCTGAACCGATGCAGAACAAACACACTTGATAATAACACACTTGTATTTATTTAACTAAATGTCCAACACTACTGTACAAGTGATAAAGATCATAACAAAATATAAAATTAAGGTAAACTAGAAAAACACAAGCGACCACCGATTATCAAGAACTTTGACGATCGGAAGTTTTTTGAAACAGGGCAAATGTTATGTTTTAACTGAGAGCAGTATTGGGATCCTACTAAGGCTGTAGGAGTATAAAAAAAGAGTTGGAGAGGCGTTGAAGAGGCGTTGCGTGTTGTGTGAGAGACTATATGAGACTATCTGAGCCCGACTCAAAAACTTAATTTTCCCACCGAATATGAACCTCATCTTATCCATATATATTTTTACCACCTCATAGTCATACCATAGGATCATAAGGATTGCTTATCAATACGGTGCCATGAAGGTGTGAGAAATATGATGGGTGAGAAGAGTTATGAGCGTGGGAAGAGTGTGGAATGTGTATGCATTTGGATAATGTAAACACTGCCCTTAAGGGTGATTAAAAAGGGTTTACGTTGGCAATGAAAGAAATTTATTATTAGGTGAAGATGTTGGGTATTTTCCCAATAGTAATAAAACATAATTGAGACTTCATTATTGCAATTTTCCCTTTTCTACAACGTGGTAATATCATATTTAAATTCCGACGTTTTGATTTTATAAAACCATCATCAATTTGTTTTTTTTTATGGGCGCCATTTTCAATTTTTCTATTTTTCAATTCAGTTATCTCTAATTACGAATATGCATCATATGTGAAGGTTCAGTTTTGCTGTTGATGCGAATGTAAAAAATGTTCCAAGGCATTCTTTGCAGAGATAAGATTTTTAACATTTGCGCCAAACTGCACGTCTAAACCTTAACATTTGATACATCACCTGAATTAAAAAAAAAAGCTGAATTGGAAAATGAAAAATTCAAGATGGCGCCCATAAGAAAAAACCAAATTGATGATAGTTCCCAAAAATCTAAACGCCGGATTTTAAAAATGGCATCGCCTCATTGTAAAAGAGTAAAAGTTGCAATAATGACGTCTCAATCATTTTGAATTTCTTCGCCCAATAAGCTAAGGCAAAATTATAAAAGTTTTTCCAAAATTCTAGTTCTTTTTGAATAGCTTCGAAAGTCATCAGAGTTTTCGAATTTTAAAGTTATTAATATTTTTTAATTCCAATATGCACCACGTTGCCCCAATTTAACTGATCTCAAATCTTTTATGGTTACCGAGATTTCCATGGTTGACCTTTAGAAATGGATATCCTGTGTAATTCTACTATATTCCGAGTACTTCTATTGGATGTAAGAAAATTATAGAATTCTTCAATTTATGGTTAAAAATTGGAGAAAGCAAACTGAAAGGTGACTTACGTGCAGCAAAAGTTCTCCTAAATGGTCGAAAGCTCTGGATAGAAAAGCTCGTGCATCGGTGGACACAATCCACGATTGCTAAGCATAACAAAACAGAGAAGAAGAGCACAGTAGCAAAAATGCTAATGCTAAATATGGACCAATATGCTAGGTTCTCCATTTTCCACAACTGTAGTATAATTCTCCTTCGGTGTCTTAAATCACGCGTTTTGGTTGTTAGAACAAGATAAAACGTTGTTTGCATATTTTATACCACGTATCATAATCATTGTTTACCTTTAAAGTAAATTTGCTCGCCTGTTCTTCAAACTATATACAGTGTGATTTATTTAAGATGAAAACATCCCTGTAACTTTTACATTTATAATTCGATTCCGAAGAACCAAGGCTTAAAAGATAGAGAATAGAAAGCTCTATTTATGCTATAAAAATTGTTTTTTAACTCACCCAATCAAGGCTACTATGACTTGTTTTCTATGGTAAAAATAGGAAAAAAGGGTTATGGTGTTTTTTTTTTAAATAAGTACGCCACTGAATTCAGCATTCTTTAAAATGGGTACGTACCAAATTTTATAAAAAATAACAATTATTAATCATTTCAGAGAAGTCATTTCATAGTTGCAAACAATTTTTTTTTCTCCCATGAAACAAGATTGCTAAGAGGAATATTGAATGAGCTTTAAAAAGTCGCTCGCATTTTTTATCGTTATTATACAGGGAGTTTTACACATTTTGTCGAAAAATGGTGTTGGCTATAACTTCGTAATATCAGTTTCCTTCTTTTCATTTTATTGTTAAAGAGTACGCTGTTGTATATGAGTAAGAAAATGTATTCAGATTTTCAAAAATCCAGGACCGTCTTAAAAAAATTTAATAGGTTTTTTCCAGACCAGCAAAAATCAATCACCCGGTATAATTATAGAAAAAAGGCTACGCACATTTGCTAAAGGTTATATGAACTAATAGTTTTACCAGTCAACAAATTTGTCACATCTTTAAATCATACACAGGGTAATTTTTTTGGTCTGGTCAAAACCTACTAAATTTTTGAAGACGGTCCTGAATTTTTTGAATTCTGAATATGTAATCTCATTTACACACAAGTGTATTCTGTTACCAGATAATAAAAAAAAGCAAACTGACATTACAAAGTTATAGCCAAAACCATTTTTCGGCAAAATGTTTAAAACTTCCTGTAAATAACAATGAAAAATGCAAGCAACTTTTTAATGCTCATTTAATATTCTCTTTAGTAATTTTGTTCCATGTTAGAAATGTGTATAGTTCCTTATGATTGACCCTGTATAAATAAGTTTTAATTATCTTTATTAGATTATATTAATGTAGAATAAAACAGATATAGAGCAATACAGAGATTAGATAACGACAAAAAATGAAATTAAACTGCTTACGTAACAGATCGATATATGGTAAAATTTATTATCAACAAACTTAGAATGTCCGTATTAAGTTTATGCAAATTTTATAAACTAAAAAAATTGACAAAGTCTGTTTCTTCGTTCGTTTTAATAGTAAGAAAAAATACAAATGAGTATGGTGAATGGTCACAGAGACACAAGAACGCATTCGAATACACAAGATGTTTTAAAAATAAGGAGAAAACGGCAGGACAGAGTCCCTGCCTTAATTAGAACAAAACAATAATTAAGTATAATTGTGTGTGGTGCTAGTTTCTGAGATATTGAGAGTCGTAAAGACTTTTTCTCAATCTTTTCTTTACAGCTCTAAGAGTTTTTGGGATATTTAACTCGAATTTGTAAAGAATTCTAGGCATGCTAAACAAGGATTCACATGATATGAGACCTCAATGAGCTTAAAGGTTCAAAAAAATGTTTGGGACACTCCAAGTGTACTACCTAATATCAGTCTAAAATTAGATAAATTTAAAAAATGGCAAATTTTACGTAAGTACTGATGGATACCACCGTATCTAATTCATGAATGTGACTTTCAGATTTCAATTATTTACACTGAATAAATATCAATATCATATAATACATACAGTGTGGAAGTTTCGGATGGAACAGTCCATATAACTAAGATGCCGAATATATGCGGCTAAAATCGCCGGACACGTCGATTTTGATTTTTTCTTGCGGTTTTTTTAATGATAAATTCATATGTAAAGAGCAGTCTAAAAATCAAGTACGACCATCAACTTTGTGTTTTCAAAGGGAAGCACCTATTTTTTTATTTCATTTTTGAATTCTTGCAAAATTCTAAGTGTGTTTCATGTACCCATGTTCTATATCGAAATGCAACACGTTTTGAGAAATTTACGATTGAATATATCAAAAACTAAAACTTTTGATTTTTTAAAAAATTTCTTTGGTCCTGAAAAGGACCGATTTAATACAAAATAAAGCAACAAACAACAATTAAATTAAATGTTCAAATTGGATTCCACCTACTTCTTGACAATAAGCAAGACGATGAATGAACTCCTGTTTGACATTTTGAAGCACTGTTGGGGTAATTGTTCTTATTTCATTACGTATTCGGATTCTTTCTTTATAGCCTTCCATTTGAGAAAATAAAGTTGGCGGCCGTACCTGATTTTTGGATTACCTTGTATATATGAATTTACCATAAAAAAATCGATGTGTCCGAGTATTTTGGCCGCATATGTTCGGTATCTTAATTATATGGACTGTTCCATCCAAACTTTCCACACTGTATATGTAATTTTTAGAGCTAGGACTTATCAGTTACTAAAGGTTTATATCTGTGATATCGTGGCGAATGTACTTAGTTTACTTTATTTTATTACGAAATGCTGAATTATCATCTATAAGTTGAAGGATAGGTACTTTAATGCAAAGCGTTAACCGCTTATCGTGTATAGATTTACTTTACTCACATTTTATATTTTGAAGAATTTAGATAAGATTCAGTTAATCGGTTTTATAGTAAGTGATTATTAGGTAATAGTAAGTGATTCATTCTTGGCAATATGGTGGATGCAAAATTCAAAATTAGACGTTGTACAGTCTGATTCAGAGTGCTGATTATTGAATTGGTGTGTATAGAGATTTCAAAGCAAACCGATTTTACACATGAAATTTTTCCCTCTTATCTATGGTTACTGAGATAATGGCTTCGAAAAACGTTTTAAAAAAAACAAAAAAAAATCAGTATTTCAATAATTTAGAAAAAACAGCAAAATTTTGAAAATATATTTCTTTTATTAACAGCTTAGGTTGGTAGAAACTTGAAGTGTCTGGCGTCTTATGAAGTGGGTTAGGGGTCTGTCACCTATAAAATTTTATGATTTTTTTAACCTTAATATAGTTTAGAATAAATGTTTATGAAATTGATAGCAAATACAACTTTAAACTTTTTTATTCTTGATAGTTTTTGACAAACCGTCAGTTTTTAAGGAAACTGGTATTTTTCAACAGAGAACAAAACCGAATAAATCGAATAAAAATATACATTTTTTAAGAGCAAGTGGGTTGTGCTATTACTGCTCTTCAATTATTTTGTTTTTTATTGCCAAAAATGGTTCCAAAAAATTTTAGGTCAAAAGTTCCTTGATTTAAATTTTATTTACCTCATGCATGTCGAAGATAAGTTCTGGAAGATTGAAATCATGTGTTCAATTATATGAAATAAGTTATGAAATACCGATTTGGTTTTCCTTTTTTTCGTGAAACTTTTGAAAAGCAATATTCAAAATACCTTTAAGGTATATAATTTCTGTTTTGTTAGATTTAATTGATTTTGCTCTTATGGTAAAATCTAAATTTTTTAGAACCGGACAGGTTCTCGAAGCATTAGCTAGAATAAAGAAATGTAAGATTGAATTTGCTATAAAAATGGTAGATCTTAATTGTAAATTAATTAGGATTTAAAAAATTATAACATTTTTAAAAAATCATAAATTTTAACTCACTTTTAAGGCGTCTTCTTGAGTGTTCAGTCGCTTTAGGTTTTGATGAACTAAAGTCGTTAATAAGAGACATATATTTTTCAAATTTTATTGGTGTATTTTAAAGAATTACTGAAATACAGAATTTTTTCGATTTTTTAAAAAGTTTTCTGAGGCCAATATGTCAGCAATCGTATCCATAGAAAAAAAATCATATGAAAAATCCACTTGCTTTGAAATCTCCTACACGCACCTGCTTTGTGTCCATTGCGTTGCGCATCACTCTGTATAATCAATCGAGTCACTAAATTTGGACTGAGACGGCTAATATCTGATATCGCTTTATTTCATATTTAAATGCGATAAATGGCATTGAGAATACATTACATTAAAATAATCAGAACTTCATTAACAAGCTGCTGGTAACTTTAGCATACCTGATATTGAAAACCTGGATTAACCAGTTGAAAACCGACCTTTTGTGACTATTACTAATTCAAGTTAAAAAAGTGTTCATAGAAATTTCGGCAGTTGATCGATATTTTCAATTCATTTAACATTTCTCAGGTTAATGGATTTTCTAAAAAAAAAATTAATTCAGATTTGTCCAGATTTTTAGCGTCACTTCAGATCTTTACTAAAAAGACATTCAGATCATTCCAGAATTCTATAGATACTTCAGAAAAGGGGCCCAGAAATTTCGTTTATTTAAGTGCAAATTTCTCGGGGCACTTCAGGATTCTCAGTTGCCTTTAGGTTTCTGAAGAAATTTCATTCAAGTCAGTCGAGGTTGCTGCGGTAATTTCAGTTGCGAACTGATGATGATAAATATGATGTGAAAGTGATAAGGACGGACTGTATAGCATTCTACAGATCACAACAAAATGATAATTATTTGCCTTTATACTGCATCTTGAGATTTGTGGATGGTGTGAATGCCGATCACAATGACTGACCGAGTCACGGAAGAGTTTTAGTAATATTGAATCTCTGTCAGACCAATGAGAAATGTGGGTTAGGAATCAACAGAAGAAAAGAAAATATATTGTTGTTAATTGACAAGAATTGAGACCAATTAGATCCAACAAATTCATATGGAAGAGCCATGAACCAACTTGGGTTATGACCTGGGCTCGATAATTACCAATACCTGAGGATAGAAGAAAGACATTTCAGCTGAAGGAACCCATAGTCTTATTTCATCGCATAGGCTCTTCAACATATCGTATATGTTGAGGAGCCTATGCGAATGTCTATGTTGGAATAATCGTATTATGAGAAAGACTAACAGTCCTTGGCATAGTTTAGAATGTTCATTAAGATCTTCATTGGAGAGAAAAAAAATTAAAGGACTATTAAGAGAAATCAATAATCTGAAGAAAAACTTAGCAATATTGACTATCATGATACAAAAAAAAGGAAATTGAAAGCTATACGAAGGATCCTTATGACTCAAGAGAATGGTATTGAAAGAAATGAAGATGAAAATTTGAAGAAAAATAAATGCTTTAATATGAATCAGAGGTTAAAGACCAATTTCCTAAGGGTTAATTTATTGAACTTTTCATAGCCTCAAAAGCAGTACAGCTTCTGGTTCAAAAGAAGAAAGTAGCTAATGCCAAATCTGATACTGCTGAAATCCCATGTTCGAGATCGCCACATACTTATACCGAATTTAATTTTTTATGATATATTTAAATGAAACTTACCGTTATTTCCTGGTGAGTTCCAAACACAGTAGGCGAACAGCATCAAACGAACGATAAGAAGAAAGCCACAAAGAGCCATCATATAGAAGACGATCGTTAGGAAATATGACACGTAAGACTCACTTTCTAGCATCTTTGCACACATCTTATATTACAGTGACGTTATATGTTACACACGATAGGTATGTTGATGGATAGTAGAATAAGAAGGTGAAAATAAAATATTTGTTAAAAGGCATTTAGCGATAAGATAACTTTATTAGTATAAAGGAAATATTTGGATTCAAGTTGTAAAACGAATATGGTGATATTTGTTCAAAACTTTGGAAGAATGATTATACGTTAAATTGTTTTACATGCTGATGTTAATGGTTATGAAATAGAAAGTGTCGCCGACTTGTTTTTTCGAAAAACTTTCTCAACATACATTGAAGGTCAGATATAGTTTTAAACTCTGATTGAAAATAACCTAAAAATATGTTACAATTATTATTATAAAAATTTAGGTTAGTTCAGGTTAGCACTCTCTATGCAATACCTTCTATAATTTTTTTTAATGTTCAGTCACATCGATGGGGACGCAACCCGTAAAATTAAATTTTTTTCCCTATAAAAGGCGTGTCTCTACACTTATTTTATGTACCCTAACTTACATAAAAATTTTAATGCTGGAACGGATTTGTTAAGAAAAAACAAAAAAAAAAAGTTTATCATCCTGTATTTCAGAAGGAAGAAAAAACAGACCCATGTTCGTAAGAACTTTATTTCTTATTTCGGTCATAGGAACCTACAGCAAGCAGTTGGCAGACTTATTCTGAAACGCTCTGTATAGACCTTGCTACAGAATTTTCTGCTCATTTAATACGTGTTACCAATATTTAAAGCTGTAAAAACAATTTCACTTAGTTTCAACTTAATTACTGCCAATACTAATTATTGTTTTTATGCAGTCTCTCTGTGTAGAAATTTGGAGATCTTTTTCAGTTTGTTTTCTCCGTGTAAATGACAGTGGTTTTTCTGTGACGCTAATGTGATATTATCTATGTATATGTAATTTTAGATTGCAATTAATATGACTTAATTCTTGTACACACATTTTACACTTTTAATTTATAAACAGGGATTACTTTGCTTAGATGTAAGCTAGGTGAAAGGCAATTTTTAGTTTTAAGTTCAAATTGCTATTTTTTAATCATGTTTTTATGTTGAGTTATGGTGAGATAAATACAGTGAGTTTGCAAGAAGTCCTACTTCTAACACTATAATATTTTATGATACCACAAAGTCAATTTTTCTATGTCCTGGCAACTTTACTTAGAAGATCATTTCTAAGGAAATGGAGAAATTGACCAATGCTTTACTCTGAATTTATAGCATCAATCGAAATTAAAATATTTTGTTGGCAAAATGACTAGAAGGGTAATATATATATATAGGGTATATTATATATATATAAAGGGTAATTATATATATAAGGGGTATAAAGGGGTATAAAGGGGTATAAAGGGTAAATTGGTAAATCCTGGAGTAAAATTTTTAAAACTTTCAAGATATTCCATGGATTTTGAAGGACTTTACAAAATTGCTATGCACAAAACCATCCAGAATTGGGTGACTTGGTAAAATTACTGAATATTCTTATTATTTCTAGATTATTTCAAAAATCGAAAAAAACAACCAACTAAGACTTTACAAGAGAGAATTTAGAGAATTTGGAGAATTTAGAGAATTTGGAGAATTTAAAGAATTTGGAGAATTTAAAGAACTTAGAGAATTAAGAAAATTTAAGGAAGAATTTTTTACAGTTCAAATAGACAGTTCTTGTTATTTCTACTCAACATATTTGAATTCTTGCCTTGGTTCTTGAATGTGTGACTTAACTGGGTAAAATAAGAAAAGCTTATTGCGAGTAATTTATAATTTGTTTTTACTCTTCGAATTCTTAATCGCCCTGTATGCAGGTCTTTAGTACGTCATGGGATCACACTCTAAGCCTTGCACAACTCATTAAAATCAAATTCTTTTTTAACTTAATTGCCAAGTTCATTTTATTGATTTGTTTATAAGGCATAGTGGTTTAAATGACTTTATTTCTGTAAATAACGGTAACGTGCTATTGATGGATTCGACATTTATCTATCCATCTAATTATGGGATATTCTAGAGCTTGAAAAATCTTAGCGAAATAAAAAGTTAAACTTCAACTTTAGACCTCTATAGCTGGAATAGAAGTCGATTTAATGTTTTAAATTATTTTTTGGGGCTCATAGAAAGATGCCCGACAACGTACCTACTGAAGAACTTGAACGTCACTAGAAATACACCCTGTCTAAATGGTTATTTTTTCTTGCAATAACATAATGGGTGAGAATAAAGGGCGAAAAATGGCTTTGAGAATAATGCAAAAGTTGAAAGGGTTCTCATACTGTTTAGAGGCTCTTTGAAATTGCTCACTGTTATGTGAGATTTATTCTTTTTTTCAATGGTTATTTTTAATTAATTTCAATGGTAAAGTACGTAGCGTGCTGGTGAATATTTTGAATTATGTAGAATTCATTCATAAATTAATTCAAATATTTAATTAATTCGCGTGAGGATGAAGGTTACATAAACATTGTTTTAAGCTTGATTGACTCAGACAGAAGACAATTACGTTAATTTTCAACAATTCCAGATTGTACAAGTTGCTTACCTAACAACAAGGTTTTTTTTTATCATTAATAAGATAGAAATTTGCAAAAATGTCTTGTATTTCAGTACACGCTCTTGGTTTACGTTTTTGCAGATTATGAACTTTGCATGTCTTCATATTCAGATGCCCAGATTCGATTATTTTTTGAGGGAGAATTAACGAGAATATTCCTTATATAATGTATTCAAATTTCTCGCATATTTATTGACTTACCACAAGACCTCTGAAGTCTGATCCTTCTCTTCCTTAGGCAGTTCAACACTTTCATAGTAATTAGTCCAATAACCATACTGCTACCCACAAAAATAAGAAATAAATAGTTATTGATTTGTGAAACATCCATTTCGGCTGTAGCAGTATCCATGAATGTAGATATATCCACGAATTTTAATGAACTGATTTATTTCCTCAAAGGGTTCCTGTTTTTCTATTTTCTGTAAAATAGCTAATCTCGTACATAAGAAATAAAAAAAGCGTCTTATCGAAAATCCGGATCGGTTATTTACTACTTATCAATATCATAATAAACGTGATTATTCATAGAGTGGACTCTTATGAGTATTTATGTATGTATGTGTTGTTTACCTTATTAATTTGTAATTCTGAACCGGACGTAATAAAATTTTTAATTGCAAGGGTATTGGAGTTAATATAAAGCATGTGCATATGTACAGTATTGGCCAAAAGTATGGAAACTATTTATTTTGAAATACTACACTTTTGCACCAGCGAAAGAAAGTCATAAGTATTGAATGGAAAAGATAATATTAAATAACATTAGGTAAAATCAGAAATGGAAATAAAAAACAATCTACATTAACTTTATTACACTTTAATGAAAAAATGAGTATGGAAACTAAAATAGTTATACTCTTTTTTAATAACTTTTGTCAAATGTTCAGTATTTTATTGCATAACTTTTTGCCTTAACGACTGCTGCACATCGTTGTGACATAGAATCCACTAAAGAAGTACAATATTGCGTAGAAATCTTTTTCTGTTCTTCATTTAATAAATTGGATAGTTCATTAACGCTGGTAACCTTGTTTTGATGAACTTGTCTGTCTAAATGCTTCCAGAGATTCTCCATGGGGTTTAGATGTGGTGACTGGGGCGGCTAATCCATTGGAGGGACATTATTTTTATTTAACCAACTCTTAACTAAATATGATTTGTGCTTAGGGTTATTATCTTACTGAAAAAAAAACCATCATAACGGCATTTATTTTTCAGCATAAAGCAATATATTATTTTTCAACACGTTTTTATAGACAAAATGATCCATAATACATTTAATTTGAATTAACGGCCCAGTATCAGTACATCTAGAAAAGCAGCCCCACACAGCCCGATGAAATATATTTTTTGTTGCCCATAGAACTTGAAGATATTCATCACAAACAGATCGATTCAACTCACAGTAAAACAAAATACAACCTATTTTGCTTTTCGTTTTCATACTTTGCCAATATCGTCATACACAGTTGCTCTATTAGGTAAAGGTAATAATATAAACTGAGAGACTAGAATTGATCCTTGTTACCATTTTTTTATAATCATCATCGCTATTGAAATTGTTAGTATTTCTCACGCAGAAGAAAGGCTCAACTTTAATAGAGATTATGATAATTTCCTTAAATGATTATCTCATCACTTTTACGAAGTTGTAAGTAAGGTATGGTACACATAAAATGGGTAAAGATCTAAACAATACCTAATTGATAATGCTAGATATACATATTTGTGTTTATGTACTTTAAAGGTATTTATGCTTGGTCTAGTTTCACCGAGTATTCTAGGAAATATCCTGAGACTAACAGTAAATATTATGAAGAGAGCTGTTGCAATATATTCAAATTAGAGATAAAAGGCTGAGCTTCATATTCCTTCAAAATATAAAAATATGCGTTGTGAAGTAAGGTACAGTACAGTAAATATGATAAAACTCTTAATTGTATGAAAAGACCTTTTTTAAATTTTAGGACTTTCATCTTAACTGTGAATAATTAGAATCGGCACGGGTTCCAATTGGAAATTTTTCCGTAAACTTGGTTTTCCCAGTAATGATTTCTGCTTAAGTCTCATAAAACTTAAGTAACTATGATACAGGGTTAGCTGCGCAGCCCGTTCATTAAAAAAATTTCAACGTCCTACTATTGTAGCCCAATGAAATTTGGTTTCAGACTAGAAGCGACCATTTTGAATCCAAGTGAAATACTTTCTAAATGGCGGCACTTCCGGCCACACCGGAAGTAGCTGCCAACTTTGTTATTTCAAACGAAATCCCCTAGTTTTTTTGTCAGTTTTGAATTTCTTATTAAAAGTTGAAACCAGCTTATGTAAAGAGTCTTATGTTTAAAATTTGCAATTTCTGAGTTAAACTGGAAATTTTGAATATTTTGCCAGTTGCAAGATCCCACGAAAATCGATATCGTACGCTAACAACTACGAATTATTTTAGAATCGGTGTTCTGGGGCTCAAAAAGGACCCAATAAGCTAAGTTTTGTCGTATTTTAATTTGAAAAAACTCTACAGCCCCCGAAACATGCCTGCGAAGTCGGATGACTTCAAATCTCAATGACTTGCTTCTTTTAAATGGGACACCATGTACCTTAAAGCATTTTCGAGTCTAGAATATAATTCTGTATCAAAGATTATTAAGGTTCCCTGGATTGATTCCGGACAGACTGTCCCATTTAAAATAAGCAAATTATTGAGACATGAAGTCATGTAACTTCAGAACAACTTTCGGTGGTTGTGGAAGACTTTTCGTCAAATTAAAATATGTCAAAATGTAGCTTATTAAGTTCTCTTTGAGGATAGTCCCGGGCCTTCGCAGGTTGGATCAACAGAAATCCTGAAGTTTTTAGTGGATAGACGCTTCGGTGAATCCAACACTCTCTGGTCACCAAAACATCCGACCAGGTGTCTTTTTAAAGACTTTCCTCGTGGAAAAAAGATCTACTTTGAGCACCAGAACAGCGATTCCGAAATTCACAATTGGTTTTGGTTAGCAATCGTCAAATAGTATGGCGTCTCATGATGAGAAGGCTTTTATTCACGAGTTTTCACAAACTTTACGTATCCAAAATACAATACAATCTAATCACCACCATTAACTCAAATTTAATAATCCTTTGTTTTTTTTTTGACAAATATTAGGTATTCTTTACGTAGATTTGGCAGGCGGTCGGAAATTTTAAGGCTCGCAAGGCTCGAGGCCTGGACGGAATACCTAACGAAGTCTTGAAGAGGTACCTCGAAACCAGTCCCCAGGATATGGCGGACTGCGTAAGCAGTATCTCGACGACGGGGGTGTTCCCAAGGATCTGGAAGAGGGCCCGACTAGTTCTAGTGGAGAAATCGAAGCGAGATCTGAATGCGGAGGCCACATATTGGCCCATTAGTCTAATCGTTGGTTTCGGGAAGATAGCGGAAAGGTGGTTAAGATCAGACTTCTGCAGGTCAGAGAGCACGGCATGATCAACGAAAGGCAATATGGGTTCGCGAAGGGCAAAAGAACCATGGACGCAATGGTGGCCGTGATGCGTGTCATAGAGAGAATTAGGAGGACAAGTTACACGCACGCAAGTTTCTGCGTTATGGCAATCGTAAATGTCAAGAACGCGTTTAACTCGACGACCCGGGACTTAATCGTCCGGATACTGAGGTTGTCGCCTGTGAGTAGTTACCTGACTGACGTAGTGCAGTTGTACCTGCAAAATCGAATTTTGACATTACCTAACGGGGAGGCTTGTGAGTTGTCCTGAGGGGTTCCTCAGGGGCCTGTATTGTGAAACCTGTACTACAACGAGCTGCAGACGGTGGGTTATCCAAAGGACGTCCCTCCGGTGGCGTACGCGGATGCCCTGGCGTTGGTGGTGACGGGCGGGGACAGAGAAACCTTGGAGACGAGGACCAGGGAGGTTATGGAACTGGTCACCGATAAGTTTCACGCGTTAGCCATGGCGACGGACAAAACGGAGATAGTACTCCTGGTCGGATGCAGAAGAATGAGGAGTATGAGACTGGTCGTGGACGAGGTGCTGTACGAAACGAAGGAGTGCGTGAAGTACTTGGGCATGTGGTTCGGTAGGGACGCTAAGTTCGACGATCACGTTCGTTGGACTGCGGACAAAGTGGGGGTACTCGTATTCTCTGCAAGTTTAAGGGGATCCTACTTTGAGTGCATGGGCTGGGGTTTAAGAGGAGACGAGTGATGGTAATGATAGCGTTATCGACGCTGCTGTATGAGGTGCTGGTTTGGCAGGCTGAGCTCAGGTTCAAGAAGTACAACACCGCTCTGGAACGGGCAAATAGATTGCTCACTATCAGGGTGACGTGTGCTTATAGGGGATGGCTTCAGGAATAGCGGTGTTGGTACTTGCCAAGATTCTGCCGGTCAGGATGAGGGTGGAAGAACGGATAATGGTTTGGGAGAGAAGCAGACAGGGCAGGTGGGAAGTGAGTGATAAGCGAAGGGGGGAGAGAGAGTGGATGAGGTATAATGTGTGGACCAAGGTCCTCGTCCCGAGCATAAGGCAGTGGGTCGAGTGTGAATTGATGAGGTCGAAATACAAGTTGGCGCATGTATTTACAGGGCACGGAGTGTTCGGTAAATTCCTGCGCAGAATAGGAGTGGAGGAAAGTGCTGGTTCTGTGAGGGCTAGACTGCGGACTTCCAGGAGCACACGTTTTGGGAGTATTCGGAGGGGGATAATGATCGTTTGGAGGTCAGGGGAAAGAGCCTCAACCTGAAATAAAGGGCAATAGGGAGAGAGTTGGTTGAGTCTGAGGTGAAGTGGAAGGTGTTTGAGCGCATGATCGAGAGAATTATGAGAGCGAAGTGCGAGAAGAACGAAAGGCATAAGGCGGCAACCTGGGAGGGAGCGTAGGGCGCGAGATCGAAGTGCACCTATGGAATGTCGAGGGACGATTACCGGGGCCAGGGGAAACTCGAGGTGTTTTTTAGTGGGTAGGCATGATGGATGAGTTTCACCCAAGACGCACATGGGTCCAAGACTTATATGCGGCAGGGGGGAGACTCGCTGGTATAAATCCCACAATACCCAGTCACCGAAATACCAGCCTGGATGTCTTATGAATTATTTTTTCATCTCGTGAAGAAAAAAAAAAGATATTCTTTACGTTGATGTTTGTATGCTCGGTGAGGATTTTTTTGCGAACTTTATAATACTTTAGAATCTGAAAGAGTTCAATGAAACTCATAAATTTATTTTTTTACTTCCTTCAGTTAAATATTCAATGGCATGCTTGAAATTTTTCTCTCGATACCGGCTTTGAAGTTATGATTTAAAATTGTGTTTTCTTGTAATGAACATCCTATATTTTATCAGATATTTTGAATGATCTCGTAAATAACCGTTAACAAAGAGATAAACTTTTATAAACATTTTTCCATCATTTATTTACTATACTTATATATTTTCTCTAAAATACAACAACGGTCATCTGAATGTTAAGCCACTTACCTCGACTGCGCTGCTCCTCCCTCAACCTCTTCACTTTCTTTCTCTTGTTGTGGATGAACGCTCTAATCAACACAGTCAATATAATCACCAACATCATAAGCATGAAAAATCCAATTTCGTCTCGTTGATCGATAAACATGGTGGTTATAGGACTTTCTCTCAGTCTGACAAAATCTTCTTTTAGTAAGAATTTCACTCAAATTTTGCATTTCACAAATCACTGCTGAATGAAAACAGGACAATGATGTTTAAACTATTGTCGACGCATTTGTAAGGTTGGATTATGAAAAGAATAGATTAGATGTTATCGTTTGTTGTAAAAAGAATCAATGTTTAAATTACACCAAATGTACGCGTGAAAAATAGGGTCGTAAGACATTCAGGGACGCGATAAAGGTGAATGAATCAAGTGTTATTAATTGTACAGAGTGACCATTTAACAGCCCCTTAGACTCTTACGATTTTATTTGCGATTTCTTTGAAAAAATTAATTATGGAGATGCATTTGGGATTAATGGAGGCGAATTTTAAAATTAGTGGCAACCCACAGGGTGTCACTAAAACGCATAACGTGATTTTTTTTATAATGGGGCCATCTACATTTTTTCACGTGACAAAATCCTTTTTTGAGGCTCCTAAACTTTTTTTTAACCCGGGATGTAGTGACTCGAAGCTATGAGGTTTTAAAAGAAATTTTGGACATTTGCAGTGCTTCATAAAAAAATATCGTAGTTACTCGTAGCTTAATTAAAATTTGGTCATTTTAGGACGGATTTTAATATAAGATCACCTTAGCAGGCACGAATTTTGAGTTAATAATCTTTACAAATCGCAGAAAAATTAATGAAAATCCAAAAAAAATCTAACTTTAACACCCTGTAAAACAAAATGGAAGCAATTTAGGACATGACTTTACATGAAGTTTTTATCTTGAAATAAGCTCATGATTCGCCCATTTCATTTTTTTTCCTATCCATTACGAAACACCCTGTATATTTAGTTATAATATTGTTATCTGAGCCTCATATTAAATAAATTCCACAAATAGATCTACCTCGAGACCTAATCGTACGTGTGTTATATACTCAAGGGACCCGGATTATTATTGATATAGAACCACAAGGCAATCTGATTTTACGAGTTCATCGCGTGGATGAAAACAATATTTACTACTAATATAAAGATCGTGGATGTCCTTTAATGTAGTTAATTTAGATTTACACAAAACGGTTTGAACACTTAATAGGTATGTCGTGCGTACGTAGATAATAGGATGCTCTCACTCATGTTACAACTTCATCATGTATGTACTTAAATCCATCATTTTGTAGCATATTGGTAGTAAATCAAAGCTTGAATTAAAGGAAAAGGGATTCTTAATTACTATCAAAATGTCGGGTTTAATCTTTTGCTAAAATTTATAAATTCCCACTATTTTTTTAATATCATTTGGAAAATTGATGGTAATAGAAACATAATTAGTTGTAACAAAAGTTTCCGAAATTTATTTTCAAGAAAGTAATAATAAGAAATGAATCAATAATATAGGGTGTTCCGAAAATTAATGTCAAAAATGGTATCATGAGATTATTTAGGTAAAACATTAATATTTAGGTCAAAACTTATTTGAAAAAAGTGTTTCGTTTAGATGCTATTGGCGATCAAAGTTTTTGAAAAAAAACATGCTTTTGCTCTATCTCGAGAATGCTTCAATGGATTTTAATGAATCCCACTGTGCATTTATTCATTAGTACAGGGATTATTTTCATGTAACATTCATGTCTTTTCACAATGTGAAAGTGGTAAGTTCTTCATTCCATCTTCATACAAAAATTATCAGAACTTTTCATCAGGTATGCATATGCAGCTAACCCTGCGAATAAGTTAAATAAAAGTTTTTTTTTTAACTTCAATTTAACATCCTGTATCGGCAGAATTTTTCTGATACATCCTGTGTATATCTACATCTTGTAGGCCTCATCTTGAAATTGAAAAGCCAAGAATAGAGGGAGATTGGCCTATACAAGGTGTTATTTAAGTACGTAGCCAAATTTCAAGGAGTGATTCTTTAAGTGATTTTAAGACGAAAAGTTTATATAAACAGAGGTCCGGTAATGCTTTATTTTCAAGACACAAGGTGTCAAACTTTTTTTAAAAGTTTTTAATATATTAAAAAACTTCTAAATAACAAGAAGACGCAAATGAATATGACATTGAAATTTGGTGATAATTTTTAATGTAGTACAAAAAATCTTTTAAGTTAGAAATTGTTCGTCTCTTTTTGTTAGTGGTGTGTACAGGGGTAACGCTGGAAATTTTAAAAAAATCAAACAAAAAAAACGCTTTATTAAAATTGCGCTTAAACAAATGGTACACGATTTTTTTAATAAAAAAACATTTAACAATAAGTAAATCAACACAAACAAAATCGGCTAAAGATTAGTGAAACTAAAAGATTATTAAGATTTTTACGAAAAAACGATTAAAAAAAAGTTTGACACCCTGTATGTTGAAAACGAAGCATTACCGGACCTATGTTTATCTAAACTTTTCGTCTTAAAATCACTCAAAGACTCACTCCTTGAAGTTGGCAACGTACTTGAATAATACCCTGTATTCTGTAAGCTTCAATGAATTGAGAAAGATTTCTCGAGTTGTCAGACAGATTTTCATAGGAGTGTCTCCTATAATACAAAACTGAACAAGAAAAGGGTAATTCGGGTTAATTCTCAATTATTCAGTTTTACTAAATAATCTATAATAATATAATTTGAAGATCAGAAAAAGTGCGTAATTGATTAAGAACACTGCAACTTCTGAAGTGGTCTCAAAAGACACGATTTAAGAAACTAGAACAAGAATTCGACCTTTAAAGGAAATTTCTAAACTAAATAATAAAAGCATGCTAACGAATTTAAACTACAAATTGCAAGTTTATTTTTCGTGCTTCTAAAAGACGAAATAACTAATAATGAGTCCTGAATGAGCGGAATTTTGATCAAGAAGTAGGCCTTTGAAGAAGTGAGAAGTGATTAAAAGGAGAGAAAAGGAAAACATGACATTATCTACATAGTTATGATCAAGATTTTAAATTTGCATAATTTTTTATGAAAAAGCAAGGAGCTCTTCGTCACATGATATCTCTAGGATTATGACCTCAAGAGGTGACTAGTCCTTTCACAGGCGTAGACAAAAATTGATCCTCTTTCCATCACTGGTATATGAAAACGTTAAAAGACGATTGTTTATGTATTTTTTGCTTTAAAATGATTCAAATACTCTTTTTAATAAAATCACATTTTAATAAATCTTTTCAACAAAAAAAATATATATTGACAAAATTAGTTGCCTAAAAACTGGTTAAATTGGTTAGCGTATTGTCCTTTAGGGTCATATTTCCTAGCAATCTTCATCCATTCCTTGGGATTATTCTTGATAAGATGTTTGGCACCTCGTCTCACAAAGTTCTTCTGGGTTTCTGTGCATTTCACGCAGTTCGTTTGGATTGCTTCAGGAATATGTGCTAAAAAGGCAACAAACTGATAATTAAAAAATGTATGTAAAAAAACTATTTTTCTAGTATTTACGGCAATTTCGTTTGTGATGGACAAAAGAGCGATATTTTAGGGTGAAATCCATTTTTATGTTCCTCGACTTTGTACTTTCAGAAAATGGTTCTTAAAACAGGAAACACTTTGAAACCAATGTGAATGCACCAAGGAAAAATCTCAGAAATGAATGAAAATTTTGAACCAAAATGGTTTTTTCTGTAAAACGGAAATGGAAACTGCATAGTTCGTTCTAGTTTTTTTTGTGAGTATCCATGGAAAGGTTGAAATGGAGACTAAGTATCGTTCAGATTTCTGGTTTCAATGGAAACTAACCGATGTTAACAGCATATTAATAATTTGGCCTTAAAAATCATTTTATTCGGCTAAAATTTTCTCAGTAACAATAGTATTCTCCTTAATTTAAAACACGTAAAAGCAAGTCGTATAACTGGTTTAATTAGGCAAAAAATATGTATCTGTTATATCGTATAACCATGACCAACTAACAACCGTGCAAAGGCCATCAAGCTTCTTGTTTATATAAATTTTTATCATTCGAAAATGCCGGTTTGTAAGACAGTTAAACATCATTACAAGGAAATGTTTAGTTCCATTAGTAGTATTTCTACCAATCATGAAATGCATGGCATTACTTATTCTGGTACTTCTTTGTGTGATTTGGAATGAACAGGAAATCCCTATAATGTGCTAATATTCCGCTTCGATCTTCAGATCTAATACTGGATAAATGTCTTGACCTTCAAAGACACTAAAATGTTGAATTGTAGTATATAATATTCTTCAGAATAAACATGTAAATCACATGAAGTTATGATGCCCGTATTGTGCATTACGTCATGAGTCGGAAATATAATTTTGTACTAGTTATAAAAGGTACTCTTTCCATAACTACAACAATTTTTGAGAAAATTCTAAAATTTGATACGACTGTCACCAAACTAGACGCCGGGCAACTGGTGTTTTTCTGTTTCCTCTTGTTGTTGTGGATACCGGTGCTAACCCGTGGGAAATGGGCTTATTTACTCATCGTTGCGCGCGCATCTCGTAGGAAATAAAAGTATCGAGGGTCGATGTTATTTTCCACTCGGTAACAATGCAATAGGCGAAGAAAAATTGTCTATGGATGGAAGCCTAATACTTCTATGCCATTTTGCCTTTTTTCGATATCTTTAATAGTAAAGAAACTAGTAGGTATTATAAAATTTTTAAGTTTTTATCTACAGGGTTTTACAAAAATATATGCTATAAAGTTTTGATCCAATTATATCAGATCGAATACCGATATCAAATGAGTTTCCATATTGTGAAAACCAAACTTTAAACTTGAGTTGATATGCTAGTTTTGCATCAAAATTATGAAAAACTTGCTTCAAAACTTTAATACACACTATTGTAAGACTCTGTAGAACTTTACCTACTTGAGAATCGTAAAACTCTTTTAATGTTCTTTTACATTATCTTCAAAAAATATTTTAACCATTTCTGTTCAATCTGTTATTAGTAATTGGCTTTAAAAATTGTTTTACATGTTTCAAATAGTTCTAAGTTCAACTTGTTTAATATTAAAGATAATGAAGAAACCTAAAAATGTCTAGAGATAATACCAGTATATACATTATTACATAGCTAGAATTTTTCCAATTTATAACAGCCAGTATATGCAATAGCTAAAACACGATAAGATATACGAAAGCCGTTTGATAAGTCAGTGACTTTTTGAATGAAAGATAATTTTTTTGGCCAAAAAACGTTTTATTTATCAACATAGTTTCCTTTTTAGCTCGATACATTTAGTCCAACATTTTTCCAATTTTTTTATCCCTTCCAAATAATAGGTTCTATCAAGGCCCTCAAAATAGGCGTTTGTTTCAATAATGACCTCTTTATTCGACTCAAATGTCTTACCGCCCAGCCATTTCTTTAGGTTTGGAAACAGGAAATAATCACAAGGGGCTAAATCAGGAAAATATGCTGGGTGGGATAGCAGTTTGTAGCCTAATTTATGGATTTTTACCATGGCGACTACACACGTATGCATCCGTGCATTGTCTTGATGAAGCAGCACTTTTTTTTACCGTTTTTGCTTAAATTCAATATCGAATTTGTCCAAGAGCTCTGAATAATATTCATCAGTGATCGTTTTACCTTTTTCAAGGTAATAGATATGAATGATACCGCGTGCATCCTAAAAAACTGTGGCCATCACCTTATTGGCCTACAGATCCATCTTGGCTTTCTTTGGTGCACGTTCACCTGGGAGAAATCCACTGTTTTGATTGTTCTTTGGTCTCTGGTATGTTGTGATGGATCCACATTTCGTCAACGATTACGAAACGGCGGAAAAACTCGTTCGAATTGCGGCTGAACATCGCTAAACACTCTTTTGAAATGGTCACACGAGAGCGCTTATGGTCAAGTTTGAGCAATTGCGGCACCCATCGCATGGATAGTTTTTTCATATCCAAATATTCATGTAAAATGTGACAACCCGCTCAGTTGAGATGCCTACAGCCTCAGCCATTTCACGCACTTTCATTCTCCGATCGTTCAATATCGTGCCATGGATTTTATCGACAATTTATGGACCTCTTTTGGACGACCTGAACGTTCTGCGTCACTTGTGCTGGTACGACCACAACGAAACTCAGTAAACCACTTCTTAACCATTGAAATTGATGGTGCAGAGTTCCCATAGTATTTATCAAACCTTCCCTTGATTTCGGTAATGGTGAAATGGAGAAATGAAAAAAGTCACTGACTTATCAAACGGCCCTCGTAATATATGCGGTTATGAAATGAAGTAAGACCCATCCATTACTGCCTTAACTTTAACTTACCTCGTGCATGTTTTGTTAAACCTGATACTATTTGCGTTAGGATAAGGATGAAAACCAAAAAATTCACCACCCATAGGATTCTAAGTAATTGCGAAGTACGAAATAAGTTAAATTAAGGAAATCGCTCTTAGTTCCGTTGCTATTAGAGATATCGAAAAAAATTCAAAATAGTCTAAGGATTTTCTGTTCCCCACACATTATCGAAAAATGAAAAAAATGTTCTTTTTTTAACTATGGTGCAGGAATGCAAATTTGAAAATATTATAAAGTTTGATTCAACACTCGGTATTATTAATGGAAATCTACAGAGGCCGATCATGGCCAGCCATGACGGGAAATATTTGCCCACTCCAAATTTTCAAAAAGGATACCGAAATTATATCAGCAATGCACGAAATATTTTATTTAAAATTTTACTATGTACAGGGTTATTCTCGTCATGCTTCGCGGAATATTACGGTTAAAATATTTTATATTTTGAATTTTTTTCTTTGCATTGTATAGAACTCAAATAGAGGTGCATTCTAAAATTATTTTCCTTTTATACGGGGGGTTGTAAATAAGTGAAAAATATCAAAGTTAAATTTTTTTTAATGGAACACCCAATATATCTGTACTGTTTTAGATTCTTGGAGAAAGATAAATGTAAGTTTGATTAAGGTTTACCTACTCTAAAGCTTAAGGATTTTGAAATAATTGTTGATTTTGCGAAAATGTAGTGCAAATTTCAAAACTCTGCTTTAAAAAAAGTTTAATCTGGAGTAAACCGAAATTTACACCAAACCTGAGACATGAGACATATTTCATGCTATAGTCATGGAAATTTAGATATCTTATACAGTGTGTCCAAAAAATAAGTTTAAAAAGATATTTATTTTGAAGAATATTAACTTCCTTAAATTAAATGGAACACCCTATATTTGATTACTTAGAGTAACAGAGATATTACCAATTGAAAATTATTATACTTTCCTATACCTAAATGTACGAAGATTTTCGATAACAGTACCAAGTACATCAAATTCATTTTTTAATCTTCAAATTTCTCAAAATACAACATAGGTCAGTCGAGTGTATCAAAAACACTTGGAAAACATAAATATCATTCTTTGTCATGTAAGTTACGCAAATAATATTGAGAAAATTTATTGGGAAGAAAAATACATTGATATGACTTTTTATATTGGCATTTTGGATATAACCATAGCAACTGTTACAAAAAGTAATAAGATTTTTTCCTTTTTTTTAAATCTTAATTTTAGAAGAAAACATGTACATTTAGGTATAGGAAAGTTTATCGAAAAAAATTCAAAATGGCCTAGAGGTCCTAAGTTCCCAACTTATTCATTGACAAAAAATACTAAAGAAAATTCTATGTCTGTCAGGATTTCTAGATAAGTCCATTTCCTAACCAATGAAATTTAATTCGAATTTGACCTAAAATTTTGTTCTTTCCGTTTCAATTATGGACAACTGTAGTTCTTGCGAATTTGATAATCACAAGATGACCCCTTTAATTCATGTTCCAATTGGATATTTCTTACCTTTTAGCTCTCGTCCTTCGGCTGTGCATGGACCTTCATCCAACACGCACTTGACATAATTATTCAATACACGTTTATTAGAGAGAATTTGATCTAAATTCAAACTATCGTATCTCGAAGTATATTTCTGACACAGGCAGACTGCAATATGAATTACAAGGACGACAGCAACTAAATTTTTCATATTTTCGAATTTATCACGTTAAAAACGAATTAATGAAATCGGTTCGTTTTACACCTTTGTGATAAATGAATACACACTGACATGATCTTATATCTTATATGAGTTTACAAGTGACTAAAAAAGGACGGAGCATTTTAGAGGACTTCTTGTTTGTTCCACTCCTACAAAGGACAAGTGGAATTTTCGTAATTTTATGGTTCTTAGGATCGTTTAACCAGCAGCGATTAAGTAGCCATTAATGATAGGAATACAAAGATCTTAATTGGCATAGATTTATTTGGTCACTAAATGGGTACGTGAAATCAATATACAGCGCTTGTAAAAAGTATTGCAACACGTTTTTAACTTTTATAAATCCGATATTTTAAAAAAATGCTTAAACACATAATTTTGTTTAAAAAAAAAAAATTTAATGCATTATTTTGGGTGTTCAAAATTTTTACCCTTATCCAGCTACCTCTACTAACTTTTTCTTTTCAAATGAAAAAATACCTATTGTAGTATATCAAATAAAAAATAATTTAATAAGGGGTACAACAGTATAGTCAGAACTAAAATTGGATTTACAGTTTCCTTAAAAAATAGAACAAAGTCTATATCTTAAAAATATTAAAAGTTTAAATCTTTGCTTCCTAAACAGACAATCCATTCGTATTTCATTTTGAAAATTCAATTGATGCAAGAAAAAGGCATTCAGGATAATAGGTTCTTTTCTAGAATCTTATTTTCTGATGAAGCAATGTTTGGCTTAAATGGATCTATTTATCGACATAATTGTCGCTACTAGTCTACAGACAATCCTAATTGGATGCAAACTCTGCATATACAACATCCGCAAAAAAACTCATTGGAATGACCGCCACGATCTCCAGATTTTACGTCCCTTGATTTTTTGTGGGGCCACTTAAAAGTTTCCGTTTACAAAAACAGCCCACAAAATTTAGACGATTTACATCTTAGAATTCAAACAGAATTAGAATTAATAACAGCATGAATAATTGCATGAAAGAGTTCGAGGAGCGACTGAGTCATTGTCAAGTTGTTTCTAGAGCTCAGTTTAAGCATTTATTATAGGAATTTCAATTTTGTTTCATGTAGTAGTGAATTATTTTATTTTGTATCTAATCATTTTATTTTTCAAGGAAACTATAGATCTAATTTTAGTTCTGACAATATCGTTGCATCCCTTATTGAATTAACTTTCATTTGATATAATATAATAGGTACCTTTCCATTTAAAAATAAAAAGTTAGTAGGGGTAGCTGAATAGGGGCGAAAAATTTGAATATCGAAAATAATGCATTAAAACTTTAAATAAAATTATATGTGTTTAAGCATTTTTAAGAAATATCATATTTATGGAAATTATAAATGTGTTGCAATACTTTTTACAAGTGCTGTGGGAGGGATGTGCGTTTTGTAACTTGAAATTTTTAGCGTTTAAAAACAGATTAAATGGAAAAACCTATGCTCACTATAAAAATAGATTTTACTTAAACTTTAGTTAAATAAATTAATCAAAATAATACATGTGGCTTATAATGATGAGGCACTTTCCCATGATTATTGGACTTTATTGTTAATAATGCACTCGTGCAATTGATTTCATGATCATTATATTTGATAATTTTGCATTTATCACATTCTAATATCCACTCTAGATTGTTTGCACGTATAGTGTAACTTATTAAGTATAATGTAAGAGATTTGCCGAAAAAGCTCAGCTACACAGTTAAACTCAATATAAAATACATTCAATATACAGAGTTACTCAATAGCGTGACAAAGTACCATACGTGTTTATTATTTTCCACTATCTAAAGAGTAAGTGTATATGAAAACTGCAAGGAACAAGTGGCCTGCAATCTAACACTAATTGTTTTGACTCTACAGGGTGGCCACATTTATCTCCATTGCGATCTCAGAAACTGCAGTGGTTACAGTTAAGTTAACAAAAACCTACCTTGAAAGTACATTTACTGGTCATATTACATAAATCACCCTGAAAAAAGCAGAAACATGTCAATTAAAAAAAAAATTATAATTTTTATTACTATGATAATTCATTAGTTTCTCATTTTGGTAGATGAAAATAAACAAAGAATTGAATTCATCTCAGACATGCAGCTGCATTTCCAAAAGAACTGAAGACCGACATAGTAGATGCGATTTAAAAGTTAATGTAGCAGTTGCAAATAATATAAGGTGTACAAATAAGTTTCCATCCTTTGACAAAACATGTCCCCACCAGAAGATTATCTTGAAATTATCAGATGTAAAACATATTATCGCAAGTTTGGTCATCTAGTAACAACTAACTAACCTGAACTAACCTTGAAATATTAGTGACGCCTTATCACTATCACATAATTTCTTTCGTTCAATAATATCAAGTTTTGCGACGAATAAGCGTCATTTGGGGGAACTTTTAATTTATTTCTTTAATTTGAAGAAATCTGTAGCTGAGGTGCATCGATTGCTTGTAGAAGCATATGGTGAGGCTGCTTTAAGTGAGAGAAGTTGTCGCGAGTGGTTTCACAAATTTAAAAACGGTGAATTTGACGTGGAACATAAACAACGCAGTGGAAGCTAACCTGAACTAACCTAAAGTGTACGAAAATACGGAATTGGAAGTATTATTGGAGGAAGATTTATCCCAAACTCAAAAAGAACTTGCACTTAATTAGAAGTAACTCAACAAGCAATTTCGCATCGTTTAAAAGTGTTGAGAATTGGGTTCCTGATGAATTGAAGTCGAGAGACGTCGAACGCCGATTTTGCATGAATGAAATGCTGCTTGCCAGACATAAAAAAAGGGTTTTATGCATCGAGTAATCACTGGCGATGAAAAATAGATCCATTATGATAACCCAAAGAAGAGAAAATCATGGGGACTACCTGGCTATGTTTCAACATCGACAGCCAAACCAAATATTAATGGAAAAAATTCATGTTGTGTATTTGGTGGGATCAGCTTGGTGTCATATATTATGAATTGCTCAAACCGAATTCAACTATTACTGGAACTTTCTACCGAACACAATTAACGAGATTGAACCGAGCATTCAAGGAAAAACACGCCCATTACTACTCCAAACACGATAAAATTATTCTCCTCCATGATAATTCTCGTTCGCATGTTGCGGTGCCAGTCAAAACCTATTTGGAAACAGTTAATTGGGAAGTCCTACCCCACTCGCCATATTCACCAGATCTTGCCCCATCTGACTATCACTTATTCCAGTCGATGGTACATGCTCTGTCTGAGCAGCGCTTTACATCATATGAAGATACCAAAGGTTGAGTCGATTCATGAATAGCCTCAAAAGATGAAGAGTTCTTCCGACGAGGTATTCGAATGCTGCCAGAAAGATGGGAAAAAGTAGTGGCTAGCGATAGACAATACTTTGAATAAAACATAATGCACTGTTCCTTCACAATAAATTCCAAATTTTTGATATCAAACAGCGGAAACTTATTTGCACCCCTTCTAGATTAGATATTTAACGATTAGATATTAATAGTATATGAATTATCAATTTCTGAATTAATAATGCTTCTAAACTTTTAATATCACGACCAGTGGTCTAGAACTCGGTAAGTAATGAAACAGTTTAAACACCGATAAATTAAGACTTATTGACGATTTTACAGCACATTTATTACAGGTTGAATAGAAGATGTCAAAAAGTCCAAGATGGAGAAAGAAGGAGACCGAAGATTTAATTTTCTTTTTGAAAACAAAACCAGTCATATGGGATAAAAGTCATGAATATTATAGAAATAGCAAAAAGCGAGAAAAAGCGTTAAAAGAGATATCTAAAAGTCTTGGAATTGATCGTCAACGTGTGACAAAAAAAGTAGAAAATATGATTGACAACTATTACAAGGTTTTGAGTAATGTTAGTGGTATGAGGCACTGGATTTTTGACTTGCTCGATCAGTTCTTGAAGACGGACAATTATGTATCACGGGTACGTACAAAAATTGTGATTGTTAGGACTTGCGATGTATCGTTATATCACTGATTATAGTTATGTTATTTATTAGTTTAAATATTCAAAGTAAGTTTAAGAAACTGATGTTACGCCCATAGACAACCCCAGCCATTGGGTAATACTGTTGGAATTCCCAGCGCTTAACACCCATCTTCGGCTGAGGGAAGTTATTTTATGATTGGGATTTCCAGCACTATTCTTTGTCGGACTAAAATTGCGAATCTAAATTAAAGGTACCGCCAAACGAATGCAATGGCTGGGCTCCAATAAAAGCCCAGCGACCATGCCTCTAAGTGCTACGCTTTAACGCGACAAGGTAGCCTAGAAGCCGCTAATGGGGCCTTATGGGGAGTACGTCTATGGGTGTTACACCTCCGTATCAGTACTTAAGGAGGGTGCAAAACTGAAGAAGCTCTCTTTTCTCGTTACTTCATCACGGACTCGTACGCGCTAGATTCTTCTCGTCAACATTCTTTAAATAACGTATCTCTCGATATTGTATAGTTGTTAATGTTACCAATAAACCTTTGTTAAGTTAAGAAGGTTTAGTTTCTTTTATACGCGAAAACAGTGTCTCTGAGACTGCGAACTCAGGGTGGTCCTTCATAATCGATCAATCCAGTCCACGATCTACGTAGTTCACGGTTATCGTATCGAAAGGGGTGAATCGACCCAACCACGTGCACGCGCCTTTGGACCAAACAGTGATTTAGAAAATATAGGGTGATTTTTTCCTTTTAATAGAAGAGTTAACAGAAGAAGTTAGTTTTGATATTTGGGAAAAGTGGTAAATAAAAAAACGCTTATTTTTTTGACTTTTATTTTCTGTTAAAAGGAAAAAATCAACTTAAATATCACCCTGTATATTAGGATAATAACTTCATTTCATTAAAAATGTACCTTAAGTATTAAATTATACCGTGCTGTTCCGCATGAGCCGAACACGGGTAAAACCTGTCGAATTGACTAGCGGCAAATTTTCTCCTACTACAATGCTCAAATCTATCCATAATAGGCCGCAAGCTGTTATTTTATTTCGAGCTATCGAAGAAAGTGGGACGATAAGTTATTTTTCTCCGAATCGCCATGAAAAATTTATTGTAAAAATTCCGAACACTTATAATGTTTCCGAAAAAGTCCAAATCGTAAAACGCTATTGCCAAGGTCAGACCTACCGTCAAATCAGACAAATTTTTTCGGGAACATTTGTGGAGGGAAATAGATCAATTCCCACCTTATTAATTTTGAACGCAATTGTACATAATTTTGAGACAATGGGATGTGTTTCACCAAAGACGCATCAGAATCCTGTTGTACTCGACGAAGATGTAGAGTTCAAATGGATCCAGATCTGTGCTGTAGCCAATGAACATCCCAATCAAGTTGGAACTAGTGGTTCGTATGTCAGGAAAATCCTCAAAAAATGGTTATCGATTATATAAACCTGAAAAAACTCGAGAGATATTTCCCGCAGATCATTTTCGTAGAATGGAATTTTGCGAAATACTAATGGAAATACTAATGGAAATATTAATGGAAAGGTCGAATAATGACGATAATTTTCTTAAAAACATTCTCTTTACAGATGAATGAATCTTTTCATTATTAAATCAACCTAATTCTGCTTATGTGCGATATTGGTCTCGGGAAAAGTTGCATAAGTTTTTTGAGTTTCGCACTTAGTATCCTTAAAAATTGAACATCTGGGGAGGTATATTGGGTGAAAATGTGATAGGTCCATTTTTCACTGATAGACTTTTGACTAGGCCGAAGTACTTGAACCTGCTTCAGCAACAAATTGTGCTCGAAATTCAGAGAGTCGTTGAGAATCGATTTTGTGAGATCTGGTTTCAACAGGATGGATGCCCTGCGCATAATAGTAGTTTAATCAAGGAATACTTGTCCTAAACATTCCCACAACGACTTATTACAAAGCAAGAAGGGACTATTTTGTGGCCAGCCAGATCTCCAGATCTCTCTCAAACAATTTTTTTTTGTGGGGACACGTAAAATCTAGTATTTATGGTTTTAATATGGCTAATAATTTGAATAAACTTCGACTAAATATCGAGAAACTCATTCCAAAATATTAGCTGTAACATGCTACGAAATGTTAGGTCATTTTGTGACCGGTGGGCTATTGCTTAGCTCAGGATGGTGGGATTTTGGAACTTTTAATTTAATTTCTTTTTATTAATTATTTTGTTATTTTTATAATTTTGAATTAGGTTCATTTTATTATTTTTAGAATATAATTTTTGGTTTGTTTAGAGAAAATCATTTTGTGTTGGGCTATTGCTTAGCTCAGGGTGGTGGGGTTTTCGAACTTTTAATTTAATTTCTTTTTTTTAATTGTTTTGTTATTTTTATAATTTTGAATTAGGTTCATTTTATTATTTTTAGAATATAATTTTTGGTTTGTTCAGAGAAAATCCTTTCGCTTCAAAGAAAGAATGAAAAATGTAATTCTAAGATCATTTTTAAGGATTGGTGTATTTTATTAGAAACGCAATTGCCGCCGTCTACACTTCACACATATCAATATTGAATTGATTTATTTATGGTATTAATTGCGTATTTGTTCAAGCGTGGGTGTGAGGGGGCACAGATATGGGCATGATTTGAGTAGTAGTAAGTTTCACAGATTTTACCCGTGTTTGTCTTATGTGGAACAGCATGATATAGATATCTGTATCTAATCGCTCCTATTATTCCTATTGTTCTCTGTACTCTGCATGAGTATTATTATTACTGAGATATAAGTAAGTACCGTTCGTCCAAATTGTGAATAAAGTAAGTACCTGGTAATCAAATGCAATAGCCATGGTAGAAAAAAAATTTCATAATCATGAATTTATTTATTAATCTTAAATATTTTTCTAATATTTTATAACTTAACATTTTTTGATAGTTGATTATGGAACCAGAAATTTAAACTTTTGCATATGAAAATTCACTTAAAACTGTCAATACCAATTTTCAAATGTATTTAAAATCTTTATACATACAAAGCCTTCATTTCAAAACGAGCCATCTTAAATAATTATTAATTGCGAAAATTTACGATTTTGAAAAAAAGCAGGTCAATTTAGATATCAGGGAGGACCTTTAAATTAAAATTTTAAATAGCTTACATCCCTTCGCGCTCAGCCATAAGAATTTTAAATGGAACTACCTGTCAAGTGATACCTCCTATTAAAGGGCATTAAATTCTCTATTCAGGGACACCAAAAAAACTCAAATCGAACGAGTCGTTTTCGTTTATTACATTCGAAATAATAAATTTACTATCAAACCTTTACGTGTTACATCATTAAATTAAGTTTTCAAAATGACCACCATTATTTGCCAAACAATAACAGAGGCGATGTTCGAATTTATCTCTCACTTTTGTCAAAGTTTCTGCACTGATACGCCTACATATACCTAAGAAGGATCAACAGAAGAAATGAAAGGATTAATGGAAGTATTCCAACGTATCATGAAAAGAAAGATAAAAGAAGAAATCAAAAGAGAAAAAGACAGAGCAAATTAGGAAATTACAAATTTCCCCTCCTGAAGCAATACCTTTCTAGGTGGATTCCAGGATTTGTAAACGGGGTGTTTTTTTAGTGGGTAGGCATTTTGGATGAGATTTATCTGTGCCTCTCTTTTGAGACAAAGATTAGTCTCTTCAGGATGAATCCCACACTATCCAGCCGACAGACCATCAGGCTGGGTGTCTTTTGTAAGATTTTTTCATCCCGCACAAAAAAAAAAAAAAAAAAAAAAAAAAAAAAAAAAAAAAAAGATATTCGATCTTTAAGGTCATGAATATCATTCAGTTGAGTTTTAAAAATTATTGTTTTAACATGACCTCAGAGAAAAAAGTCCAATGGGATTAAATCGGGGGACCTTGCAGGCTACTCAATTGCATCCCTCCTCCCAATCCATTTTCCTGGATACCGCTGATCTAACCGCTGTCTCACTGATAAAGTATAAGGAGGAGGTGCATCATCCTGTTGAAAATGTAAATGTTCTCCATTTAGACGATTTTCGGCTTAATCTAATTGACGTCCCAATGATGCAACAATAAGTGGGTCTATTACACTTTCTAAAAGATCTAAATATTATATAATTCTCCCGTTAAATTTTCTTCTAGAAAAATAGGTCTTATCATTTCATTTCCAAGAATGCCTGCCCAAATATTGAGTTTTTGTGGGTATTGGGTGTGATCTTCGCTAAACACGTGTGAATTTTCATTATCCCAATATCGGCAATTGTGTTTATTAGCAAAATCATTCAAGAAAAATGTAGATTAATCACTGAAACAAATGTTGAAAATAAAACTTTAATTTTCCTCTGCCTTTTGTACAATTTATTCGCAGAATTTAATTCTTTTGTCGTAGTCACCTTCCTTAAGTTTTTATAAAACTTGCATTTTATAAGGGAAAAAATTATTATTTTTTAAAACCTTGTACATTGATCCAGTTGAAATATTGGTCAACTGAAATACTTTTGCAATAGATAAATTTAGATCTGTAGCGAAATGGCCAAGAACTTTAATTTGAGAATTTTCATTTAAAATTCTTAGCTCTGAAGTCTTCTTATTGCACATTGAGCCTGTTTTTTTTAATTTGTAAACTAGTTCTGCGATGTGTGTTTATTGTTCTTGCCTGAATGTGAACTCACTGAATCATTGAATCATTGAAAACTCTTGCAGTTCTATGAGCGCACCGACTTTCAGCTCCGTAAATAAATATTATTTCAATCCGTTCTTCTAACATGTAGTCCATTTTTGTGCATTAATCACAGACTTTAATATTGTTGTTGTTCGCTGATTAAACGACCATACAATACGTATGAACTTGCCTTGGTACTTATCTTTCAGTTACCCGCAAATAACCTTGAAACTTAATAAATATTTAAGTTTTTTTTGATAGTATTTCAATTCCAATTTACAATTTGTTCATTATTTACATCAAAAACATTTATTCGATTTTATTTTTTTTGGTGTCTCTGAATAGATAATTTAATGTCCTTTTAATAGAAGATATCACTTGACAGGTAGTACCATTTAAAATTCTTATGAGGGGGTGGCTGGGCGCGAAGGGGTGTAAGCTATTTAAAATTTTAATTTAAATGTCCCCTCTGATATCTAAATTGACGTGTTTTTTTTCAAAACCGTAAATTTTTGTAGTTAATGATTATTTAAGGTGGCTCATTTTAAAATTAAGGCACTCTATATGAAATTGCTTGTATGATTTTGATAATTGGATGACGATCTACGGGAAACTACTTTTGGTCCTTCATCATCTCAAAATGAACATGGGCCATCATCGTCTGGAGAAACAAAGGTAGAACGGGAACAACAGGAAACCAACACCTTTCCGGCTAACGTGAACATAGATGTATTCAATTGCAGCACAAAGCTGGAGACAAGGAAGTTTATTTTACACCTAGAACATCCAAGAAAGGATTAACATATTGAAATTCCTTGAATTATTCTATTTATAATTATTTATGGTATAATACATATGTATATACAGGGCTTGTAAAAAGTATTGCAAAACGTTTATAACTTTCATTAATCTGATATTTTTAAAAAATAGTTAAACACGTATAATTTTATTTGAAAAAAGGTATTTAATGCATTATTTTCGATGCTTAAATTTTTCACCCCTATCCAGCAACCCTTACTAACTTTTTATTTTTAAGTGAAAAGGTACCCATTGCAGTACATCAAATGAAAGGTAATTCAATAAGGGATCGAAGATATACTCAAAATTAAAATTGGTTTGTTATTCTATTTAAAGAATAACAGGCGACACTATCTAAATTGCAAGAAAGGAGCTTTCTTATGAAACTTATTAAACAGTATGAAAAAGAAGTGTTTTGAATGTAGACGAAAATTCATTTTTATTAAAAAGTTTGAACTGATTCATTAAAGGTTACAGTTAAAAAGGTGTCATAACTGTAATCAGTTTGATTTTTAGAAATTGTGGTATCTGCAGAAGGGGTTCAGAAGTATAAAAAATTTAAATTCCAGTTTCCCTATTTTTTCCCTATATTTTCTATGTGATTAATGGTAATAAATATACGTAATTCATTGGTGCTTAAAACAAGGGTCGATTATACAGTAAGATCCACAAAATTTTAAAGTTAGAACGTTTTTATTACTTTTATCTTTTTTTAAATACTTACATCTTTACTTAAACTAGGGATTAAATGTTCGGCAAAGATATCCACTATTAGCAAATTTTTATTGAGCGAACAAGCAACAAAACTTAACAAAAATAATAAAATAATTCAATTTCTATAAAACTTTAGGATCAATCTGTTTAATGGACCCTCATTTAAATCATCATTCCGTAACGATGATAATTTTTCTTTTTTTCATTGCGTCATTGTTTTTTTATGAATTTATTGATCCTCATCAGCTATATCTTCACTACTGGTGAACTTGGTCATGTCATATTATTTATTCTTGCGACACTTCGTAAAAGTATTCTGTGTATTAAATTTGATTTGAGGCGCTTTAACAATTCGAAAATAATTAAAAAAAACAATAATCTTTTGACAACTTTATTACTCTGTTGTTTAGGTCAACAGTGGGTTTTGACCGGTCTAACGGTTTAACTTTTAGGAGAAGAAGTGCTAAAAGTTAAACCCAGGCACGTGGGAGCACGACCAAACCTGGGTAATAGAGACGTAAACCGGGGAAATTGTTAGTATTAATCTATGACATATACTTTAAGTCGAGAACGACGAATCAAGTCACTGCAACGTCCTTCACTATATAGCGTAGAGCCAAAAGTTGATGATTATGAAAGCTGCTTTCATCAAGAATGTGTTTATATATTATTTATCAGAAAAATTGCAACACCTAGAAGTAATGCACCAAATTCAACAAAAATTGGTATACGTATCTAGTTGCATTATAATAGTAGTAATAAATATTTAATTAATTTAATAATAATTGATCGGATTTTACATATAACGCCGTGCATTATATATCGGGGGTATTAGAACCAATTGCTATACTATACGTTCAACGCATTGGAAACGTGGTTGTCCAACAAGACAATGCACAGCCACATATTGCTCGTATAACTATGACTCATCTATAACATTGCAATATTAATGTGCTTTCTTGACCTCCACGCACTCCTGATCTTTCCCCTACAGAATATATATAGGACATGGCAGGAAAGAGAATTACTACATTGGAGAACCTATGACGTACTTTAGCAAAATTGCAAAATGCAATTCAAGTTGCCTGGGAGGCAGTAGCTCAAGAGGAAATCGACCATTTGCTTAGAAGTATCCCCAGTTGAGTTTCTGAGGGTATAAACTCACAAGGTGGTTATACACCTTATTAGAATTTTAAAGATTTTCTGGGTTCATTTGCAAGCTACATAATTTACTTTATCTAGTGTTGTCAAAATTTATAAAGTTTCATTAAAATATATTCATAATTTCTAGGTGTTGTAATTTTTATAAGTAGTCTATATGCAGGGTGGATCAAAAGTGTTCGTTTTGACATAAACTTTATCGTTTACAATGGAACATTTTGTGTTTTATTTAAGAATTGGATTCCACAATTCATTGTTCATTAGCGATGTGCCGATCAACTTTTTTCTCATTTCAATAGAAATATAGCAGGAAATCTACTGAAGCGAATCATTCAATAAATAGTATCAAGTTTTTTTAGTAATTAATCTAAGTAATATTACTTAAAGCTTACTCGAAAACATGAAAATTTCATTAGTCTTAATTTGACAAAAAACCTCTGCTACAACCCGGTAAAACACCAATCATGTAGGTCAACTCTATAGTATCCACTAAGGTAAAACACGACATTATGATCTACATACGATAGGTTGTATATATAATAATTAGTGCCCATCAGCTCCCACCACAAGCCATTAAATTATTATGGAACGTCCTAAAACAATCATCGAATCTAATGCCACATAGAAAAAGTCGATCACAAAATATAAATACAAGCGTTGTTTGCGATTTTTAATTAGTACATTACAGAGTAATAATATCGTACATACCTTTACTTTAAAGTTAAGAGCAATGAAGGTGCTAATGTTATTGTCTCTTTTGGTCCTTTTGGTGGTTGGTTCTCCTATACCAGATCAGTACACGTCGAAATTTGATAACGTGGATTTCGACCAGATCTTGCAGAGTGATAGGTTGCTTTCCAATTATATAAATTGTTTATTGGATAAGGGGAAGTGTACTCCAGATGCTATAGAACTGAAAAGTGAGTACATTTTTTACGTTAACGCAAAGAAATGGGAAACAAAAGAATCATAGTGATTGGTGGTGTTCGAACTAGAGGTATTCGAAGTCGAGGTGTTCGAAATCAAGATATTCGAAATCAAGATATTCGAAATCGAGATGTTCGAAATCGAAGTATTCGAAATCGATGTGTTCAAAATTAGTTTTTGTTGCAAGTATCTGATAGGTTTCACAGAATATCCAGAGATCAATTCCCAACAATGCGATACTTTCAAAAATTCAGACAAATTATACGTTTTGTTAGTAACTGCTCAGTATTTCTTTCCTGGACATATTTAAACTATTCCACGATCTGGTATCATTGCAGGTTTAAGTTAGGCGATTTTCACCACTTTTTCAATAGCTTAAGGTACTTTCAACATTCATTTCTATAAATTGAAGTAAAGTTTTAAATTCAGAATTGATTATCTACCGATCACTTCTCTTCTTGTGCCATTAAACCGGGAAATTTACTATTACGAACGCTTAAGATACTTCTGAAAATTGTTGTAGTATTGCTCAAGAATACATTGCCTTTTATGGAACATGAATAAGAATGTTAAAGTAATTTTACAAGAAATTCACATATTAAGTAATTGATTAAGTAGTTCTTGAGTATTTTTGGCAATTTATAATAGGTTGTTTATTTAAATTTCCGATATTTTAACTGAAATGAGTTTCTCAGCCGGTTTATTAATTAAGTAACTGATGAATATGGTCATGGTAGTACTGCTAATACCTAAAATATCAAAGAGTAAACAGTTTGTTGTTTGAAACTTTCAAACAGCATTGGAACGTAGAAAAAAATTAAAACGTACTAAAAATTGAAATAATCAGGATTTAAGATATTTTTTATTAAAATTGTTGAGATTTTTAAACTCCTAAAGAACGAACACTGGAATGCAGAAGCTTAGAATAAAATCCTGAACTAATCGAGGAGCTCAAAGTTTTTTAACATTTAACAAAGAGAAAACTCATGTTGTAAAAAACAAAGCTAAGAGACCTAAACTACCCAGGAGGTTGTGTCCACGAGGTCTGTCCTCTATTCTGATATTCTTCCCCGGGGAACATTCTTCTCCTCAAATTACAGAATTGCGCCCCTGCTATTCGTAAGCGAAAATTAATTAGTTATAGTAAATTTCAAGAAAAATTTTGCAATTGAATTTCCCATGAAAGACGTTTTTTTAGAAAATTTACCTGACGCCCTTGAAACTGAATGTTCCAAGTGCTCTGCTAAACAGAAAGAGGGTGTTAGGAAAGTGGTGACTTTCCTTATCGAAAAGAGAAAGGACTATTGGAAAGAATTGGAAAAGAAATATGACCCAGAAGGAAAGTATTACAAAAAGTATCAAGAGACAGCTAAAAAGGAGAACTTGAACTTGTAATTCTTTATAGGATTGTAAGTAAAGTATTTGTATTCCCTGTATTGTATATGCATCTTGTATTTGATATTTTTGATATCTTGTTTTTCATATCTATTGTGACAAATTTAGAAGACCTTTATAGTGTATATGTTAAAATATTTATGGTCATTAAACAGAGTTATAAAAAATGCTTTACTATGTCTTATCATTTTTTGTACATTTGTTTGACGCAGTTTGAATGGCGAACTAATGTAAATTTTTAAAAATTACTGGCAATAATGTTTTCAATTTTTCCAAAAATTAAACATCTAAATTAAAGAGGTATCAGATACACAATGCAAATAAAAAATCGTTTATTTTTTAACAGTTAAACCATGGTTGTACTGACCAGCAACTTTGCCTTCTAGGAATCGAACGATTGGTAAAAGTAACATTTATATTAATTATCGCTTTTTATGTGGACGACATATATTAATTTTTTAATTTCAGAACTTTTTAAATCGTAAGTATACTGTTACGATTCTGAAAACTAGCATTTAAATTAAAAAAATATAGTCTTCTTGAAAAAAAAATTAAAATTCGAGACAAAATGGTTGGTTTAGGTTGAAATTCAGAATTTGTTTCTTAAGTAATTTTACAACTCTTTGAAGAAATCCGAAGTTGTTTGATTAAATATATGCAAAGTGATTGAGGTGGGGTTGAAAATATGTAAATTTCTAACTCTTGTACGGGAATTTTTAAATCCCATTTATGCTCGTAATTTGTTAAGTTTCTAGTTTCTTTAAAACGATATGAGAATAAAAAGTCCTCATTTTATTTGGACGATACCTGAATAAATTAATACTATTATTTTCCTACGTGCGTGCGGTAAGTGCAAAATTGCATAATATACTATTTTATTCTTAAAACATCATAGATCACTTTGAATGAGTTTTCAATATACAGGGTGTTTAAAAAACACGAGACAATATTTAAGGGGTTGATTTCTCAGGTCATTTTATGAAAAAAGTTGCTATAAATATAGGTCCGGAAATGTATTGTTTCCCAGATACAGTGTGTTAACATTTTTTATTAACTAACGATTTTTGAAAAATAATTCAAATATCTTTTGATCGATTTTTTTGAAGTTTGGTAACGTTGTTTGTAGTAATAAAGGACTGATTTGGCCCTAACTAGATTAAAAGTATTAATTCCAGTGGCGTTAGGAGGGGAGGTCATCTTAACCAAATTTATTGACAAAAGAATATACGCCACTGACTTAAATTAAATTTCTATATTTTTTTAAGATAAAGCAACTAAAAATACATCTTTTTTGTCTCTTGAATTTTCATTGTATCTTGCTTCCATAAAATTGAAAAAAATTGCTTGCCATCAAAATGAAAAAATGTTTTTGTATGATAAATGGACATGCAATAAAATGGTATATTTTGTAAACGAAGCAAGATATGACGAAAATTCAAGAGACAAAAAAGTTGTATTTTTAATTGGTTTATCTTAAAAAGAATATAGAAATTGAATTAAAGTCAGTGGCGTACATTCTTTTGTCAATAAATTTGGCTAAGGTATCCCCCCCTGTCGCCACTGGACTTAACAATTTTAATCTAGTTATGGCCAAATAAGTCCCTTATTACTACAAACAATGTTACCAAATTTTAAAAAAAATTGGTCAAAAGATATTTGATAATGAAAAGATTTTCAAAAGCCGTTATTAAAAAATATTATTTAAGACCCTGTATCTTGGAAACAATTCATTTCCAGACTTATGTTTATAGCAGCTTTTTTTATAAAATGACCTGAGAAATCACCTCCTTAAATATTGCCGCGTCTTTTTTAAACATCCTGTATAAATACTGAGATATACAAATATTTATTATATTTTATTTTACCTTGGAATAAGTAAGTGGTTCTTTATTACTGAAGACTGAGAAAGCATGCGATTTCTTTTAAATTGAAAGTTCTGTAATTAAGCAAATGGCCAAATCATTTCAAGATTGATGCGAAAACAATTTAAATCAGTTCATTATTTAATTGCAAATCAGTGTATTAATTTATTACAAAAACTCTGACTAAATTTTAAAGTTCAATATATAATAATGTTCTTTATATACAGGGTGTTCAGAAATAACATTGAAATATTTTGGGAGATGATTCTAGAGATTAAAATAATAAAAAAAAATTCTCATAAATATACCCCAAAAATTGCTTCTTATAGGGGTCGACCCTTTAACTCTGAAGGTGTTTTCTTTGGCATATATTGTCGTTGCGTTAAAATTATGAAATGTGGTATACTTTAATAAGTTGGAATAGGAAATCATTTTTGTGTTAATAATTGCAGATTTTAATACGAGGGGTTACATATAAAATGCGTCTTACAAACTTTTTTTGTTTGTGATATTTTTTAATTTTTTAAATCAAATTATTGCATCACAAATATTTTTAAGAAGAAAAGGTTCTCTTATTTTATCCCGTTAGGATAGACTGTTTTCCAGAAAAATGGGTTTTTATGAAGCGATTTTTATTATTTAAAAATTGGTAAGTTTTACATTAATATTCGTTGAAGTATTTTTTGAAAAATAACAAGATTTTGTAGATACCTACTGAATATTAGTATATTTGCCTTGAAAACAAATTTAGAAGATTAAATTTAAGAAACTCTACTCACGTATTTTTCGCCATTAACCATTCAAGAAGCAGCAAAGGAATTTATTACTCAAAATATCGGTGATAATCTTTTATTTTCACTTGAAGTCCTGAGTTATAAAATAACACCCGTTTGAACTTTCCTAATTTAAATACAATAGAACTTATTCGGATTTAACATTACTCGTAAAATAAGACCTAGTTACGATTTGGTCTCTATGGAGATAAATAAGTTTTAAGCAAATTACAACTGAATTCCCTCTTTCTTGAGGTCAGCATCATAGCGAGCCCTGTATTTGCCGTTAGGGTCGTACTTAGCCTCCAATTGGTCGAAATAGGGCCTCTTCTCCTCAATAAGGAACTTTAGGACTTTTCTTCCTATTTCTTTTTGTTTGGGACTGCATTTGCTGCATCCATTTTCGAGTCCATCGGGAAGATTATCTGAAAATAAAAATGAGGAATAATAGATGTTTTCATTTTAATCTTTCAATTAGTACTTCCTCTAAGATGGTACCAACTCATCTACCTGCAATTATATCACAGATTTTACAACATGTCAAAGGCGGCCCTTTGGACCTATCAGATGATTCTTGTTCGACTGACTTAATCCAAATATGGGAGAGATCGTTTTAATATTTTTCTACTCTTTTGCCGATAAATTACAAGTAACTTTGGCAGGAGCTATAGCAGGAAAATCGCGTGTATCAACGAGAAAAATGTTGAAATTCTAAGATAAAAGCAAAAGATTCAACACCCAGGGAGTTCTACGGGGACGTGAGTAAATTTTCCCAGTGCATTCGACATTTGCTCATACCTTTAAGTTCCTTTCCCAGAGGGGTGCAAGTTCCTTTATCTAGTAAACAATTCATGTAGTTCTTAAACAATCGATCACTCTGCAAAATATCATCCACATCAATGTTATCGAATTTTGTTGTATAACCCGATTGAGGCCTCGCAACAGAAGAACACACACAAATCAAAACCAAAAACTTGAGAACCGGACACATCTTTCTCCTTTGAATTTCGACCAAATTCAACTGTTGCAAATTCGTTAGTATCGCACATATACCCTCCTTAAGTAAGTAGGTACTTAAATTAGCAATTAGTCGTAAAACACGATTAATTGTCTTGTTATTGAGTATAAGACAACTAATGTCTACGTTGGTACTTAATTGATTTACACCAGAAACGCTGTTTGATCGATTATTATTCGGCTACAAATGGGCTGTGGCTAAATGAGTTAGTTAAGTGGCTAAAGTCTAAATGAGTTACTCACTTTTCAGTTCTTGAGCGTCTGGAGTGCATCGTCCCTTATCCAGCAAACAGTTCATATAATTTTTCAGCAATCTATCACTTTTCAAAATTTCCTCGATGTCCACATTGTCGTATTTGGTGGTGTAGCGAGTGTCTTCGGGAAGAGCACTGCAGTACACAGATGCCAAAGCTAACAAAAAAAATATCACTGAGTTCTTCATGTTCGCACCTTCACGGACTGCAAGTGAAAACACATTCGTTTCACTTAAATACTGCTATGCATGAGAGAAAAAGGTGACTCAATGTTCAAAGCAATTTGGGCAAACATTAATTATTATTGTCGTATTTTATTCATCGACGAGTTCCTGTTAGTTATGAATTTAAAAAATTAATTGCGCAATCGATTTTGTTGGCACAGGCGGATCGTAAAGTAGTCTCTAGATACGTATAACTTTTTTTAGGTGTTGTTACTATGTAGAAAACACTCTATTAGTGTCAATTATCACAGTGAGAAATACTGAGTTTTTATTCGTTATCGTTGCTTCTAGAAACGTGCATCTAGACATGTGAAGTAGGTAGTTAAAAGTACATCCTGTGTATTTAAGGACGATTGGTTACTAAAATTATAGTGCTTTGCCACCTGAATTTAACGTCTAAGATGGCGAGTTCGGCCTCATTGTTGCGACGATAGCCCCGTGAGAATTTGGGGTGGTACTCTATAATAAATATATTCTATACGCTAGAAGCGGATTGTATTATTTCTTTTATTTTCTTGGGAATAATACTTCACATCATAGTAGGGATTGTTAAGCAGTGGTAATTTATCAGGGACAAACCTGTTGCCTCTTTCAGAATTTTGGGAAAAGAGTAGAAAATCGACAATAAACTAATATGTATGAGATGAACATTTAAAATATGTGAAATACTGCGAAATTTTTGTTATCAATCGCTGAGAAAGGTCAGTTTTCTTATGAGTCATATCGTCATTTCAAAAGGTTGATTTGAGACAAGTGGCTGGTATTTGATTATTGTACCTAATGAAAACTTGCCTTTCTGTTAAATGTAATTTTTTGTGTTGGTCTTCAGTTTCATTTTATGTATCTGAGGCTAACCTCTTGTTCATGCATAGGTAACCAGATTTTATTCATGCTTACCAAACAAGAAACCACCCATTGGTTTTTATTAAGTGAAATGTATGAATTTTTGTTTTTTTAATAATGGTTTCTTGATAACGATGCAAGCATTTCTCCATTTAATTATGTGACCTTGAATTGAAATTTTATTACATTTTCAATTTTTAATGTAATTTTGGTTTTCTTTAATTCTCCTTTTTAAGGGCCTAGATGTTTCGCCAATATAAAACTTCTAAAATTTGCATGGAATTGTACTAGTGTATGTGACATTTTTTGTGTTAATTTTTATTTCGTGGTTTTTGCCTTTGTAAATTTTGATCATAATATGTTTTCTGTCCTAAAAACTGTTTTAACATTGGATTTATTTTTTAATTGTTTGTTTTGGTCTGATATACCTGTTGTGTATGATACCAAAAGGTTTGTTTTGATTTTGCTTCATTAAAAGCTATTCAAAATTGTGAAAATATTTGTCTACAAAATTAAATTAATTGTTTTTACATAAAAAATTTTCTGTGGATGTTTTTCGACATTGAAATGTTGTTTATCTCGTACCACCTTAAATGTTTTACAAACCCCTTTTTTATCGGAACTGGATGGTTGGAACTACAGTTTAAGTAATGGTCTGTGTGAGTTGATTTCTGGTAAATTTTTATCATTGTAGTTGACGGTAAGCGCAGTTTAATTGAATTGTCGAAAATGTCCTTATTAAATAAAGGTATGGATGTTATTGCCAAAACAGGATTTTTCATATTTGCACCAGTTGCACTATTGAACCTTAATATGTAATACATCATCGTAATGAGAAAAAAAATTAATTCAAAAATGTGAAAATTCAAAATGGCACCCATAAGAAACAACAAAGTTGATGATGATCGTGTAAAAATAAAATATCGGATTTAAAATATGATATCTTCACGTTATAGAAGAGAAAAAGTTGCAACGATGAAGTATCAATAATTTTGAATTACCTTACCAAATAAGCTCAGGAAAAACTCCAAATTGTTCAACTTTGCTCCAATTTAACCGACATTGTATTTTTTATGGTTACAAAGATTCACACAGTTGAGCTTTAGAAACATACACCCTGTATAGTAGATTTAGGTAAGGCATAGATACGATGAACAAAAATTTCGTTCTTAAAAGAAATATATGCACATAAAATGATCAATGGAGACCTTTGGTAAGTCCTACTGAGGTTTATGTTATTTAATAATTTAATAATACTTACAAATAATGAATGATAAAATTTTTGTTATTATAGAGATTTTTTTTGAATATAGTAAAATCAAATTAAAAAAAAAATTCCTAGAATGTATACATTTTTCATGACATAAGCAGTTATTTGGTTATTAAATTAATAAAGTCAATAAGAAATGAGTGGTTTTTCCTTACCACTTCTTGTATACATGGTTATCAAATATTTAATATGTAAAATCTTTATTTGGCAAATTTAACCATCTGTATTTATATTTGATTGTGGTTAGCTTGGATTGGATTGGGCGGACTGTATTTTTGCGAAGTTTTGAAACTTGATTGTATAGTCTTATATGCTATCTTCCAATGGTGGCAACAAAAGTTTTGAAATAAACTTTTCCACAAAAGTCAAAGAAATTCACAAATTTTGAGATTGTTTTAAAAGTTACCAATTATTGTTCACCAAATTTTCCTACATGGGAATTTCCATGTTTACCATTTTGTTTGAGTTCCTTGCCAGTTCTTTCGGTTGGAATAACTTCCAGGACATTGAGTATATTATTTTATATCTTGAAGCTTGCTATGATTATTCACGGGTATACTCGTTGACTTTATCACTTCTTTTGATAGTCTTGTTCTATCTCTAGTTCGCTTTCAAAAATCCAAAAATATTTTCGACAGTCAAAATCGAAATGTTATCTGTATAACTGTCATAAAACATATAACATATATAATTAATAAAACATAAACAATATAACATAATAAAATAATAGAAAAAAACTGGACCTGCAGCCCATTCTGAAAAAAGTGATTTCATTTTAAAATTTGAAAAATCGTTTTTAGGTTAGAATCAGCAGGAAAAAAACAAAAAGAAATGTGGCGAATGCGCGACGGTTTTTTTCAGATTTTTCGAAAAACCAATTTTCAAATTAAAAATTGTAATTGAGAAGATGGCGGTTTAAGGGTTTTTTTCATCTAGGGGATGGGGGTAAGGGTATTTTGCACAACTGATTGGCATTAGAGGGTTATAACTTATGTCTATTCAGTTAGGTTTTCAATTTAGACCAAAGGGCACTTTGACTATCTTAATGGGGGATACTTTTTTTTGATAATTCGGAAAACGTTCGATTTGTTTAGACAAGAACTATTGGCAATATCAACTCGCCTCTCTCCATCTTCGTAACGTTGAATTATAATTTTTCTCATGGCTAATGAAACTGTTCTACCGCGACTCACTACCAAAAGGAATAAAGATTACTAAATAACTAACAAATAATTCAGAAACGTTCACCAAAAAATCGCAAGGAGCAATGAATAAGGCGAAAAAGTTACTATAATTTTGTCTAACATAAAATAAAAAAATGTATTCATATTTCTAAGTGATAAGAAAATATTGGAACGTGATATGCTGTAATCAACAGGAACTCAAACCAATAAATATTTTATAAACTCATGTCAAATTGAAATGGTCTAGCTTATGATTTTTTTAAATTTTTAAAAAGTTGCTATAATTATGGCCACTACTATAATATAATAAATATTTTTGTATAATAATAATATAAAGTAATAATTGATCCGAAACTTATAGTTTGCGTCACTGTTTCAATTGTAGAAATTAAAAAATTCTGTCACGTTCAAGAGATTTTTTTTCTTCAAGATACTTTTAACAGTCTGAAATACAAAGCGTCGTTTTTGAGATTTATTTTTAGTGGTAAACTCTTCAATGTCTGCAGTTAATATCAAACATTTATTCTAGTCAAGAATCTACATATGTCTGATTAAAATATACAGCAACTTTATACTGTTCCATTTTTCTAAGTTATGTCTCACAAAAATCTGATTGGTGACATTACTAGGACATTAAACTTGAACCTACGAGTATGAAGTTGTACTTGTGCTAGAAACATGAACCTTGCATGATAATTGATACTATATCTCATCATTAATGTCATCATCAAACAAGGGTACCACCTGAAATCCTTCATTGCAATAATGCATTAATTAAAGGACTTGCTTGTGAATTTCATGTTGCAAACGTATTACATTATTAATGTCGTTGCTAATAACTTTAAAGAAAACTCGTTCGCCAAAATTCGCGGTCCATAAAACGCTAATAAAGGTGTCGTCAATCCCCTCGGTCATGTCATAATTTATTAATAATTATTAATTAAATAACAGTAAAATTTATTTTTTTTGCTTAAAACACCTTATTCATTGACGTCAACTTTCACATGTCTTTAAGTAAAACCTCACAAAACAAGTTATGACACCACCTTCGGTAATGTTAATTTGCTCGGTAATTTTAAAAAAAAACATCATAAAATTAGTTTTGCTCGAACAATATTCTCAGAAGTGTTTTTGATCGTTGATGACTAATGAGTTAATGCGTTGAGTCTGTGCGTATTTCTATTGAACATCTATGGAAAGTTTATCTAATTTTCTTATTTAGCCGGTCATTCCGCAACAATGACCCTCGTTTACGTTGAAAAAGGTATTAACATAATTTTTGTTTTCTAATTAAAATAATTTTTACAAAAGCAGAATGTATATTTATTTCTCTTTGTTTCATAAAAAAATCATGATTCTGTTGGTGTACGTATCTATGGAGATTTACGTAATTTTTCATTAATACATATATTTGATTGATATATTGTACATACGCATTAAAAACTGGTTATCTGAGAGTTAATTAATTTACTACAGGTTGATTCCATCCTTCTTCAATTCCTCCCTGTAGGTCTTCTTGTAGGAGCCTTCTTTGTCATATTTAGCTTCCAATTCCTTCCACCATTCTGGTTTGTTGTCAATGAGGTGACGCATGATTTTCCTGCTTCCTTTCTTCTGAGTTTCGCTGCATTTTGAACACTCGGTATGGAGGGCATCAGGAAGTACACCTAAAATAGAAAATGAGATTGTTTTGAAAATAAATGATAATTAATCTGCATCAATTGTAAAATGAATGACTAATATACACTTGAAAATGCAAACTGAATGAAGTTTCGCAATTTGTTTGCTAGAAGTAAATTAGCGATGTTTTTATTAATATACTGCAATAAAAAAACTTACTGAAAATCTTAATTCAAATTGAAGGTAATCGCACCTCTTCAACAATAGATATTGAAAAAAGAGAATTAAGGCAAGCCCATTTTGTCAACAACTTGTTTTAAAACTATATACCGTTTTAAGTTCAAAAATCTGTATCGTCTTTAAAAATGAAGTATTTTCCAATTTAAAATAATTAGAAATTGGCTAAATACTGATTCATTATTATTTTATCAGTCAATTATATAAGTATCATCGAGCCCATAAAGCCAGCCACTCTATTAAAATTTTTCTTCGATATTAATTATTTTCACTATATAATTATTTAATTTTGTCATTTAAATATAGTGATGAAATTATGAATAAAATTTAAAGTAAAAAAATATACAGGGCGTTAATGAATATATGTTACATATTAATAGGGCATACAGGGGGACTGAAAATTGACCAATTTTTATTAATTAACTCATTTGAGGAAACACACCGTTTTCGAGCCATGGCTAGATTTATTAGTGATGACCACATTAATTAAACACGACAAATGACCCACCAGATGCGTGTTATTTCTGTAATTACCTTGATTTTTTTTTAAGTAAGCTGTTATTCTTTTGAGTGCAGTTGTCAATTTTGACGTGTCGAATTTGTTAGATTGGCTGAGTTTTTGTAATTTAATTTTGTGGGGAAGCATCATGAATGAACACATATTTTGCGATTGCACGAACATGGTGTTCTTTACGGCCAAGCTTACTGTAACGGCAGAACAGCGTAACAGGTCTATTTAGCTTAATTTCCCAATCGGCCAATGAAATGAAAGAGGGGGACGAGTTGCATGGCCGCCACGCTCTCCCGACCTAACTCCCCTCGACTTTTTTTTATTGGGCCATATGAAGAGTCTTGTATATGAAACACCCGTTGAGTCACAGAAAGATCTATTGGCGTGTATTATGACCGTGGCGCAAAAAATACAAGCAAAACCTGGCACCTTAGGAAGAGTTTATCAAAATATGATACGTAGATGCGATGCGCGCATTGAGGTTAATGGTCATCATTTTAAACAATTATTATAATTATTGACAGATTAAAAAGTTGTTATGAGTGTCATTTGCCGTGTTTGATTAATATGAGCATCATTAATAAATCTAGCCATGGCTCGAAAACGGTGCGTTTCCGCATATGAAGTTATTAAAAAAATTTTGGTCAGTTTTCAATCCCCCTATATGCTCTATAAGTATGTAACATGTATTCATTAACACCCTGTTTATAGTAAACATTATGCCACGTGAGAAAAGTTTTCTACCGCTTTAAAGCAGAAATTAATATAAAATAGAAGTTAAAGAAGGTTTAGAGCACGTGTTGAGATTATCAGCGGAATTAAGAGTACTTATCGTTAAGTATAATGCTTTGTTTGTTACTTAGAGTTGGTGTTTGATGTTATCAAAAAATCAATTTTCATAATCTACTATCTGAATGGTGAATGTTCCTTTTTGGGGTCCTCGACTTACTAAGACAAAAATATCACTAAATTACAGAAGATATTAAAAAGTGTTAAGGAATAAATATTTCCTTATAGAACCTGGAGATGTATCGACAATGGTTAAATTTTTTTTGCAATAAGAGAAAAGAGATTAAAATTATCAAAATTCTAACTAACAACCTGACATTTTGAATAGCTGAACTTACATCTAATCGTCGTTTCCGGTCAGGTCATGGTCAGGTCAAAGATTGTAATATTCATTTTGATTGGCCGTGATTTGATCGTGCTGCTGATATGAATAAACAATACAAAATTAAATAAACAATATTTTACCTGATTGTAACCAGACCATAGCCTGACTGATAATATGATTCCTCCTTTACTATGCATAATACTACAAAACCAAATTAAGGCTGTTATACTATGATTATTTACTGTAGCCACGAACAAAGCAACATCAAGATCAAAATCAGTATGAACTTTGTGTTGGTTTTGTTCTTATATTCAAATTAAAGCAATTTTTGTCTAGATAATGGTTTGGTAAATACTACCTCTGAATATTTGAGTCAAGGTGAAACATTAAAGGTTTAATGTCTTTAGCCGCACAACTCTTGAAATTTTCTCTTAGAGCAGAGTGCTTCTCATTAATTCAGTTTTCAGAACAGTTTCACAGTAGATAATATCAAAGTTGTATAGACTTCCCCAACAGGAAATGAAGCAGTTTGAAATGACAAAAATTTAACTATAAACTAAAGAAAATAAATTTTTCCTTAATGATTGAATTAGATGATGATTGAAAGAGAAGTCATTTCTAGAAGATATCAAAGAAGCTGTTTAAAGCGTCTGTTTGGGGTCAAACTGATAAGGATTGGCATTGCGGTATTGAATGTGTATATTATCCGGAAAGCTTTAAAGTATTATTATTCTTACACTATAAATTTTGTTTTTCGAAAATTCGAAACGGTTAGGGCACAAATCAATTTCCGCAGGACCCTGCAGATGTCGAAATTTTCGAATTTTCCGAAATAACTAGGAAATGGTATATTTTAGATATAAGATACTTTACATAAAGTGGCCTAAAATTTGATAACGAATCCAAAAATACCACAAAAAAATAGAAGATTTCATTCAAATTAACGAAGTTGATTTTTATAATTACAAAAGTCCTGTATATGTCAAATTATAGTATAATAAAAGACCTTTAAAAACTATTGAATTTTTGTAGGAAACTTTTTGATGTAACTTGTATATTTTCTTAGATAAGGGAATAGAACATCTTATGTGGGACACCCTGTACATATTTTTCAGCTCTACTTACGTTTCAGTTCAGCACCATCTGGAGTACATTTTCCCTTTTCCAGAAGGCAGTTCACGTAGTTCTTCATAAGCCTATCACTTTTGATAATTTCATCTAAATCCACGTTATCATATTTGGTGGTGTATTTTGGATTATCGGCTAATACAATGCCTACAAGGGCAGCCAGGGCCACTACCAAAAGCTGTAAATTGACATTAAAATAACGGGATGCCTCAAGAAGTAGGTATATCGAAAGAAACTTTGAATCTTACTAATATTGGAGAAACTGAAATAAAATGATTACTGAAGCTGATTAAAACTTTTAGTGATCGAATCTGAGCACTAAATAAGTTCTATGCCATCATTAAGGAAATTATTGTAGCTGCAGTTAAAATTCGTATAACTTAGTCCTCTATAGAACATAAACAAGGCAAAAACTTCAGAAATCTTGTTAAATATGAAAAATTGTCAAAATGTATTTGAAAGTTAATTTTATCCTCAGAAATGCGATGCGAAATAGAATAAGACATATCAAAGGAATTAAGCTCGGTTTACACAACAAAAGCACTAACGATACACACCTTCATAGTAACAATCTGCACTTGATCTTGTTACAGCTTTAATTATTATTTGAAAGAAAACGTAAATAAGGTTTATTTATATATTGAGTAAGACTGGTTCTTTTGAGGGGGGAGAAAAGAATGTTCTTTTCAGCGGCTTGGGGCACCTAATTGTTTATATAACAATGTGAGATCACTATTTTTATTTCGTGATCTGTGAAAAGCAGTTTGTATTCAATCTAATAAATTAATGAAGGATTATTGCATAAATTATCGGTTGATTATTTCTTTCAGAATGCGATCATGACAATGAATTTACGCGTAAGGTTGCCATTATGCAGGTTGTTGGATTATGCTTTTTTACATGAATGTCTTATTTATTGTTCGCTTAATCGTGATGGTAGTCATGTACATAATTATGATGGACATAGCGTTGGTAGCACCTTGATCGCAAAAATGATTTTACTTTTGATGTGACCTCGTAAATGCAATTGTGCAATCCGACCAAGTCTCAGATGATACTTAAAATTTTGATATTTGGCATAGATGATAATATATTAACCCCCAATTTTTCGACTTGGAATAGATATATTAGTTATTGGTAGCGCCCAGCTGCTCAGTTCCAGAACTAACAAAATATGATATCCTTTTATCATGGTTTTGGACATCTACAGGGTGTTAGTAAATAAGTGCGAAAGATTTTAATGGGTGATTGCTGAGGTTTTTTTAAGTAAAAAAGTTCATATAAACCCAGGTCCGAACACGCTTAGTTTCCAAGATACAGTGTTAAAGTTCTTATACGGCTATGCCATGACATATTTTTTAAGAAAAAAAGGCACGCCAACGATTTTTTTCGGATGTTCCATTAATTGTGAACAAAAAAGACAAAAATTATTTTAAATATAAATATAATAAATGTTGAAAATGACTGTTCTCAGCCATGATACAAGAGTTTACTCTTCGCCTCATTGACTGGCGTATTCGTTGAAATAATTTTTTATCTTGAAAACGGCTACATGAGTAACAAAATACTAAGAGGTTTTCTGTGTTAACAATTAATGGAACGTTTGAAGAAAATCGTTGGCTTTATTTTCCTTAAAAATATATCATGGCATGGCCGTATAAGAACTTTAACACTCTGTATCTTAGAAACTAAGCGTTTTCGGATCTGAGTTTATATAAACTTTTTATTTAAAAAGACCTTAGCAATCACCCATTAAAATCTTTCGCACTTATTTACTAATACCCTGTATAAGTGCTTGAATTCGTTTTCGCTGTTTACCAAAAGCGTCTTTTGATGTGCATAACGGTACCATTGATAAGCTTCAACAAATAGTGTAAAATAGTAGATAAAATAGCAAATCACATAGTTTTTGATTCTATTGAAAACGTCGAGTTTTACACAAAAAAATGCATTTGCGGGAAGCGCTACCATTTTGCTTTTATCTCAAGAAATCTGTTGCTGAAAACCATCATTTATTAGTGGAAGCTTATGGAAAGCAAACTCTATCAGAAACAATTTGCAGAGATTGGTTTAGATGATTTAAAAATAACGATTTTGACGTTAATGACAAAGAGCGCCTTGGTCAACTGAAAAATTTTGAAGACAAAGAATTAAAGGAGTTGTTGGAAGAAGACTCATGTTAGTCATTAAGGGAGTTATCACAGACACTTAAGGTCGATGAATCAACGGTCAGTAAACGCTTAAAAGTAATGAGAATGATCCAAAAGTTAGGGAACTGAGTCCTACATGAATTGAGAAAAAGAGACATTGCTAAACGTTTAACAATTTGTGAACTGTTGCTTCAAAGACAAAAACTAAAGACATTCTTGCATCGTATAATTACTGGCGATGAAAAATGGGTTCATTTTGACGATCCTAAACGAAAGAAGTCATAGATGCATCCTGGCAAACCATCAACATCAACGCCTTAGCAAGACATTCATGGAAAGAAGATTGTGTTGTGTGTTTGGTGGGATTAAATTGGTACAGTGTATTATGAGCTTCTACCATCGAGTCAGACCATTAATTCCGGCCGCTACTGAGTACCATTACTCAATTTGAGTCCAGCTCTCAAAGACAAAGACCCGTATTACGCTAAAAGACATGACAAAATTATCATGACAATACCACAAGTGGCCAAATCAGTTAAGGAGATCTTAGACGCTCTTGAATGGGATGTCCTACCCCACCTGTCCTACTAACCAGACGTTGCTTCTTCAGATTACCATTTGTTTCGATCCATGCAGCACAGCCTTCCTAAGTAGCACTTCAAGATCTTCGAAGATATCAAAAAATGGCTAGATGAATGGATCTCTTCAAAAGAATCTAAATTTTTTTATCGCGGAATCCATTTGTTACCCAAAAAGTGGGGAACGGTTGTAACTTCCCAAGGGCAACATTTTTAATAAAATAAAACGTATCGTTATTGTAAAATAAAGATGACTTTTTAATGTAAAAAAAACAGCGAGAATTAATTCAAACATTTAAAGGTGCTTTGTTTGGTAAAAATAAAAGGTCTAATACCTTCAGTTTAGGAGTTTCACAATTAAAATTTTTAGTCGCCCCACACCATGTAGAGTAAATAAATCTCAGCTATATTTTAGATTCGGAAGTGAATTGAGCTCATATTTTCAGAGTACACGCAGATGCTTGCTATGATAGAAATTTAACCATCTGGGACTATTTAGGGTAGTTACAATAAAATTGTTAAATTTGCAAGGTTAAATCTTGGTATATGCAACAAAAGTGAAATTCCATTAAAACTACATAACTTTTGTATTTAATTCTGTATAGTTTTTTAATAGGTGTGTAATCAAAAATTAAGACATTTTTAAAATCTTAACAACCGTTTGCAAGTATTTAAAAAGATGTAATGAGAAAGTAAGTAAACTAGTGTAATGTGCCGGGTTAGAAAAACTATACGCGAGTCAAAAATATAACACTTTATTAACTTCTCGATGATACAAGAGCAGAAGCGAGGCGTAAAGACCCTTTTATGTAAGTGTCTGTGAAGATGAGTCGTGAAGGTTTCTGCTGGACTTGAGCTTGGCTGCTTGACTGACTGACTGGCTTACCCTATTTATATATATGATATCTACATGGACTTTACCAAAGTACATTAATAAGGGTAGTTTGAACCCTGAACCGTACTGAGACTTCGAGTCTCAGCTAATTACAATTTGATGGGTTAGTTATATCAGACAAAGGAATTTGTGGTTCTACGTAAACATACATTCTAATTAAGTTCTAATATTGTCCTTAGGTTTCCATGAGAAAGTAATATAAGTAATAATGTAAGAGGTTAATACATATAATATAATAATACATATGCGTAACCTGGGGTGCTTTACACTAGTTCAAAAGAGTAATTTTGTTTTTGATTTGTGGTTTGTTCAGAAAACCCAGTTTATAGTTATAAATTGCAACCATAAACTGAGTTATGTGTGTCCGACAAATCTTAGTTCAAACTGTCGGTTCAAAAATAATATGTATATTGATGTCTAGATAGCAAATACTAAAAATTATTTACTTTTCTATAACAAAGAATGTCATGCTACTCAACCTTTCGTAGGATTAAAAATTAGTAGTTATTTGAGTTATAGTAGGGTGTTCATTATCTATAGTTACTGCCAAACTAAAAGTCTCGCACGTCATCTATGACGGAATAAAATAGCCACATTGATTATGTTTATCTCGCAAGCAATATATGTCTAACTTAATTAGTTATCATTATTATTCGATGATAAAACGTATTAATTATTAAAAATATAATGAATATGGTCATATAGGTACATATATGTATGTCGTTGTATGAACGTACAAGTTGAGATCAGAAGGTTTATTACTGGCTAATCTTATTTACAAAACTATATGTATGGGTTTTTTGACACAAGATGATTATTCTAAAAGTACAAAAGATATAAGAATTAATGGTGGTTTACTAAACTTGTTTTTGGAAACGATCTAAGTAACAATATATCTATAAATAAGTTACCAGTCGATATTATTATAAAGGAACCAATTACTAGTACAGAAGTATTAGGTAAACGAATTCACCACCTGACCAATACAAGGTACGCCACATATATGTATAATAAAATATAAACATAAATATAATAAAATATGGTCAGAAATTTTGATGTGACGTCATTTAGCTAAAATTCGATAATTCCACTGAGATGTAAACATGACCACTGGAAAAATTTTAAACCGACAGGGTTGCCGTCAGGCGCAAAACCATGTGTGTTTATGTGTTGATTATTTTGTGAGATTATCTTATAACATCGGTGATTGTGTCTATTTTTGCTCTTATATTATCCTTTCTTTAGAAGCTTTATTTGTTTACTAAATCTTACGATTGACTGTCCTGAAACAAATTATATATACATCGCCTCAATAATTTGTTCGGAAGTCTGGCAACAGCGCAGGGCAGCGCCACATAGAACTTTAATGACGTGCGAGACTTTTAGTTTGACGTTTACTATAATTTAAAATTCCTCGCAACCATGAAGTAACATGAAATATTCGAAATCACACATTTAAAAGTCGAATACCTTTTTTATATGAAAATCATATAATGTTGGTAAATGGGCAGCAACCCATTTACCTTATTAAAATTATAGCGATACACCGCTTTAAGTTTTGTTGGCGCCATATATTAAGTTAAGAACCTCTTATAAAGAAGAAATTTTTCGTACCAAAACAAGAAATAATGAATCATTATTAAGTTATTCGCAACATTTATACCAACTAATCCAATCATTAACCAGATCTATTAAATCAGTTACTTAATTAAGCAAACCTTGAAATTAAGTTTTGACTCAAGATTATGTCCTTTTCTGTTGCAGCAAAGTGTGCAATAAAAGCATATACATTTTTATAATCTTCCATACCCATTATGTAAATGGTCAGTATACAAACGATAACCTTCTTTGCCACCAGGCCATCTTTTTACATACAAAAGGACCTGGGAACCATTAAATTATCGACGAACGACTCTTTGGGTTGCATGCTTGAAAACCCCGAGTAACAATGCATTTATCAATGATGTGGCTGTTAATTTCGTAATTTAGTAAGATATTAGATGGGATTTTTTTTAAAACGATATGGTCATTTAACATTCATGTAATACAGGAAAATTTAACGCTAATAATGAACAAACAGCAACAACCATTGAATTACTAATTAGACCTTAGGGAAAGTTTATATAATCTAAAAATTACCCTGTATAACCTAGAACTGTCCAAGAACAACAAACGTAATTTGATAGACACCTTTTTTGGAACCAATTGCAAAATTGAAAATTGGACAAACAATTTTTTATCGGTTTCGGTCCATTACATTAGTCATTTCCTCCAAAAATTGAACAACAATCCGAGCCTGCTTTTTCTGATAATAATGTTTTGCCTGCAAAAATGACAGAGCAGTATTACCGTGATTGTTTGTAGCAATATTCGAGAACAAACTGAAGTAGAACAGCGAAGTCATAGTTCCTAGAACCATTATTAAAAAAAAAAAAAAAAAAGTAGGGAGCGGTATGATATTGTGTTACATCCAGTTGTCCATCATTAGCCTCATCAAGGTACTTTTTACTTGACGGGATACGTATTCATATTTTATAATAAATGAATTGAAAGTCACTGATCAGAGCAGTCTGACTAAACGATTGGTTCAAGGTAAAATGCATATATTAATTCCGGTAGTTAAGGCAATAATAAAATGGGCACGCTTTGTTTTTCTTTAATTTTTTTTATGTTGATATTACCAAGTATGATTATAGTCAATTTCTTATTCTAATTGTCTGCAATAGTCGATTATCTGCAGAGGCAGTTGGTCAAGCATGCTGTAAACTTCTAGGGATTACATGAAGCAGATAAAACCCTGATAAGCTAAGCCTCAAATGAGTTGTTCTCCTGAAAAATACTAATATTTGAGAATATGAAAACTTCATGATACGTGATTGGAACTTTATCATAGAGAAGAACAATATATACTTGAATAGTATGTAAGTATGTATATATAGGTTATTTTCTATATTATTAATTTGTAAAATCCATTCAGGCTGGCTCCCGAAAGGTTTCCACTCAGATGTTTTTTCTTCTAAATCAATAAATGATAATATGCTCGGAGAAACATACTTTTACTTTCAGGGGGACACATTTTTTACACATTTGCACCCCCTCTGCTCCAACCCCTACGCTGCCACCCTTAAAACCTTAAATAGGAAGGGGGGGCAAGTGATATCTTATTTTAAGGGCAATTGAATTCCCTTTGTTATTGGACCTTGCTCGTTGGAATCGCTCAAGTATTTTATGAGAAATAAAGAAATGAGGTGCAGAAGTAGCAAAATTTCTTGCCACTTGTGCCACTGTGTGTGAAGTAAATGTTGAAAATGTTCAGCTCCAACCTTCATGTAATTATAAAGGCACTGTTCGAAATGTTCGCGAACTTTATGGTGTATTTCAGGAGTTACTTGTTGGCATTCATACATTATTCGTACCCACCATACACCGTACCAAAAATTTTCTAAATAATTGAGTTTGGTTGCATAAACTTTAGATTTCAAATGTTTCCACAAGAAAAAGTCCAATGGTGACAAATCATGAGACCTTACAGGCCATTCAATATGACCTCTTCTTTCAATCCATCTATCTTTGAGAGAAGCAAAGTGATTATACATGTTTTTCGAAAGATTAAGTGAAATTTCAAAATATTATTACCCTTTTTTATTCATTTTATTTATCGACCAAAGGATACGAGAAAGGTACCGTAACAAAAGAAACTCAATCGCCTTTAAAATAAGATACCACTCGTCCCCCTTGCCTCTTTAAGATTTTAAGGATCACGGCCAACCCTTTGTTGGTGTTAAAGTGGAGGGAGTATAAATATATAAAAAAATCTCATGAAAACTAAGATTTACCTATAATATTTTCATTTATTCGTTTACAAGAAAAAAAAACCTGAGTGGAAATTTATCGGTACGCCATCCTGTATATTCCGGAAATTCAGTATCAGGTCGGTTCAGGTTACTTTAGAATTCTCAAAAATGAAAGTTCTGTCGATTCACCAATTTCCAACCGTCAGGGCCAGATCAGTCAAGGTTACTTCGAAATTTCTCAAAATTGAAGATCTAGTCAGTAGAAATTACTCTCAAATACCCGAAAATTGATAATAAGCTCGATTCAGATTACCTCGAAGTTTTCAAAAAATAATTATGACCAGGCCAGTTTAAGTTACTTTGATATTTTCGAATGTTCTTGACTGATTGATGACGAGATATTCCAGCGTACGGTGTGCAAATTATATTAAATTATAACTATAATTAATGAAATTATGAGTTTAATTTGGTTCGAAATTGTTGAAAACATCGTTATATTTATTTATTTTTATATTTAATATTGTCAATTATTGAAATTCCAGGTTCTAGAGAATCAAGTCAGGTCCTATTGTCTTTATGTCGCTCTATCTGTATCAACTTTAAATTTCATCTAATGATGTTTTGTTAAAATTGGCATCATTTTCTCTCTTTGATTATTTGTCTACTATAACAAAATTGCTTAGCTCTTTTCGTTTTATCTTAGTCCTGGTCTTCACCAGCAAGTGATTCATTTCAAATCGGTCTCTTTCATGTCTTGTACTTAATTGATAATAATTGATCTCTGTGTTTTGTATTTTATCTTATAAATCATTTTAAATCTCTATTATTGCTTGTTTTCGCCTTGCGTTAGAAGACCTGACCCCTGAACCGCCTGATTCATCCTATTTTTTTCTCTTCTATTGTTAAATTAATGTTGCTCTATATTAATATTACTCGCTCGGTGTTCCTATTTCAGATGCTAAGTTATTTTACAGAAGTTTTCTTTCAGTTTTGGTCTCTTCCGAATAATTCTCTATGTCGCTTATTCTTTCTTATTCCTAGCGTCTGATTTTTTTTGCATTCTTTCTCCTCATATATATTCTAGCTAATTGAACAACTACCGTCTAATGTATTTCTTTCTGTAATCTCTTCTCTCTATTTATGTTTAAACCCGTGTTATTTCTCCTTTTCTCATGTTAAAAAATAAACTCAAGTGCTTCCACGCATTTTTCAATGTATGCATTATTTCTTTTCAAATTATTAGCTTCATGCTACTACAAAAGAAAGAGAAAAATTATTACTTTTTCAGAATAATCGTCGTTTCTTCAATTGAATATGGCTCCCACAAAAGGCATATAATGTCATTATAATATATTTTTTCGAGTTATTATCTAAATTTGAAAAAAACTATTGAAATTGGGTTTACTGACTAGCTCAGACTCATAGTATATTACACGCGTTTATACGAAATTATCCAGATTTATTTTAGATATAATTGTACGAAACGTGGCTTACTGAATATATTCAACTAACGTGAATGGAATACACATTGAGATTGTAAAGTCCCTCATAAATTCAATAAAATGTGAAGTAGCTATTATAATTTTGACTTAGGAAGTCTGGCTATTTTTCTTACAAAATATTTTTAAATTTTTTGCTTAATATCCCAAACGCCAATAAACAATTTATTTTTTAAATACCTTGTTAAAGAAGGCAAAAAATTAAAAGGTAAACGTGCGGGTTTTAGACCGATATTCTTGAAACTTTATGATTAGTTTTTCTCGTAAACTAACGATCGAAATGAAAAAATAAATACGTCGTTGGATAGAGCATTAAATTCCCTTTGATAAGAGATGTTGCATAACCCCTGCTCCCTTTTAAAAAATTGTAAGGGGTTGGTACCCCTCCTAAGTGGTTAAAAGGGATGGTAAGACATTTACATAAAGGAAACTGCATTTTCAAAATAAAATTGACGTGTTTCACGTTTTTTTCTAAAAGTAGTTATTTCTTATTTTATTGAATTTATGCGGGACTTTATAATTTCACTGTATATACTATAATTACATTTTAAGCATCTAAGCAATTGTTACTTTAGGAAACCTCCATCGGTTTTATTCTTTATAACTATCCTTAAGAGATTTTTTTTATCATACGAATAGTAACTCGATCAGGGTTGTCCGAATGAACCTACCAAAACTGTACAATTAATTAGATTTGGTGTCATCTACTGCCATATCTGCTCTACTAGTTTGAGTTAGTTCAGGTTAGTTAGTAACCTGAACTAACCTGAACAAAATAATAATAACTCGTCGGGTATTCAATAATGCAGGGCTCCTTTAAAGTTGTAACAGCAAATACATCGGCGCATTAATTTGAATTTAAATTGGTTATTCCAATTATGCTATAACTGCCTATAGAAATCTGTATTTTTTTTTGTTTACGTCAATAGACTAATTATTATTCATAGATATGATTCCATGGTACATCAATATTAACTGAATTATGCACAAAGACTGTTCTGAAATAACTATCTGTATGTTAACACCAGCCTCAAGGTAACAAATTTTGCCACAGGCAGTTCGTTAAGGACGGTCCTTCATAAGATAAAACGTTACTGAAATAGCAAGCATTTATAATTTATACACAGAGTGTTTCCTATACATGCGGCCCAGCTTTAAGGGGATCGTACTCCGTATAGTTTCACTAAAATCTTTGTTAGTGAAACGCAAACCAGCCCAAGAAAATTGTAATTAAATATTTTTGGTCTTGTAATTAATTAATTAACACCCAAAAAATTAATTAAATCTAAATTGTTACTTTTCTATGACCGTCTAAATATGATAAATTTTGCGTATCAATGTCAGTACCTGTCTAAAGCCACACGTTTTTTTATCATATTCAAATTTTTTTATAAAGCTGTGTGCAGTACTTATGCACCTTTTTGAATTTTTTTTGGAGGAATTAAATATGTTCTCAACTTCTGCTTTTTTGTTATTTTATGCCGAAGTGCCATCAGATGAAGCAAAAAATGTTAGTGGCATAAATTTCTTTGGTGCTTTTAATTGATGTTTTCGATTTATATTATTTCATTTCACGCGATTTATACAAAAATAACCATTTTGTATTTTATACGCGAAATAGGAGTTATGTTGACAGATGAGATAGGGCGTTTTTGTGCTAACCTGAACTAACGTGAACGAAAATCTAAGAAAACCTTATATTTTAGTTTTCTGATATTTTCTCCAAAATACCGATCTGCGTAATACGCGCTGTGTTTGTTATATTTTTTTCTAAATGTACCGCCTTGGATTCTGCCATATACAGGGTGTATAATAGAGCGATAGAAGGTTTTCAATTCAAATTTTCGCAAGAGACTGAAGAGTGAGAAAACTCAATGAGTATTTCAGAAATTTTTCTAAAAGAATGAAAATATTAACAGAAAAAAATATATGATAAATGAGAATTCAAAACCTATCAATCAGCATTACCCCGTATATGAAATCAAAATCCGAAAATTTCCATTTGTAGGAAACGTTCGGTGTATGATTTCTACAAATTTTCAGCAAGTTTCGATAAAAAATAAACAAGTAATTAAAAAAAGTATTTTTTAACACCTTTTAGATCGAAGACGAAGCATTTTTGGACATGTCTTTATGTGAACTTTTCGTCTTAAATTTGGCTCAGGATTCACTCATTAAAATTTTTACCATCAATTTAGACACATCTTGTAGAGATTCAAAATGAACCCATCTATCTCACATTGAAAATTTTCTATCGCTCTACCAAACACCCTGTATATGCAAAGTTATTTATGTTTTAACAGTTATTAAAAAATTGCGTCTACTTTTCATTTGTGAGATTCACAAATTTCTGAAAATCTACATCACAAAATTACGTGCCCACGTGCAAGAGCTATCTGCCTGGAACACATCAGCTATTAAAATCTTTAATAAGCACCCTGGTAATGACAATCTAATGGAAAATATACCTTTACGCCGGATGCGAGACATAGTTGTTCATATATCCATGAAAAGCTATTTAAACGTTTATCTCATACTTATTGTCCCATATACATAAATCATGAGAAGTATAGTGATAGTTGTTTTCTTAGTGCTGGGCTATTTCGACGTTGGTGTTGAGGGCATTGAGAGTGATGAAGAAAAGTATTCTTCGAAATATGATAACATAGATTACAATGAAATTATTAAGAGTGATCGTTTGTTGAAGAATTACGTTAGTTGTCTCATGGAGAGAGGACCCTGCACCCCAGAAGCTAACGAGTTGAAACGTAAAATTTTTTATATTTCATATTATGTTTATCATTAAACCTCAAAACAACAAAAAAAAATTATTAAAAAAAATCTTGATCAATGAAATATCAGTATTTACTCTTGCTACTGAGATAATCTGTATCATGGGAATTGACAGAATTTGATCTCAAACCAGTTTATCTCAAATCAGTTACCAATTTTGATTGCCATATAGATTGTAAATTTGTAAGGGAATGTAAAAGTCATTCTGAAATGGATTTTGATCTGTATTTCTCATAGGAATTTAAGTGTCTTGAGAAGATGAGACTTTCAAGCTTCAAAACTTCTCAAATGTTCACAAAGAAATTGAAAAATGTCTACCCAGGGCACGTAGTTTTTGGTAGACAAGTCCAAACAAGTGCAAGTACAAAGACAGGCCAGAAATAAAAACGTCGGTGTCGGATTTCGACTTACAAAATCACTCGAAGGAGGAATCTTCTAACTCCTGATAATACCCCGTTCAGATTCTATGGAAAAATTAATTTAATAAATTCTTAAGATCATTTTTACTGTCTACCTGATTTATTTAAACATATTGAGGCAATTCCTCCTAAGTTTAAAGCGATAGAAATTAAATAAGTAGGAATACTCATACAAATAGTAGACATGTATATTGTGCAGCTTTTCCACATGAGTCAGATAGTTTTTGTCACGAGTCAAAGGTGAGTGATGCAATGTCATACGAGTGTTAGAAATGATTTTCCCACGCGTTTCATACCATATTTTCTCTGAGACTGCTGCAACTATGGAGTAAAGTTGGGCGAAGTGTCTATTTCGTACCCTGGTCTTTTTTAAACTATGAAAATTCTCTTCATTTTTTTTTTTTGATATTATAAATGATAATAAAATACCTTTAAATGTAAAAACATATTATATTAAGATTTTCATCATGCCAAATATGGTTCTTTCTATTACTAAAATGACCATCGTGAATAAAACATGCCTCATCAGTAAAAAAAACTTCTGTAAGCCTGCCGAAATGAGGTTCTATCAAGTTGTGTTCTAAAAACCATTGGCAAAAAGTAAATGCATGTGGATAATCTTCAAGATTTAAAGGTTGTAAATGATAGGGGTAGAAAAGTTGTTCATGCATCACACGCTGCGCCTTCGACTTGGAGGGCCCTATATGGTGGGTAATGCGTTAACACTTATGAATTGATTTAACTCCACACAGTATAAAATCCTTCTTCAAGTTCAACCGTACGAGTTGTTTTTGGATGGCCATCACCACCAGGATCCTTTAGGTTCCAACTTTTCTTAAGGCGACGGTGGGTGGAAGGACAGGTTGATTAACCATTTTCAATACAAATTTTGATTTAATAATCAACAAAATAAATGCTTCTATGCTAACTGAATAATCATAATGTGCAAATATGACCTTCTACGGTCTTAAAATTGGAATCTTTGGAATGTCATATTGTGATAAAGAAATATTTATGCTCCCTAACAATAAACGTAATTGAAATAAAAATTGTTCAACGAAGGACAGTGGTGTTTAACTAAATTAAGAATTAATTTAATTATTTGATATGAGTTATAATATTTTATTCTCTCTACAGCCCAAAACGGCTCATTTGCGGGCATACGTTGATTAAAGAAAAAAGTTTGTATTAATGTCCCTGACCTCCCTTTAAAGCTTGTTATTATATTTTTGGGACACCCTGTACGATTCCTCTATTTTGTTGATGACCAGTCAAAAGCGAAGATATTCATTCCAATGCAATTGCTCCTGGTCTCGTAATCCATGGACTTACCAATTAAAAGCTTATTTTATTGCTTCAGGTGTTCTGCCAGAAGCGTTAACAACCAACTGCCAAAAGTGCACCGAACCCCAAAAGAAAGGAGTTTTCGCAGTAGTAAAACACATGGTTCACAATAAGCAAGATTGGTGGCGTGAGCTACAATCCAAGTACGACCCTGATGGTGTTTATTGGGAGAAATATAAAGACCAATGGAAAGCAGAGTATGATATTTGAACCAATTAACTATTAATCAGTCATATTACTTCAGACCCTAATTTAATTGTACTTTTTTCACTGTTTTTATTCATTCATATAAAATTTTGTTATAGTAATAAATAAACACAGGTCTGTATTAAAAAATTTACATATAAGTATGATTAATGAAAGGATTATGCTTATATATAAAACAAGCATGGGCTACTCCTTCACGGCAATTTTATCCAGGACTTTCGACCTCATTCCAATCACACTCAACTTTTCAGCCAAAATCTTATTTGTCTCGTGTTGATTCTGGATATAACACAGACCTCCCTGTAAATCAACATAATTCATGTGGTTTTTCTCTGGATCGCCAGGCACTAAAACGGGCTTATCCGGATTTCTCTATAAACGTATAATGAATTTATTAAATCTAAAAACACCAATTATTTTACCGGCTCTATATTTCTGATATGGCTCATAAGATCATTTAATCGAACATCATATCCCGGAGCAAATACCGTGGGATCTATTGCAATGAAGATATGGGATAAATCTGCCTTTTTGTTCCTACCCTCTGGATACCACATAGGAATGTTGGGCCCATAACTTGAGCCTACAATCTAAGGGTTTTATAAGAAACTACAGGTTTGTCCATAGTTACCTGATAATATGCCACAAAGAATTTCAACCATAAGAGACAGCCCATATCCCTTGTAACCTCCAGTCAATTCGGTACCACCTAGAGGAAACAACTTATGAGATTTAATTGCTGTTAATGGGTCTGTTTCAGAATCGCCGGCATTATTCATGGACCATCCCTCAGGAAGGGGTTTATTTTGCCTTAAGTGCAACTCTAACTAAAATCCCAAATAAAATAATTTATTTCATCACTGATTTGCTAAAAAATACCTTTCCCATTGCCACAGTAGTGGTGGCCATGTCCAGAAGCATGCTTTCGTCCCCCATGCCAGGGACTCCAAAGGAAATTGGATTGGTTCCTAATGCTTGCTGAAAACTTTAGTACCTTAAAGATACTCTTGAGTAATAGTGCGAAACGTACCTCTTTGGCACGAGTGGGGACCAAAACAGGAGAGGCATTGGTAAGAGAAATCCCAATACATCTAGCCTTCATAGCTTGAAGGCTATAGATTCCAGCTATCCCATAATGATTTGAGTCTAAAGAGTTTTTTTTTATCTAAGCCTATGTAAAATTTCTTTTATACTATTATCCATTACTAAATGCTGTTACCATCCCAATTCCCACCCCCTTTGCCTTTTCTATAGCCAACCCCATGCAATACTCCCCAACAACAGCCCCTAAAGTATTATTTCCATTGACTAATGCTGTGGCAATAGTTTGTTTTTCTATTGATGGAACCATGTTTGGATCTACGCTTTTAGTTATGATGTCATTAATATACCAGTCTGAAACATATTTTATAGGAATAAACTCTAGTGGATTCATATCTGTGTTCAGTACTTAGTCTGTTCATTCCATGACTGAAATGTCCTCTGTAGTCTGCCGTCAGTAAGTTTTCAGCTACAATATTGGCATGTTTTCCAGACACACCCACTGTCTGGAAGCAGTCCAACATAAAGCGTTTTGCTTCTTCCAGAGTTGTTACTAGAACTTTGTCTTCTGTAAAGCATTAGAGTAATAGGATTAAAACTTAAAGTATTTGCTTTAGAAGATTGTGAAGAGTCTATAGTTCAGGTTGGCTGGTTCATCCTCTTATATGAACATCGAAGAACCAACACACAAACAGGAATTTTGGAAAAAGTTTATGGTATCAAACAAGACTTTATACAACTGACAATAAGAAAAAGAGCAAGAAACACACGAAAAATGAGTAAAACTAAACGTGTATGTTGTCAATAAAGATCCGCTGAAGAGTGTCGATTATCTTTTCCACTTACATCTATGTCCATAGAAGACACAAAGAACGAAACTTTTACATTATCTCTGGCCATTATAAATTCAGGTGCCAGAGACGATAAAAAATTCTTATAACGTCCTAAATAAGTTCTAAAAATTTAAACTACCAATTGGTATTGCCACATGCCATATGGTAGTATCAAACTCATGTTTATCAACTCAAAAAAATTTTTGTGTGAGAATAAGAAAATGTTACATGACGGAATGCAGAATGAAATGGCCTTTTAATCCATATAATAAAATATGGGGTGTTTTATTTGGAAAAATGGCTTTTCGGCATTTTTGCATTGGCCTGCTTCAATTTATTTTGCGGACCACCCTGTAGATAATTATCAAAGTTGAAATTGAGAAGAAGAATGAAGTACAATGTTCTAACTTTTTTGCTGGCAAAATTTGGTTGTTCTACCCTTATTAGTTCCATTATAACAATTTTTTTTGCACAGAAGATTTTTGCTAACTATGACGTAATACATTTTTATCTCCAAAGATTAGTATTTTAGGTTAGCAGTATGTTGTATAAAGTTGACCTGAACTTCAATATGGAATCATAAAAAAATAAAAAACATAGTCATTCCGATTAAAATAACAAAGTTGTTATCAATCTTCGATTCTTTCGGAAGTACCTTAATTTGGAAAATATTTGAAATCAATAGATTTTGAATTCAAATAGCTTCAAATACAAAATGGCTTCAATGGCTTCAAATGGTTTCAAATACCAAATTGTGATTTTCTAATTTTCGCGATTCTCTAAATACGCCTAATAAGCATTCAGCTAAAGACATTCTGTATTTACATTTAAACTCTTCAGAGACATACTTATAAAGCTTATATACAGGGTGGTCAACTTTTTCGTAGCATGACTTTAACAGTCGATAGAAAAACTTATACTGCGTGACAAAAAAAGGTAAACACCCATTAAAGATAATTTTATTTTGATAATTTTGTTTGTACGTGTTCAGTACCACATACTTATTCAATGATTACTTTTTCAGCAAGATCAGAGGAAGAACTTTTTTTTTCAATAGTGTGTTGAGCATCCACGGTTCCTTATACACTCATTGATATGCCTGGGCTCGGATCTAATAAGATTGTCAATGTCTTCTTGAGGTATCTCATTCCAGGCAATCTGAACTTCATGAGTAAGGGCTGCTAAAGTCTGTGGAGGGTGCTGTAAATTCAACAGTCTGCGGCAAATCATGTCCCAGACATGTTCAATAGGAGACAGATCCGGCGATCGAGGTGGCCAGGGTAAACGGTTGATTTGATGTTGATCCATGAACGTTATTGTTTGCCTAGCAACATGAGGTCTAGCATTGTCTTGCTGGAAAATAGCGTTCGGGATAGTTCGAAAATATGGAATCACATATGGCTCCAACACTTCTTGGATATAGCGTTGGGCAGTCATGTTGCCTCTAATGAAAACTAGGGGTGATCTGTTACCATATGCGATAGCACCCCATACCATAACGCCTACAATACGGTGGACATGACGCTCTCTGTCAAATTGTGAATCTCGCCTTTCACCCCGTCGCCTTCTCACCCTTGCCCGACCGTCGTTCATCCCCGGACAGAAGCGGGATTCATCACTAAAGATCGCCTGAGTCCATTCTTGGTCCCACTGAATCCTCTCTCTACACCATTGTAAACGGTTAGATCGATGTTCGCGAGTGAGAGGCAGCACCCAATGCGGACGATAAGACAAAAGGCCAAAACTTCGTATTCGGCGATATACTGTACGCATACCAACCCTATTCCCATGTTCTTCAAACCACTGATTTGCAATAGCTCGACTGCTGCTAAATCGGTCTCTAAGAGCCAAAAGTCGCAATCGACGATCTTCGCGCTCTGTGGTTCCTTTGAGTCGCCCAGTGCCTCTGGCTTTGTGCCCACGGCCTTCCTGAGTCCACGCCTGGTAACACCGCACTATGGTTCTTCTAGACACTTCTCTGACCGACAGACCTGCTTCGCGCAACCCAACAATCCTCCCCCTCTCAAAGTCACTAAGCTGACGGATCTGTTCAATTCTACGCACTCTAAGCATAATGAGTAAAAATTATGACCGATTGCAACACACTTCACAAAAGTTGCGATGCAAATGTGAACAAAAATGTTTAAACAAAATTTTATTTTTTTAAGGAACGACCCATGGAAACTAAAAAAAAATTAACAGATAAACTTGAAATTTTGATCATTTCTTTCTTCTTTTAAGATAAGTCAACATGCAAAAAATTATCAAAATAAAATGTTTTTTAATGGGTGTTTACCTTTCTTTGTCACGTAGTATATTTTAAGAAGATAATTTCATATCAATATAGGCCCATAAACGCTTCGTTTTAAAGATACCGGGCGTTGAAAACTTTTTAAAAAATTTATTATTTTTTCTAATAGTCCAATCTTTGGAGATATTTAAACAATATTTGGTGTACAGCATCACATTGTATGCTGCCATATTTAGTATTAATATCACGGTCCACGAGCAACCAGTGCCGGAGTTGTAAGGTTTTACTAAAATAAAGTTCAATAAATTACTAATACGGTCCTTTCCAAAATCAAATTTCAATTTTTTTCCTAAACGAGTAATTCATTCTCTACAAAAAATGTTTCTTGATATTTTTTCGTATCTGGCTCAGTCGCGTAACAAATTCAATTTAAAAAAAATTTACAAATTCTCCCGGCCTAATCCTGTTGAACTTTTTTATTTGGGGATTTTTAAAACAACAAGTGTATGCAAGTCTTATGGAAATAAGGAAAGAACTTATTGATAGCATTAAAGATGCTTGTACTGAATTGAGAAATCATAATTTAATTGGTGTTCTTCGATTCATTAAACGTCGGTGTGAATTATGTGTGGAACAAAATGGTTCATATTTTGAACATCTACTTTAAATTAAGTGAATATTTGTGGCTATTTTTCACTCTTAATTATGCAGTACGTATCAGTAACAATAATAAATAATAAAATTTGATTTTAGACAGGACCGTATTAGTAATTTATTGAATTTTATGGTACTAAAATCCCACAACTCCGGTACTGATTGCTCGTGGGCCGTGATATTATTATTGAATATGGCAGCATACAATGTGATGCTGTACACCAAATTTGGTTTAAATATCTCCAGAGGATGGAGTTTTATAAAAAATAATCGAATTTTTTTAAAAGTTTTCAACGGCCGGTATTTTTAAAAAGAAGCGTTTATGGGCCTATATTGATTCGAAATTGTCTTCTTAAAATAAGTTTTTCTATCCACTGTTAAATTTCTGCTACAAAAAGTGGACCACCCTGTATAGTATGTACGCAAAGGACCAGGAAAGATTACTATGCGAATTAACATTTTTAAAATGTTTTTTCTTACCCATTTTCTAGGTTGAATCTTACACAAAAGCTAACATGAACTGGAAAGCAATTTAAAATATTGAGAAATAACTTTTTAGTGCAGAACAAATTATAATAACAAATTATGTGCTCTTCTTATCAAGTAGACATTATCGTAATTATAAATAGGCGATATTTACTTTTTTATTTATTTTGAAATGTTATCAGTATTCTTTTTTCCTTTGGATGTGAAGATTAACATAATGTGTTTAGTATACGAGGGCAGTCTGAAAAGTTTTCGGCCTTAATATGAAGATGGCAGTACCTGTCAAAAAAAGTTAAGGAATACGTTTGCGCATCTTTTAAAAAACAAAATTGAAGCCATTTTGGTTATACAGTTGTTGTTTGACAATCGTTTGAGTAACTCGATATGAATGTTTTTGTGAAAAGAGAAAAAATGATGTATTGAGTTGTCCTTTAGTATATTTTTTTGAAAGTCAATACGCCTATGAAAATCAAAGATAAATGCGACGCTGTGTGTGAGGACTCTGTAACCATCATTCACCATCATGAAATTTTGGGTAGTCGAATTTAAATGTGGCCTTACCAATTTGAAACGTTCAGAATGTCCAAAAATTGCAACCACTGGCAATAACATGGCTCAAGTTCGCCAAATGATGTTAAATGATCGTGAAATTAAAGTGAGAAAAATAGCAGACGCTGTGAATAAGTCCAAAAAACGTATTTCCTACAGATTGAATCAAGAGTTAAGCATGAAAAGGTTGTCCACGCGTTGGGTGCCCCATTTGATCAAAAAAGTATTCGAATGAACATATCTAACACCGTGTAAGCGTAGTTTAGACTCAATAAATCAGAGTTTTGACGCCAATTAATTACGGTAGATGAAACTTGGATACACCATTATACCCCAGAAACAAAAATGCTATCAAAGAAGTGGACTGTGAAGTGGAAATCGACTTCAAAAAATTAAAAACTGTTTTTTCAACTGGGAAAGTGTTGGCGTCTACTTTTTCGGATAGTCATGGAGTTGTATTAATTGACTATCTTCAAACCGGGAAAATCATTTCAGGGGCATACTATGCGTCATTATTGAACAAACCAACATTATTGAACAAGCCGACGATAGAAATTGAGAAAAAACGACCACATTTACAGAAAAAAAAATCATCAAGATAATGCGCCGTTTTACATCTCAGCGGTTGTCGTGAAAATCCAATAATTATTATTTGAACTGCGCGCTCACCCTCCTTACTCACCCGATGTAGCTCCAAGTGAAATAGTCAGCTCAATATTTAATAAAATTAAATTGATTATGGAGCGGAAAATGCACAAATCTCACTTAAAATCTGTTAACACCATATGTTGCCAGAGAAATAGTGCTAATTACACTGTGAAATTGCTTAAAACCTCTCGTATAGATTTAGAAAAATAATTTCGGAATTTTTTCGAATGGATATTTCAGGAAATATTTATTTTTGAATTAAAACATCGTTTGATCCCACACAAATAATGAGTAAATATGTCGCAGTTTAACCGCCTTCGCGTTTCGTACCGTTTATGAGCTCTTAATGGTGTAGAGTGAATGTCAATAACATTAATGATAAAACACATAAGCCACAATTGGTATAATTTATTTTCAACAGCCCATTAAAACATGTTTGCAGTGACAAACTTTGTCTTTTAGTATTAAGAGGATTTATTTCTCATTGTTGAGAAAGTTCTATTGCCAAAAAGTATTTATCTTATTTCATAAAAGAAAGAATTTATACTAGTATATTGATCGTTTAACACTATGCTATTCTAAATATTCTACTTGTAATAATTATATTTACATTGCCAAAATAATTGCCTTTAAAAGCTAAAATTTTCCAAACTACATTCCATTAATATGACTTTATATTGATCCTTTTATTTCAAATTACTAGACAAAAATCAAAAATACAAAATATTTAATTTCAAGATAGAAAAATGCTGAAATAAGATTTCACGTAAAAGTAATTTTGCTTTTTCATTTTCATATTGGAAAATTTAAAACGTGATGTGTCTACTTTTTAACTTTTAAATAGAATATTACATGCCTAATGAATAATATTAAAGTTAAAATGCTGGTCAAAATAATAACTAACACTATAAAAAAAATATGCAAAAATAATAATTAATCTCCTTAAACACCCTTTCAGACATATCTCTGGAATGCCAATTTGCATAAACGTGAACACATATAGGTGAATATTTTCATACTCATTTTTGTGCGATTTTTAAAAATTTTTATCTTTTCATGGGTATTCGAAAAATTAAAATTGGTATCAGGAAAAAAACATGTTTCTCGTTCAGTTCTTACAAACGCATTTAAAAATTATTGTCCTCTTCAGGAAAATTATAGTTATCACAGTTTCTTTGAGAATGGGTACAGCTCTTTTATGAACGTAACGTTATTGGAATATGATATATGTATTTGTTTTTATTTTATAAAAACTGTGATAACTACAAATTTATGGTTAAAAAAATATATCAAAAATATATCCTCGTTCGAAACCAATGCATTAGTAAGTGATGACAATTATTCGCTTAAAGTTACTAATTTTGCTTATCATTTTATTATTTTTTACCAAAACGCGAGAGTGTCAAATTAATCTTCGTGGTCATCCCCAGATAAATTCACACTGTTAGACACCATAGGCTTAATTTTTAATTCTTCTGCTAACTTGGTATTAGTCTTGTGCTGATTCTCCACATATCTCAAACCACCCTCCAAGCCCACTTTTTCCATATGCTTCTTCTCCTTGTCTCCATGAACCAAAACTGGTTTGTTACGGTCCACCTGAAATTAAAGTTTTATACCTTTGCCAGAACTTGACATCATCAATATACCGGGTCGAGGTTCCTCAAATACGTCATGAGGTCTTGCAATCTGTCGTCGAACCCCGGACAGAAAACTTGAGGGTCAATTGCCATGAATGTCTGCCCTAAGTTAGCTAATTTATGGGAAGCCCCCCAGCGTCTGATATGAGGCCCATAAGCAGACCCTTAAAGGTGTAATAAATTACACTGAAAATGACGAATTAAAAAGAGATAACTTACTTTACCTGACAAAACGCCGCAGAGTATTTCGACGAACATCCCCAATCCGTATCCCTTGTACCCTGAATTGACTTCGGAGCCCCCTAGGGGCATCAGTTTTGCCGATTTATAGGCAATCGTCGGATTGCTCTCGGGCAAACCCTCGTCATTTAATGCCCATCCTTCAGGAATCGGTTCCCCTTTTCTTCGGGCTATTTCGATCTAGACGTTAAGCAAAATGGGAGCAATCAGATTAAATGAAAGGTGTACTATGCCAATAGCTATGTTTCGATTTATTATACTTGGAACTAACTTACTTTTCCTAATGCAACTGCCGTGGTGGCCATATCAAGCACAAAGCTATCGCCATTTTTTGCCGGAGCTCCCAACGATAATGGATTCGTACCCAAAGTTGCCTATAAGGAACCACGCAACATGAATAACGCAAGAAAGGAACGTTAGAGGTAAAATATTTGAATAAGTTGCAGACAGTTTTTATTTTTAGAGCAAACGGGACAATAGACATTGGCGGGACACAAAATTAAATTTTCTGCTGAACATGCGCCACCCCTTTCTTTTAAATTCACTGTTTTTAATTAAGTTAATGTCATTAATGTTAGTCACTTCAAGATTTAATAATTTCATCTTCAAAGATTAAGAAATGATACAGAACCAATCATTTTCGAGCCCCTATTTGTGGTGGTCAAACCTTCACAGAACTGAAATAATTTCGTTAAAGGCGATATAAATCGATATCTCCAGGATTGAATAGAAAGTCAATTACTTATATATAGGGTGTCCTAATAACGTGTCATAGGTCGCTAGGTATTATCTATTTTATCATTAGAGTGAGAGGAAAAAGCTAAGTACGAGAATTGTAGAAACCAGTGATGCTTCAAAATGATAAGCAAATATACAGGGTGTCCCAAAAAAGTAGGGTATTCCCAAACTTAATTTCCTTAAATGTTATACACCCCGTTGACTGTATGCTACAAAATGTTTTGCGCCAGGAACTCGGAAAGAGTTTTTATTTTCAGAGCAAATTAGACAGTGACGCACCTCTTTTCTTAAAATTTATTCAGTAATGTGTGGCAGTTCACTGCATTGGTGAAACTCAAAACTAACTTTTTTGCTAAACATTTGTTTCGTTTTTTTGTTAATGTCTACAAGATTTCATAATTTTATATTCAGTGACTGAGAAATGACTTAGAAAAAGTAATCTTGGAGCCCCTGTTCGTGGTGGACTATATCTTTTTATGGAGGTACTTTCGGGGAAAATTGTTATAAGATTTCCTTCATACTGTAGCTTGTTCTAAATAATATAACCAAATAACGACCTTCTTTCGAAAAATATCTTGATCATATTATCTGGATGCTAAGAGCCAGGGGCGTCCATAAATGAGTTAATAACGTTCTCTAGCCTTTCTTTAAGGTTTAAATTAAGTTAAGTAATTTAGTGATATGGAGAGCTAAGTTTTGTTTATAAGTATAAAATTCAGCGGAAGTCTCTTATACGCCGAACAATTATTTTTCATTACTTCGTCGTTTCGAAGTTTAAAAATGTTTATTTCTGAATACTGAAAAATGGATAAAATTGGAAGTTAATTATTAAAAAGTTAACATTGAGAGACCACTTAAGCGTTTAAGAACTGACTAAATATTCTTCCTTCAAATATAATCATTTATTGACTGAACTTTTCAGTTACAATTTCAGGTTGAAACTAGGTACCTCACATGATTGGAAATTTTAAGCATATTGCAATGCATAAAATACTCTTTTTGACGTAAATCCCACAGCTCAAGGTTTCAAAAAGATGACTGAGCCACAGTTTGTATTAATTTTTTAAATTTATATATTTTATTTTTATACAAACTGCAACGAAGAAATTAACTTTCTCATTTCAAGAAAATAAATCGTCATGCAGAAATGAACCTAAGAATATTATAAAATAACAATACAATTACAAATACAACTAATTTATGTTTAGTTCAAATATTTACTTTTTAATGAGCAATTACAATGAAATAATTAAAATTTGAGAAATTATGAACAACAATTCGACATTCAAATTCTTCAAGTTCATTATTCAAAAGAACTGATGTTTATTTCATTAAAAAAATTAATACAAAATGGCACCCAACCGCCATTTTCACACCTACAGCTGTCAGCTTTACGTCAAAAAATAGTATTTTGGGCTCTTAATTCGAAATTTAAAATCGATTGTCAATTCATTGAGAAGTTAGAACGGAGGAAAGGCAGTTTTTCGATGCTCACTCTATTCATCGAAAGTGTTTATAAATTAAATAAGTGAAAGGTGGAATGGAATTTTTGGAGGCGAATGAACGAAACTTTTGTCATCCTCAGTAAGATATTTGGGAGAAGGTGCTTGCACAAAGTGTGAGTGATTTTACTGATATTTTACAATTTTTAAAATATCAGTTGTTGCTCGTATATCGGTTGCCCCAGAAACAATGATAAAAATGAGTATTGAGTTCCATAGGAAAAAAAGTTAGAGCAATTCACCAAAATATGCCTTATACAAAAGTTGCTAGTTTTAATTCTACAGGGTGTCGAAGTAATTTTTTCTCAAGTTTTTTTATTTATCCACCTGAAATTGCTTATAAGAGAAGTTTTTGGGTATGATAAATTCGCTAAAATATCTCTTTCAAGTTAGTTGATAGATGAATTTTACCGAGGTACAAAAATCGATTTTTTTTATCAGTGGCGATAACTTATATATTTTTACGAAGTCTGATACTGTCAGTTATTTTACATCAAAAAGGATGTTGCAAAAGAGGCCTATAAAAAACTGTAATGGAAAACTGATTGTAGTTCCATTAATCTCTTACCATATCTCGGGGAAAATGTTAAAATTTCGGTAGAATACCTAAAAAAAACAAAATAATTTTACAGATGGGTTTGCATCGTCAAGCTACCCTCACTCTTACTCTACTCGCATCTATTACCATTTACGCAATCCACAAGCTGGATATCTTCATTTTGGTCAGACTGCATATTAGAGATGAAAATTGAGGGCGAGAAAGACACTTTTGGTTCACAAAACTACCCCATGAGAAGGAGGAAACCAAATCAGCACCCAGCAAAAAATAAGTACGTACATTCATTAAAATCAAGTCCAGAAGGCTAAACCCTCATGATGGTTATTAGTTCATAGTTTAGAGTTTCAAATGCCTTCGCACACTATCACGGCAAAGTTGATTTCACACGCATATCAGTGCATTAAGTGCACATTTCTCCATGTTAATTATCTGATATGTAAGCCGAATTAAACGGTCATCTTCAAGTTCTGCATCTCTAGTACTCGTATTTCGGCATTTCATATGATCCACTAAATCCCGACATAGGAATGTATGAGCTCGTACTTTATCAACCACCGTAATTTCTATGCCTCTATAAAGCAATTCAAAGGGCTACTTATCTGGAACATATTCGTACTTGAGCATCGTTTGAGCATAAAGTGAGGACATTGAAATTGCATTCATTCGGTTATCGCAACACGTGAAATGCAAATTCAGGGATTACCGAATTGTGCACTGGTATTTGGCGATAATCCCTTTAATTACTATTGTAGCTATGGGGAGATATTACTAATATTGTGTGTAAACACAGGGAGAGCCATTATGAAACGAGTTTAAAATCGTATTTTAACACGGTACCTGTTTTCCTCTAGTTGGAGTCATTAATGGAGACGTATTAGTAACGCTGAAACCTATCAGTCCTTGCTGTATTGCCTGGAGAGCGTACATGCCGGCGATTCCATAATGATTCGATCCTAATGGAAATATTGGCTAAACAAGGCCAGTGAAGGCAACGTTATAGTACCCTTTGCGACAACAAAACCTATTCCCACGTCCTTAGCTTTAGCAATGGCGATTTCCATAGCTCTTTTCCCAATCACCGCTCCTAGACCATTTTTGCCATCCAGATAAGCAGTGGCTACTGTCTCGTTTAGTACTAGAGGGCTTACCTTCGCATCTGTAGTCCCATCTTGGATATCGCGTATATACATTTCTGGATCAAGAAACAATGCAGAATATTTCACCATTTTTTTCTGAACTCGTTACCTAATCTATTCATCCCATGGCTGTAATGACCCCTATAATCAGCTTCCAGTAGATTACAGGAAACGGTCTCTGCGTTCTCTGGAGTTGTATCCACGGCCAAAAAGCAGTCCTTCATAAATCTTTTTGCCTCATTTATTGGGGTTATTAATTTAGGCCCTAAATAGTAAGAGAAACAAATCAATTATTGTTCTGTAATGTTACAAATCATCTTACCCGTAGAATATTGCGCTTTTTGGTACAGTTTAAACACATTTTCCTTCGTTTCATTGTTGATAAAAGCACAGTGGCACTGCTGTCGTCTTTTCACTATTCTTAGAGAACGAAGGGCCATTTATGTTAATTATTCTGAAACAAAAAAAAAAACAAACTATTTTCTGAATCGTGATTGATATAGTCAGCCTGTATAAGAGGTAATTAAAGAGTAAGTAGTTAATGATCCAAAGACTGCAAGTGATGCAACAGAGCTGAGATAGGGATTTAATTTACAAACTTCGGATCGCTGGGTAGGTTAAAAAAATTATTTATTAAAAGATGAGAACAAATAACGTTGTGATGACGTACATACAGGGTGATTCAGGAGGAATTACCAATATTTCAGGTACGTATTGGGTCACTCAAAATAACTATAAAAGTTCCTCTATACGTGGGTCCTATTCTCATTCATAACAGAAACACAAGGGTAAATTCAATATTTTTATTAAATGTACTAAATTATCATTTAATGATTATTAATGAAACACATTGGCTAATAATTTTCACAAATACCACCTTTTGCATCTAAACAAATGTCCGCTCTCCGATAATAGAGCGCTATGCATAGCCTCTAATGATTTATTGTTCAGTATTGCTAAGCAACTAAGTCTGAGTCCGTGAGGTTAAGATTTATTATTATCTAATTGCTTTTAATTTTTTACAACAATTTTTTAAACAATTGATCACGTCTCCCACATTTTCCCATCAAGAATATGCAGATGTGGTATTTATTTATGGCTTTTGCAACTAAGACACATATCAAGCAGTTGCCGAATATCGGCGTCGTTTTCCGAGTCGGAAAGTACCAAATAGAAAAGTTTTTCAAAGAGCTTTTACAAAACTTGGAGAATCTGGTATATTGCCAAGTGCAAGAATTGCATCGGAGCGAGAACCGAGACTTGATGTAGAACAAGAAGAGGCTATCATTGATGCCATCGAAAATGATCCAAGCATAAGTACAGGGAGACTTGCTAGTATTTTCCAAATGCCACAAACTTCCGCTTTGAGGGCTCTTCACTTTAATGGTTTACATCCATACCATGCACAATGAGTTCAACATTTGGAAGATGGTGATTTTGCGTTAAGGATTCAATACTGCTATTGGGTTAATGAAAATCGACGACTGAATAAGTATGTTCTGATCACTGATGAAGCGCAGTTCACTCGTGACGGTATAAATAATTTTCCCAATGAACATCGATGGTCAGATGAAAATCCTCACACTACTATAACAATTTTCAACATAGATTTTCAATTAATGTGCGGTGTAGCATGCTCAATCATCGATTAGTCGGTCAATTCATATTCAATGGTAACCTTACGGGACAAGGATACTTATATTTTTTAGAGAAGGATTTACCAAACCAGTTGAGAGATGTTCCACTTAATGTACAACAAAAAATGTATTTCCACCATGATGGCGCTTCTTCGCATTACTGTTTACAAATGAAAAATTTTTTGAACAACAATTTTCCAAATCGTTGGTTTAGTCGAGGCGGTCCACATAATTGGCCACCTAGGTCGCCAGACCTTAATCCCCTAGATTTTTGTCTTTGGGTATGGTTTAAATCTTTAGTATACGTAACTAAAATAGATATCAGAAATACATTACCCGACTGTATAATAAATGCAGCAGAAATTATCAGAAACAGACCAGATTCCATTCACAGAGCGACTAGATTTATTCATCCGAGAGCGGACATATGTTTAGATGCAAACGGTGATATTTATGAAAATTATTAGCCAATGTGTTTTATTAATAATCATTAAATGATAATTTAGTACATTTAATGAAAACGTTGAACTTACCCTTGTATATCTGTTATGGTTGAGAATAGGACCCACGTATGTACGAACTTTTATTCTTATTTTGAATCACCCAATACGTACTTCCTCCCGAATCACCTTGTTTAACCTCACGGCTAACCACCGTAGATATAACACTTCTCTGGAAGAACCATCAGGAAAATACCTCTCTGTATCCTTTAATATTTGACATTCATGGTTATTTCTGGTAAGAGCATGTTAAAAGAATTTTTTAACATTCATGTTTTAGAAAATGCTAAGAAATTGTTATAATTAGCTTAAATCATTTACACCTAAATGCTACCTTTAGTGAAATTGAAGAAACACCACCCTTACCTGAAGTTTCACCCAAATTCTCCACCCACATCTACCAATCCAATTGAATATTACAAGGTTATATAAAGTTATACTTCCATTTGATTTTTCTGTCGCCCTTCTTTTCTTTCTTTCTGTATTTTTGTTGTTATTACGCTAGCAAACTCTATCTGATTAGGTACCATATGGTCACGATTTGTCGAATTAAACAATGAAAATGTACATCTATCCGACTTGTCGGTTCGTTAATATGTAGATGCATGTGAATTCTATTTATTGCTCGTCAAGGTTAGAATCACACAGAACGTGTACTTATGTGAATTATGTAAATATTTTGCAGATTATTATATTATATGGAGATTTACTAGGAATATAGCTAGCTCAAATAGTTATATATGTAAACAATAAATAATAATTCGTTACTTTTATCTGATACTGAAATTTGCGACATTGGTATACTCACACACTGTACCAAATAAGAGCATGTTCAATACTTCTGTTTGAAAAGGTGCTTCTATCTTAGGAAATTTCTCATTTCCTTTACCTTTCTTCTCCTTTACAAAATATGCCAATTAAATGTAGAAAATCAACAAAAGGTAATCTCAAGCTTTAGTAAGCCATGATGAAGGAGCCATTATTTTTAACAGAAAGATGGTGAAGAAATCATTAGACATAACTTGATGGCAAGATAGTTTATTTTCGTTCAAAACCTTCATTTACATTAAAAAAGATATAGAGTATCAAAGTTAAGTAAGGAACAGAGTTATACGGATAATGAAACCAGCTGAAGTTTATCGTACTTCATGTAAGGCCAATTTCATCGAAGTTTTAAAAGAATTGCAAAAATTAAGAATTTGGAAATTCCAACAAATTTTGGAACACAGTATTAATCTCTTATGAAAGGAACTTCGAACAAAATTTCAAAGGAACCCTTTAAGGGGGCTAAGAAACTTTACACTCAGGGTGAAAAAGTCGGATATTTCATTTTTTTTTAGTATTGTCGACTTCCCTTCAAGATAACTCTAATATTATTATTTACCAGATAATTCTAAAATTAAGTTAATAAAATAACTATTTAATTAAAATTTGATACAGTCAATATGTGGGGAATTATGAGGAAAAAAATCATTTTTCATCTGATTTTAATTTTGGTGCCGTCTTCAGCGTGGCCCTACTATTCCTTTTTCAAAAAAGATAAATACTTGATACGCATAATTTCAAATTTTTAAAGACATATTTAGGATATTTAGAGATTTTTAATCTAAATTGTTTAGGTTTGGCTCGACTTTAGAACATTTAATTTAAGTAATTTTCTAGAGGTGTCTATTTCTATATTTTTCGATACTTTAAACTATTTTTTGATATCTCTTCAATTTTAAAGTTAGAACAATAACAAAGGAGAAACAAAATGTCAAATTTAAGGAATAAAAATAAATTAAAGATAAGGAAACTAGCTCAAATTCATGTCATAAGAAAATTAATTTTGAGCAGATATAGTTTAGCATGTTGCTCAGCACTTGCTTAGAAAATTTCAATTTGCTTTAAATTTCGAATTTCTAATGTTTACGCAAAACTAGATACATGAAATAAGTAGTAAAATTATAAAATAAAAATTCGCAAGGAAATCTGCTTTGTGGTCATTCCTCTGGTTGTGATTCATTATTATAGATAGGTTAAGAATGAAACTGAGCAAAAATAGTTACAAAATTAGACGGATAATTGAAGAAATTAAGCAAAAAAATTAGGTTTCGTTTTGAAATGTGAGTCAAAGACAATATATGGAATAAATGGATAAAAAGCTTACCTATTTTTGGACAGAATGGCTCTAAATTTACTTTCTGAGTAAGTGCGCTTGTTTCAGCAATGACCTTTCCCTTACTAAATTCAAAATAATAAAATTTTAAAGTATTTTTTTGACTTTCGTTGATATTTGAAAACTATCAAAGTTGTTATAGAAATAAGTCATAGGAGTGAATACGAAAGAAGCAAAAATTAAAAAATGGAATAATTCGATCTGCTTTCTAGTCATGCTATTGATTATAAAAAATATAGGGCAAAAAAGAGTTTGAGAAAAAGGTAAACAAAAACAACTAGTTTGAGGATTTCAGGTATTGAGAAGTTAAGGCGGAAAATTACTTTTGTTGGTTGAGTTAAGTGGCAGGATTTGCAATAATTTACAAAATGGATGAATGCAATATTAAGTAGAATTGAAAACATCCACAAAATTTATAACCAGCAAGTGGTAGTTTTTATTGTCTAATTCTCAACTAAATACAGCTTAACCCTTTTATCGGATAATATGACTATCAATGCGCCAGACTTGGGACCAGATTATCGAAAGAAGATAGTTGAACGTTTTCGAAAATGATTTTAGAATAACTTAATCTCAATTAAATCTCTTTCTTATCAAGGCTTACAAACATATGTCAGTTAAAGGTCACTCCCGTAAACTGTTCCACTTTCTTGAACCAAGAATCTGGCCGATGAAGGCCCCAAAAATGTTTCACGTTTCAACTTTCACATGGATTTCAATAACATCCACATTATAAAATTTAATCACATATAATATAAGTATCGTTCAATTACTGATGTAATACCTGTTAATACGGTTTTCAGAACGTATGGGGTCAACATATGGGCAGGTGCAGCGAGAAACAGATAAATACAAAAAACTACCAAAAATTGTTGTTTTGTGTCTCAAGAATGTCCAAAAATGCAGCAGAACGATAACTTTTGCACAACAGGTCTTTCAATAGGTTCATAAGCTACATGGAAATAATTTTGAGTTAGCTGTTCATACGGTCGCGATGATAATTTCCAGCATGCACATTAGGAAGTGAATCTCATAATTACATAGAAAAGTAGATAAATATAATCAGACAATGCAATCTGTTAAAAAATCATCCATATTAATCTTGTAATGTACCCTTAGGCTTCGCCTATGTATTCCACTATTTTAGTGATATGCCCGGGATGGCCATATGTTGGGAATTCATTATCTTCCAATAAGGATTATCCTGCATAAAAAACTTTCACTCTTTTTCCTTGTCAAGACGAAAGTCTAAAACATCCACGTTTGGCCAAAATCAGTATAGCTGCAACACCCCCGTAAACTATAATTTTCTGTATTCTCTTAACGTTACGGTTTAAGGATTTAGAAAGTTGCCATCTGTGGATTGTCTTGTTAATTGCCTGAAACCGGAGTACGCCTATGGATACTGACCCCCAGATTTAGTACTTAAGATAACTCGAAGCCTGTAAAAGGACCATTATAATCGTATAATTAGACGCTCCTGGAATTCCGTAACCTCCCTCATAACTCTGGCACTTTAAAAATTCGGCTCTCTCTATTGAAATGTCGCTTTAATCCCAAGATCTTGAGTTTTGTAAATGATTAAGGTTTCCGTATGTCATAACGAGTGGGATGAATATCTGCCAAAAGTGTTCTCGAGTTTTGTTTCGCGAAGTTCCATTACACTCTTTCGGGGAGTTTAGAATATCTGTTCCTAAAGACATTATCAAAGAGGGGTATTTACAAGAAATTGGGGTTCGAGTGATCAAAACAAAATGATAGTAGGTAAATAAAAAAAAAGGCAAATCATAATATTTTATGATTCCAAGCAATTTCAGTTTATCAATTCGGAATACCAGCAATCTACCATTCAGAATTAATCAGATATAGGGGGTGTTCTAAAACAAGTTCGATAGGAGCAAAGATTTCAACTGAAATTTCCACCCCTTAGAATACCCTGGAATTTGCTTTTTTCACTGTACTTAAATATTTTCACGTTTTTTTGGTAACAAATCTTGTACTAAGTGGGAAAGCCTCTAAACATCACCTATGTATAGCATTCTGGTTGGTGGTTTCAGCAACTGGATAAATTGGAGGTTCTTTAATTACGCATTATTATTCATATGTTTTCTTTAGTCGAATATTCATAACTACTTGATACAGTCCAGGTTATTTTACCCATAAGTCGATTTTCTCTTGAACCTGGAACCATTTTCTTGGTTTAGATGTAAAGACCTTTACGCACAAATTCTAATTCCTTATTATTTTTATCTGTACTTCTTATCAAATGTTTAAAAGCTCTATAGAATTTACAGTGCCCATTGTTTTTATTCTAATGCGAATTTTTATTGTGTATTGTTGAACAGGTGATAACAGTGTTTGATTCATTTTTTTGTTTGCCCTTGGGCAGTTTTTAGCATGTTAAAAACTGATCGAGTGAGATTTTTCTATTGTTTAGTTCAGGTATTTTAATATGCAGCAAAATAGCAATTACTGATGTTATAAACTAAAGGTTGGTATTGATTAGGAAAAAATGCAAATATTTATATTTCAAGTTTCAGTTAAGTGAAATATGGTAATGGAGGTAACAGTTACTCAATGGTGGTCTAAGTATTTGAAATAAACTTTAATTAGTATACTTACCGATTGTTCGCGGAAAACATTGTGGCCGTTTAATTGATGCTGAAATAGGTGACTAACAATGCAACCGGTTGCTTATAAACCTACTGGCACAAGGTAAAAATCAATAATAATAATTAATAATGTTAATGTTCGGGAGGCAAAAAGCAAAGCGATCGTGAGGTATGAGTAAAATTTTAGTTTTACCCACGAAAGAACAAGAGCAAATTTGACACTCAGAACATTTTTAAAAATTACATAAATGCGTTTTCATAGGCAAACTTGCACATATGTGATTAGGTACATTTTTTTTAATGTGCATTTTTAGGGTCTTTAACAAAAAATTATACGTTATGACGTTGGCGAACAAATGATCACATTCTAATTTTTAATTAGATTATTAATTAATATGATTCAATTTCCAATGGTTTCTCACGAAATTATGACAATTTGGGAACTTGTTTAACTTTGTTGTTTTATAATTCCCAAACTTCTCCGAAATTATTAACTGGTATGTGATAAATGTTTTCTAAACTGTTTCAGTTTAAAAAAAATCTTTCTTTTACTATGGGGAGTGCAAATTAATCCGGTCCATTTTCAAAAGATATCTTCAGGCGCATGACTGGTTCATAGTGCGCGCCGCTTTTAATATTTTCCAAAAGATTAGGAATCTAGCAATAATAAATAATTAAAATCGATTTGAATTTCATATAATAACCTTATTTTGTACTTCATTTAAAATGTCGAATTTTGTGTTAACTAAGCAGCATTTGCAGGAAGTTTTACTTTTCTGTTTTAATTGGGAAAAAGTGCATCTGAAGTCCATCGAATACTTATGGAAGCTTATGGTGACTCTGCTCCAAGTGATAAATCATGTAGGGAATAGTTTCGACGATTCAAGGATGGTGATTTTAGCGTTGCAGACAAGCCTCGCTCTGGACAGCCGAAAAAATTCGAAGACGAAGAATTAGAGGCATTACTCAATGCAGATCGGAGTCAATCGCAAGAGGAGCTTGTAGAATCATTGGGAGTTACTCACCAAGCCGTCTCGGCACGATTGAAAGCAATAGGGATGATTCAAAAGCAAGGGAGTTGGATACCTTAAGAATTGAAACAGAGAGACATTGAAAGGCGATTTTTAGTATGCGAGCAGCTGGTTCAAAGACAACGAAGAAAAGTTTTTTTACATCGGATTGTGACTGAAGATGAAAAGTAGATCTTCTACGACAACCCCAAAAAAAAAAAATTACGCTAAGCCCGGTTAATCGTTACCACCAACCTCAACATCAATACCAAAGCCGAATATCCATGGTTCGAAGATTATGCTCTGTATCTAGTGGGACCAAAAGGGCGTTGTCTACTATGAGCTTCTTAAACCCGGCGATTCTATTACGGGAGATCGGTATCGGCTACAAATGATTCGTTTGAGTCGTGCACTGCGAGAAAATTGGCCGGAATACGAGCATAAACACGAGAAGGTTATTTTTTAGCACTACAACGTTCGGCCACATATCGCAAAAGTCGTAAAAAATATTTTAAAATGCGCAAATGGGATTTTTTACCATAACCGCCGTATTCTCCGGATATTGCTCCTAGTGATTACTGGTTGTTTCGACGGATGCAGCATGATTTTACAGGTTCCCGGTTCACTTCTTTCGTAGAAATTGAAAATTGGCTCCAAACCTGGATGACTTCAAAAAACGAGTCATTTTTCCGATATGGAATTCGAAAATTGTCTGAGAAATGGGAAAAAGTAGGAGCCAGCGATGGTTAATACCTTGATTGATCTGCTCATTTATTTTGTTTCAAAATAAATGCATTTTTCAACACAAAAAAAACGGACCGAATTAATTTGAACTTCCAATATTTTGAAATTGTATCGCCTACACTTTAAAAACAGCACGTGTATTTTAAATATAAAATAAATCATGACTACTTTTTCATAAATATACTTGGCCGTTGCTGAGACTCTCATTATAATTTCTAAATATAAAGCATTTTATACATTTACGATTAAGATCATTAACTTCTGAAAATTAAAGTCATTTAATATGTAAAATGCGGACGATGGCGGCTATTTTGGACCACAAGGTACCGCGAAATTCAAAAGCTAACTCTTAACAAAATGTTAATTTCTACGTTAATCTAATAAGTACATAATCAGTAAACCATTAGTCAGCTCTGTAATGTTCTGTAATTAGTCCAAACAAATACAGCTTGTGTTATTTCTTACTTTTTTTTTAAATTTTGCAGCGAGCTGTGGCCTAATGTCGCTATTTAATGTTACACGAGGTGTCCCGGAAACATTAGCACAAATGAGTATAGCATGCTAGCAGATAAAAGGATAGAGCGATTCAGCTAATTATACTTAAAAAAATTGCTCGTTTTCATTCTACTTTCAATTTTCCTACATCAAGAAAGCATTCTGCAAAAAAAACTCATATCTCCAACCGTTTTCGAGATTTTGAGTTAAGATTTTCAATGCATTGCTAATGATTTAAGAATCATAAGTCACTACTGTTTGCATAACAAGATACTAGATAGTAAAAGGCCACAGAGGCGACATTTTTCAGACATCTGGAATGTTTTCTTTTTTATTATAAACTTGATTGTTTCAAATAATAGCATAATAGTATAATTTATTGGTCAACTAAATACAAATTACATATATTATTTTCGCATTTTACCTGGCGGACGGGGTGCATCAAGAAATTATTATTAACAAAAAATTGAAAATGAATGGAGCAATTTAATTAAAATTACCTAGAAAATCGTTTTCCGAATTTCTTTGCAGAATATTTTGTTGATGTAGAACGAACTGTAGTTTCAGGACTAGCAAAAATATTCAAGTTATTTAAAGATTAAAAAAAAAATGCCGTTTTTGCACCTATCAGCTGGCTTGAGACCCATTTTTAAATAAATTCATCGTATCCAAAAACCCCCCTTACGAGCAATTTCAATGCGTAAATAAAAACTGTGAGATTTATTCCTGGTCACAGAATAGAAGAAATTACTTCAACACCCTGTAGAATGAAAACATGCAACTTTTGCATAAGGCAGGTTAAGCTTAATCGCTCTAGTATTTTACCGTCTAACATCAAGTACTCGTTTGTACAATTGTTTCTGGGACACCGTGTATTGAACGAGCTCGGCTAAAATGGGTTCATTAAATTCAATTCCATTAAATTTCTCACGTGTTAAACTAATAATTGCCTGAAATATTTCATACCGTAATCGATAACGTGTAGTTAAGATGAGAAAACAGCGCATTTCATCATTTCAACTTGACATTCCTATGCTCATGGCCAAATTTTTCAGCAAAATTTTAAGCAGGTTATTCGGTACTTATTATCAATTTATTTGTTTTACTGTGTAATATTATATTGTTAGTTAGCTGTCGAGCTATAATTTTATTGTTGAGGAATAACAAGATAAGAATTTAATTTTACTTATTATTATTTGCTTATTGCGTTATGAACCTACGACCTTAAAGATTCAATATTAGTTATTCAGTTTCAGAATTCAAACATTTATTTCTTATTTATTTTTCTGGATTTTTATTTCGGAATTTAAATACATAAAAAATGTTTTTAAAATTAAAATATTAAAAAAAAATCAATATAAACTTAAGGGAATAATAATTAACCTTATTATGTCGGATTCTCTGATCATCCGTAGTATTTAGATTCATTATGTTAATAATCGATTATATAGGAAAACAATCTGCTTTGAGGAATTAAATTGCGCTTCGCGCGGAGTCTAGTCATGTTCAAGTAGATTCCAAAAGCAATTAGCAATGAAATTACATAAGGATGGGTATTACTCCATTTTAACTATACAGAACTGAACTTTTCTCTCAGCAGAGTACATCTCGCATCGTCTGAATAATAATCGATCATTGGGCACTTCTTCACAGCCACTACAACGTCTATAAAGTTGTTATTACATAACAATTTTATAACAATTTTATTATATTAATCGTTTGAATACAAGCGAAACTCACATGTTTCAAATGCCAACAATAAGCTCCAGCAAATCGCAAAGATCGACACTACAGTTGACACCACCAACGTCCATATCAGTTAAACGACTAATTTATAAAACATTTTAACATGTTTATGACCTAATGAGCATGATTTATCAATTATTATCGTCGAAGGTTATGCGCGAATTCGCGACGTTATCCGTGTGTGTACGTCTTGGAAATACGCGTGATGGAGACACAACTTAAAGCGCACGTGCATCGTTAACGATTGGAAAATGGAATGGAAAACTTTGGCCTGTAGTTTTTCCGAGCTTTCCCTAACCCTATATTTCGGACATACTCTTCGGGATTATGTTGATTTAAATTTACGTTTCGGTTTATTTTTAATTTACCATGATTAGGACATCTGGCTGGGATTGACCGTCAAGCTTGTTGGATACATGAAGGAGACATCGGCAGTGGAGCTAATTTTAATTTTCCTATGATTCATATGAATTACGTACGGGTCGTCTTGTTCAATGCCAGGTAATTGATTTGAAACTGTGTTGTGGTTAGTGAAAGGGCGTTTCAATTCATTTAATAAATTTTTAAACTACCATAACCAAGTTTATGTTATAGTTAATCCAACTGAGATTATAGCTAAAAACTCTCTAAAACTAAAGTATCGAATGTGCCTCAGAAAACCTTTAGTGCTCCACATAACTTGAATCGGCAAACAATTACTCCGTTGAAGCTCTACAGGATGCCAAAGCTTTAATTATTTCATCGCAAATTTGAGATTTTTAGTACAACAAAAGTGCTCTATGGGCAAAATAAACTTTCCATGTGATAACAAGATTATGTTCTTTGACAAACACCAAATTGCCAATTCAATATTTTTGCTAACTGCTGGAAAGCAAAAAATGCGGGATATTCAGTTTACAGTAGATGACTCTGTACAAGAACTGGATAATCTAAAAGGAGCTTAAGGGATGGTATTTTCCCCTCACAGACTTCTGATTTTGTTTGCAGCTTAAAAAAAAATCACAATTGATTTTAATATTAGGAAACTATGGAAACAAAGGTATAACGAGTGACAACAGAAAGTGGGTTCACCCTGTAACTTTTTTGATATTTCATATAAAAATTTGAGCTTCGGACTATTTATACAAGACTTCAACAAAATATTAATATCGAAAAAGTTCTGGTTTGATCGGACGTCGCCTTAACTATTTAGTTTCATACGGTTAGACTGTATTTTTTAACATTTTTGGACTTAGCACATCATTTCACCTACGATAGGGTCATTTAGGAAATTTTAATGGTAATTCTTTTCCTTAAATCTTTTTATTAAGAATGGTATTGCAGTTATTGTGTTAAAGTAAATACTGAAAAACAAAAAAATGGTCCCGGAACAGAGCGATTCATGAAAATAACTGCTTTGTAATTGTTTATTTTTAAAGCAATTAAAAATTTGTTCCTTTAGAAAAATTTCAAATTAGTGCTATCGTAGATACAAAATGTCCTAAAATATATAAGGTGTCCCATTTAAAAATTACAAGTTAGGGTCGCTACCTGTCAAACTGGAAGAAACAGGAGATTAGAATTTTTCCAAAAAAAAATCACAATGCTATCCTATATAAGCGGTCCAAATTTCAAAATTGGGTGAATGCAAAAAAGCTGCAGCATTATCCCCGTTGCGTTGTCATCCGGTATACAGAAATTTCTATATTGAATGGGCTTTCCCAACAGTCGAGAAAAATGATCAAATAGCCGCATGTCAACTCAGAAAGGTAAAAAATTTCATAATGTAGATTTTTCACAAATTGAGAAGTTAATTGTAAATTTTCTAATATTTAAAACTTTAGTTTTATTCTCGATGACCGAAAAAGGGTATGAAGTACCGGAATTCTTTTGAGTATCCAAAACTACAACATCCAATATCTTTTCCCAGTTTTCAATAATTAAATGCGGAATTCTCCATATGATAATTAAAACCGACCTAAAATGCCTAAATTGCAACGCATAAATTCTGATGGAAATTGTCTATAACCAGCTGCGCTCTCCCTTCAGTTTTTTTTTCAATCTCACATAGTATGATAAATATTAGAAGTAAAAGATGTTCTATTGCCAGAACTGTGAAGTTTCGATAAGCTCCGAGTTTTAATTATTACTTTGACGACTAAAAGTAATGTAATATATGAGATTTTAAATACCTGAACTCATTTGTGCGGAAAAGTATGATTTGAAAGAGGTATAAAATAATTAAAATAAATTAAATTTATTTCAAATATGATTAATTTAAACCAAACAGTTCTCTGGGACTGCAAACTCGGAATGGTCTGAACGTAAGATGTCCGGTCCAAAAGTATCTTGGCCTCCACTTTGTGGACGCACCACAACTTGAGCACAGGGAAGGATGAAACATTTGGCCCTTGCGCCGCACCACGTACTTGGTACGAAGATAATCCAAGAAGCACCCCAACTAACACTTAAAAAAAGAAAAAATTGGAAAATATTACATAATTTCTCAACATAGTCTTCTTTACACTTTTCCCAGCGATGTTCTATAGCTCCTATATCTTGTTTATAGTAAGGAGATTCGAATGTATCAAATTAGTGTAGGCATGAGCCTCGGTCTCCACCTCTTCAGTATTGGCAAGTCTCTTTCCACCGAGCCAATTTTTCAAGTTGGGAAATGGAAAATAATCTGAGGGGGCTAAATCTGACGAATAGGGTGGGCGAGGAAAAAGTTCGAAACCAAGGTGACTGATTTTGGCCATCGCGATGACGGAAGAGTGGATTGATGCGTTGTCTTGATGAAACAAGTCTCCCTTTTTCGCCGAAATTCGGTCGCTTTTTCCTCATTTTTTTTTCGTTCAAATGCTGCAATAAATTTGTATAATATTCTCCATTTATTGTTTTTCCTTTAGAGAGGTAGTAAAAAAAAATTATTCCATGCGCATCCTAAAAAAATTGACGCAATCACCTTTCCTTTCGTCTCAGGTGTGAAATGATAAACCATCCATGGTTATCCATCGATTCAGGAACTCGGCTTTATCGCTGCGAAACTTTGTCCTTTAAACCTTCCCATATGCGCTGTTTTTGTTTAATTGTGACTAATCGCGGCACCTATTTTGCGCACAGCTTTCTCATATCCATTTTTTCGGTCAAAATGCGATACAAACAGTTTTGTGGATTTTCATCACAATTTCTGAAGTGATCACCTCGTTGGGCCGACCCTTGCGGAGCTCGTCTTGGCAGCTTAAACTCTGCCACTCAACATTTTACGGTTATTAACGAAGGAGTAGATTTCCCTAGAGTAGAATCTAACTCCGCTTTGATGTTGAGTGGACTAAGACTTTTCATATGAAAGTATTGAATTATGTATCGAATTTTTTCTATGTTCACAAAATCTTCAAAAGCGTTCACTAAAAACAGCTCCAAAACAAACACAAATCAACGTAGCACCCTCAAACTTTAGACACAAGCCCATATTACAAAGACCTGAGCATAAGGTCAAGTCTTTGTAATATGGGCAAATTTTCAATAAAAAAATCGCCATGTATATGTCAGGTCGGGTATTTCTGGGATTGTCCTCGTACTTCTACCCTAAACCACATTTGGTCCATCCATCGGACCGAACATCCTCAATATGTTTAAGTGCCTTTGATGCAGTCCGAACTGGTATTAACGCCTTAATAATGAATTCCTTTTGATCTTAATCTCCCTCCAGGGCACAAACATGAACCCAAGAAGAGGCAGAAGCGATAATGGCATCATCAATTGGGTATTCGACAATCACAATATTTTCAATAGCGTGCACCAATACCTTAAAGTTATTTTGGGAATATAGAAAATTGTCCGGAATATTATTACTATTATTTTCCGGTTGAGTTTCTTTCAACCATTCCACCAAGTCATCTGGATGAAAATAATTTCCGACATCTAGAAATTTTGAATACAAAGCGTTTCGCATCCAAAAGATCGATACTAAGATCTTCTCCGCGTTTATCAAAAAAATTTATGATCCTCGAAAAAAGAAGTTGCCGATAATTGCTTTTTAAACTATGAATAACACCCTAATCCGTAAGGTGTAATTTGGAATTTGTGCTTGATAGCAAGTCCAAATTTGTGCCATCTGGGTGTGCAGGGCAGTTGTCCGCTTATAATTCGATTCTTCGGTTTTTACAGTTCAGCTCAGCATCCTATTCCCGTAGCTAGTTTGCGGAAATCTGCGATGTCATCCATGCTTTTTTATTTTGGATTTGTAGTTTGGTGGAAACTATACAATATTCTTAAAACATGGAGGATTTATGGATTTTCCAATAAAGAGTATGTTCTTTTGTTTTTGTTCTTGTAAGATTTGGCATGACAAGCAAAATAATTCGTCCTTTGAAAAGCTTTTCACCTGCACACCTCCTTCCTTTGAATCTGAAGGTTCCGTCAGGGTCGGCTTGTAAAATAACCCAGTTTCATTGCTATTGACTATGTCCTCATTCTTGAAATACCTTCTATTTATTGACTACCTGTTTTGCAGCCAGTTTTTTACGACGTCCATATCAACGACAGAAGCTTCTCCAACAATTTTTCCACAATTAAAAATTCTTTTAAACCTCTCCACTCACCTCTTACTAAATTTATCTGGGTTCGATTGCAATAGGGCGTCACTAATAGCTACATTTTTACGCCTTTACTGTGAAAACCAATTTAAAACTCCCTGACCAAATGGAGAATTCGTCGTTTTTGCATTTTTTTTACATTTACCTTTAGGCTCCCTTCATTTTTACTTTTACATTCATTTTCTGGCGCTGAGAGGACGTCTAAAGGTTCCAAGTAATGCTCACCATTAATTTATTATGATTTTGGAAAATCCTCTGCATACTCGGTGAAATAGAGATTTTAGTTTGCCACAAAACGTTAAAATTCGTTTGATTCCAAAGTTAATACGTTTAATTTTATGTATATTATGTATTAATATGTTAATATAATGTGATATTGTTCTTGTATAAACTTTGTTATCTATTATGTATTTAGTACTTCTAAATATCCGCTATTGATCGAAAATATTTAGTTGTTCGTGTTATTCTTGGCAAACACCACATATGTACCCAGCAATGGAAATCTAATTCTGAGCCAACATTTTAAAGCATCGTTCGGATCAACGTTCAGGTAATGTTGTTTTATAAGTACTCATGGACCAAAAGAAAGAAAAATATTACTTCTCTTGCGTAACAACTAAATTTTCATTTTCGCTCTTCCAATAAGCATGAATATTCATACATTCGCCCTTAAAGATTAAGTGTAGTTTGTTCTTTGTTTGTTTGAATTGGCACACACAAATAACTATATAGAATGCGTAAAAAAGTAAATATTAAGAACCATCTAGCCTACTGTCTCTCTTAGAATCCTATCCAGGACCGGTAACAAATCCGTTTCCAGAAGTCTGCCTAAGGTAACTCATCCACAGAAAAACTTAATTGTTGCTGCCACTGAAGCATTTAATCCCAAAAAAGGTTTGAGTGCTTATCTCATGCCAGTTCGTTATCGTACTATAAAGATCCTTTTCATGCTGTTTGTTGCTTGATGTACACAGGGTGTAACATTTAACTTGAAATATTGCAATATCTCGAATAATAAGCGCTCTGCGAAAAAAATGTCCACTATGAAAGTTTAATTATTCCATGAGGGAAATACATTGATGCTAAAATTAGTGCCCCTCTGCCCCTCCTTGTGGGAGGATGAGGGGTAACTTTGATTTCTTAAATGGCATCCTCTACGGTTTATTGCAGATTCGAATTCTACGGCAAAAAACACGTAGAATTTTTCTGGAACATTTGTTTCGATACATGATAGACGGTGCTGTCATCAACGAAATTTCATTTTCCTTTCATTTGCGATTTACCAAAATGTTTGGTGAAATCCTCTTTAAAATCAATCTAAACAAAAACTTTTTGCAGTTTGTTTTTAAAGTGTTCAAAGTGATAGCTTTCAACTTCAATTCACTTATCAATTCGAACGAACCAACACGCATTTCGAACGAACGAACACAACTGAGAAAAGCATCTGCTGGAATTTCGGAACAAGCATTTCTGATACGCACAATCATATTGTCACGTATCATTGATACTTGTTTATAAGCTTTGTCTTTAAGATAACCTCGCAAAAAAAATCTGGCGAATTGAGTTCTGGCGATTTAGCAGGCCAGTTCACCGGATCAGCTCTATCAATCCAGCGATCATTGAATTTATGATTAAGGACTTCTCGTGCTACTACCGAATAGTGTGCTGGACAACCATTATGCTGAAACCACGTGTTCTGCCATACTTCTAAGCTCAAATCTTCAAGTAATGTTGGCAGTTTGTTTTCTAAAATGTCCCGGTACATTTCACCATTCAAATTGCTTTCAATTATGTGGGGACTGATAGGGATAAGGATTAATAAGTGCATTGAAGTTGAACGCTATTATTTGGAGCACTTACTTTAAAAACTGACTGCAAAAAGGTTTTGTTTGCATTGATTTAAAAGTAGATTTTACCAAACATTCCGATAAATCATAAGCGAAAGGAAAATTAAATTTCGTTGATTACAGGGCCATCCATCTTGAATTAAAAAAGTTTTTAGACAAATTCTACGGTTTTTTGCCGTAGAACTCGAATCTGCAATAAACAGAAGGAGATGTCACTTAAAAAATCGAAATTACCCCCCATCCCCCACAAGGAGGGACCGAGGGACACTATTTTTAGCATCAATGTATTTCCCTCGTGAAATAATTAAACTTTCATAATAGACATTTTTTTCGTAGAGCGCTTATTATTCGAAATATTACTATGGCTCAAGCTAAATGTTATACCATATATAAAAAAGAAAAAAAATCGGAAATTCTCAATGTTTAACATCATCTCTTGTAGAAATGTTGTGGATCACACAAATCCTTAAAGGCAAAACATTTCCTAATCTTTGCGTATTCTCACTCCACGGCCTCGCCTTTCAATTTTTGAGGGGTTCAAATTGTTATTCCAGTTTTTGCTTTAAATTCAAATCCCATTTCCAAATACTTATTTTAATTGTACCCAAGAATTAAGAATACTAAGGATGTCCGACCTATATTTCTTAGGCGTAGCCCCTTTCCCTGATCGAAGCTTCTGATATTGCACTCCGGATCTGAATTAATTTTCATATTAATTTTATTTTATTAAAAATTGAAAAAAAAACTAATAGAGTAATGTTCCCTGCATCTTTAATATCTCTATGAATAAGGGTGCTGAAAACTGCTGATGTAATCTAAAATATCTTCAAGCTGATTAAGGAACATCATTAAAAGTTGACTACCTGCAACTTAATTTTATTCACCAATATGTACAGAAAGAAAAATCTTTCTCTTGAAATCATCAAATTAGAAATCGATCTCAAATATTTACCCTCCCATAGTTTACTCATAAGATTCAAATTATTTAAGCTACTCCCAGATTCTCGAGAACATAAAATTCTTGTTCCCTAGATACGTAATAAAGATTGGCTCTATCCACTTCCCCTAGTCGTTGTTCAGCTTTCATGGAAGCTATTCCTGATAAAGCTCGCCGTATTTCGTAAAGTTGGACTTAACTCGGAGGGTCTTTTGAGATATCGAATATTTTGAGAAATTAGCGACCCACAAACGACAAGCTTGATAATCTTTCAGCAAACCCTAAAAACCTCTCAAAAACATAAAAATTTGAGATTCTTTGAAAAGCTGTAAAAAATTCTTTCGCGGCACCTTTGGCGATAGATATAATTTCTCTGTAAATTCTAGGCTCAAAAATAGGGAACCTATTTCACACCCTCCAATTTTCATAAAAATTGCCGGAACGAACTTATTAGGAAAAAAACTAAAAACAATATAATTTTTGGCCATCCTGTATTTTAAACAGGAAGCGAAAATTGACTCATATTCGTATAAACTTTTTTTTATCAACATTCTATCGCCTCCTTTGAAACCTCATAGTTCTTTTTTTCACGGATCTTCCAGTTTGTTACCTTGCCCTGTGTAGATAACGAATAAAGTCACTTAACATCAATGATCTAGAAGCGAAATGGATGTAGCATAAAAATACATCCAATAATTATTCATTCGTAATAACAATTTAATAAATTTGACCCACGAGCAACCATGTATTAGTGTCTCTATGGCGTCATTTTGTCGTCAGGGATAAGACAGAAAGGATCGTAATGGCGCCACTTCCACTGATTTTGCTGCCATACATTAATGTCTCATTTGCAGAAATGGTCCTCAAAACTGAAACTACCATGCTATATCCAGTTAATCAACATAACACTCAAAAATAATTTTTTTTTTTACACTTTAGACCATAAATTGACGAGCAATTCAACAGAAAAAATCGTTTTAATCTTCATTTGTTATATCAATATCAGTTGTACAATCAGTTTTCACTCTGAAATAGAAGTTAACTGTCTGGTTTTAAATTTCGTCCAAAGTGGTCCAAAATCGTGGCACTTGTTGTGTCTTTATTTATTTAATGACGTTATTACTGACTTCTATAACGGTTTCATTAAAACTCGCTCAGGATTCCAAAGGGTGCTCCATACGTTTTAAAATTGCCCCTTCTACCTTAGTAATTTCCAATTATTTGGGATCCATAAAACTATACCCACGTCCTCTATTTATTTTCCGCACCTGAACGTAGATTTCATTATCGATCTCTCATATTACACATTCTCTCACCTCCTCTGGCTCATTTTTCTTCGTTCCGGCTTCTCCTTTGCTGAATCTCCTAGTTTGCCATTCTTGTCAATTGTTTACCCTACTGAAATTTTCTTGTTAGGTACACATTGCTTTAGATTCTGACCTTCATATCTTATAAAATTTCCATATCTTTCTTGAGAGTGAAAATAGCTTACGATAACTGTAAATAACGCACTGAAAACTGGAAAAAACCTGGAAATCCCAACCGAAATCAGTGAGGAGAACTTAAAGTCCTGGAAAAGGAATTTGAAATTCTGTAGCAATGAGCGAAACTAAGAAGAGAATTGAAAGAGGGAAATTTTAGAATTCCTGAGAATGATTCCATGTTAAGTTCAATGACTTTGGGACAGAACAAACTTGGAAAAAATAATTTCATCATCAATCATCGCCATCAATCAAATGATTTTGCAAGATTATAATGCAGATGATTCTTCAGCAACTGGCTGCAACAGGGAATGAATTGAATATACAGAATCAAGATTCTGACTTGAACCATCTAGTTGTAATGGTTTATGCTGGTACGTGAAGAAGACCTGCTGAAGAAGATATTGGAAAGATGTGCATTTGGAAGGTTGAGCAATCCTAATCAAATATCAATAACGTAAGATATTCTTTCCTGATGGAACTTTTGGTGGTACCTCACGTGTTATTGATAGAGATCTTTAACACGGTTTCCCTACCATAAAGGGAACCACAACTAAGTTCAACTGTCGAATAAAGAGTTAGCTCCCCTTTTAAGAGATTTATAGTGATCAGTCATTTTCTCTAAACTGATACAAATCTCTATGTGCTTGTAGCAGGGAACTTATGTTGTAATTTATGTACTTATGCAGGAACTTATGTATTTGAATCTTGGTTAGAAACTCTAGATTATTGATATTCAAGAAACCTGAATTCTAATTGAAGTACTCTTACAGAATTTCACTGATTTAATATTCCCGAAGAATCCTATTCGGACAAAGATGGCAACTATTTGAGTGAATCTAAGTCTGAGTAAGTCTGAAGTGTTCCAGAGGATCCGCAAATTGATGAATATACAGAAAATCAAGAGAACTGAAATTTGAAGTTGTGCTAGAAAAGTTTGGCCGGACCCCAGAAAATCGGCTGCAAATGGTAATGAGCGACAAACAAACCCATTAGAACAGGTTAAGGATGGCGACACAAGAGACAGAAGAATTCGAGAGGTTCTAGAAATCCTTGAAGTTGGTATAAACACTGAACCATTTACAATGCCAAACCCAAAAGGAACCTCGATCTTATCTTTGATTGGTGGTCGAATATGAAAAAACTGGCTAGCCATATTTAGAAAAGAAAATATTCTTGACCAACGAAATCTCATAAAATGGAGCCAAGATCATCCCGTTGAAGCTTAGTAACAAATGCAATGGGAAAGCAGTTTTAGTGTTTACAAATCATTTACTAATTCGAATAATTTGTTTTTTTTCGAAATACTTAGCTCAAAAATCAAAAATAAATATATAGGTCTGTTTGCTCCATAAAACTATTCCCTTGAACAGGCAATATTCTGTCCATTAACACACATTCTTGTCCTAAATACGTGATACAATTCTTGCATAAAATATTTCTGAACTTTTTGGTGCAATAATTCAAGTACATACTTGAGAAATCAGCCCTTTCTCTCTGCGGTTAAGAAAGCAAGTTTAAATTTCACACTAAAAATTTGACCGATGGCCAATAGGTCCACTCTGAAACTTCAGACCGAGTTTACACATGAGGACATCATTTAAGATTAAGACCTTCTTTTATCACTATAAATTTTAGATATCAACTTCCCGAATACAAAAATAGAATTCAAATAAAAATTTGATCTTCTAGTTTTATAGTTTAAAGGTAAAATCAATAGTATCACTGCAAACTCTCATTTATAGCGATGCAACTAAAATGAAAGTCCAGTTACCATCTTTGTTCGGTATTATTCCAACTCCAAGTAGTTGAGAAGTCGTCTCTAATTCCAGTGAACTATTTTTTTTCTCGAATTAAATGTTGTGAAAACAATTTAAAATTTCAACATTTTTAGGCCATTTTTGAGGCTATTGAAGTAAATGTAAGTTAAAAACACGACTACGAATTACAAAACTTAGTATATAATCAAGGGAATCTCATGTCTCAGAAAGTAATAGAAATATCAGGGTATTGTGGAAAAATGTTCACCTCAACCTCTTCCCCTCCACCTCAGCTTGAAATGTTCACTCTAAGTTTTGAAATTTACTAGCAAGTTAATAAAATTTTTAAACATATTATTATCTAGTGGTTCTGGGTGTTAACAAAGAAATTTTTGGAACCAGCAGGGCGACTTTTTGAGAAATTCGCTACATAAAGTAGTCGCAGAGTCGTTTGTAATTGAAACGAATTTTCCTTTTTTAATAAATAGTGGTAAAAGCAGTTTTCATAACGTTAAAATTTCGACATTTAAGGTCAATTTTTGAAATTCATGAGGGTACATGGTCTTAAAAATGCAGTTACAGTCGGAAATTTAACATAAAAAGACGAATTATATAGAGTATTTCTGAATAGATGGTAAACATTTTAATGGGTAATTCTTGAGTCAAATTTAAGATGAAAAGGTCACATAAAGATATGTCCAAAAATACTTTATCTTCGATCTAAAGTGTGTTAAAAAACACTGTTTTCAATTACTTGTTTATTTTTTATCTAAACTTGCTGAAAATCTGTACATATCATACGTCTAGTGTTTCCTACACACGGAAATTTTCGGATTTGATTTCATATACGGGGTGATACGGATTGATGGGTCTTGAGCTTTCATTTACCACATTTTTTTTGTTAATATTTTCGTTCTTTTAGACAAATTGTTGAAATACGCATTGAATTTTCTCACTTTTCAATCTCTTGCGAAATTTCGCCAATTTTGGCCAACTTCACTAAGTGTTACATTATTATTCCAAATTGACTGATGTGAATACTCTCGGTTATTATCGCGAATATTACCTAAACCATAGATTTAAGCGAAATTTTGCAAGAGATTGAAAAGTGAGAAAACAATGCGTATTTCTGAAATGTATCTAAAAGAATCAAAGTATTAACAGAAAAAAAATGTGATAAATGAGAAAGCAAGACTGTTGGATTTGGGAGATAATAAGAGGTGCAACTTAGAATGAAATAACTTTATTATCTAAAAATTAGAGAGGACCAAGAATCGTGTACGTCTTGTGGATGACAAATCTTTAGACTACTCTTATGTATAGAACTAACTCTAAGAAGAAAAATATACGATCATAACTGCCAAGGTGTGCATTTCTGTCGAGTTCCCCAAATTAATAGTTTATTGGTACCTATATGTGAAATCAATCCGCTTGTCTTTAGACGCCGCTATAAAAACTGTTTATTATTAATTTGGATGACTTATGGTTGAGTATAGGATTCCAACAAAGACCCTTCAATCCGGATCACCCCGTATATGAAATCAAAGTTCGAAAATTTCCGTTTATAGGAAACACTCGGCATATGACACGTATAAATTTTCAGTAAGTTTCGATAAAAAATAAAAAGGTAATTAAAAAAAAGTGTTTTTTAACACCCTGTAGAACCAAGACGAAGCATTTTTGGACATGTTTTTATATGAACTTTTCGTCTTAAAATTGGCTCAGGATTCACCCATTAAAATTTTTACCATCTATTCAGAAACACTCTGTATATCAAGAGGCCTTTATACCTCGGAAGGCGGATGAGTGGAAATATCGCAGCCTCGTTGAAATTTACAAAAAAGCGCGCCCCCCCCCCCCCCCCCACCCCCCGCCCGCTTTTCTTCCATTCGAGCCTCCACTGCAGCAGTCCAGTGGTTCTGCAAAGGAAAAAAAAATGTTTGAAACTGGCAGGGCGACTTTTTGAGAAATCCACCGCAAAACCAACACGGACCATCCCACCACCCAAAAAAAAGTAGAACAGACCGGCAAAAGTCGATATACATAAACCATTGCCCTGATTTACCTGTTCGTCGATTTCACTTTCATATATTGTCCGATGTAAGCGACCCAGCGGTAAAAAGAAAGAAGGCGAACCACTAGTCGAACATCCAAAGAGAGGCCATCGTCATTTAGACGGCCAAGGTTTTTACCTGGTCGATGGTATACGAACGAACCATGGTAAAACGCTCTCAACCATGTCGTAGCCATATCGTGTCAAAGTGAACGTGATTTTGTGCGAAATTCGAGCTCATTCGTTTGTTAATTATGTGATCGCAGTCGTCTTTTTCAAACAAGGAAACCAATCGGATAAACAACTGTTGAATAAGGACAAGAAGTGAAACTTCATTTGACTGTAGACTGACCAGGAGTGCCTTGCTCTTGGACTCGGCTTATGGGGTTATTTCACTCTCGCGTGCTTCTAATACTTTATTACACCTTTACAGGGATTCATATGGTGACTGAGATTTTTTAAAGGTAAGAAGTTGGTTTCGAATTGGGTCGACGGAAAATGGTACCGTTTCATTTACTTTCACTAGAAGGTTGGGTTGATTAGGTGGTTCGTAGGCGAGATGTAAAAGGTTTAAAGTCGATAACAATAGCTTAAGTCTGAGATTAATTTAAATATGTTAACATAGTAATTTGCAATACGCGCAACCCACGGCTTATTGTCTTAAATAATTTGAAATTGCTTTGATTTTTTAAATTTGTTCCCTCCATTAATGTTTAAAACAATTGGAAATTTAATTTAAAATTAAAACAACGATGAAGCAAATTAATGAATTCATAGACGACTAATACAAATATGTGCTAACACAGGGTCTCCGTTCCTGGAGCTCAACCATGGAGATCTCGTTAACCACAAGGGATACGAGGTCGATTAAATAAAAATAATGCTGCTCAGCGCTAACTACGAACTTTAAGAATATGAAGTTTTAAAGTTTAAAAAACTCCGATGATTTTCGGAGATATTTAAAAAAAAATTTAATTTTGGAAAAAAGTTCCTTAGCTTATTTGACGAGATAATTTAAAATAATTGACACTTCATCATTGCAACTTGCATCTTTTTCCCTTCTACAACGTAGCGAAGTCCTGTTTGATATCCTATTTTTCGATTTTCGGTAACCATCCCCAACTTTGTTTTTTCTTATAGGCACCATCTTGGATTTTCACATTTTTGAATTCAACTTTTCCTTGATTTCAATGATATATCATACGTTACGATTCCGTTTTGCACTTCAATGCAAAAATCAAAAAATCTACTTTTGCAAAGAATATTTTGGAAATATTGTAACATCCATATTTTCGTTTAATAGAGACATTTTGGGCAGTTTGACTAAATTCACTTAATGTCACCTACAGTTACAAAATTATTATAAATGTATTAACAAAATGCTTTTTCAAGTGAAAAAAAAACAAGATGTGTTAGAAATTTATCACTTTTCGCATCGAAATATGCAAGTTAACAACCAGTTCAAAATTATTTTCTATTTCTTCAAAAAGATTTAACCAAATTTGATGCATTCTCTAAGCCTAAAAGACCTGTTCATAGACCAAATGGGAACGAAATGAAAATTTTACGAACGGTGAATAGAATGAAAGAATTGAATTTTCCATTAGATTCAAGATAATCTTTCTACTTCCACAAGAGTAATAGCAAAAGAAATTAACGTATTTCATCAGGCAGTGTGAAAAGTCCTGGAATAACAAGAATATCGCCCGTTAAAAACTCATATCACTCACATTTTATATCCAAGAGGTACAGAATGGACAGAAAGGAGTTCACATTTTTCCCTCTAACGCCCGGCTTCATTAACCGATTTCAGTTTTCTTGATACAATTTCATAGAAAATTGAATTCCGTTTGCAATGATGTGCCACACTATGGGGGTGCCATTTGGAATATCAAAGTGCGGGTAGCTGGGGATGAGGGGGCAACTGATACAATTCTCTCTAATGGCAAATTTAACTTCCCCTAGACATCCAAATAGACGTTTTTTGTGTTATTTTAAATTTTCCTCCCACTCAAAAGATTTCGGGTGGTTCGTTTTGAAATGAACGTCCTGTAGGTACGTTGGCCGGCGCGTTCATCAGATCTTGCCTAATTGTATGAATGTGTGTGATAAAAATGTATTTTTTGTTATTTGCAAGGCATTATTTGCAAAAATAGGATTTTACCACTAAACTGCAAAATAAAATTCAAATTGGGTCCATTCTGTACATTCAAAAATTGCGTTTTGGCTTTTTTTTATTAAGTATAATAGACACGGGGAAAGATATTTTTCACTGATGAATGAGGCACAAAGCTACAGGGGTAAAAAAAAATACGTAAATTTTTTTTGGGAATCAAATATAATGATAAACTCATTATTATAACGCATTCATTACAAATACATATTGCAACGGTCTGCGATAATATCAATGTTTTACCGAATTTCCTACAAATCATATAGGATGTACAAAATCTAATTTAGTATCTATAGCTAATTAATATAGGCGATTAAACAGAATCAAACACTGAAAATAATATCAGAATTAACAACATAATGCGCGTTTTCATTGGAAGGCATAGAAACTAGAATAGGAGGGTTGGAGTGAAAATTGGGCATTGTGATCGTAAAATTGCAAATTATAAGATTTATTATTCACTCATGCAAGTTTGCTATTTTGGGGGCACCCGTGAGCACCCGTGATGCTATTCGCCAAGTTTTTAAAGAGTAACTTTCCATTCTCCGATTCTCTCTTCTTCGAATTATGAAACTTGTGGAATTTTTGATTCGATATTAACTTCAAAGTTTACTTTCAATGCACTATTACATGTATGCTCTATTACATTCGTATTTGGGCAATTTCCAATCCATTGCACCAGTTCCATGTCCCGTCAAAAAACTTTTTTGCGAATTTCCTTTCACTTTTCAATCGACCCTTTTTTGACCCCTCCTTCCCCTCGCCAAGGCAACCCGTCCTCTTGATGAAGGAAAGTATCCTGCCCTATTCAATATTAGGAAGTTAATCCAAGAAGTTACAAAAACACTGTGACGTCCCACCCTAGGAAGCAGTATACATACTTCTAGGAAGTGATGTGAGGACTGAAGCGCAACGGAGAAGAGAAACGGAAAGAAAAAAGACAAAAAGAAAAAAGTGAAAAAAGACAGAAAGAGTGCTGATGCTACCTCTCCATGGGAATAAGATTATTCTGTTTTATTGATTTGATTGGAGCGCTGTTTCTGTCGCCTTTCCCTAGTTGTATGCATGTTGCTCTTTCGCTAACAGGGTTACTATTTCCCCATTAAATTTTAGCGTTTGACAAGTGTGTTTTTCACCATTCTGCAGATACTGTGGAAAAGAGCAGCTATCAGGAAATCTCGCGCGCCTTTGAATACAGAAACGACAAAAACGAAAAGATGAAAGGGCAGAAATCTAAAATTCTTTTACAGAAAAGAAGATTTTTTTACTAAAACAGCGTAATTTTGGAAACCGTGCAAACATGGTAGAGGCTTCCCAATTGAACTCCAAAAACGTAAACTTTTTCGTAATTTAATAGAGAGATTTAGAAGGGATGTGGGCATAAGCAGAGGTGGGGAAGAGGTACTATACCCTGTAGAATTATGAGTATTTTAGTAGGGATTAAGTATGTGTATTGTCTTTAATTAATCATTACGGGACAATTTTCAATTGTCTACTAATTCAATCAGAATTTGCATTGCATAAGCGAATCAGTATGCATTGTTCATAGTTATTAAATTTTATTATTCATGGAAAATTTACCAGTAATCAGTAGGGTACTATAAAAAATTACTCCACAATTATAACAATAGATGGGACATAAAAACAAACATATTTTCCTCAGTTTGCTATGGCTATTGATTAATTTTCGCCTTTAAATAGAAAATATATTTATTGCTAGATTATTAGTTGTTCAAATGACAAAACATCATGGTGAAACTTCGATTCTGTGAATAACCCCCCTTCTAGCCCTTTATTATAGTCAGGCAATGGGGAGGATGTGGCATAATTTTAACAAAAAAAGATGTTTTCCATGTCGGCAAAATTACTCACATAATTAGGCACATATTTATACTCGAAAAATTACATGTCTATTCATTCAAGACTTATTCCCATTCCATTCATTCATGCCCATTTAAGACCAACAATTTACCTCGCATAACTAAAGCTATTTTATTCTGGCATTTGAAAAATCACAAGGAAATGGATAATAAGTACTGTTTAACTGTTCAATGATAATAACTCAGAAGTTGGCGGGTATTTCTTGTTTGAGTGTTACAGAACAGAAACAGATACCCGTTAGATTAGATGCTGTATGACTTGAGTATCAATTGCATCTAAAGCAATTTATCACTGAGGAGCTGCTATACTAATGGTTTTAGATTGGTTCAATTCGCCATTTATTTCGTTACAGCTTATCGGTTGATTGATAGCTGAAAATACGCGTCAGAATAGTTTTTTTTGCATGGTTTTCAAATACGATTAGAAGTCTATATTATCGACCTTATTAAAAATGGTAGGACCAGTGTGTTAAGGACTCTAGGTTATTGTTTTGTGTTCAGTTTGCTTAGTTAATTTATTCGACTTCCAGCCCCTAAGTTACGCCCATGTATATCGGTGTTTACTTGGAGGATTCCATGTGAGGGCCAGGCAACCGTACCCATCAGGCCAAAGCGAAGGGTTCTTTATGGCTGGGAAATACGCTACTTCTTAATAGAAGCTCTCTAAATTGGACTATTGCCGTGATCTCTAATTCAGCTTGTCTGCAGTACTCCAATAAAAATGATATAGATGTTCACCCGATGGTTGCGATTTGTGATATTAGGCACCCTCATAGCCTATAGCGTCTCTTGGTGGTGATACGCCTCTGCTTGGAACTCTTCAGCTTTAGTACATAAGAGGCGAGCGAAGTGGTTTGGGGGCTCTTTTTTTCGGTCCTCGCTCTAAGCATGTAAACGCAAGCTTAGGTGGCAATCCGCCCATCTAAGGGAAATCCCGATTAATGCTTAGGTCATTATACAGGGTGACTCCAAAATTGGAGTTATCCTTTCACCAGCGAATAGGACTTCAAAAAATAAGATATTTTTTCCTTTGGCACTTTTTCGAAATATCAACATCTACGGAGATACGGGGTGTCCAAGTTTTATTTAAAAAATTAAAATGTATTAATAATTGCCAAACCACTTGAGATAATTAAACAAAATTTTGTAGGTGTCAATAGCTACGTGGGAGGGAAATTCTTCATTAAATAAAATTATTTTTGGGTTCACCAGTGGCGCGCGTATAAAAAAGTTGGTTAATATTTTTGAAAAAAAATGGTATGCCACTGATTTTTCTAAAAATAAAAATGATGATTGAATTCCTTGTTCAATTATAAAAAGAAAAGCTCTTTTATTATTTTTTGATACGACGCACCGTTTTCGAGTAAAAAAAATCAGAACCATTTTAATGAGCACCTAAAATTAAATGCTGTTTTAATTTAAAATTTCATATTATTTAACCTTTGATCAAAGGCCCTCATTGATGCGTAGAACAAAATGGGGTTCATTTTGAACACGTTATTTAAGTTAAATTAAATTTTGATTTGCATATTTTTTAAAAGTAAGTTCAGTTGTTATTTAGTTTAGCCAAAACTCAAAAATTGTTTAAACTTGTTTTCTGGTAAAAATCATCGAAGTGATAGTTCCAATGCAATTTGACTATCACTAATACCTACAAAATTTTGTTTAATTATCTCAAGTGGTTTAGCAACTATTAATAAATTTTAATTTTTTAAATAAAACTTTGACACCCCGTATCTCCGTTGATGATGATATTTCGAAAAAGCGCCAAAAGGAGAAAAAATTTATTTTTTTGAAGTTCTGGCTGGTGAAAGGATAACTCCAACTTTGAAATCACCCTATGTTATAATTTATTATTGAGATAAGTGAAAAATTAATACAGTCCACTTTCGTAAACCAAATTGTTGTTTTCGTGGTTTCGTTTCTGGAAGGAACCTTTACACACTGATACCTAAACTTACTTAAATCCTTAGCAAAGTTATCTAAATATTGTGCTGGGCGAAAAATCTTTCTCGCATCATGCATTTGGTGACTTAAATCGTCTAGTCTAGGCTTCATATTATAATTAAAAAAAATTCTCATTATAGACAAACTTAACTTATGTAAGCATTCGGCTGAAATTCTCAATATTTGGAAACTGTGACGACTTCTATGCATATTATTAATTAGGTTAGAACTATATGTAAGCACCGCTTCAATAAGAAGCAACTTCCGCTTAAATTATTCATTGCAAGTGAATGTTTAAGCCATCCATTAACATTATCAATTTACTTCTTTGTCCCCTAATGATGTGATACATCTTATGCAATAATTATTATCTAATCGATCAATGACATTTCTCTGGAAATGTTCCTTAAGTTATTTTTTTGTTGAGACACAGCAGTTTTCTGCACAAAAATAGATGACCTACAATAGTCACGTAACCTAAGCGACAATAGAATTAACTAGAGTTCATCTGTGAGAGTAGGTACTGTGTTTTATTTTTAGGTTTCAGATTGATAAATACGTTAAATATAAAAATGTAAATAGATGAGCCGACTATAGTATTCTGTATATGGCATACAGGTTTAGATTACATCTTGCATATTTTAAAATTAAAAAAAAAAATACTGGGGACTCCGTTTATACAGTACTCTCTAGGGAGCAAAAACAGGATACTCTATAACTGGAGGTACGCTATAAAATAAATCATATTTTTATATGTTACGCATGTTACCCACATACGCCTTTATTTATCTAAAAGTCCGAACAAATCTAATGACACATAGTAACTTAGGTACATATAAACTTTTGAATGTAATTCATATGTACGTGAATACAAAAAAATACTGATGCATACGTACATATTCTAATAGCAATGGCCCATAGCAATAACATATGGTTGGTCCAATTGCTATGGGTCACTATTGCCGTAAACGTTACAACTTCGGTTAAATTAGATAAAAGTTGTCAAATTTGATGACATGTTTAGATTTCGAGGCACTGTTTCCAAAAATCTGTTCGGTTTGGGAAGTATTAGGAAAAAACGAAATTTTGTACATATGTATACAGCGTGTTTAAAAAAAATATTCACGAATGAAGGGTGTGGTTCCTTCGCCCTTTCTTCTAAGAAAGCTTTCTTTCCTTCTAAGAAAAAAGTTCCTATTAACATGGGGTCGCAAACGCACCGTTTTCGAGATACAGAGTGTCAAAAAAAAGATTTAAAAAAAAACACGATCAAAAACAGTTCTAACTTTTTTTCTTTACTTAAAGAAGATGTTCTACATGTCTATTTGCCATTTGTACACAGAATTCACATCGGGTGTGTCTTAGAGGTACCACCGGACCACCAAGTGGCTATAACGTACAAATGTACTTTACACCCGGAGTTGGCAACAAAATAGAGAGAAAATAAAGGACACTATAAAAGGAGCTACTATTACACATGATAAGTTATAATCGGCAAAAATTAAGAATATTTCGGCGGGACCAATAAAATACGTACTTAATAACCGAAAGTACATTATAGACGGTATTCATTGTATTCGAAAATTTAAAATATGATTCGTATACATTCTAAAAATTGGTTTATAGACAAAATTTGACCTTCAAATATCAAAATATACAAGAACTATGAAAAAACATTCTTAAATTTTCTGAAGTCTTAACAGTCTATATCAGCCTAACGGAACGATTGAGACACTTTAAATGATGCTGGATTACCATATTTTGCTGATTTTGTTGTCTTCATATTCTATACATTTTTTGTTTCTCGTCTTCTTTTAAATTGTCTGAGGATTTGAAAAACTTAAAGCCAGAGGTATGTGATTTTTAGGACTATATATCTGTAGGATCGCGTCTCTTGTAGATAGGTGTTACTTTTAAGTTGGATACATGTTAAATAGTAGAAATTAACTTTAAGATTGTCATACCCTTGGGGTACGACCCTGGTGGGCATTAGTTGGGGCATGAGAATTTCCCATGCTATGCCTTATCGGTATTGGAAATCCCCGGAATAAACCTGGTCAACATTGGAACTATCTGTAATATACTTTGTCGGCATTTGAATTGCCCTTGATAGATTCCGTTGGCCCTATAGTTGCAGTTCCAATTCCCAGCTTAAGACGTAACGGTTTGATGCGGCGGGTGGTGCAGATGGCACCCTAGCCAGGGCACGCCCATGGTTTATCACCATGGGTTTTAGTATTTACGATTTTGCAGGGCATGCACAAGCTCTCTTTTCTTCTGGGTTCGGTTGTCGTTGGTAACTCAGGAGTCGCGTCCGCGCTCGCTAAACTCACAAGTTACTTTATACTCTCTTTTGTTCACTTTACATTAATAAACGCATACTTATAGTCCTTTCCTATCTGTGATTTCATTATAAGATATAAACACCATCCTATAATATATCTACAGTAGTATCAAACCCGATGCTACATATCTAAGTAGAAATTGACCACCCAGAGAATTTGGCAATTAACGAACTGAGTTCTATTTAAGTAAAGAAAATTGTCGGGTGAAATAAAGTTTACAAGCTGAATTTTGATTTTAATTTTCTGTAAGTCGATAATGACTTTGAATGATATCTTTAATCTTCTTTTTGCCACCGTCAATCGTAAATATTATGAAGACATATAGCTCCTTTTCGCGTGTGTGAAGAAAATGCTTCTAGGTATCTCATTTGAGCCTAGTTTTTCTTGTCCATGACTCTACGCAAGAATTTATGATATTTCCTATTCGGTTGAAATTTTCGGACTCTCTGCAAGTTCTGGTATTTTAGTTTTCAGCCGTACGTTCTAACCAGGCTTTCAAATATCTATGGTATTTCTGACCTATTAAGATCGTGCAACTAGCCGAAAGGTTACAGTTACGAATTTCGTCCATCCACATCTCTACAAGACAGCTTGCAAAGTTAAGGCGCTTATTTTGAAAACACACTGCAAATTCCCTATATGGGTTCATTTGTGTTTTAGATCTAAATTTTAAACCTAATTTTTTTCTCGTATGTACAGGGTGTCTGGTGACTCGACGGCCATAGGCTAAAGGGGAGTTCCTTAAAGAGTTTCGAGTTGAAAATTTTCGAAAACGCTTCGTTCCCAAGATAAAAAAATATAAAATAAAAAAGTAAGTAAAAATAAAACTTAAACTGAATCATTAATTGTAATATTCAAGACAACAAACGTCGAAACAATTCCTATCCTTATGGCCATGCGGACGCCACTGGTATAAGTGGAAATATTCTGATTCTTCCAAGACATGCGCATTAATCCTGCCATAGCGTGTCCTAAATTTCCTGCGCATATCTAAAATCATTTTTGAGATATTAAAAAATAGGTAATTGAAGATTCTATATTTTGGAAACGAAGTGTTTCCGGACATAAGTTTATTCGACTCAAAATTCCTTAAGGAACTCATCCTTGGCCTATGGCCGTGGAGTCACCAAACATCCTGTAATAATCCAATTGCCAAAATATCGCTGAAAAGCTGCTTCATACAAAAATGATGATGAGTTGATTATTTATGACCTGAATAAACAGTCCAAGATATTAGTTTAATGTAAGTTATTATTTTCCCTATTGAAACTCCAAAATCCTTCCTTTATAAGATTGGAAAGATGTCTGAGATTTTTTATTGCATTCTTATAGCCTTACAGATGTAATTGTAATAACGCAAATGAAAAACTTTTTCCGACAAATACAAACTGGCGGCACTATAAAGGCCCTTTACAGCCAAATGTAGGCCCTTTATTTCATTGTAAAGGACCTTCAAAGTGCCGGAAATTTGTGCCTGCTGGGCGGGGTGTAATTTCAACCTATGAATCAGTCAAAGCGGTTTACCATTACATTACATATTACATTGTTTTCGTTGGTAGGCTAAAAAGACGAATAAAAATTTCCTTTCTTGCCTCCCTAAAACAAACATTTTTAATGATGTGAAGGGACAGGGAATCCTTGTTTTATTATATAAAAATTCTGATTAGAACTTTCGAAAGAGCGAAGGAGCATGATTATTAAATCAAAACATGTTTTGCTCCGAAATCACAATTTCAAAGAAAACGGATTTGAACTTGTAGTATTCAAATGTAGGCGGTCGCCCTTGAAAACAAAGTAATTTTTGGAATTTTGACAAAGAACTAAACAGGTTTCATTTCACAACTGGTTAGAAAATGAAACAAAGTGTCCTTCGTAACTGAGTCCGAGTCGTTCTACAAATACGAGGCGCAGCTTGAATAAAGTCATGTGAATATTTCTTTTCATTTCTTGACTTCGCTCCAAAATTAAGTATATCTGTAAGGATATTTAGGCTTTAATCGGGAAATCAGAATTTCGCCAACGTTAGAGCTTCGAAAAATAAGAAGAAAAGTTCATATGAACTTGTATGTTTTAAAGTTTCTTCTTCGAAATTCCGGGTACACTTTCTATCTCTTTTTAGTTTTTGGTTAATAGCTCCTGCTTATCAGCTAATTAAGCAAATAGTCCAATTTCTTGGATTATTACTGAATGGAGCCATAGTAATATAGTAGGCTAACCATTATTATACAGAGTGGTCCAATTGCAAAGGGCCACTCTTGCCATTTTCTAAACCGTAAACGTTACAAGTTCGATAAAATTCGATAAAAGGTATCAAATTTGATGACAAGTTAAAATTGCGAGGCACAGTTACCAAAATTTATTCAGTTTCGCAAGTATTAGGAAAAAACGAAATTTTGCCGAAAATGTTTTTTGTGTATCGTCAATAACTTCAATTTTTTAAATATGGACTTGGATTCAATTCAACAATGACCTGGATAATAATAATATACGTTTATAATTATTTGTAGTATGTGTGTCTTTGTTGTAATTAATTGAGATATTTCAGCTCCATGTTCTATTAATTAAATAATATCGATTTAATTAATCGTCATTAATTTTTAATTTCAACAAAAGTACCTGATTTATTTTGTTCTACATTAGAGTTTTAGGATTAGAGCAAAATAAAATTTATAGTTTCTAAAAGATAAATCTAAAAATTTAAGAAAAAAAACATGTTTTCGGCGAAATTTAGTTTTTTCCCAATACTTGCGAAACTGAACAAATTTTGGCAACAGTGCCTCGACATCTTAACTTGCCATAAAATTTGACAACTTTTGTCTAATTTAACCGAACTGGTAACGTTTACGGCCTTTAGTGGTCCATAGCAATTGGACCATCCTGTATGGTTAGGTTGTAAGTATTTGATAGACCCTTTGTTTCTGTCGTTTCAATGAAAACTAGCTTGATATTAAAGTACACAGCCTATTAGTAATTAGGCCATTAAAAACAAGGTTTCTTAATTTTTTTTGCTTGACTGCAAAATAAAGTCGTAAATGCATTCATCGACGAAAGCTAAAGAAACAGTTTATTAATTTAATGTTGATATTTAAGTGCCTCGTTAAATGTTATGGAAAATTAAAAACAGACAACTTTATCAAATTTTGGTTCATCTATGGGTGCAGGACCGTCATAGATGTCATATATTTGCAAATAGTTTCAGAAGTTTAATGTGCTAATTCTAACCGATACCAGAAACGATATTCAAATTTCAAATGATACGCCCGATAAACTTAGACATTGATGAAATCGATCCGTTATTACTGTATACTTCGTCTAACAGCATGCTACGCTTTCTAACTACTGTTTTGGAGATTTTCACAGATATCTAAATAACTATTAATAGCATTTTAACGCTTTTTACCGGAAAATTTAGTGCAGGACTAGTGTATTATCATACTTCTTTAAATCTTGAGTAGATGGTTTTTATTGTAGTTTTCTCAACAGAAAAAGTCATTAAAGTCGACTTAAGAAATTAATCCAAAAATGTAAAAACCATTTTGACAAAATTGAGGTTTGAAAATTACGTCCCTGGATGTTGCAAAAACCGCAAAACTTTGAACGAAATTATCTCGAAAACTATTGAATATATCTTCTCTAAAAATTCATCCAATATGGCCATGTGCAATAGTGATCTTAATCCTGCAGAGCTTTTAAAGAAGCACTTAAGTAGACCACCCTGTATAATATGACGATAGTAACACTAACCTGAACTAGACTGAATCAGAGATAGGCGTTTGTGGTTGTCCTTTGAAGGGCAAGCATTACACGAATGTAAACATACTTAAAGGTTAATCCCTATAACAATTCCAGTGATAGATTAAGTCCAATATAGCATGCTTTAAGACTTCATCAACTGGTATATGCCTTTTCGTTTCGCAAATCATGCTGATCATCATCCCCGCATTGTGTTAAAATGCTGACTTCTACAGCTTAATTTACTTCTTTCAATTCATCTTTGCGATTTGATTAATACTTGCGAATTTCTTTCAATGAAAGGCGTTGCTTTAAAGACGACATAATTGTTAAACAAACCAAAAAAATAAATAAATAAAAATTGAGACCTACTGCCTTAAAGGCAATTCAATTTTCACGCAATCCGAAAGAAACCACTACGAATCCTGGTTTCATCAGCTTTCCCATGTAATGGATCTTGGAACAGCAAACTCAGGAATAACTTACGAAGTAATTTATTTCACTGTTAAATAATACACCTTAAGCTTGTTAAGACTCGGGTCCTATTAGATCGATGTATTAATTGTTAGTTGTTTAGCTTATAGGTTTAAGTCTAAACCCTGTGTTACGCCCATGTACATATATCGCCATCTGTTTTAGAAATATTCCCGGCATGACTAGATTGTAGTACCATTCTGCTCCCATAAGAGGGTTCTTCGGCACTGGAATTTTCGCCTCTTTCCTTTGACGGAATTTGGGTGTAAGCACGTTTCATAAAGTCGGTGTGGCACTGCGACGAACCAATAAAGGGCCAATCTAACTTTCGACCTAAATATTACGCTTTTAAACGATAGGTAGCAAGTTAGCTAACAGTGGATCGAATAGGATTACGCCTATGCCTGGGGCCGTCAGTTTTTGGTACTTAAGAACTAAGTGAAGCAGCCAGGGGATCTTTTTCTCATTACTCGTGAATCGATCGCATTCTGGTCTATCGCATTTCCCGATTTTGTCATTTTGTTTAAATCATTTTTTCTCGTATTTTTGTCACTAAGACTTAGTTGAACCATTAATAAATATCCTGTAGTGGCTCGATGTCAACTTTGTCTTAATTGTACTCGTGTACCGGAGGATTCAAGAAGGTGGTTCGCTCTTATAACTTTTTTATTTTTAAACTTGTAAAGTTGAAATTTGGAGGAAAGTTATCAGAGAATAGAGCCGATTAATGACGTTCATCTAGCACTTCCAGTTTAACCGGAAATTACCTCAATATTCCATTTTTAAATGTAATATCCTATAAATTATTTCTTTTTTGGAATCTAGAGGTCATTTTTAGTCTAAGAATATTTCATTTAAAAAAAAAAATTGTGGTTTTTTCATGTCGAGCTACGCTACTGAGGTGTACGTATTAGGCACAATTTTAGGTCAGAATTATGGAGAAAAATACAAATTTCACATTTTATTCAGTACTTTTTCTTTTATAAGTAGTTTAAATAACTATTTTTTAGTTAATGGGAAAACTGTTTTTCGGTATTTAAATTAATTCTTTTATTAAAATTCGGTATTTAAATTAAGATAATTCTGACTTAAAATTGTACCCAATACGTATATCTCAGTGGCGTAGCTCGACATGAAAAAACCATATATTTTTTTTTAATTACATATTTTTAGACTAAAAATTACCTCTAGATTCCAAAAAAGAAAACAAAATTATAGGACATTACATTTAAAAATCTAAAGTTGAGGTCATTTCCGGTTAAACCGGAAGTGCTAGATAAACGTCATTAATGTCAATCAATCGGCTCTATTCTCATATAGCTTTCCTCCATATTTCAACTTTACAAGTTTAAAAACAAGAAAGTTATAAGGGCGACCCACCTTCTTGAATCACCCGGTATATCGATACGATTCAAGTTAGTTAGTAAAGTAATCAATAAACCTTGTTATCGTTAAGCGGATTGTTGATTAATTTGACCAGAAAACAGTGTCCCTGAGACTGCGACTTCAGGGTGGTCCGAGCGTGAGTATCCAGTCCTCGATTATCTTGAGCCCACGGGTGGATCCAACAAGCAGGATCAGCCAAATCATTTTTAATTCTTCATTTTGGACGAAACAAAACTCACAAATATGAAGAGCACGGTTAACAAAATATATGTGAACGCAAGAATTCGATCAAGAGAGAGTTTGCAGGTGTTGCGAAGTACTGACACTGGAAGTTGTACCTAAAAAAAAAAACTAAAAAAAGAAAAAGAAAGAAAGAAAAGGGGCGAAAGCTTTATTATACTGGGGCTACACGTTTTTGAGAATAATGGATACTGAAATCTGGCCAAGCCGAATATATTGCTAAAAAATACTGATACACATAGGCGTAACATAAGGGTACGTTACACCTATGTAAACTTGATCCTAAAAAATTATTTAGACATTCTCAGTTTGGCTTTAACAACTTTACTTTGAATTAATATGTATCGGGAAATCGATAGAATTCTTTAACGATTTACACCATCAGAATTGAAGCACCTCCTTTTCTATTTATGTATAAAAAGCCCACTTAAGAGGTTTCACCTCGAAAGCTTGACCGGTTAGTTAGTCGATTTAGTTTATTAGTCGACTCAAGCCACCGACACCTCAATGTAGAGCTTTTATAAGCTTCTTAAGTTACGACGTGTATAATCTAAAACCTGCGTCACACGGCGCAAAGAACCTGAGCGAAATTACGCAGCTTCGGTTAAAAATAGTTAGACGATTTATAAGAACTGAGGAGTGTTATGAATCGGAGTAGTACCGTACGACTTAACGTACTAAAGTGTTAAAGAGTGATGTTGATACAGTTTTTAGGCCAGACCAGTGGACGCGACGTGACGTTGTATGGGCAAATTGGTAGTGTTTTCGCAAGTTGATGGTTTACGGCTGACTTGTAAATAATGTAATGGTGTTACATAAATAAAAAAACGTAAGCAAGGAGGCTTGCCACCAGATATATTTAGTCCAATGCCTGGAAGCCCAACGTCCACAATTTAGTGCTGATTTGGGAATGCTGAATTTCTTAACATGGAGACTTAGATAGAATATATATGGAAACAAGGTAAAGATTTGCGGGAATAGTCTGAAGGCAGTCGGATTTTAAATTCGCATTTTATTAGTTTGTTTTTAATAAATTTTGACGACATGGAACTCTTAAATCGACCGTCAGGGGCATTACGTGAGAATTATCCTGTCCACTAATATTTACCCATTACCTTTAATTTTCAAACATGGAATGAAACCCTGGCCTATGAACTCCAAAGTATTCGAGAAATTAAAGTTGGAAAAGTTGCTGAAAATCCGGACTAGGTCCATTAGTTCTCGCCACCTACCATATCCTCGTTCAACGTCCACCGCATTTGTCCTGTAACGGTTGAAATCGTTTTTAATTGATCGTTTTCAATGATTTTTGAGAAAGTATTCAGGGTCTGCACGGAACAGTAACTTTGGATTCGTCATCTGGAATTGAAAAGAGAATGGAAAATAATCCTCATACTTAGAAAAAACTCAATGATTATATTGCATATGGATTCTGTTGAGTCACAAGTTCGAAACCTCTTGATGTGGAGTATGACCATGTGCCCTCCCCAACTAAAGAATATTTCTTCCAGTGATCTGCAGATACTTTGATGACAACACTACTTCTTTCCAACATATGAAATCTTACTTTTGTGCTTTTCTTTACCACCTACATGATTATGCTAAAATAATAACTTTAACATAACCATTTTTCGTCCAACATGTCCTTAGCTAAATGCATATGCATCTGTTGTGTCCATCATTGGTAATTTTGATCGATTCCACACCATAGATCCAAAATATCTCATAAAGTCATGAAGGCGAAAAAACTGTTCCCTTGGCTAGACCAGTCGGTAGTTTTGATGAAACGTAATCACCATTATTTAGATTGGATGGAAATTCTTGATGAATTTAAATGTTGAAAATCCCATTGGTCCAGGTAATCGTTTGCCTTTGTGCATTTGTGAATTTAAATGTAACAGACACTATTGCTAGTTACATGTCGTTTAATGGCAAAAACCTTCTGAGAAGCGGAACTTTTGAAGTATGAGTACGGCCTTAACTTCACTAGAAAGGTGACTAAAAGAAGAGAATTGCAGAAAAAGGATTTTCTATATGGTTCAATTGGAAACACTTTCAAAACAAGTTATTACAACTGTTGGAAATAATGCTCTGAACAACCTCGTCCAAAAACTCTGCGATCAAGAGTTCTTTCTTAAAAGTTGACTCCTTAGTTTCCATTAAAAGACCATCGAAGACCCGAATAACCCAGACTCGCCTGAATGGCATGATAAAGAGAGCGACGTTCTTTGAGCAAATGAGTAATTTTATAAAGAAAAGAGCTTAAAAATAATGGATTTAAAATCAAAGATTATTTATTCCTGATAAAGTTGAAAAAAGTCTGAAAATGAGACATAAAATGATCAATGAAGCGAAGAACTGGGAAATTTCAGCCAAAAACTGTTAAATGTAGCTATTTTAGCGAACAGTTTTATGATAGATTGGAGACATTCTTTACTTAAACAGAAGCAATTAAATCTCGGAATCTTATTATTAAAACTCACGGTGATGAATGTCAAACAGGCCTTCGTGCTCTCTTTCAATTATCCTGTTTACAAAGCTGAACCCACCGATTCCACAAACTTGCGTGCTGACCGTGTTCTGCAAACTCATATTGATAAAAGCAAGCGGTTTTCAATAATCTATGATGATCACTGCAACTAGAAGCACTTTCACGGTATCGACGGGTTCGTTAAGAATAAAGCAGTTCAAGATTTAATCACGTGATTATCATGAATATGTCACTAGCTTTATTTGTTGAATTAATGTTAATTCTAGATCTGTCGTTCAGAAGTGGAGCTGATTTGCTGTGAATTGGCTTCTGTAGATTGTGTATAGAAAATAACAGATAAATAGATGCAGAAACGTGAATCGACAAGAATCTCAAAGTTCAGGCTCAATGGAATTTGGAGATATGCTCAAGTCTAAACATGAAGTTTTCGATTCTCTCATGTGCTTCGGAAATTGGAGAATAATTCTTTTTTGATGGTCTTAGAACTATTAACTTTTCTCTCGACCAAGACATTAACCATCATGTATCTACTCCTTCATCCTGATTTATGCGATAAGTTAGGAGTTTAGATCTGACATGAAGATAGCGTCGTGCATATATGAAAAATTGAAAACTTCCAACAACCTTTTCCCAATTCCCCAGATATCTATTTTCGTTGTTCAGTTTAAATTCATATAAATGACCGTTGAAAAATTCAAGAGCTACATGTGGACAATAGTCATTTTTTAAATGCAAACTTTAACTTTTGATGTAACGATTGTACTCCAGAGATGTTATAAAGGTTATCCTAAGGAAGATAAAATTATTAATTTTGTGAGCTCCTTCAGCCTCAAGTCAAGTACGTGTTCAGACACATTCATATCCAGGAAAGTGTTCCAAATTTTTTGCCAACTCTATTTGTGCGAAGTCTTGCAAAATCAAATTTCAGATCTCAAGGTGTACAAGATTCAAATGAAAACGTCTTTACTTCAGGTATAGAAAGTTACTTGCTAACTCCTGCGACTAAAACTATGACACATCTGAAGAGAGAGCAAGTTTGCTAGCTGTGATAAAAGGATAGTGTCGCTTAGAATCCTTTAATCATTTTGCATATCTTGTAACGATGCTATTTAAGTGTGCCTCATCTTCTTTTCGTCTTTCGCATTCAAAAACTGTAGAAGTATAGGTATAAGGTGTAACAAATTCGACTCTATGTATGGGGATCTCGGAAACGGTAAGAGATACTAAGTTCGTTAAATGGAGGCAAAGTTGCGTACTTTGACGCTCAACAATAATTCATTTGCGAATTTTTAAATATTTGATAAAAATCGAAAATGTGGATTTTCGTTTTTGTCAAAAAACTCGAAAACCATTGTTCGGAGAAAGCTGATAATGAAACATTATTTTATGTCTAGTTTAATGCTGGCGTGATCGGTATTTTTACTCGACGATTGGTTTTTGAGATATCATGGACTACTTTGGATTTTCTTATGGGCGCTATCTTGGATTTTTATAAAATTGAAATCTACAAGAAATTTACTTTCCAGTAATATATTATATTCCAGTATTTTAGTGGATTTTATATGAATAAATGTAAAAAAAAGTTTATTAACAACGCAATTCAAGTCTCCTTAGATGGAAATGGTTTTTTTTATTTTTATTCATATAAAATCCACTAAAATACTGAAACGTAATACATCACTGGAAAAGAAATTTCATGTAGGTTCCAATTTTGTAAAAATCCAAGATGGCGTCCATAAGAAAATCCAAAGTAGTTCATGATATCTCAAAAATCAGTTATCGAGTAAAAATACTGATCACAATAATAGAAAACCAGACAAAAGCAGCTCTAATAATGTTTCATTATCAGTTGTTTTCCAATAATGGTTTTCGAGTTTTTTGACAAAAACGAAAATCAAAATTTTCGGTTTTTATCGGGTATTTTCGAAAGTATTCGGATTTAAAAAAATTCGCGAATGAATTACTATTAAGCATCAAAATACGCAACTTTGCCTCTATTTAACCGACTTAGTACCTCTTGCCGTTTCCGAGATTCCCATACACGGACTCAAATTTGTTACACCCTGTATAATACCTTTATCAGTCTTTGAATACAATAACTAACTAATAACTCCGTCTTTTTGCAGGAGCAGGTAACGTTAATTTTATTTTCAACATAAAAAACCATTAACAGAAGCAAAAAATGGGATGTGGCTCAAATCGTTGCAAAAAAAAATATTTTAAATTCTTTGTCTAATATGAGAATTTTAGTAAATATTGAAGTCTTCGAGTAAGCGTCATAGACCTTATTGAAATATCTAAAAAAATTGGAGCGAATGTGCTTGTGGAATCTAAAGTAAAACACGTCTCTCTTGGCACGATGAATCTGAATGCGAAAACTCTCTGGCTTGATCCTGTTATAAATAATACTTATGAGCCAGTTAACGTATATATCTGAAATTCAAATAAAATTAGTCCTGGTTTTATCGCGGTACTACCGACTTTAAGCGAATTTTGGGTTTTCTTTATCACGGTGATGCTTCTTTATCGCGTTAACAGTGTGACCTATATTTGTGACAATAATATTTATAAAGCCGAGAAATAATGCAAGTGTGATTTGTGTGCTAGCGCAAATTTTATGAAATTTTCCATTCGAAAATTAAGTAAGTAGGTACTAGAAATTGAACTGTGCAGCAATAGGTAGAGCTGATGCAAACTGAGTCAAATTAAGGCATAAATTGTACCACAACGAATCAATCAGGTTTGGCCTTTGAAAAATACTGACCTTTCCCACTTTTCCAATTTTTATTAATAGTTTCTCTTTTCGATTCCTGTTACCGACACTTTCCAATTTGCTAGGAACTAAATTATAGTTTCCAATTTACAATTTCAAAAGGTTACTCCCAAAAATGGCGGATAAAATTGTTCCAATTAAAATCACACAATGCTCCATTTAAATTACAAGGGATTGTAATGATTTACATATTTTACTGGGTGGTAGTAAACCATGAGATTTTCATGGAAATTATGAGGGGATCTCGTAACGCGGTATTGAATATAGCCCATGCAACCTTGGGGTAATGAATAATTTAATGACAGAGAAAAATAGCTTTCCAATGAATTTGATGATAACAATTAGCTTTTGTATGCTTAAAATAGGAATCATAGATTTTATGTGGTGAATGGGATGAAATAATTATTATAGGTAACTATTCAATGAACATCCTGCGTAATGGGCTTAGCCGAACTAATTCAACTTCTTTGAAGTAAATAAATTTTAAAAAAACCAGAGGAATATTGTTATCCCACATTAACTCATTACCTTGAACAAGTAAACTCGTTAAAAAATTGCTTCCACCTTCGTTTTTATAAAGCTGTTGAATGTTGGATTGGTATTGATGGAATTAGTATTTTTTCTGATTTCTGCTGTTTCGAATAACTATACGAAACTAACAATCACTCTAGTGAAGCAAGCTCCTTGGAATATCCTAGAAATTTCAAAATAACAAAGTAAATATTATTACATTAAAACTCTGTTCTTATTTTTAGAAACTTCTGCTACAGTCAGGTAGATTATTTGAACATGCATCTATTACGGTTTTTCCCTGCTTCAGAAGATTGTTACTCACGTCGATGTAGCGCAAATAATGAAATGTAACATGTTTCACTTTTCCCCATTTCAATTTTGATTCTAGCAGAGAAACTTTTGTAAATATTTCAAATTATTCAATCATCATTATTCTCGATTGAACTAAAGTTCATATCTATCAGTATCTTGGCAATTACCAGATAATGGGATTATGTAAACAGATAATGTTCCAATAGGTTTATGAAAATCAGTATTAACACGAAACCTTCTTCTGTTAAGGTCACCTTTGGTAAACAGTGGAAACAGACTTCGACGTGAGCATACTTATGCAGATATCTATAAACTAATCTTGTGGTATATCATAGGTCCTCAGGGTAGATGTTTATGTACAGGGTTGGCTCGTATATTTAGACAGAGCCTACTACTTTTATTACAAAAAAAAGAAAAGCTGTGGATATAAAAGTTCCACTTTTTATTTTAAATCGCCAGAAAATATTATACAGAGTAATTCCAAAGTTGAAGTTATCCTTTCACCAGCAAATAGAGCTTGAAAAAATGTTTTCCCTTCCTTTGGCGCTTTTTCGAAATATCAACAACAACGGAGATATGGTGTGTTAGTTTTATTTAAAAAATTAAAATTTATTAATAATTGCCAAACCACTTGAGATACTTAAACAAAATTTTGTAGGCGTCAATAATTACGTGGGACGGAAATTCCACAATAAATAAAATTATTTCTGGGTTTACCAGTGGCGCGTGTATAAAAATGTTGAATATTTAAAAAAAAGGTATGCCACCGATTTTTCTAAAAATAAAAATTATTATTAAATTCCCTGTTCAATTATAAAAAGATAAGCGCTTCTATTAATTTTTGGTACGACGCTCCGTTTTCGAGTAAAAAAATCAGAACCGTTTTAATGCGCGCCTAAAATTAAGTGCTGTTTTAATTTAAAATTTCAAATTATTTAACCTTTGATCAGAGGCCCTCAATTATGCGTAGAATAAAATGGAGTTCATTTTGAATACGTTATTTAAGTTAAATTAAATTTTGATTTCCATATTTTTTAGAAGTTAGTTCAATTGTTATTTAGAAATTTAGCCAAAACTCAAAAAATATTTAAAATTGTTTTCTGGTAAAAATCATCGAAGTGGTAGTTCCAATGCAATTTAACTGTCACTAACACCTACAAAATTTTGTTTAATTATCTCAAGTGATTTAGCAACTATTAATAAATTTTAGTTTTTTAAATAAAACTTTGACACCCCGTATCTGCGTTGATATTCATATTTCGAAAAAGCGCCAAAGGAAAAAAAAAATTGAAACCCTATTCACTAGTGCAAGGATAACTCCAACTTTGGAATCATCCTGTATAAGACAAGAGATGAATATTGAAAAGAATACAAAAAACATAAAGGCGGTAAATTTATGACGGAACACCCTGTATATTTTGTAAAAACTGAGTGGAGCTTTATTTTCTGATTGCTAAAATATATAACTTGTTGACGTTTAGTTTAGCTGTTGTCGCGGTATTTGCATTTAAAATTTGGGATTGAAGGTCATTAGTAATTATTCTTTATTCAGCTGTCACATTTTCTTCAGTACATCCGTAAAACGGATATACAGAAGAATAAAAGTTAAAACCAATTCGCTTGTATAACAAAAACAACAATAATGTTGCTCAAGTGGAAATGAAGTATCAATGCATTCGTTCCCACATGCTAGTTCCTGCCAAGTCCACTTTTTACTTTTAATTTTTTTATTTTACGGATGGAATAAACAAAATGTGTCGAATAAATAATAATTACTAATGACATCCGATCCTTCCCGGTTTCTAAATGCAAATACCGCAGAAATAGCTAAACCAAATGTCAACATGTTTTGAAATCTGAAAATAAAGGTCTATTCAGTTTTATAAAATATACAGAGTGTTTCATTATAAATTTATCGGTTTCGTGTCTTTTTTTAACTTTGCAATACTTATCTGTTCTGTTGCATGACACTTTCTGGAGATTTAGGATTAACCCTATAACTTTTGTATTTCAGTTTTTTTTGCAATAAAAATCACAGGCGCTGTCTAGAATATGGACCAACCCTGTACATATGTAAATATTAACTTAACAGCAAAAAAACAGGCGCACCAACAGATTTTATTCTTTTTCGGCTATGTATTGTGAAGAATTAAATTTTTGAGCCAAACGGAAAGTTTTTATGCTATTTAATTAAAAAATGATACGAAATAAAAAATTTAAGGTGCTTATAAAAAAATTTAATTTTATTCAAATAAACGTAGTGTTTTAACAAAATAACAGAATAAATTTTTTCTTTTTTCTTAATGTATGCAAGTAAAAACGAAAAGTAAGAAGGTTTATCCAAAGAAATCAAACCTGTCTCACAATGCATTTGGAAGTAAATTGCTGCAAAATGCCTAAAAATTATTATCGTTATTTTATGAAGAAAAAGGAAATAAACATTGTGGAATTATTTTTCTTAATTATTAATATAACAGAAGTAGATTTTTAATGCATATTTTTCCCACATTAGCTAATGCGTCGGTTTTTTTGTTGTTGAGTTTATCTAATATACTGTATTGTATATCCATAACTTTGTTTTTGAACTTCAATGAGGAATTTTAGATAAAAATGGAGAAATTCAAAATTGATATAAATTCGACAGTTATTCAACAAATTATATTTCATATGCCACTAAAACCCTTAAAATTAGGGTACATCTTGTGAAATAGTTATTTGTTCTTTTTGCTTCTTTTTGTGTGATGTTGTTGCTGAAAAGATTAATTCCATATTTTCTTTCTGATGGGCCTTCATTCTGTAGAGAGCCAAAAAAATATGAAAGGTGATAAATATCTCCTACGATATTATATACATATCTTGCTTCCCACACACCGTCACCCAAGTTCATTTAAATATGCGTCAGTAGATACAATGAATATGAAATAAGAAGTAAAATTACAAAATGGAAATTTGCAAGCAATTTTTTTTGCTTGCAAATTTCCATTTTATGTTTTATTACTTACTTTATATTCATTTTATCTATTTCTGCGTAAGCGCTAAACATTCCAACCTTAAACTATAATATTTCTCGCAAAAAATAAATTTTCTGTTCGATTAGAGGTTTCATCAGGACGATGTAAAAAAAAAATGATGAAAAATTCTCGAAGAGAAAACGTTTAACAGGTTTGGGTGACGGAGTTTTTAAGGGAATTTAAAGCTACTGTAATGAAGTTTCTTGATATTTTTTCTATTTTGAATATTAACGTTAGAAAAGGGACATAAAAAAGTTCGCTTATTTAAAAATAACAAAAAGGTGTATTGCATGCATAATAAACACTGCACAATATGTAACCATGTATTTCTGGATGTCCGTTTGTTGGTTTAAGAAAATTGCTTTACAACTTTTCCCACTTAACCAAATCTGCATCTCGGATATCCGAGGTCCTTATACTGGTTCCTTGCATACTGGATATAGTGTGTAGAAAACTGGATTTTAGAGTTATAACCAAAATATTAAAGTCCATAAAATCTAAAATTTGGGAGTCATACCATCAGTTAAATTTATTCCTAATCAAATCCATTTCTCAGATATTATCATAAAAATTCATTCATTTCAAAAATCACTAACAGAGGCAATTTTTAGCACCTACTTTTCTTACTTCATCACAATCATGCATCATTACTTCATGAAAACCTTCTGCATTTAAAACTTCGTTGTTACTCCTTCAATAATCAAAATACCGGAATAAATTTTACTTTCCATTTCTGATGAAAAAGTGCCGTTTTTCTCCCTCAAATTAACACCATTTTAATTTACAACATGTGAAAAACTAACAAAAACTAATCCATGACCGACAACTATTTAAATGCTCGATATAGTATATCTGCGCTGTTTAATAAAGCTACTTAGTGATTCTTTAATAGTCACAAGTTCCATTCTTTATCGGTACTGTCATGACTAATTATTCTGATACGCATCCTTGAAGTTTGTTGACCTGGATGATAAATTATGAATATGATGGCCGGTATCACGTAGCATCATGGTAATATGCAGAGATAGGCAAATTTTTGATATGTGATTATTATACAGGGCGATAATTTAATACTGAAAAATAAATCTGCAACCAGCATTTATTATCAAGGAAAAACGCATAAATTAGTATGGTGGGTTGTCATGGGTTTCGATGTCTGAGGAAAATTGAAATATAAATAGAAAGGTTAGAAACGTCAGTTATTTGCTAGCTCATAGGTAAGTTTTTTTTACTCTGTTAACCTCGGTCCATAATACTTGGTAATATGATAATATTGAAGTTACTGTCCTTGCTCCGCGCTAAATTTTGTTTTTTTTTTAATGAAAAACATGTAAGTTCAAGTAATATACCGGGTGATTCAAGAAGGTGGCCCATCTTTATAACTTTTTTGTTCTAAAATTTAGAAAGTTGAAATTTGGAAAGAAGCTATCTGATAATAGAGCCGATTGATTATCACTAATGACGTTTATCTAGCACTTCCGGTTTAACCGGAAATGACTTCAGGTTTCGATTTTTAGATGTAAGGCCCTATAAATTTTTTCTTTTTTGAAATCTGGAGGTCATTTTTAGTCTAAAAATATGTAATTTGAAAAAAAATATTTATTTGTGGGTTTTTCATGTGGAGCTACCCCACTGAGGTATACGTATTAGGTACAATTTTAGATTAGAATTATGGGAAAAAACACTAATTTGTCATTTTATTAAGTACTTTTTCTTCTATAAGCAATTTAAATACCGAAAAACGGTTTATAAGATAAATGGGAAAAAGTTTATTCTCATATAGCTTTTCTCTAAATTTCAACTTTGTAAGTTTAAAAACAAAAAAATTATAAGGGCAAGCCGCCTTCTTGAATCACTCAGTATATTTTATAGATTCTTTTATGCCGGTATATCTTTCTTGACTTACATATGTCCAGAACCATATTTAGAGAATTAATTTGAAATAGTAAATAGGAAGTACCTACTAAAAGTCATGCACCAGCTCCTGAACCTATACGTCTTTGTAAGGTTTTAAAAATCAAAACTTGTACATCCTTTGGATATGTACTGACTAACTCAAAAATGACCGAACGATTTTAAACATCATAAATTCAATTTGATTTTGACATAAAAAATCAGGGGTTTTTCTGAAAGTATTCAATTTGACACAAGTTTCTATAAGCTTACTTCCAGGAAATTGAGTCCTTGATAGGCTATTGATAGTTATTGAAAAATTAGCAAAGAATTATTAAAAATGTAACTAACGCACTTTGATTTAAATATTAAAAAAATCTGTTTGAAATCGGTTTTAAAAAATCTACACCCTTTTACGAGCTACTAGGAGCTACTAAAAAATAGCAGTAATGACAACCGTGGAGAAATCTCAGTTCGAGAACCTGATATACAGGATGTTTCGGTAGGAGAAGGGAACATTTTAAATATGTGTTTAGAAGGTCAAAATAAGAAAAATAAGCCAATATATTGTATTCCGCTTGTCTAAAAAATTAGAATTGAAATACAATCGGTCTATTTTCCTTATTTTGACCTTCTAGGCATACAAACACCGGCAAATTTAAAGGAACACACGTGAAATCTAATCGTTTTCTCTAGGATATAATGTTAATATTTCTCTGATAACTTCTTCCTGCGAAGTTAAGTAAAGTAATTGAAACGTGTTTTTCAAAATTATACCATGTGGAACTTGTCGAAAAAGAAGACTCTAAGATGTCACTCGAGAGAGTGAGACTTTTGAACTAAACCATTTGATAAATCATAAGTGTGACATATCGTTGGATTCAGAAAAAAGTAGAATTTACTGAGCGTAAAATAAAATTTGTTCACTATTTACAAAAACAAAGTTGATGATGATTTCGAAGAAACGAAACGTCAGATCGAAAATCTACGAACACCATTTCGTAGAGGAGAAAAAGTGGAAATGAAAATATTAAATTTATTTTTAAATATTTTTTGAAACAAAATCAGAAAACTGTATAAAGGGAATCGCGAAAAATCGGTTTTTCTTAAATAACTTCGGATCCATTCCGAAATTTTCGAATCTGAAGACATGACTTTGCAAAACATGGAAAGGCGCAACTTTTTGGTAATTTAACCATCTGCCTATTTCTTATGGTTTACAAGATTCCAGTAGAGTGCATTCTTATTCGGGACACCCTGTATTGAGAATATTTCGCTTTCCTTCCGAATTACCGAATTACTCTACGAATGTCTCTCCTTTAACATTATTTCTTGTATTTCCTTCAGGACCTGCTACATGTAATCTAATAATACTTCCTATTGCTAAGTGTAGGGCAGAACTAATGGACCTCCTACTACTTTATTGCCACTCATTAAAGGAGGATATGATACATTATTTTTGCATTAGTTTTTCCAATTGAAAATGCTACAATTGAGTTTCTCAGTTATATCCTGATTCATATAAACGATTTTAATTGAATTTTTCAGTGGTAAATATCCACTACTCATTCCGCTTCATCTGTTTTCCAACCACAGTCCATCTTAGCTCATGTGTACGTCATGGGCAATCAACAAACAACCTATAAGACGCAAAATCACTTTTTTTATTAGTATTTCAAGTTTATCAAGACTGTATTTTCACGGAACTAAATATAAACTACCTACATCCTCCGCGAACCCACTCATGCATTTCAATTATGTTCAATTTCGCTGGACATTGTGCAGTTCGTTTCTATTGTTTAAATTGTGTCCTTTAATTTACTGCTACGTACTTTATTGTACATGTGTCTGTCGGGTTCATGCAGAAAGCGATTTTGTCCTGACCTTTAATCTTCATCTAGATGGATTCTTGGAGTAGTTGCCGGAAATTTAGTAATGTGAGATATGCGGCTGAATGTGTGAATAGTGTAAATGTTGTTAAGTTTTCAGACTTTGAAAGATTTGAGCACACGTCTAAACAAGAACAACTCATAACAACAAATTTATAGCGGTACTTAGAGCTTTGCAGTTACGATAAGCGGTAAGACTTTCGCCGTCTCACAATCCCATAAACCTCTACTTAATCATTGGTGGAAAAATATTTAAATTTCTTCTGTATCGCTACAGAACTTCAGATTGCCCTAATCAATCACAATCAAATAAAATTTAATCACAAAATTTCCTGATACACTGAGCTTTCTGAAAAAAAAATGGTACACCCAGGATTTACATATGGAAAAAACAATTAAAATTTTCAATAATTTTAGGTAAGTTTGTCAAATTAATAAGTACTTTTTTTTAAAGGACATAAAGGTAAATGAGATGTAAAACTAAAGAATTACTGCACTAAATCCTTCTTAATCTTCGTTTAGGAATATTTATTAACAAATTTTAAATAAATGTCTGGAAAAAAGTATGGAAATTTAATTTTCTAAATCTAAAACAAACAATATCAATTGAAATATTAATATTTAGTGACATATCCACGTGAATTGAAAACAGCTTGACACCTTCCGATCATCGAATCCACTAATGATTGCAGTGCGTCTAGAGGAATTTGGATCCATTCATTTTTTAGTGTAGTAAACAATTCTTCTTTGTTTTAAATATTTTTACTGCGCGAATACGCCCATCTAGAATCTCCCAGAGATGCTCTATAGAGTTGAGATCTGGAGATTGGGAGGGCCATTCAAGTAGAGTAACATTGTTTTCGGAGAACCACTCCTTTACCAACTTCGAGGTATGCTTCAGATCGTTGTCCTGCAAACTTCCAGTGCAACGGCATTTATTCTTCAGCAAATGGAAGCATTGTGTTTTCCAAAATGTCCTTATACTGGAATCAATCCATTTTTCCATCTACTTGAACTATTGGTCCAATTCTAGACCTTGAAAAGCAATCCCAGACCATGTTATTGCCACCTCCATGTTTGACAGTTGGAATTTAATATTTAAAATAGTATCGTTTGTTTATTGGTTGATGCACACAACATTTTGCCTCCGAATCAAAAAGTTTAAATTTACTTTTGTCACTCCATAGAATGGTATTCCATTATCGACTTGTCCACGATAAATAGCAAATTCCATCCGCGCCTTCCGATTTTTCTTGGTAGACAGGTTTTTTAACGACAATTCTACCATTTAATTCGGCGTTAATCAAGTGGTTCCTTATTATCCTCGATGTTATTTAGATATCAAATTATTTCGTTTCTGCATTGATTTGTTTTGATGTTTTCCGAGGATCGGCTTAAGATGTCTTTTTAATTAAGTTGTTGAGACGCGCGCAAGTTTTTCGGGGACGTCCTGTTTTACGAGCAACTTCTATACTACCACGGCTCCAATGCTTTAATACAATTTTTGAAACAGCTCCTTTACTAATTTGTAATAATCTCGTGATCTCAATTTGCTTTTTTCCATTCTCAAATAAGTCTAATATTTTCTGTTTTAAGTCAGAGAAAAAACAACGGATTCTTGGCATATTGTGGCTATTGTTGCTTACTGTGATGCACTATACTGAACGACATTATTGAAAATATAAATTCTGTATTTTAATAAAAAATAGTTTCTATATTTTTTTTAGGCAAATATTTAAAATCAAGTAAATAATTCTTATAAACGAAGATTTAAAACATTTTTAACCAGAAATTCCTCGCATTTATAACAAATAACAGGTAATACACTTAAAAATCATATGGATATTAATATAGTTAAATCAACTAAAATTTTTTAAAGTTTTCATACTTTTTTCCACTCCTGTATATGCAGAGTTAATTTGCTGGTTAGTGAAGTGAACACGGAAACTATTACATTTTCCGGGATCCGTTCTTGCTGCCCAAAGGCCTTTTTAAGTAAAAAATAATTTTCTGTTTTACTAGAAAAAAAGAAGTGGCAGAATAAGTGTGATTAGTCTGTGTGTACATTTTACAACTTAGCTCGTTTCAAAAAAATTAAATTTGTTTTTTTTACGAAATACTTAGAAAGTTATGAATTTGTTGACTTGGAAGAACTTTCTACATACTTCCTAGAATTTCATAAATTTGGAAGAGTTTTTAAAGTTTTGATCTAACTTCCCAGACTTCACATCGGAGAACTCTACATTCTTCCTACTATTTAAAAATATTCAAATACTTTTTTGAAGTTTTTCTTAGTACCTATACATCACTGAGCTAGGATTTTTTTACAGCCTATTTGTTTCCAAAATTTCCGTACGTGGTTTGAATTTTACTGAATTTTTGAACGATTATTTATCAATCTTCCCGAGCTTTTTCAGAATTTACGAATTGAAGAACTATTTATAATATATTTGAATATGTAGATTTTAATGATCTTTGTCTAAAATTTATTCAATTCCTTGAAATCTAAAAACTTTTTATGAATGCTTTACTACCCAGAATTTATTAAAATTTCCGGATAGTCTAGAAATTATTTAAGGTTTCCAAAATGCAGAATTGTTCTATAATTTTCAAGAGGAAGAACTGGGAATATCACTAATCCAAAATTTCTAGGCATCAAAGAACTTTCGACTTCAAAGAAATTCCACTAATCCTAATAGTTAGCATAAAAAATTATACTTCCATGTTGAGGAACGTTCCACATTATATAAAAAATTCCCATCCAGACTGCTACCAGTTTGGTGCTTATTAGCGCTCATCAGACAGCCATAAACAAATAGCGTCGAATAAGGCTTTAGTTGAAAAGGAAAAAACCAAAAAAAGCTACTCTAAGAGCTAAAATTCATGCTGGTTTGAACTGAACTGTTTTTCCCGAACTCTTTTGGGAAAAAAATTTGATATAAAACTTGAAATCATTACGTGAGACTATTTATCTACGACCGTCTGATGATCGCCAACAAGCACGAAATCAGCAACGACCCGATTTGATACTTCGTGACCATTGAAATAATGCGGAACAGTTCTCAATACCGAAGTGTAATGCATTACACTAATCACTGGGTTAGTAGGAATTCTTAGATACCATGTTGCATAATGTTGACCTCGTGACTATTCCATTGATGGGTTATCTCGCTCTCCTCTATCGTGTCGGAGTGATAAGTCCGAGGATAAACCTCTCTATAAGACATGACTTTGATATACAAAGGTACTGAATTGCAACAATTTAATCACGTGTTATACACTGAAAAGTAACACTAGATTGTTGTCGATAATATTCGAAAAAGGCTTCGTTTAAAAAAAGTTTGTTCCTTCATCTGCTAACTAACGATTAAATGCAACATCGAGTAACATGGTGCAGAAACATGCTAAAGAAATGTGAATCAGGGAAGTTACCCAGTGTTAATTCTATAGTTACTGGTGAGGAAATGTGGCTATATTACTTTGATGCTCCAACTAAGTCCCAGTCGAAAATATGGGAACCTCAAGATGAGGAAACTCTAATAATGATAAATCTAGCTAGATCTGTTCGCAAACAAATGATCGCTATTTTCGTAGCAAAACGTGGAATAATTAATCGTGTTGTATTAGATACTCAAAAAATTGTTACTGCAAAATAGTATACCGAACATTTCCTGCCTCAAGTTGTTCAGTCCCTTAAAAACTTTTGACTAAATTCACGATTCGACACTTGGTTTCTCCATCACGACAATGCACCGGCACATAGTGCTTAACTAACTACAACATTTTTGGAAAATTCTGGGTTGCAGCTATCAGAACATCCTCCTTACAGCCCAGATCTTGCTATCTGTGACTTCGCACTTTTCCCCTATATAAAAAAACAATTAGAAGGTCGACGTTTTCCAAATGCAGATGAAATGATAGTAGCTCTAAGATACCTTCTCAAAAGTGGGGGAAAATATTTGCAGAGTGGTTTCAACGCACCCTCCGCATTATTCTTCGATGTAAAATACACCATTATCACAATTGCAATTCATAACAACATGTAATTGCTAAAAAGGTTGAGATTTGATATTTTTTTATCACGTCTATAATAGTTTCAAGGAGTGAACTTGTAAGCGTTTTCGATTTCAATTGGCACCATGATGCTTATGAGGTTTTTATCGGTAAAACTATTTTGTACAAATTTGGGACTCAATGCAGAATAGAGTGGATTGTCAAACTGTGCTCATAATAAATACGTAATTCCCCTTTATATTATGTTGTTTTAATGTCAGGCTTTCATTTTTGGGGATTTTGGATGCAACGAAGCAATACTACCACAATAAAAAACATTATTTGCATTTTAAATTGCGTTTTGATGTAATGCTATGAGGTTTTAATGACAAAAAACATGAAAAAAACTCACTGAAAAAAATATAAAAAATCAATAGATTGGCTGGGGTACTACCTTTAATTAAACAGCTACAAAATATTTCAAGGCTATCTAAAAAAACACGTTTTTCATCAACTTTCGATCTTTCAAGCTCGAAAACGAACCATCTTCATATACAGGGTGAGACGCAATTTTTCACCTGAGAAATTGGTGATATCCTTCTTATTATATTTTTTGATACACGTTGTAATAAAATTGTTCTCTCTGTCACTATATTGAGCAAAATACATAAATGCGTTTAATATTGTCTCAATAATAAAATTACTGCACCAACGTAAATATCTCCCAAATTCACTGCAAAAAAAGATGAATTTCCCATAAAATTATGAATATTCTATTGGACCTTCGATAATGTATTGATTTCTTTTCAAGATTTGTAAGCCTCTCCTCTTCACTAAAAGCATGTTTTATGAAAATTAGAGAAATTGATGTTGAAGCAGATTATTCCATTTGTCCACATGGTAATAATACTACTTCAACAATTCTTTTCACTGCGCTCCTCCTATACTCTTCCATCAATAAAACCTCTTTACCTTCTATTCAATTTCCACATTTTACCTTAAATTTTTCCTAAACAAAAAATTCTAACGGTTTGACCTAAACTGCTTACCTATCTAATAAGTAGTTACACCTTTTTATGGTATTATGGTACTCAAACAATGTACATAGTACTGGGTTGTACTAACTTTAATGCTATTACGTCTCCTTAACTGGTTAAATTCCAAGGTCAACAGTCGGCGCTTCTATATAATTAGGTTTTTTGTATCAACAAGTTAATTATATCACATGTTGTTTATAAGTTCTTTTGCAATCCATCATTATTTTAGGAAATCTGGTGCGCTCTAAGATCTGGAATTCCTATAAATAATTTCAGCGTTTATTATCATTTTTTTTTGTATTGTGGGAAACACGTTTTATGTTATCTAATTACATGAAAATGTTATCGGTGTACAGATTAAATTATACTTAACTTGGGTTACGCAGGAAGGTAATGGCTCCCTTGATTATTTTCTCATAATTTCCCAACAAAGCCGTAATCATCAATTTGCTACTAAGTCACCTCGTGTTATCTTACGAGGAAAAATTCTATCTCGGAACCAATGAATGTTGTTTAGTTTGTTTCACTTGGACAGATTCCCACCATCCAATTCAAGCGAAATGTATTATGCTATGAATCGCTATACAGTGTGTAAAAAAACTTTAGATTGCTTATAACTTCGAAGATTGAAATTTTTTAGAATGTTGAAAAACCGCTTCGGCTGAATGGAGGGGGAATCAATTTAGTAGGAGTTACAAGTTTCTACATGTACTCGTAAGAGGAGTAGGTAGACCAACTCCATTGATAACGACCTGCAATTAAATGAAAATCTTTTACATCTTCAATTGGACGGTGTTCCACCGCATTACGCTCTACAAACAAAATCGATTATCCAGGAAGATGGATTGATCGCAGGGAAGAAATAGAGTGACCATCACGATCACCGGATTTAACACCTCTTGATTTTATTTGAGGCCATATCAAATCAGTCGTTTACAAAACTAAGCAAGCCAAAAGATTTACAGTTTCGAATTAGCCAAGTGTGGCAATCCATTACCCCTGAAACATTTGAAAAAGTGAGAGAAGTTGAGTTCTGACTACAGAAAAAACAGTGAACATTTTGAACTGTTTTTGTGGATATTTTTAAAAAAATGGTATTTCTGTATTAAAAATGCTGTAATTTCTTAAAAGTTGAATTTTTTTATATGCAGGTTACAAAGATTTTTAAAATGATGTACCCAATGTTAAGTGTTGAAATTTAAAATTTGAGAACTGGGGTAGCTACCCCCCTTAGAGATATACGTAGAAACTTGCTACCACTGTTAAACTGGTTCTTCCTCCATTCTGCCGAAACGGTTTTTGAATGTTTTATAAAAAATTTCAATTTTCAGAATTATAGGCAATCCAAAGTTATAGAATATTTTTTACTACAAGTGTATCAATACATATTACAACTATTGAAGCTATTATTCATCAAGAAGTCTCATGAATTTGTCAAAGTGTTTAGGCATGCTAAACCTGATGTTTCTGATATTGTTTTTGCATGTGGCTGTGCGATAATTATCGATTATGATGCATGTATAATAAACGAAACTTTATTACATATGTTAATTCACTGAAATTGTAATGGTTTCAATACTATTTCAAAAGTGGTGTACACGGACGTAATATTGAATGCTCTATAATTATTAATATTATCATACATGTTTGAGTATCATATCTACATCTTGAAATATTTTAATTGGGATAAACTTTGTGTAACTAACCTGTATCTATTTATTAGGAAGCCTGCCTTGTAACGTAAAAATGAAAATTTTTTGAGTCAACAAGTTCATCTTTGAAATTAACAAATAAGCTGATCAAAATCGAAAACAGCAAATGAGCTGGTTCATGATTCGCCAAATTTTCTTTACAATAGGCAATCCCAGCCAAGTTAATTTTATTGCCTAATTTTCCATTTATCTCTAATTATGGGGTAATTTTGCAAAATTAGAATGGAAATAACAGCAGTTAACATCATTGTGTCCTGGACAATATTCGGCTAGTTACTTCAGACAGACTAAGAAAAGAAAAAATCTCTTGCTCAAGCCGGTATTGTCATGTTCTTATATATTTTTGGACCTAATAATTTGAATATATGTATATTTCTAGTAAATTGCGATAAATTGAATTTCTATTTATTTAATTTTCATTTTTAAGTAATACTAGGCTGGTACTGAGATTCTAACCTCATTCACTTGCCAAATTCGCTCATAGTTTAAGTCACAGTTGTCATGAATTTAAAATTGTATTAAAATTTTACAAATCTAAATTTAAAAAATTGCATATTTTTTAAATATGATAACTTGACTTTTTAAAACGAAGCTAATAATGAATTTGGGCTTCAAAAAAGTGCGCACTGAGCGCAATAAAATGGTCGAGTTGTTCCTTTGTCTTATATAAAATGTCAGGCTGAGGCAGGTACCTCCAAGGGTACCTCCAAGGTACTTCCTGACGGCGAAATTTCCGCACCAAGTGCGCACTTTTTGAATGCCCGAATTCGCTATAAACACGCAATTTGACAGATATTAAGAATGTTTAAAATTTTAACAGATTTATAAAAAATACTTTTAGAAACTTACAATTTTGACGCTGCGTATATCGTATGAGTAGCTCCAAAATGAAAACTATGAAAATGGTGTTATAAAAGTTGTATTATTTTTTTTAAGAATCCGCAGTTGTTAACAGATTACTCTACTTTTTGCAATGCTCTGTATTAAAGGCGAAGTTTAAGGCTAACACTATACTATATTAAATATGGTATTGAAATTTTTTCATATACAGTGTGTACCTGGAATCAAGTTCCCACTTTGTCACTTAAAAATATATGAAAATATGGACTTTTTGGAAATTTAGAGAACTATTATATGACGTAACATACTACTTTTTGGCGCTTATAGTAAGTTTTAAAATAAAAAAATATATACATACATATATCCACTATCCGAAGCACTTAATTGAGGCAAGAAAGTTGCAAAACCAAAAACCAAGTATATGCGTTTGTTAATGCAGAACACAATAGTGTAGGTTTATTAACTTTATCATAATCTGTATATAAACATATTTATCGGTCTAATTCCTGCTAATAAAGGTAATTGTTTCGTTTCAGCTCTACTTAACACGATTCTTCAGCCAGCGGCAACAATAGGTAAGAAGTTACTCCTCAAGAACTAACAATAACTCGCATAGTTTATTCACATATTGTATTAATATAGAATAAAATTGTATCTAAAGCGAGACACTTTTTCTTTAAAAATTGAACTCTCAATGTCGTTTAATGAATTCATGCCTCTACAATAATCATAAGTCTACATCAGAATCTGTACTACACCAAATTGCAAGCCATCTACTTTTTTTCCAGTTTCTGGTAGTAATTTCGATATAAATAGAAAATATTTCGTTTCTTTCGTCCATTACTTATTTTCAGTAAAAACTTTTGAAAAATCCTCAGATATTCTTCGAATTTTGGGGAATCCGAAATTGTCAGAACATAAAAACGTTTTCAATTTTCAACAAAAATTATCAAAACTCCTGAAAATTTTAAATGTTTTGCTTTGATGTGTGTAATCACGTTTATAAATGAATTCTAAAATTTCACTAGAAATTAAGGAAGTAAATTCAGGAGAGAAAAATTTTTATTTAACAAAATCGTCACCCTTTTAAAACCTTCAGTATTTAATTATGGATTTGCAGTCTTGTCGAAATGCGCATCATGAAGCCGGAATCCGTAATAACAAATTGTATGCTTTGACGTAACCTCATAACTGCATGAATTCAAATTCCAGTAAACAAAGCTATCGTGTGACATGCCAGAGAACATTTTGAAACTCCTGAAATGTTCGACTACTGTTCCTACCTGCCCAAGACTATTGATTTACTTTTCCTTGAGTTATATCGTTAATTGTGAAGCTCTGTGAGATGTTTGTTTTGCGTCTTTTAACTCACCTTTAAAGCCCGTCTTTGTGGTCACCCTTCATCTGCCCTGACAGTACTAACTGCTGATTATTCAGTTCTCCCATTTCAACTATAGCTAACTCATGTTCTATGGCATTCAACATTCCTTCGCTCATGTTGACGCACTTCATTTCGGAATGAGCGTTTGCGTAGGCTCACATACGAGGATAGTCCCAGAAGTGCCCGACCTAACATATAGATGGCAATTTTTTTGTTAAAAATTTGAGTTTATTACAAAGACCTAACCTGAAAAAGTCAAAATGTCTAAAGCTTGAGGGTGCTACGTGGATCTGTGTTTGTTTTGGAGCTACTTTTAATGAATGCTTTTAGAGATTTCGTGCTCATGGAAAAAATCGACACCTGATTCAATACTTTCATTTGAAAGGTCTTAGTCCATCCAGCATCAAAGCGAAGTTAAATTCCATTCTGGGGGAATCTGGTCCTTCGTTAACAACTGTAAAATATTGGGTGGCAGAGTTTAAGCTTCTAAAACGAACTCTGCAGTGGTCGATCCAATGATGTGATCACTCCAAAAATTGTGGTGAAAATTCACAAACCTGTACTGTATATCGCGTTTTGATCGAAAATTGGATGTGAGGAAGCTATGCGCAAGATGGGTGCTACAATTACTCACAATTAAACAAAAACAGTAGTGTGAGTATGTTTCAAGGACAAAGTTTCGCAGCTATAAAACCGAGTTTTTGCGTTAATTTATAAACATACATGAAACATGGATCCATCATTTCACACCTGAGACGAAGAGAAAGGTGATGGAGTCACTTTTTTGGGATGCACGTGGGATAATTTTTATTGACTATCTTTGTAAAGAAAGAAGAATAAATGGAGAATATTATAAAAAAATATTTCAGCGTTTGAGCGAAAAAATGAAACAAAAGCGACTGCATTTGGCGAAAAAGAAAGTCTCAATTCATCAAGACAACGCATTACTCCACACTTCCGTCATCACGATGACCAAAATTAGTCAACTTGGTTTCGAACTTTTCTTTGTCCACCCTATTCGCCAGATTTAGCCCCCTTAGATTATTTTCTATTTCCAAACTAAAAAATATGGCTGGATGTGTACCAATAATGAAGAGGTGTAGTACGAGGTTGACGCCTATTTTGAAACATTTGGAGCTTTTTAGTATAAACAGGATATAGAAACCATGGAACATCACTGAAAAAAGTATAACAATCTCAAAGGACATTGTGTTGAGAAATAATGTAATATTTTCCAATTTTCCTTTCTTTAAGTGCTAGGCCGGATACGTCTGAGACTATCCTTGTATCATCAGAATAAAAAATATTCTCCTCAATATACTATAGTATAACTATTTTCTGGATAACTCACTATGAACGAATAGCAACATTTTCACATACTACTTTTCGATATTTTCATGCCAGTATGCGGTTTTATAGACGGAATTAGAGTGAAACTGGAGGGTTTTAAGGGTATTGATTGTCCTTCGTTAACCACCTGAATGGAGAATTATTCCGTAAATTAAAACGTCCCTCTCTACAGGGTGTTTTTTAAATATTAATCATGAGGATTTTAATGCATGTCGTTGTTCTTTTTTAAGTGAGTCTTAGTCAAATGATTTAATATGTCATTATTTATGAAGGTGGTTCAGCTGGAGTTTTTCAGCTGAGATTGCCTATTGGGTTGTGTCAGAAATTTTTAATAAAAATTCCATTAAAGTCATACTACAAACTTTCCGGCTACTCGATCCCAAAAAATAAAAACTGAAACTTTGGGTTAAAGTCCCATATATAAATTCAGCTGTGAAACACTCAAACCATATTTATAAATAACGACCTTTTAGATAATTTTGCCAATAGTTTATTTCAAAACAACATCAATAATCAACAAAATGTTGCATTAAAACCCCTAAAGCTGATGTTAAATTAATCCTAGTAAACTTTGAAAAAAATAGAGCTTAAGAGTCGTTTAGGGTTTGATTATTTGATGTTTGATATTATGAAATCTTTCAGGAATTCTCTAGTATTTAAATTTCAAAGAAGTATTTACCGTATATAAAAGTGGATGAAGTCGTGATCAAAGTTCTAAATTTATTTTAGAGAATCGTTTAGGAATTTAGACCAAATATAATTGAACCAATCAATATTCGTTATTTTCAAAAAGAGTAACTCTTGACTACTTTAAATCGACTCTTAAAAATGGGGTTTCCACTAAAAAGGAACTATAATGGGAATTTTTTAGTTAAACTAGTTGTTACGGTGGATTTAACAAATTACAACAAAAACTCCCAATATGGGAGTGACAACCTTTGTTCATTTTACTATTCAGAAAACGAGTCCAGAGATCGATGTCCCTTGAAATTGCCAGTCAGTGTCCTGATGAATGAATATTGTAAAAGGTAAGAAGGAGGAACGGAAAAACTTTTTAGTTTTACTTATATTTTCCATATATAATATTATAATATTTTATGTACTAGTATAGTCTTAAACTTATCTTGGATTGTTCTTCACTCACCAGTTTATCCTTGAGTTCGAAGTTCGAGTTTCGACTTCGGGTTCCGACCTCGGAGTTCGGGATTCGAGTTCGGATTTCTACTTCGGGTTCAAAGTTCGAGTTCTGTGGTCGGGATTCGAGTTCGGATTTCTACTTCGGGTTCAAAGTTCGAGTTCTGTGGTCGGTCTTCTGACATTGAGTGGTTCGAATTTTTTTAAGGTTATTGGGGACTTTTCATCAACTTAAGAAAAATTTACTGAATATATTTCGAAAGTACAGCTCTTTAAAAGTGATTACAAGTTGATTCATTAACAAGGAGACAACTGAAAGCTGGAGATACTACACGTAAAATGGTGACATTTGGAGAAAATATGCCTTATTCGAATGTTGATTATTTCGGATTTATACAGGGTATTGGAAGTTAAAATTTTAATTAATCTTTTTGCCGTTATTCTGAAAATATCTAAGTTAGACATTTGAAAATTTTTAAAGCTACATTTTTTAGGTGACGAATTGAGTATTCTAGGAAATGAAAATACATTTAGTTTGTTTTGCTTTTACTTTCTCGTATTATGAAATAAAAAAAATTAAATAGATTTTTTTTGAAAATGGGTTGAGGTATCGAAATGAAACAAGAATACATAATTAATGGAAAAATGATTGCTTTTCCAGATTTTGAGTGAAATTTCATGTTAGACATACAGGGTAAAAAGTTATTAACTTTAATTGACCGTGGCGCTCTCTATTTGCAACGCGGAAATTGCAAAACTTATCTTATTGGTCATCTCAAAAACTTAACTTTACAAATTTTGAAGTCTCCACCCTAGATATTTTGAGAATAATGGCAAAAAATGAATTAAAATTTGAACTTTCAATACCCTGTATAAATCCGAAACTATCAACTTTCGGATAAAGCATATTTTCTTCAATCGTCACTATTTGACGTGTAGTTTTCGGTAATCCCATCGTTAATGAATCACTCTGGATATTTGACATCTTAACCACTCTTCGTGTTGATGCATGTATTGCGCTCGTCCTAAAATCAAGGTGTAAATTTAAATAACAACACGAAAGGTAAATACTTAAAGCATTTAATACGTATTGTTTAACGCTACACCATACAAATATTTACATTAAATGCATGTTTACATAATATTAATTACTAATGAAAATTTAAAGTTTTAACAGTCCTTGAACGCACTTCTCTAACAGACCTTCCTCGATAAAGCATTATTCTTAATTATCATTATGATTTAACCCTATATATTTGCAATACAAAACAACCCCTATTTACTGCACACACTACTTTACAAAATGACTGATAGAGTCACGCATATTGACTCCAATGAACAGGAGATGATGAACGTAAACTACGCAAAGCTGCCTCATAAGAGGGTAACTCCGAGGAGTTTGCTTCGGTCTTCTTATCTGAAACGATGACAGAGTCGTAGGGTGGTGGGGGGCCTGGAGTGGGACATCTAGGAATCTCTCTTTCGTAATCCTCCATTTCTACAAGTCTCTGAAAAAAATCACTCATTTCAAGGGCGAATCAGAAAACGCAAAAGTTTTAGAAATTGCTGAAAAGAATGTTGCCTTTAAGATAGTTTATCAAAGCCATTCGAAGGAAAAGTAATTGTTATAACAAAATAATATTCCTCCGTTTTAAATTCAACTCGGCTTAATTTTCCCCATCAAAGGTTTTGCTCCATAAAATTCTAAGGCGTGTTTTTGCTCGTTAACATTCCTCAAACTTGGAAATTCATGAAAGAACTGACGCGACGTCTGCTTCTACTTCTATAGAAACTTGAAAAACGCAATTTATCAAGGCAGTAATAAAACATTTTAGGATAATTACCATTATGCAGACATTTATATCCTCTCAGAGGCCAAAAACATCGAAGCTTATACGTTAGCAGGCAATTTTATGCCATTCTTGTATGTCTTCGCCCACCTAAACCCGATATCCCATTATTGGAGATTCCAATTCTGGACTCAATATAATTCCAGGAAAATAAAAGTGATACACGGAAATTCCTTTACCCCAAATCGGGAACAGTAAACAGTGGGACGTTTCAAATATAAAATCCTCAAGTTGGCCATTATACTGCAACAAAAGAACTCAACCTCGAAAAAAAACCCTACTCTGAAATGTAGTTTATTTTAACCTTTTGTGTGGATCTGGCGGACGTGACAAGAGATATTCACTTGAGAATAGGTTGCCTACACGAAACTCAAAATAAAATCGATACCTTATAGGCCAGGGATAAATTTCCGAACAATAGTTTTGAGGTAATAAGTAGGACCTTGGCAAAGTTCCTGACCTAGGTCCTGGAAATGATTGCTATTTACATGCTGTTCATTTCCATGGGGACTAGAAAATTATAGAGGCGAGTAGGGCTGACAAGTTGTACTTTAAATTAGAGCCTTTCACATCGAAGTTTTCCAAACAGGTTACCTGAATTTTTGTGCTAAAAAATGATTACCGGAGCAGCCTAAATTTGAGGTTTGGCAACTCACTTATCACCAAATTATTTATTTCCGAAATAAATCATATCATTCCACAAATCATCCAGAGTCATTCTAGAGGTTCCCTTCTTGAGATCCTATTTTGAAGTAACGTATGGATATAGAAATTGTCTGGTCCCATGCACTTTAGATTCAGCTCTTTGTTAATTTCGTTGGTGATAAGCTTTCCTTCACCTTACAACCGCTCTTTATTTATAACCCATCTACTCGTATACTATACAGGGTGTCTCGAACTACTTGGTCAAACTTCAAGAGGTGGTTCTATGTATCAAATGCTACCAAAAATATATGGTAGAAAATTTTGGAAAACTCAGGCCATTTTGAGGAAATTTAATTTTTTGATTTCTGAGACCTTATCGTGTTTTGTAAACTAAATACCCCCGTATTTTTCTTTGCAGTGCCGCTACAGAAATTCCAAAGGTACCGTTGAAAAGCCCCTTAAGTTTCCTATTTTAAACAACCATTGTGAGTTCATCTTATTTACACTTTGCTCACTTTTCAGAGGCCTGATCGTAAAACTTTTTTATTTCTTTCTTTTTGTTAAATTTTCTACTGTCCATTGCTCCAAAAAATTCCCAATCTTGTACCATTTCACACTCAATGAAAAACATCTACAATTATGTATCTTTCTACCGTGGTACCGTTTCTTGAGTTTACGTTACTTTTAAAACAGTGTTTTAAAAAGTTAATTATTTAAAACCATTTGCACAGAGAAAAACTGTATTTGCAAAAATTGAAAAATATTTTAAACAAAACACTGTAAGTTATAAATATTGTTTAAAATGCCCTCCTTGTTGGTGCAAACATAACCTACACCTCCGAAAAATGGTCCGAAATGCGCGACCGATCTCTCCTCTCCTTTCACCTATTATATATGGACACAACCTGCACGTATTCTTTGTCCAAGTTCTTCAACTGTATCCACATTATCTTTACACAGAAGTGTTTTTACAGTACCCAAATGTAAAAGTCGAGAGGTGTTAAATCGGGACTGTATGATATGTAGAACCACCTCCTGAAGTGTGACTAACTAGTTCAGGGACACCCTGTATAGGATGAAGGCTTTCGTGGTCACTTAGGATACTATTATTGGAAATATTCTCCGGGGTCCGTTTATAGAAATCCGTTTATACAGAGTGTCCGTTTCCAGAACTCAACCAAGAGGATCTTTGTAACCATAAAATCTACGAGGTCGGTTATATCGGGGCAAAGTTGCCCAATTGGGAGTTCAAAAATGTACCGTTTTGGGTCAGTAATATAAGTAATTGATAAGTCTCTGAAACAGAAATCATGAGATTTATTATTTATTATAACGCATATTTATAATAGTTAAATCCCTTTATTCTTTTATCCGCTAGCATATTATACCCTATCCAGCGGAAAGATGCAGAAAATGTAAACATCATGTGACCCACGGTAGCGTATTTCTTTGGTTACAAATTGTTTGCAGGATCGGAATTGATCAAAAATGTCTCTGGCACTGACTGTCTCTGTCTCAGAAAAAGTGACCATCCGAAGATGTCCTCAACCGATACTGCAGATGAGGAAGCTCCCTCAAAAATTCCAAGTATACAAATTGATTCTCCATTGAAGAAGAGGTCAAAAAGATCATATTTAACTGTGGAAATGAAGAATGTCATATTGAATATTTATACCAACAGCCTGAGTGAACATCTTCAACTGATTATAGACGAAGTGGTGCTTCAAGTGGCTGGAACATCTGGGGTTTGCAAGCGTAGTATTTGCGAAGTTTGCAATGAATAGAAAAAATTTCACATTTTCCATTAACCACGGAAAAAGCTGAAGAAACCACCCATTATTGAGTCAGTTTATGATTTTGATAGGAGTGCAATACGAAGAAAAGTGCACCAATTTTTCGTCCGTAAGGAAACCCCCTACCATCAATAAGGTTCTGAAAGAAGTCAATGATGATGATGATCTGCCAACATTTAAAAGGTCATCACTCCATTTGTTGTTGAAGGCATTAAATTTTAAATTCAAAAAGCGTGGTAGAAATAGTATGCTGATGGACAAAGATAAAATAGTTATTTGACTCAGAGACTTCTTCAAGCAAATTAGATGTTACAGACGTGGAAGTAAGAAGATATATTACTTGAATGAAACTTGGGTAAATGTTGGACACATACACCCAAAAATGTTGGTGGACGAGTTGATTAGTTCGTCCAGACAGGCCTTTCTAAGCGGACTGTCAACTGGTTTAAAAAAATCCATTAAGCAAAGGACAAAGGCTCATTATTTGCCACATTGGTAGAGAAGAAGATTGTGTGTCTGATAGCCTTTGGGTGTTTCAGTCAAAGAAAACTGGCGATTACCATGAAGAAATGAATGAACCATCATTCGAAAACTAGTTTTCAAATGTGCTGCCTCGAACTCTGTGATTGTGATGGATAATGCACCATATCACTCGAGATGAGTTGAGAAAATTCCTTCCTCTGCAATGAAGAAAGCAGATATTCAAAAATGGTTACGCTCCCAAGAAATAGCTTTTGAAGAAGCGATGTTAAAAGTTGAATTATAATCTACTGTTAAATAAGATAAGAAAAAATTTACTAAGTATATTATTGATGAAATGGCAAAATGTCGCAATATGACTGTTCCACCATATCATTGCGAATTTAGTCCCATTGAACTTATTTACTCCGACATAAAAAAATGTTACATTTAAAATAAGTGATGGTAGAGAGGTTTTAAAAGAAGCAGTGAGTCAAATAACAAATGAAAAATAACGGAGATGCGTCCAGCATGTGTAAGAAAAAGAGGAAAAAATGTGAGACTTGGATAGTATAATTGAAACAACAGTAGAACGACTCGGTATCAATCTCAATGATGATAGCAGCAGTTCAGAACATGAAAGTTTGTAAAGGCGCTTATTTTTTTAAATTATTAATAAATTCACTTATTTAATTTTGTTATAGGCCTATTGTATCCTTACTTGTAAATAACTTAGTATTATGAGCATTATCGCACTGCAAATTATACATAATATACATACATAATATAAATAAAACTTTAATTAATTTTTAACGACTTAAATTAGAGTACGGCCCTGACAAACAAACTGCATTTTTCCGTTGGACAGATTTTATACTTATTTGTGCTAATGTTTCTGGGACGCCCTGTATAACTCCAAAATTAATATCGTATCCCATATTTCTGAATGGGGTAGGTAAACACCCGGCAGAGGAAAGCGCTACCATCTTTGGGTATACAAATTACATTACGTATGGGGCCTTAGGCAGGTCGTATCATATTTGGGGATGGAGATCAAATAATATTAGGTTAGCCTAGTTTTCACTAGATACCAACAAGCGTACACACAAATTTCAATAAAAGACTTTTACAACGCCATATTGAAAGTGGCAAAAGAGTATGGTCTATAGCAATGGGTACTCCCACATTTGAGCGCAAATGAGGTGATAAGGAAGAAAAAGGAGGGAGCCATGAGCCCGTTTTTATAAGGTCACAGTGGAGGAGGGTCGCGTAGGCGTCCCAACACATCTATTTATTGACCTTTAAGTGGCACAAGATTTTTCATTTAACCAACTCTCTATATCCTGCTACATTCAAGATCCTGGCTCTAACTAAACAGAATGACTCAGAGTGAAAGTGACAAAAGCTCAGGAAAGTTAAGTTAGTTAGGAGTTCGAAAATGCTTCGTTTTCGTATTGCAGTATGTTAATATTCAATGATGTAAAACAAAAAAGGTGTAGCTATTGGTCAAAGGAAAATGACCATTGAAAATATGTCACGCTGGTAGTTTCCGCAACTATTTGAGATGCCGAACTATGGAAACCTTAAGAGTTAATCGACAATGACAATTTTATTTAGTGAAAACGCGAGATGCCTCATAGAGAGGTTTACGAAAGTAACTATCAGGTTCAAGATATGATTTTGAATACTATTATAGCTCCATTACGTGAAATTATTGCTCCCAAAAGTTGTGGGCAGGGTCATCGCAGGAAGAATGATTTCAGGCAACTCATCGAATACCTTGGCAGTGTTCGGTGATATCGATGAATTTTGAGATCTAATAATTTGAGATAAAGGTAAGATGATTCTTTGAGAACGTCAATATCTCGTAAATGCATAATGGAAAGGGACTTAAGGTCCTCCTATTCTCTTAAATTTTATGGTTAGTATTCTTCATTCCCTTTCGGCCCTCTTACCATGTGTTCAAGGCATCGGCGTTTGACTTTGAAAAGGATATCTCATATATAAGAAATTTTTTATTCATCCGTGTAACTATTCTTCTTCATCCTTCCATAAATCGTTTTGGCACCTGATTTTCATAGATTTTCTTGTAAACATTTTATCTGATTTGCAGCCTTAATGATTCAAATCTATCCCGTTTCGTACAACTTTGATTAGACTAAATTTCTGGGGAAGTTCTATTAACATTAGGCGTATTTCTCATAGCTTTAGAAATCTATTTTTTGAGAAGGGAAATTTTCGTAAAATCCTTATTCAAAGTATTGCCCTTATGTAGGTACATGAATCTTGTGTAGATACCTGCTCTCTGCAAATTGCGAATATCCTCGTTTTCCGATTGGGGAAGCTCAAGAGCAATTTTACAAAACAGTACTAGAGAAAAGTTTTTTGTTGGCAAGAAGAAAGTAAATAAAGACTTTTTATAAAACTCTAGTTTAACACCAAAGTCCAGTCTGAAATATGCAGATTTCTTTGACCTGACCCATTTACGATTAGTCTCTAGGGAGTAAAGTACATTCCCCCGCTGAATAAATCATAGCACAATAAACCAAGAATTATGAAACTGAATCGATATGTTTACAAAGGGAATTTGGAATCGTAATTCTTCGAATCGTCATGAATTATTAGATTCCGGCCCTATATTAATCGCAATAACTCCCTTAAATGTATTACTAAACATGGGCTAATACGCGCAGTGAACATGAAAATTGCCGCCTTAAGGCAAAATTGAATATAAAGCAGTTCAATTTAGATTCGCTGTGTTAATTTTAATTTTTTGGTCACTATAATGCACAATATACCACTCTGTATATAATTGCCGCAATTTTCAGTGTGATAATAGTTGTTTTTGTATCAAGGACGTAAATCTCAATTATTACGTCCGCAGCTAGAAGTTAAAACGATCAGAAATTATACTTTAAGCTCGGACGTACCAAAAGGAAATTTATAAGTCGTATAGAAAAAATTCAATAATCTAATGTGCACTTTAAATAAAAATTTATTTTTTTTACTTACACTTTGTGCGGCTTCTACAGTGTAAATTTGCAAAGACAGTCCTGGATCTCTCCAAATCATGGACGACAGACTCGGACTGGCCTTCCTATTTGTTTTATGACAGCAGTAGCAGAGGATGAATATTGCTAGAATGATTCCACTCAGCATGGCCCTAAAAATTGGGAACCAATAACATCTTTCAGAAAAAATCAACGATAATTCTAAATACAGAGTGAGTCATAATTAGTGGACCAAACTTCAGAAGTTGATTCTTTATCCGAAAATAGTGTTTGTTCGTTATTGAAACCATAGTCTGGAAATGCCCCACTATGAAAATTCAAGGTGTTAAAAATTCATTTAAAAAATTCAAATGTATTAATATAGTATCTCCAAAAATAATTGAGATATTTAAATGACATTTTGCACTTTTTAACAGTTGACTATGACGATTTTTTTAATGTATAACCAATCATTTTAGTTTTACCAGTGGCGTACGTACGGGTACATCTAAGCAGAATTTTATCGAAAAAAATAGTACATCATTGGTTTTTTTCAACACAACAATTTATTTTTAGAGTTCTCTTTTAATTAAAAAAAAAACGCTCTCTTCATAGTTTTTTGTCAAACGCACAGTTTTCGAGCAAAAAAATAAAAACTATAGTATACCAGCATTTCGCTAATTTATTTTTCAAATATAATGGTAAAGTTATACCAACTCTGTGGCAACAAACTGTTAATATTAAAAATTAGATAATTGGTAATTTTCTAAATTAATATTTGTTACTACGAACTACGTTGCTTTTTAAAAGTTTCTGTTTGGTGTTTTATGAATTTAATTTAAGAAATAATAGAATAGTAATAATAATAAATAGATAATAAAATAGATAATAATAAATTTATAAGTATGGTTAACTTTACTCCAAGAGAAACTAGAGACATAGTTTTCGTGTATGGACTTTGCAATGGAAATACCCAAGCAGCTAGAAGGGAATATCAGAGAAGATTTCCTGAAAGAAGAATTCCGAGCTGTCAAGTATTTAGTAGAACCTTCCAAAGGCTGTGAAATTGGTCTTCCATGGACCCAAAGAGCTGGAGCACCATACATATAGAAAAAATGCAATCCAGGACGAGGTTTCCGTAGTCGAATCAATTTTAGACAATCCTACTTGTAGTACTCGTCAAATTGCCCTGCAATTAAGATTATCCCAAAGTTTTGTCACGCAAACTCTACGTAGGGAACAATTACATCCTTACCATTACAAAGCTGTGCAATCCTTCATCCTGGAGATAATAAAAAACAGTTAGTTTTTTGTCAGTGGTTTCTTCAAAGGACTGATACCGATCCAACTTTTACTTCGCCAATTTTATGGATCGACGAACCCATTTTTACTAAAGATGAAATTACAACTTTTCAAAATTACCATTATTATTCATTAAACAATAATAACATAACGAGAAACAGAATATTCCAGCAACGGTTCTCAATAAACATTTGGGGCAGAATCTACAACGGTTCAATACTCGAGTTGCAACAAAACTGTATTAATACGAATACTTATCGAAATTTTCTCGAAAATCGGTTATTTGTTTTACTTGAAAATTTCCCATTAAAGATCAGAAGACAGATGTTTTTTCAAAAAGATGGTGCAGCTCCTCACAGTGGCAGAGTAGTTACCGACTAGTTAAATAATCACTTTAATGATAAATGGATTGGCCGTGTTGGTTCTGTAAGGTGGCCGGCAATAAATCCTGATTTGAATCCACTGGACTTCTTTTTATGAGGATTTTTGAAACAATCAGTCTATCGTGAAGAAGTCAATACTAGGGACGAATTGATAGCAGCAGCAAATCAGATTCGTGTGAACTATAATGTTCAACAATTATCTGCGTTATTAACACGACGGTGCTGAATGCGTATTAAGATAGAAGGTGAGCATTTTGAACATTTACTTTAGTGTTCAATTTATTATTTGTTCTTTGAAGTTGTTTATTTGTTGTTGAAGGTTGAAGTTTAATTGACAATCTGTTGCCATAGAATTGCTATAAACCTACTGTGATATTTGTGAAATAAATTAGCAAAATGCAGGTATACTATAGTTTTTAGTTTTTCACTCGAAAACTGTGCGTTTGACAAAAAAATATCAAGAGAGCGTTTTTCTTTTAAATTAAATAGGAACTCTAAAAATAATTTTTGTGTTGAAAAAAACCTACGGCGTACCATTTTTTTCGATAAAATTCTGTTAAGACGTACTCATACGCACGCCACTGGTAAAACTAAAATGATTGATTACACATTAAAAAAATCGTCATAGTTTGTTAAAAAGTGCAAAATATCATCTAAATATTTCAATTATTTTTAGAGATATTAATAAATTTGAGTTTTTTAAATGAATCTTTAACACCTTGTATTTTCATAACGAGGCATTTCCGGGCTGTAGTTTCAATAACGAAATAACTCTATTTTCAAATACAGAATCCACTTCTAAAGTTTGGTCTACTAATTACGATTTGCTCTGTATTAATTTTTGCATCTGTAAGGAAACCACTTAAATTCGTTGAAAAAATGAAAGGATCGCAAGAATGCAAAATAAACTCCACTTCCAACTTCTGACCTATTCCTTCTTTCAGTTGAGCTGCAAAAGCAAATTTAGAGCACAAAGTGAATTTCGTATATGCATAATAGCGCATAATTGTATCCAGGCCTGCTTTGCTGGTGTTACGGATAGATGAAAATTACATTTTGTTTCGGAAAGGTCAGAACACTACCCAGCTTAATTGAACCAACGCTCCAAGTCTGGTGTCAAACTTACCCTCCCAAAATAATGTTTACCCCATGCACCGGGGCGGGGGGAGACCCAGGTGGGGGGTTCATGTGGGTTTGATTTAAATTGTCCTCATTGCTTCGGGATGATATTGCGAACTTCTTCATGTAGATCTTACACCTGAAATTCGACAAAAACGGCCGTTTGATACACTGAAATGTGCGAGTATGTAAAAAGGTTCTATTGATTGTACGTAATGTAGAGGAACTCATCAAAAATCGTGGGCGAACTTTCAATAACCCTAAGTGGCAATTTAATCCCCATCACACTATTTCTATTTTGTTGCTACCGCAAGCATCGATTCCATATTAACATCGATTAAATGTTAATGTACTTAGGCGTATAAAACGTGGAACAATAATCACATAGGATGAACACATTCGAAAGGCTGAAACGGAATATGAAATATTTATTGAGGCGCTAGCATAATTTGTTTTTATTAGACTGTTCCAACGAAATTCTTATATACACAATCCTCATTTCCAGAAACTGTTCGGGTCTTTCTGCCCTTGTGATAAAAACACTTACATCTATACATAAATAATCATTCATAAAATGCAAAGAAAAGAAAAAAATGCATTTGGAAATGCTCCAATAGAGTGGTTGCAGGGAAAACGAAGCGGGATTGTTCTGTTTGTCTTGTAAGACAAAGAGGGTTTAGAATGGTCCAGTTGTGATGATTGTCTTTCCATCTGCCTGAATTTGTTGCAGTCTTTCAGTCAGTCATGTGTGTGTCTTTTCATAGTAATCGGTTGGGAGCCTTATTTCTTTGTAATTAGTCTCAGTGCAATATGTTCTGTTGTTTATGTCTATTGTTTATTTTTTCCGTCATGTTCGCTCTCAGCATCTGTGCATGGTCTAACAGAGGTCTGCAGATGGACTTCTATATTTTTGGTGCAGTTTTTGCATCGATCCTTTTATCTCTACACGTTAGCAATAGAAAATATTTTTTCCGCTTAGAGACTCCTATTCTCACACTTCGAACGTGTTTACAGAGTGTTTCAGGTTTCAATACACAAACTTTAATCGTGTGTTCTATGTTTGAAAATAACCCCAGTTTGCCAGATAAACTATATTCCAGAAACGATTGGTTTATGAAATACGGGGTGTTGAAGTTTAATTAAAATAATCCTAAAACACTATTGTTTTGCATAATCCTTTGAGCTATTTCAATAAAATTTTAGGGGTGGCCCTAGCTATGGAAGATGCATATTTTGCAACTCAAAATGGTTTTTTAGTTTTACCAGTAGCGCGCGTAGCGGCACGTCACTGGCTATTTTTAAAGAAAAAATGGTACGCCACTGCGTTTTGGAAAAATAAAATTTACTTTTGATTCCTCATTCAATTCTGAAAAAAAAGTGTTTTGAGTTTTTTTCCTATGACGTTTCATTTTCGAGTAAAATATGACTAACTTATTGTGTGAAATCTTTAATTTGTGCTCATCTCATAAAACTTAAAAATACTATTCAAATTAATATTAAATTAAATTATTTTTACCTCATTTTGATAGAACGCACTGTTTTGGCTCTAAAGAGTTGAGAGTGCAAATCTGATTATTGTCAGTTTGACATTAGAATTCAACACCCTGTATTTCCTAAACGAACCGTTTCTGAAATATAATTTATCTAGCAATCAAGGATTATTTTCGAACGTAAAATATACGATTAAAGTTTGTATATTAAAACCTGAAACACCCTATATAATAATAAATTTTAGTATTTCGTCGATTGTTACTCCTAAGAATTTCATATCTTTTTTGGTTTAATTTTGTGATCTGCTATTAACGTTGAAGGTACTGCTTTAATTTGATTATTTAAATTTAGAACTTCTTGGTAAGATTTGATATCAGCGAAATTCTTAATATAAGTAAGCAAATGTCAGTTTCAAAATTTTAAGGATCTAGATTTAGATTATTTCCTTCTTGTTTTATCCTAAAATTGATTTTCCATTATCCGGGAAAGGTAACTAGTTCAAACTGACTTGCTCGAAAAGTTTTTAGGGCATTGCTAATTAATGAAAGCAACTTTTCGAACTTTCGACCCTTTACATAGAAGTGTATATTTTTATGTTTTCAACCTTTAAATTATGAATTATGAAGCGCCTTTATTATAATCAGTCCCTAATCTTTTTATGCAATATTTTATTCTCTGAACTTAATTATTTTTGCTTAATTAGCTTCGCTACTTTTTCATTTAAAAAAGTTGAAATGGATTTATTGGCAAAATTTTCTCTGCTGTAAGGAATCATTGTCAGTTTTGGAATGGACACTTTTTTTAATACTAATCAAACATTTACCGATTTAATTAATAACATAAATATCTGTGCATCTAATGCATCTATTGGAATTTGATACAATATTTATGTTCTATGCTAGCTTTAATTAGTTATAAGAGAAACGTGTTACTTTTCATAATAATAATTGTTGAAGTCTGAATACTACCAGTATTTTTTTGAATACGGACCTGTTTTCAAACATAATCCAATTTAATTTGCAGTTAAGGCATTTAAATAATTATTTCTATGGTTATTATTAATAGTGTGAAAATTATTCCTTGAATAATGTAAATTTTCTTTTTATTACCCTGCGAAATTGTGCTGAACAAAGAACAGAATAGAATAGAATTTCTTTGCCCATTTTGTAAAACACTATATGCAACACCTATTGTAACCAACTAAATTTTCGAGTATAAATGGCTGAGCCTTATACGCAGGGCCGGACTATATCTAAGAGCAATAAAGATAAGCGCAAAAATTCTGAAGTGATTTAAGCCTATTACGATGTTTTTTTTTCAAAATACTTTAAATTTAGATAGTTTCAGTCCCATTAGATCTTGTTCGTTGAGTTCGTCTGGAGTCGAGTAAACACAGACAGAAATCAGTCAAGTATGTTGAGCGAGCAGGAAAGTGTCCTGCCCACACCATCTGCCGTGTCCTTTTTCCTGGAGCTCGACTAACCCTTCGAGTGTAAAGAGCAGGATATTGTAAAGCACAGAGGAGACAGATGGCGTTGATAAACCTTTTTTCTAGAGGCTCAACACACTTGCTATTTACATTGACGATTTTTGCTCGCGTTTAATTGGCTCCGACCGAGATGAAAAGATCTAATAGGACCGAAACTCGAAACCAGTTGTCGAGGTGCTTCAGGGATTAATTGAACTCAGAACATAAAGTTAGAATGGACCATAAAGGCATAATAGATTGAGATGAAAAGTAAAATTTATTCTACTTTTCATTTTCAAAAATAAAAAATGACACGCAATAAGGGTCCCTAAACATCTGACATGTTAAAGATTCAGGCCTATTATTACTTTATGCCTCCTCATACTAGCTCCGTGATTAATTATCTGAAACACCTTTTGGGCCGGCTTCAGCCCTATTAGATGTCGTAAGTTGAGTTCGATTTAAGTCAAGTAAACGCAGGCAGAAGTCGGCAGAGGCAAGTGTGTTAGACGTGCAGGAAATTGTTTTATCAGCGCCATCTGCCGACTCCTATTTACTGCAACTCGACTGAATCTTCAAACGTAAGGAGCAGGACATTGTGCACAGGGCCGCAGGACCAGCAGATGGCAATGGTAGGTTTTTTTTCTACAGGCCCAACATACTTGCCGTTGGCATTTCCAATTTCTGCCTGCGTTTAATTGATTCGAGGCCGAGATGAACCGACCTGATGAAATCTAATAAGGCCGAAACTCGAAACCGGTCTTTGGTGGTTAATTAAACGCGAGCACAGAGCAAGAACGAGGCATAAAGTCTTCATAGGTTTTAATCTTCTCAAATTGTTTCCACTTTCCTTCGGCTATTGCATTTATCGTTAAAAATAAAGGCTGATGGGCCACGGGAGTGGTGTCTCTAAATAGCTGACATTAAAGATCGTATGTAAAAAATATTTTTATTTGTGTAGCTTTGCCACCAAGCAATCAACATGGTTTTGCCAATGCGGTATAGGATCCAATTAGAATCAAATAAATTTGTCTGGTTCCTGGTTTTTGTATGATTCGACATAACCACGTGTCAATATTTTGGATTTTGAAAAGTTCGGCCTCGGTCTCCTTCATCCATAAATCAGCTATTAGTGGCTCCACGTGCTTTCTCCAGCCCATCGTCACTCACGAGGTGCAAATCCTGTCTCCTGACTAGAACAGCCTTGTTACCTTCGATCCTCTATATACATATATGCAGGTACAACAGGAACAAATAGGCCTAAGTATGGAACCCTTTGGTACTCCAGAAGTCACACGCTGTCTCATACAGTTTTTGATTTACTTACTTGAAATTGCTCCTAGGGGATTTTTAGTAACTACAAATTTATAATATCTGTTTCAAGTTAACTGATAAGTAGCGTCAATCAACACAGAAGTAACCAGAACTTACTTTTTTATCACATCCGATAACTTATGTTTACGAGTTCTGAAACTATTTTTCATCAAAAGAGATTCTGCAAAAAAATCTAACGATTTTAGAGATATCTTTTTTCCTTTAGTACCCAATATTCATTTAAACCATTATTTTTGAGACACCCTATATATTGTAACAAAATTGTTCAAAATGAAAAATATGTAACTTAACTTTTTACTAAAAGAATTAAAAGAAAACAACAAAGGACTTGTAAAAAATAAATAAAATGTGAAAATGTACTCTTCTTAGAATCAAATAAGTTTGTTAAAGTTTTTAAATTACCACTTCGAGAAAACGCTCTATTGCACATGAAAAATTCACTCTGTATAAATTTTCTCGGAGATCGTAGTATTTTACCCTTTTTCACTATACTAGTGTATTGGTTTACTTATATTATATTATCTTGACCCCTGCATTTTTATATTTTCTAAAATTTCTTGAGAAATGTTTGTTTTAGACCTAATGTGTCTTATACAAACTTCTACGATTTTCTTCTTCTAATTCTAAATATGTAATAAAATAGAGGGTGTTCCATTAAAAAACAACATATGTTTGAAGTGTATCTTTTTTTTTTGTATTCCCTGTATAAATGGGAATATTCTTAAAATGTACCTTGTAAGGTCCTACATACACCTCTAAAAACACTAAAAACAATTTTCGATCAAAATAATTAATAAGGACGTAATCCTCCGAGGCGCTCCTGGTGCCCCACCCTGTATTCTTTTCAGTTACTTGCCGAGAAAAATATAACATTGAAAAGGCATTTTAATTACCAAATAACATGTGTTTGGGTCAAACAATCGCTTATAAATTTCATAGATATTTTTACTACGGATCATTTGAGGTGCAGAATGCACCTAATTGTATAATTTTCCTATTCATTATAGTATAATTTTCTTTTGGTAAAAATACGTTCGCTTTACTTTCCGTTTTGCCCTTTTTTTAATACACAGTTGAAAGGCGTAATATTTCATTCTCATTTGCAAAAAAGCCGCCTAATCGCCTGTTTTATCCCTTCAGTATTCAGAGTGTTTCAGCTATTTGTCCAAAGTTTTAATTAGCCTTTAGAAAAATCGCCTGACAGTGCAGACCGGGAGCGGTTGGCAAACTTCGCATCCAGTGTGGCTTTCCCCGCTTATGGCATTACGTGATCATGCCAGATTATTGGATTTCCCCCCTGTTTATTCAAGTTGGAATTTTAAACTGTCCCAGCAATATTTGCCTTGTTTTTCTATAAATACTTAAGAGAGTCAACAATTATTTGGGATTTTTTTATTTTTGAAAAAGGTTCACAGTATTCACTTGCCACGATTCAAATCAACTCTGTTATTGTCTCTTTTTCAATGACTTACAATCTTAGTTATACTCATATTTTGATCTTCTTTTATTAGGTCTCTTTCCGCTCATCGAGTGAAAATAATATTGGTTTAACAATTTGCAATTAAGTCGCATGAAATCAGTTTGATACTATGCAAAAGCACGACATTTTTGGATCGATTCATGAAGAAATTTGTTTGCACGTTGGTTAAATTTGCAAATATTGCAAAATTTAAAAATTTTGAAATTAAAGTTTTCAACTCTGTTGTTCCTCATATTTAAGCCGTCTATTTCTATTCTCTTTCTATAACTTTTTTTAAAATTAAATAATTCAAATACTACTCAAATATGGACGTCTTCAACAGCTCAGAAAATATATCCTTTTTTATTCTCAACAGGGGCCAGATTCTTGAATTTAGGAAGTAGAATGTCCCCTGAAAGTAACGTTCAAATGATATCCAAAGTGATTCAAAAAGGTGGTGTCAGACTTGAGGAGGTTATAGGGAACATTGCGGTAACGAATTTTTGCATATAAACTTCTAGTCGGAAATGAGCCATTTTGGCCTTAGGGCAATTTGTGTTCAGACACAATGTTATCTCATTCATACCAAAAAACTTCAATGTTTCACTAGTTTTTATTGAAGACAATTTATTTCATTGAAAATAAACACTTTTTTGTCCTTTGTTAAGTATTTATTAACTGCATTTCCTTCACACGATGTTGTTAAAAATTGATTTTATTCGTAATCACATCTAATCATGGAAGTCTTTCGGTATCAACGAGATAACATTATGTTTTTGGACAAAAATTGCTCCAAGGCCAAATCTTCTTGAATCACCCTGTATATTTATCGGCAACTTAGAGGGCATAGGTGACTGAACAGATCATTTTAACGTCGTTCCCAGAAGAGAATCTATTCTTTAGTCTCGAGACTTTGATCGCAGTTCATTTCTCCACTGAAGAAATATGATGATAATGATGTCAGCATTTTAAAACAAAGATATAATTTTCATCAAGAAAAGTCTCACACCATCAGGATATTTCAGAAACGATACTTCGTTAAATATCTATTTTCAAAATCAAATCAATTATGAAGGGTTAGTTCAGGTATACATTAAACTTAAGTAGGTTTATAAATAGACAGAAACCTGTTTATTTTATTCTTTTTAGCATTTGCTAGTTTAAAAAGTGATTTACGCACCCTGACAATTTCCGCATAAGAGAAAATTCGGGATGAGAAGACAATTTATGATCAAATAAGTACTTACTAAATACCATTACATCCTGGTCTGAACCTAGAAAAATTACTAATCTGAAAAATATGAATTTTTCAATTACACTTTAATTCACTTCAGCGCTATTTTCAGTATTGGAGAGCTGAAAAAGTGCTTTGTAAACCATGAAAAATATTTCACGTCTATCAACCAAGTATTGAACAACAACACGTTTTAATCTTGATCAACCTTAGAAAAAGAATCCGAATTTTCAACATTTAATGTTCAACTACGTCAGTTACCTCAGTGACTTTTCTGGTATTCAATAGCTGATAATGTTTCTTATTAGCTGCAAAAAATTCAGAAAAAGGGAAAAAGTCTCAGGGAAGTACTAGATAGAGTGACTTGTAAATCTTTATCAAACCTAGAGAAAGGAGCCAAATTTGAAAAATCGTAACTGTCCAGCTGCCCTAGTTACTTCGAGTTTCTCAGCTTTCATGCAACTTCTAATTAAACCTATGGAGAATAAAGAAATGGACAAAATTCGACAAATGTAATATGTTCAACCACTGTATTTACTCTGCGACTTTTTCTAGCGTTGGAGAGCTGAGAAAATATTTCATAGACTGTGAAAATTTAAGAACAAAAAGACTAGTATGATCTAAGTATTTGATTGATCAAAGCTACAGAATGAAATCAAAATTTTAAAAAATCTGTCAAGATATTAATAATCTTAGCAACTTTCTCAGCATTCGTCTCGTCCTAGAATACGCTTTATGAACCCTTGAAAATGATCAGACAAGTGGTAGAAAGAAACACTAGGCAGCAATTTCTTTAGATTTTTATCAAACCTATAGAAAAGGAGCCAATTGTGAAACATTTTAAATTGCAAAACGTCCAGTTTTTCAACATTTTTACCCTGGAAATTTCAACATGACTTAATAGATTACACGGAAGTAAGTTTTAACCTTAATCCAACAAAAATAAATAAATAAATAAAATAATTCAAATTTTAATAAAAAATATTATATAATAAGTTACAAAGAAATACCTATTTTGACAGCTCAGAAGATATTTGATAAATCTTCTAAAAGTTCACCATGCATGGTTGGACAAGTAACGTAAGCAGCGGCATATTTTACAAATTCTTCTGAGTTTGTGGAGATCGAAATAATCGAAAGGGCAATTTTGGACCTAACCAGTAAATTGGTTAGGGGGATAAATTTTAAAAATTACCTGCAATAAATCGTTAAAAAATTTGAGACAGAAGAAATTTTAAAAATAACAAAACTAAAAAAGATGAACACAAATTTCCTGTCGTCGTACGAAGAGTATCTAATATCTTTCCTATTATAATCTCGGACACTGGCACATTGTTCTCAAAAGCAGTTTCCAATATTTATAATGAAGCAAGGGTATTACATGAAATGTTCATTAAATGTGTTAATTAACTTGAGTAACAGAATAACACTTTGGAAACTATTGTAATTGGTTGTAGGACTTTGAAATAGGAAGTAGGTGTCCAACTTTTTGTTTAAATTCGGGAAACGGATCAATAGACATCAATTTTAGGACGTACCTTCCAAAATCTGAAAATGAATTTTAGAACGTTGATTTCACGCCCTTAATAAGCACAATCACTTCAAATCAAACGCACACTCAAAATATGACTAATAACTTATATGTATATGTCTGTAATATGCTAAAGAGACGATAACCTGTCCTATGTCATGCACAGCTGCTGTTTCAACCGATGAAGAACCAGAAATGGATAGAGCTGGCTATAGCTTAATGGTTAAATCGGTTTTAAAAATGCTAATGTGACCTTTCTGATTCTTCTTTAATTGCTAAAAGATCATCAATTGACTAATTTGATATTTTACTCAAATTATAAAAAACACGATTACTATTCCTTTTTACACCTGAAAGAGATCATAATCTTTCCCAAATCTAATTTGACAGTTTGTCAAAATAAACACTTGGGAAAGGATTTATCCAGTAATTTTCTCAAACTCCCTTAGTCGAATATTCAATTATCACACAATTTATCACTTCAAATCAAACCCACGTCTTAGATATTACAGTTATTATGCTAGACCCATAATGACATATTCTTTCTAATTCCTCTTTATCTTTGAGTAATAAGTTAAATTTAAGAATTTGTTTTTGGGAAAGAATTTGATAATTTTTTTTAACTCACTTTAATTGAACGTTCAATTGTCACACAATTTAAAATTTCTAAAATTATTAATATTTGTATTCATTTGGACTGACTCTTAGTTAAAATTCACCATCGGCATCGGACACTTAATGAGGACGGGTGTTGGAATTCCAAAGTCGCCTTGTCTCTTCAGAAACGCATTGCAATTTAAACTGGATCTTAATATCCAATACTGTTATATGTATAGCGCTTAATCTCCCATAACGGAGATCGTATATACGTACTTCCCTAACTTAAACTGGGATCATCCCTAATAGTATTTTCGAAACATGCGCGAGGCTTAGTAGCAGTTGGAAGCATTAATCTATACCAAAAACCATCACGTTCATTATTTTGATCTAAAACCACAAATTACAACACAGAGCAGGCCTCGGTATTTAAGAAACACGTAAATTAAGTCGAATGTAAATTTTTTAAAAGATATTATCTGTTCAGACGTCCACGTGGGCCGTCCCTTTGTGACGAAGCTATGACGACAGGGCCACGTGTCAATATTGATTTCACTTTTCCGATAATTTTAATCCCCTAAATATGACGCAATAACCGAAATAGCGTGACCGGAGCAAAAAAATCTTTTAACCTATTATACCTATCATACCGATGTCTGCTCGGTGATTAAAACCGTCTAGTTATTTACTATTCTTATTGTGGCAAGTATAATTTGGTCAATCTAATAGAAGTATGTAGGTTCAAGAAAAGTTCCCGAACACTTATTCTCAGAACTTCCAAAATACTGGGAAAAATAATAAGGAAATTGCCGCTAGATACAATGAAACCCTCACAATGAGTGAATCTGAAAAGAACTCATTACGAACTCTATTATTCACTATATATTATAACTACTCTATTCTAGATAAAAAGTAGAGAAAATGGGGTCAAACCTGATGAATGTGGTGTGGGAGCAATGCGGAAAAGAAATTTGTTGCACAAAAATGGAGCGGAATGCTAAAAAAATGCGGCAAAATGACATGAAGAGGAAAAAAGAAAATTGAGACATTGGCGGGTAAATTTAAAGAAATTTCCATCTCCGGTTTCAGGTTCTCAAATAAAATTCAGGAATAATCCACGCAAAACAGGAGATCAAGTAGCTAAACATGTTTAAAGTTAACTCCCGATCTGACTTATAAAATTGGTCTTTTTGGAACCCAGTAGAAGACTGGAAAAAACCTGTTTGGAAAAACTCTGTACAAATGGGGAAAAGGGGGAAAAACTTATTTGAGTGAAAATGAATTGAAAAAATGTTGTATACGTTTGATATGGATTGTTCGTTTTTTCTTTTATTTTGATTGGGACTGTCGCCTCAAACAGAAGTAGAAGTTGTTAGAGAGATAGGATTGCACACTATTCTCAGAATAATGTCAATTTTAACTGAGAATAGTGGTCAATTCCACCGCTCGAACAACTCTTCCTTGTGTGTGGCACATATTATCTCAAATAAAATGAAGGAAAAAATTAATTGAGTAAACTGTACTCTTTTTTGTGTTAATTTTATTGGCTACAATCGGATTAATGTTCTTTTTTCAAAGTTACTACTATAATCTGCTTTAACATAACAATCCTACCTTGTTACTAGAGCCGTTGTGTCAGTCCTGCGGGTGATTTAGCATCTCATTCTGTGATATTTTCTAAGGTCAAAATGCGCAAAGGTCAAAACCTGTCAGCTGATCAGCATCAGATTTGATAAGGTTGTTTATCTGAAACAAAATGATTGCTGTTAAGAAAAGCTTTTCCACTTGGTGCATCTAACAACCGTTATTAGTCAGAATCGTCAAACTAACTGTCCCATAAACAGAAGAGTTTCTTAACAGCTTTTTATGTAACCAGTTAGGATATGTACAGTTTTACGTAACGAGTTGGATTCTGCCGGACGAGCAAAGCGAGCTCGCGCCATATGGCCCTAGTAGCACAAAATCGAATTTCCTAATGAGCCTCCTACATGATTTTTTTGTAATTTTACCGTACAATGAAGAAGTTATAAGAAAATGGGGTAAATTTGAACGTAGAAAAAGTTAGTGACAGGTTCGTAAAAAGAACCTAGCGTTGCAGCAGACATGAAAAGAAGATATTGGGGAACTCGATGACATGTATTTTCACTTCTTAACTTCATCAGGTACACAAATGTGCGTAAAAAATGGTATATATGTAGCATCGGGTTTGATACTACTGTAGATATAGGATGGTGTTTATATCTTATAATGAAATCACAGATAGGAAAGGACTATAAGTATGCGTTTATTAATGTAAAGTGAACAAAAGAGAGTATAAAGTAACTTGTGAGTTTAGCGAGCGCGGACGCGACTCCTGAGTTACCAACGACAACCGAACCCAGAAGAAAAGAGAGCTTGTGCATGCCCTGCAAAATCGTAAATACTAAAACCCATGGTGATAAACCATGGGCGTGCCCTGGCTAGGGTGCCATCTGCACCACCCGCCGCATCAAACCGTTACGTCTTAAGCTGGGAATTGGAACTGCAACTATAGGGCCAACGGAATCTATCAAGGGCAATTCAAATGCCGACAAAGTATATTACAGATAGTTCCAATGTTGACCAGGTTTATTCCGGGGATTTCCAATACCGATAAGGCATAGCATGGGAAATTCTCATGCCCCAACTAATGCCCACCAGGGTCGTACCCCAGGGGTATGACAATCTTACAGTTAATTCCTAGTATCTAACATGTATCCAACTTAAAAGTAACACCTATCTACAAAAGTTTGAAGTAGCACCTATCTACAAGAAACGCGATCCTACATACATACAGTGTGACCCACTTAAGAGCGGGACACCCCTGTAAAATTTTTATTTGTGGTTCGATTTTGATCATTTTTTTATATGTTGTAGGGCATCAAAAACTCTATTTTGTGACAAGTTCTTGTTACGCTCGCTTAAAATCTAAGGTCTACTTTGCCCCTTTCTTATGACGAAATTTTAAGAAAAGACATTAGGGAATTTTTTATTTTAAATTTAGCTTCAGTAATAACTTTAGAATTATTCAAAATGGCTGTATTTCAAATTTCGTTAAAAAATGTTTATCCATAAAAAAGTTGTAGAGCAATCCAATTTTAAATTTATTGAACCATCTGGATGTAATAATTTTTGGTCAAGTTGGCTGAGTACGGATCCAATAAACATAGTTAAGTCACTTGTTTTATCCTTGTCATTAAATACAATGCAATTGTCTTTTTGTAAATAAATAAACCAGTTCTTGGTGGTTTAGAAGAAAATTTAACTGTTTTTGATTGAAGAAAAAGTTCAGATATGAATAATCAATTAACTTTAAGGGAAAAAATTGAAATAGTGCGTCTTTCTGGTGACAATGACAGAAGTGTAAGGGAAGTGACTAGAATATTTAACACAAGATATCCTAATCGACGTCCGATTACTAAAATTCTGTGAAGAAACTATCCCGTTAGTAGTAAATGTAGCTTCGTCACTAAATAGAATACATTTTAGAAAATTGTTGTTATCTTGATACTCCCCTTGCGCCCACAAACAAAATTCCAATCTTCTGTTCTTGTCTCCTTCCTCCAAAGTATGCAGAAATTTTGCTTTAAATGGCTTAATTTTATTCTTTTTCAGGCATCGACGAATCTTTTCCCTCGGTACATTTAAATCTAAACTTGCTATTCTTAATGTAGCATGTGGGTTATTAGTAAAATAATTTAAAATTGCGATTTCTGTATCACCTTCATTTCTATTTCCAGGACGGTTGTTTTTTAACAAATATCTATCAACGGCTCCAGTTTCATTAAATGTACGATTTATTCGATTCACTGTACTTTTAGTAATCGGACGTCGATTAGGATATCTTGTGTTAAATATTCTAGTCACTTCCCTTACACTTCTGTCATTGTCACCAGAAAGACGCACTATTTCAATTTTTTCCCTTAAAGTTAATTGATTATTCATATCTGAACTTTTTCTTCAATCAAAAACAGTTAAATTTTCTTCTAAACCACCAAGAACTGGTTTATTTATTTACAAAAAGACAATTGCATTGTATTTAATGACAAGGATAAAACAAGTGACTTAACTATGTTTATTGGATCCGTACTCAGCCAACTTGACCAAAAATTATTACATCCAGATGGTTCAATAAATTTAAAATTGGATTGCTCTACAACTTTTTTATGGATAAACATTTTTTAACGAAATTTGAAATACAGCCATTTTGAATAATTCTAAAGTTATTACTGAAGCTAAATTTAAAATAAAAAATTCCCTAATGTCTTTTCTTAAAATTTCGTCATAAGAAAGGGGCAAAGTAGACCTTAGATTTTAAGCGAGCGTAACAAGAACTTGTCACAAAATAGAGTTTTTGATGCCCTACAACATATAAAAAAATGATCAAAATCGAACCACAAATAAAAATTTTACAGGGGTGTCCCGCTCTTAAGTGGGTCACACTGTATATACATCAACCTGTACATGACCCAAGACGTACTCACATAAGGGTATGTTTTCCTCTTCAATCTTCCCAAACTATGCCTATATCTGTTTAATTACAGCAACCATTGCTGCTAGGCGAAATCAGTAATTTATTAATCCAGTTGCAAAGTGAAGGTAGTTGCTTTCATTTCGTAATTAGTTAGGAAATGAAACCTATTTGGCTACCGGTTTGTCGATGAAGAAAACTGTTAATTTATTCATTAAAATAGAAAACGTTTTCTTAAATATTGACCAAAGATTGTTACCAAATTTGAAAATATTCTGATACAATTTTATTTGAATAATATAAGGAAATGCGAAGAAATCACTATTGATTCTCGAACTGCTTTAAAATTACTAAATTATTGAATCAGTTTGAACAAAATAGATAGAAAGCAAGTTATATACTATAATATAATCGATCAATAAGTTTGATAGTGATTTTATTGATTGACAAGAATGATGACTTTTTAATGACGGAAAATAGGCGGCAAAGTACAATTTTTAATGCCTAGGCTATAAACTAACCCTTTTATAGTATAGGCATTAAAAAGTTTAAAAGATTTGCAATCACTATAAATTTTATAAATGAACGGCAGCAAAAGTTTTTTACTGCCTAAGAAATAAAAGTAAAGATTTATAAGAAATAATCAAATAGATATAAGGAACGGAAATTGTCAAATGAAAAAAAAATCATCACCACCAAACGGAGAAAAAATTATGTGTTTTACAATATGAAAAAGTAGCAAATTTACTGCAACAACGATATTCATAACAGCGTCGAAGACGAGGCTTTGAAGTAATGTAAGGCAGCAAATTTGCTACTTTTTCACCCTGTAAAACAAATAACTAATTTCTGAGATGCAGAGGAATTATTTGATAATAATCTATGTTGAGTGGATAACATAAAAGAATTTAAAGAAATCACCAAATAGTACTAAGTTTTTTAAAATTGTTTTTGAGATTCATGGATAAGGATCTTGAGAATAATCCATATTTCTGGAATTTTAACATACAATATTCCCGAATTGTCATGTATTTTATATTAGTGTTTTCGAACTTAGAATTTACAAGAGTAATTGCTTGAAAAATGTCATTTCCATGTGATATTCTAAAACTGAGGGATCAATATATTTGAAATCCATAAGAAGAAGAATTAGGATCCAAAAAATTAAAAATATAGATGTGAGAAATTATTTTGAAAATTGGGAAATCAAAAACTTGATTATTCTATTGTGAAATCGAAAATAAAGGGAATATTTACAGATATTTAAAAATAGACAGATGTAGAATTGAGGAATTTCAAGATCGAAAATTCAAGAATGACAAAAATTATAAATGAAATTATTTTTGAAAAAGCTGTAAAACCGAAAAATATTGAATTCGGAAATTATACTCAGTATAATTAGAAAATGTAAGGGTTTAGAGTTTTAGAATTCCAAAATCTAAAGTGATACTATACATACAGGGTGGTCACTATCTACTTCGTTGCTTGAGTTTCTTTTTTTATTAATAAAGATACATTTTCGGTTAAATAGGCAAATTTGGATAGAGTTTTGTTAAGAATTAATTGCCACTTTCAGATTTAAGGAAACTTTTAAAATTATTGAAACCTCCGGCCAAAAATTATTATTACGTCTAATAATATTCATTGTAGAAGAAAATAACAAAAGTTCTTGAGACAATCATTTTTATAATTACATAAATTATTATTTTTATTATTATATTTAAATTATTATGTTTGAGAGTAAACTGTTTACCCACATAGTGTAAAACTAAAAAAACCGCACTTGCAGCAGACCTCGTAAAGGGTACTAGAAAGCTGGACGTAAAACTCCTCAATGTACAGCCTCATCCTTCGATATCGAATAAAACACTAATACATTCTCTGTATTCCAAATCTGGCTAATTTTAAAAGCTGTTTTAAGCTTTTAAAAGAACTACAAACAAAATGCTCAACACAAAATGTTCAGGTGCAACTACAATATCTTGTCTAAAAATCAACAGATGCAAGGTGCAACCACAAACAATTAAACCGTAAAACTTCCCTAACCTTTTCCAGCGTGTATACAGGAAAGTTATCCTAAATCTGGAAAAGATAAAATCACTCTACGGGGATTTTATCAATCAAACCCGCAAACTTAACCGATTGTTAGCTTTGTTCTTGCTATACTGACACTGGTGACCAACTTTTCCAGAAATAATCAATACCATGGCGCCCATCGCAGGAATACTACACTACCTACAACTATAGCTAATTGCATGACGTCAAAAATAGATTGACGGTAAGATAGTAAAAAGGGAACAACAGAAGCAACAACGATATACATTTTAGTAATAAATCGGTCTATATGTAGTAATATATTCACAATTATTATTTGCAATATATCTAAGTCATCGAGTGACGAACTAATAATTAGATGTAAGAGATTAAACTAGGATTACAAAATTGAATCGAAACTAAATGAAAAACAAATTAAAGATAAACTGGAATACTTAAAAATATTAAAACTACAACCCCCGAGGGGGGAGAAGGCAAAATAAATTTCCCCACACAAAAACATACAACTTGCAGAGATCTTTCCCGACCTGATGTATTTCCCAATACAGCATTGGCAAATCCGATAAAAGAGTTATTCTTTCTAGTCCAGCAACTTGTCCGACTCCAATTTCGGACTTTTAAGTTTAGAAAATAAACTTCCCTACATGCATGAATAAGTCTACGGTAACCTGTGACTCAGGTGACCTATTTAAGTGAAGTTTTCTCCGAAAGTCCGGTTAGATATGTGGTATGTGTATGAATAAGTCACTCAAATTTAATAAATTTATGGGTTTTTGCTTGTGATGGCTACTGAGCCGCGGGAAGTAACTCTGTGTTTTGTGGGACAGCGAAAAACTGTTATTTGCGACAGTTTCGGAAGACATAAAAGAAAAGGAAACGCAGGGCTTACTTCCCCGGATGTCTGTTTAACGTCGGTTGAACAGTTTACAGTAAAGAAAAGTAGTCACCAAATGTATCAAGGTTTCAACATATTTAAAGCTTCCCTCTTTTTAATGGCAAAATAAACTAACCGAAACGCCAAGAAGTTAGAAATGTTTCCAGGTTTAAATTTGGGATTTGCTGCCCTTACACAGAAGCAGGTACGACAAATATGCAATAAGAAATGAAATTACAAGCTGAAAGGGTACCCCTCATTAAGATAGTCAAAATGCCCTTTGATCTAAATTGAAAATCTAACTGAATGGGCAAAAAAGTACATAAGTTGCAACCCTTTAATGCCAATCAGTTGTGCAAAATACCCTTACCCCCTCCTCCTTAATCAAAAAAACCCTTAAACCGCCATCTTCTCAATTATAATTTTTAACTTGAAAACTGGTTTTTCGAAAAATCTGAAAAAATCACACTTATATATGAAACCCTCGCTCATTCGCCACATTTTTTCATTTTATTCCTGCTAATTCTAACCTAAAAATGAATTTAAACTATTTTTATATTCATTTATTTTTTTAAATTATTTATTTATTATTTATATATATATATATATATATATATTATTTATTATATTATTATTTATTTAAACTATTTTTCCCAGAAAATAGTTCTTTTATTCAATTATTCTAGGGGCTGTGCCCAAAATAACCCAAAATTAAGTAAAGTCCTGAATAACAGAAAAATAATAGGAAGATTAAACGTATGTGTTAAGCAGATATTTCTACTTTCACATACATCCTGTTTTAAGCTTGAAACTGTTAAAACTTGAAAACGGTTATAGAACGTACTGTGTATCGCATCACCACAGAGACATTGCACTCATTGTGAATAAAATTTAAGAAAATGTGAATAAAATAAATAAATATGCGAAGATGTATAGAAATCAGTGCTAATATCAGACATTAATATTATTGTATTGGCTAGATAGACCAAACTTCTAACAGAGCATACATTAATAGTTAGAGAAGAATTAATTGTCATCACAACCTATTATCCTCATTTAAATATTAATGCCAGGTAAATCGCTTTAACTATGGGTAAACCTAATCCTCTTATATGATTACCTTCATGATATATGAACTAAAATTATAGGTACTTGGCGTAAATAAGCTTTGATTTACTATGTGCATCAAACACTAACCTAAACCAGACTGATTATTATTGCTTGGCCAGCTCATGCTCAGTTCCTGCCTTTGTCGACTGAAGTCCTCTATAGTATGTATTCCAATTCAGCCAGCTGCAACTGAGAAAATTACTTTAATGACTTGATGAATTAAAATTGTAACTATAGCCTGGATCTGGATTGCACCAAATGGAATCTGAACCAAACGGAATTAACAAGAACAATTAAGACTATGGAATTACGTCTTTATATTGTGAAAACTCATATTTTGCCCCTACGCCATCACAGTAAGTATCTCCATCCTTATTATGATGCGTCTTTATATCCGTTCAGGTTAATAGTAGCGGTAGGATGTAAGCAGCGTCCTCGGCGCTATCTATGGATTTCAAGTGGATTTACGTAGCTTGACATTTATAGTCCGGCCAATTTAAACCGTCAATCAATGTCTTAGTCCGGGAGTATTTCAGTATTGATCCAGTAAAATTGTTAAACCACATTAATTTGAAAGCTTCTACTTCGCCAGGTATCTATTTGGTCCCGTTCCCATGTTGTAACTATTCCTAAAAGGTACCATAATTGATTCGTCTTAGGTAACCGATGATTTAACAGTAAGTGATGAGTTGTGTTTGTGTACCTAAAGGTTGCACTTCGATGTAACTTTACATCTAAACTACTTTTATGTAAAAGTTTTCGAAGTATTCAGACTTCTAGGGCCCTCCAGTGCTCCCCAGAATGTTATATGTGAGCAAACAGAAAATAATCTCTACAAAACACTCGACTTTGAGATGTTACCTTAGAATTTCTCATGTCTCCTCTATTCAGCCCTTCAACGTCCAGGTTAGTTATGAAATTTGACCCAATTTCTCTCATTTCCAATCAAACTAATCTTACTCTATCAGATAATAATTAACAAACTTCCCTATAAGTCCCGACGAACTCTCACCACTAGTCGATCTAACGCCTTGCCCGATATACCTCATCAAGGGACATTTAATTAGCACCCTAAACCAGGAATTGCTAAAATAATAAAGGGCCCATCCCTTAGAAATAATAGGGTTTGTGCGGTTATTCCATCAGTGCAAACAGATTTATAATGCTTGGATTCAGTTACGTGTAAACACGGAGCTATATCATTAAAGTTGTTTTTGTTTGGCTATGGATCGTGGGTTGTTTAGGGGATATTTTCTGAGACTTGTTTTAGAAGAGAATAGTCATAAATTTCACTTTTTGTGTAAATATGCAAACATCGTGATTTCACACGTCGAATGCGTCTTAAGAGCAGCAGTTGAAATATCAATTCCTAGGAAATTTTTTATCGGAAAATATAGATGCTTATTATTATAAATTTGATAATCAGCCATTATGACCAGTTACTTAAACAAATTTAAAAAATTCACAAGTTTTGAAGGATAAGTTCTATTATTGTATTTATAGCCAATTATTGCGTCAATATATCCATAAATAATAAACTATTTACAGCACGTAGTTCAACTTCAAATCATCTACTAAAAAGAATATATAGCCGTTAAATTTAACTCATGGGTTATTTTATGCAAAAGGCAAAGCTGTGCTTACGATAAATTTGATTTAGTGTACGGTAAAAATGCTGAAAAAGGTAATCTTCTTATTCCAGGGCTACGAAAGTATGAAGCAGGGAGAGTTACGTCGTGCTTTGATGGTCGCCACTTTGCTTTGCCTGTTTCTTTTCATCTACTTATATTGGCAACAATCCTCTAAGCCACTCAACACCCTTGTTCTTACTTATAAGCACGTCTACAGTTCAAATAGGTAAGTACCATTTAAGTTTTAAAAACTTCCGTTTGAAGTTGATAAAAAATCGCCAGCATTAAGTTATTAAGGCTCTATCCATGACTGGTCAATTATAATATGTATGCCTTAGTATGTATTTTTTGCAGTTAATCGTTGAAAATTTTTCTGAGAAGTCTCTGAAAATCCTACAATTCTTCCTAGCAATCCTGGCTCATGCAGACCACGGTTTACGTTTTGAAATTTTTGAACAAGTTTTAGTAAGTTTTTTATATTATGAAAAGCTCGTGGAGGAGGGACTCTTTAAACGGCATGAAATCCAAGGAAGGTCTCGTCAATTCAATCCAACTTATAAAAGTTTCCTAAATTGTCCTGAATCCTGGTAAATTCTGGCAAAGTTCTGAAGTTTCGAATGTTTCAAAGAAAATTTACAAAAATCTTACATTTCTTAGTAGAAATTCTGAGTAATTTAGGACAAATTGGGCATTTGAGAAAATCCTTAAAAAATTTAAATAAATCTTTCAGTTTTATGAAATCAGGATTTATAGAAAACTTTTTCAGACTGTGGGAAAATTAGATGAGTTTTTACATGACATGTTTGTTTCGATTAATAGCGAAAGACCTTTATAATTATCACATATTCCGGAGCCCTCATAAAGTTCTTCCTAATTAATATCTGATTTGAAAATTATATGAAAATGAAAATTTGGAAATGAAGGTCGTTAAACTTTTACAAAATTCTCAAAAGGTTATAGAAAATGCGGCAAAGACGTGATATTTTAGTCGATTTCAGACAAATAGATAAATTTTGAAATTTTGGAAGTCAAAAAGGGGATTTAAAATGTGCAACAGTTTTTGGAAATTCTGAAAATCCCAAGAAATATTCAATGTTTTCCTATGTTCTGAAGAAGTTCTGCAATACACCTAGATAATTATCTTATGTATAGGAATTCTTGGAAACTCATCGGAGAACAATAATAATTGTTTTTTTTTATTTCAAAATTTAAAACAATATCTGGCCTATATTTAAACATTTAGAAATTCTAAAAACAAATAGAACATTTTCAAGGTCCCATACGAAGAATGAAATTTTGATACGAAGTAATTTGTATAATTTTTCTATGAGTCGTATGGTGATAGCCTTTCTCATGACGTCTTTATGACATTATTAAGAGATTATTAAACTGAACTCACTTTCATATAGGTAAATCATATCTTACCTTGAACAACTTTGTTATAATTATCGAGCGTAAAAAACTGGAAACAGTGATATTATCACCATGTTAGGAAAACACACAATTTTAGCACTAAATCCATAAATGCCACATTCACTTACTATTACTATCGTTGCCATGTTATATTTTCTCATTTTAAGCAACATGTAAAAATTTTCAAATATATACCTCCCCAATTTATTTAAAACGAAACCCTCATGATAACACAAAATATCTCCTCTTGAAGTTTATTTGCTATTTCTGTCGTATGGCATATTGGCATTCGGTTTAAACACGTAAGGCCATAAAGGCCATCTTATCCTAAAACAGCATTTCTACGCCTACATTATGGCCATAAATAAAAAAATTTTCTTTACATACCCCACGTAGTTCTAATATTGATATGTATATATTTGGGGAAATATCACCTTATTCTTTGATACAATTTTAAATTCAATTATTGATTATATGCATATAATTAATGCTATCTAATGCGTGTAATTAATCATAGCTTTCAAATCTATTTTGAACGACTTGAAATCGTAATAAGACGACTAAAACTCATTCTACTGAAGTTCTGTGAAATGAAGAGAGTTAATTAGGGCATTCTTAAGATGTCTCATTTGTAGGCGAAGTAGAAACATGGGCTTTTCACAAGGAAATTTTCAGGAACTCGTTTACACATCATAGAGCCAGAAATGCGGATATATAAAGATGTGGGTGTAGGGAAATAACTATTTCATGTAATCAATAGATAACTCGTGTCCTAGATCGGTCTGAAAGACTTATAATAAATACCATTGGCTGGTTTTTTAATTCTAAATATTATGAGAATTTATGGCGCTTTTTAAAATACAATATATAAAAATGTATTTAAAAAATAAAAGAATAAATAAAGAAATAAAAATTATCAGACTGTAAACACAAACTCAAAAAGAAATAAAATTCCTATCAAAGAAACAAGCGTTTTCATTGTCTAGATACTGCTGAACTGAGTTTATATTACATTTTTCAGGAAATTTATAGCTTTTTTTCTCAAAAACTAACCGAAAAATTTTAAATCGCATTATACCATTGAATGTAGCTTTGAAAAACCTTGAATTTGAGACGTTATGTGAACCCTCGTGCCATTTAAAATTTTTGAGAGGATTGCTGTGACGCGCATAACGATGAAGTTTGGAGGTTTAATTTTTATGTGAAAATTCGTCCTCCTCAAAAACAGTTTTGACGTATTTCGGAAATTTTCTCAAAAATCCTTTATTTTTCAATATTGTGGCGGGGGGATAAAATTTTCGTTGGATTACCCTATATGAAAATAAATTGTAAAATTATGGTGAGTTTCTAACATTTAGAACAATGAACTTTGGAGTAAACCTTCTTCCTGATCTAAAAATTCCCCAACAAGCACTGTGGCTCCTCCACCACATTAACCCCACAAGAGATTCTGCCCTACAATCTTTGTCCGCAAAACAACAAATTTCAGTGCCAAAAACGCATCCATCCAGCGTTAAAAGGTTACAGCGTGTAACGAAATTAAGTGCTGGAATAAGTCCTTTCAGACATAAGGCAATAACTCGGGAATTTTAATGCTATTTGCCGTTTGGATTTTTAAAATTCATGCCCCAGATCAGTCTCTTAGTTACGACAAAACTCTAAACCTCGTGCCTGCTTGTTTGATGTAATTCGCAATTCAACGGGATTTTCCTTCTTTATCCATTCAGCAAATCATGCGAACTGATAAATGAGTGAACTCTAGAAATTTAATAATATTTTACAAAAATTACTACCTCGATCTCTCTCGCATTTCTCATAATAACACTTATTTTATTCCCTACAGTTGCCTGTTAACATAATATTATCCATCAAAACATAATGTACTGACATTTTCGCCTTCTAACGATTCGGTCTAATGAAATTATGTGACCTTTCTGAGTGGCAGCACTCCAAAACTTCAAGTTTTTCGCGACATTTCTAAATCGCTATTAGAAATCCCAATCTTGGCCTAGCAAGAACGGAAATTACTGTAAAAGTCAATTACATTTCAAGGAAGATTTGCGCGTAGTTCATACAGAATTAAATTCGGTAATTTCAAATTCAATCGGTCTAGTTTTTGTGCATCTTCTTCAGGACTTCCCGCCTTATGTATTTTATATTTTAATCACTTGAGTATACAACACAATTTGCAAATTATCCTGAACGTCCAACTTATCAATAATAGACTATTCAGCCTTAACAGCCGTTTATTAACAATTCTATCCGCAATTTGCATTATGTCCGGTAAAACTTTTGCGGACATCCATCCATTTGCTACAATAGCAACGTGCCCTTAACACGACTGAATAATGAATAATAACTGAGCTTTGGAAACCAGATCGCTATCTAAGATAGATTAATTCAAATTTATTAGTCGGGACATCTGTACGAGATTGATAAAGGGTCGATATGTGATGGGAGATTTATACGTGTATGAGCCTGTGTTGCTGGCATAAACATCTGCGATACTGAAGATTCATGGAAAGTTTGTTTCAGGAAATCAAGGTCACCGCAGTGGACATGGCAATGTGTAAATCAGAGATGCGAACGTCATCATGTGACAGAAAATATAAAACTCATGTCCCTAAGTACTTGCAGCATGCTGTGTGGTTCCACCCAGCTATGGCCTCAGCCTACTGGCCCTGTAACACTGGGTGAGTCGAATTTTGCTAAAGAAGTTCATAAGGGAAACTAAGCATTTTGTCTACATCTCTTCATATCATGTGTTAAAAGTAATATAATGATTACGTGAAGCATTGTACGTAATTATGATAGTCAAGGATATACTACTGTACACCGTGTCCCAAAGACGTTGGTGCAAATGACTTTTGAGTGCTAGAGGATAGAAAAATAAAGCGATTCGGCTAAACTTGTCTTATACAAAAGTTTTCATTCTAGAGCGCATTTTTTAAATTCTGAAATTGCTCCTACTTGCTATAACATACATTTTTTATGAGCGTCAATAACTTCAATACTTTTACGAGCTCTGAGACTTCGATCCCTTCAAAAGGTGTTTTGCAAAAAAACTTGTGCCTCTAACTGTTTTCGAGATATTTTCATTTCGGTTTAAGGGCACTGCGATAAATTACAATTATTTTCCCATTTGACCGACTTCGAAGCTCTGTTGCTTTCGGAAATTCCTTCCCAATTAAAAAAAAAAGTTTCCCTACATAGTGAGATTTTTATCCCAATTTTTATTTTTTTTCCTTTACTTTCAGGTAGTAAAACTCTATCATTTACCACCCAACACCTTCAATTCGAAGCCATAGCCTCAGATCCAGTAAAAGACCTTCTTCTAGAAGCTGTGGCATCTTTCAACGACAGTGTTTTTAGTTTAGTACGTGATAAGGACTACTTAAAAGAAAAGACTGATCTCAATAAGTTTGTAGTGCGTGTATCTGTTGTGCGCAGTGACATTGTGCGTTTGAAACTGAACACTGACGAAAGTTATAATATTGTGCTTAAATCTAGAGGTACTGAGCTGTTAGCCAATGTTACTGCCAAGACGTTTTTTGGTGCCAGACACGGATTGGAAACTTTATCTCAATTGATTTGGTAATTTTTTTTTTAATTTGTAAGAACATCTAAGAAAACCTGTATTGCCCAAATTATGTTTTTAAGGTCAAATTATCAATCATCTATTAACTTTAACATCAAGCTAGTTGCCGTAAAACCAAAGAAACTTACCAATATTCCATTTACAACATCCCAAATGAAACATCAGTTAACATTAAAATTTTGGCTTTAGATAAATTCATATCATAGAAAATAATAATAACACAAAATTTTAATATTGTTTTAAGCTATAAAAAAAATTGAAAAGAAAATTTTTGGGCATAAGACACTTTATAAACCTTTTTAAGATATTTAAAGCATAAGTATATCTCTCATGCTGGGCATAATCACAACCAGAATTAAATCCAAATCCTGATTATCCTGGTAATTTTTCTGGATATGACAAAACAGTTCATATCAACATATGGGTGCAGAAATACTTAGTTTTCAAGCTGCAAAGTGTTAAACTTTGAAAATATCGAATGAACGAAATGAATCCTTCCTCAGAGTTCATAAAGTCATCACTGATAATTCATCATAATTTTTATTAATGATTCAAAAAATATTGCAGGAGTAAAATACAGTATGAGCGAAAGAATAGCATCACGTTAATATTCACAACAATTTATTGAGGCGTCTGATTGTGTAAACCCTAAGGGTTCACATCCATTCAAATTTTTTTAATTATCTCAAAAACTGTAAGAGCTGTGGGAAAAAAATATCAAAATATTTGAAACTTTTAATACTTCGTAACTTAAAAACTAAGCAATTACGAATTCGTGTACATATAAACTTTTTTCTCAGTTCCGTTACGCTCTTCTTTACTCAAACTCTAAATCACCATCTACATATAAAGGATGTTAACTAATTATCACAATGTCACGCAAGATCTTGAGAGTAATGCGACTTTTGCCGCACACTGTACGAAATTTTTGCATTATAACGAACTAAATAATGATTCTGTAAAATTGCTCACAATACTTAATTAACTTATTATAATGCAATTTTTGGTAAGAATATACATATTTGCCAACTTCCATGTCTTTTCTAGGTGGGATGAGTATGAAGGTAGTACAGGAACACTGAAAGTACTTAAAGGAGCTACAATACAAGATGCTCCAGCCTTTTCCTATAGGGGCCTTATGGTAGACACTGCTAGGAATTTTATGTCAATCGAGAGCTTGAAACGAGTCTTGGTGAGTCAACAAATTTTAGAGTGTTTTGGTTCCACAATAAATCGAAAATAATCGACAATGAAGTGTTGAGAAGAATCCCATCATTTTTACGCACAAAGCAAATAAATTCGTAAAACCATCGAATTTGAGACACCCTGTACATTTAATTCAACACCGCTACCATATTACTGTACCACGCAATTAAATCCGAGTATTATGCTATAAAGGTGTTGTTTTTAATGCTTCTATTGATAAGAAAATGAGTATTTTCTGCAATCCCCGTAGGAGTGACAACTTTCCAGGCTCGGGTTCAGGCGCCCGAGAATGGAAATTACCGAAGGAACATCGAAAAGTTTCTTTGTCTTGCAATGTAAAGTTCTTGCTGTTCCCAAAAATTCGCATTCATAAAAAGCTCGCTCAGTGCGATGGTCAATTTTACTAAACTGGTCCGAATTGATGATCAACTTCGTTATTCCCAAAAACTTCGAAATTGTGTTTGAGCCTCGGTGTCTGGAGAATATTCATGGAATTATAATTTATACCGCATGTTTAGTCAACTGCACCCAAACCATTTAAATGAATGCAAATGGCCCATCTACTGGTCTGTTGGTGTCTCCGGGAAGCCAGTTGAGGTTTATTAAGCGTGGATCGCAATTTTTCTTTTTAAAAAGTTTGAGTTTAAAAGTCGCTACAAATGATGTGAATTATTTTACTCTTAAGAAAAATAGAAAATAGAAAAAAATTAGGAAAACGTGTGAAAAAGTAAACAGATTAATTTCATTCAAGCTAAAGTTCAACGAGTCAACGGGAAAAACTTCTATCCTCAAGTATTACCAATTTATTAAACTATTTCCCAATTAAGGAACAAACAATGTAATTTACATTCCGGGTCTTAGACATTAGTTTTAGACTTAATTTGGTGAAAACACATTCATTACAATAGACAATTTGAATTGATTGTCTCAGATGTGGAACAAACCCATTAAACCTATTTTCTCGTTTGGTAGGTAAACTTCCTCGCTTTTAGTTTGGAAAATAAATGTGTGACCTAATTTATGCTCGAACATTTGATATGCCTTATCGAATGGAGATTGATTGGTTGAAATAATGGATCAGAGGTACATTTTGTTCCAGGTGGGCATGGCATCAAGCAAACTGAACGTCTTTCACTGGCATATAAGTGATTCGCAGAGTTTTCCCTTAATACTGCCAAACTTACCTCAATTAGCCAAGACTGGTTCTTATAGCACTCAGGAAACTTACTCTCCGGAGGAGGTCAAAGCTTTAGTGGAATTTGCTAGAGTTAGAGGAATTAGGACTCTTTTAGAAGTCGATGTGCCTGCTCATGCGGGCAACGGATGGACTTGGGGGCCGCTAGAAGGTAAAATATAACTTTAACCGAAAAAAAGATATTTTATGTCCAAAAGATTATCGTTTGCATTTCAGCCAATTTTATTTGATAAATATTGCAATGACAGCAATGGATATTCCCCCTCATTTTGTTTTGCACAGCTCTTCCATCTTTTCTGAAACGTGTAGCGAAAATGCATGACCTATTTCAGCTGGAATCGAAATATTCATATTTTATGTATTCGCCCAATTTTTTTCATATATCTCATTTAGGCACTAAGCAAAACCCTTCCTGTTTCCTAAAAATAAATAACCTAATTCTTGTATTTTCTTTTCAGGTCTGGGAGAGCTGGCTGTATGCATAAACGAAAGACCATGGAGTTTGTATTGCGGAGAGCCGCCATGTGGTCAGCTCAATCCAGAAAATCCCCATGTGTACGATGTTTTGGAGAAAATATACAAGTAAGAATTATATTCAACACCACTTTAGCGCGATAAAATATCTTGAGATGTTTCCTGAAGATTTTCAATCGTCCTCGGCGTCGGTAGGTAAACAAATTGGGGGAAAGATCATTATATTTCATATTATGTTACAGATACAAAGGTTTTTCTTCATTTTAATGACTCACGGAGTCATGATTTAAAGCAAAAGGTTGCAATGGCTTTACGATAAAATATCGAAAAGTTGAGGAACTGTAATCGAGAAGTAACATTGCTTAAGAAGGTACTTAATTTAATGGTCTAAAATTTCCCGTATTATCAATCTCCCAGTATTCAATTTTCTTCACGTTTTTTCACATTTAGGTGAATGACAACACAAGACGAATAACGCTTGGAGTAATGAATCATACTTTAAGTGACATCTTGGTAATATCTCCTTTGAAAAATATGCAAATTAATGGGTTACATGCAAAATGCATTACCTCATGATTATTATTTTTAATTCCAACATTACTGGGTCCACAATAGCTTCGATGAGACTAGTTTCTTAGTTGCTAATGTCCTATAATAATGAAGCCGATGTGAGAAACTATCACTTGTGACAACGCGAATCTGCTATTCCATGTATAAACTAATCCACATGCTTCCCAAAATAAAACCAAAAAGTTTATTTTAGAAAATTATACATCTTGCACCTTGGATGGTTTCTTGTTGGTTGATGATTGATTGAAAGAAACGGGAGGCATGAAAATTGCCCTTGCCGCGTATCGCCCAGTATATATTGCCTAATTCTGGAACTCAACCACGAGGTTCTTCCTAATCACGAAAGATGCAAGGTTGGTTAAATCGGAGCAAAGTTGCGCAATTTGAAGTTCAAACATATGCGATTTCGAAATTTAAAAAATTCCGATGATTTTTAGAAGTATTTGAAAAAAAGCGAAATTTAGAAAAATATTTTTATGTTTTCCTCAGCTTATTTGACGTAGTAATTCAAAATTATTAACACTTCATCATTGCAACTTTTCCTTTTCTATAATTTGGCAATATTGTATTTGAAATCCTACGTTTCGACTATCGGCAACCATCCTCAACTTTGTTTTTCTTATGGACGCCATCTTGAATTTTGACATTGTTGAATTCAGATTTTTTTTTAATAACACTGATAGATTACATGTTAAGAGTCACAGTTTATAAATATTTTATTTTTATGTTAGCTGCTGACATCGCGTATCACGTCGATGCTTTTAATTTGGTTTCAAAAGCATCCAGAACATGTGTTTAAACTGAATAAGGACAAAATTGATGCGAGCTATGAATTCAATATGTCGTTCTCAAAACTCCACATTTTTGTGGAATAAAATAATTACATTGCAATTTAAATGCAGTTTGAAACATGGATCAATACAATTATCAAGAAGAAACGGCTTTTGGTTTGCTTAAAATGGAACAAAAACCACAGGTGAAAAGGAGACTTGAGTCTTTTCTCCATGAATAAGTAAGTTGTGTCACCTCAAAAGGAAATTAATTAATGAATAGAAAATATATACGAGTACATTTGAATGCAAAATTACACCCAAAAGAGACAACAACTGAAAAGCAAAAAATGAAAAATAAGTACAACTAAGTCTACTTAAAATTAAGAAATAACACCAGAAAGAGAAAAAGGCAAAGTAGAAAATTAACGTGATCAAAATCGAAGAAATAAGATTTAACTGGAAAAATAACGCACGAAACGAAAAAATTTACATGTTGAAAAGACAATAAAACTGAATTTGAAGAACTCTCAAAATCTAAATAATTGCCAAAACAAAACACAAAAGCTGTTCAATTATAATAGCATTCCAAAGATTTTTATAAAATTTACTCACGTACCTAGTTACAGGGTGTATTTAAAGTGACGCTAAAGCTCTTTATCCTAGTTGAATATCCTTCTGTAAGCTCTACATAAATAAGTGACAAAAGCTAGTTCGACTATTTTTTTAATATTTAGATGTCTAAAATTGAAAATTCAGCTTCTTTATTCCACCTCGTTTTTTCCAGACAGTGCAATTTTCCATAAATGGGTAAGTCCCTTATATTGTTCTAAATAATCAAATGGCATGTTAACGTTATAATAGGGCATAAATAAATTTATTCAAATTCCTAGGTTTTATAAATATATACATTAATAAAATCAACTTAGCAATAACGTTATATAGCAGCAGAGTAAAAAAAATATTAAAAACCAACAGATCTTATATTAATCAATTTTGTTAGGATTAGAATCTGGATCCAACAGCATACTGAAGGGCTTGGTCGCTATTTTAAAAACACCCTGTGTACGTTATGCCTATCTGAACAATCAACTTCAGCGACGAAATTCTAATGCTTTTATATAATGCTTCAAATATATGAGGAAAAAAGTATGAGAAAAAAGGTCGAAACCTAAAATTTGCGCTTTAACTACTAACATCGTTTGTATTTATCGCTTCAAAACCAAATCAAATGCAGTCTCGCATTAATATTCCCCAGAGGAGAATTGAAAGGCGAAAGATAAAATTGTTTCCATTCCAGTCAGACTTTTAATTTCTCCTACTTAATTGTTATTCCAAAATGTCTCTCAAGTCTTATCCAATCTTTCCTTTTTGCTAAGCTAAATAACTGCAGATATGCAAGTTTTTTCTAATTCTTCCACATTATCAGCACGCCATCTCCAGCTGATTCTTTTCATGCAAATTAAAGGATCTTAAAAGATAACAAATCTCCGGAATTCAACCAAAACAGCGTGCCTTTATCCACGAATTTTGATATTTCACTAACGCTTTCTTTCATCCTTTTCCAGGGATTTAATAGAACTTAGTGGCGAAACGGAAATCTTCCACCTAGGAGGAGACGAAGTGAACCTGGAATGTTGGGCCCAACACCTGCAAAAGGGTAACACCCCTAACAACTACACAGATTTGCATGATCTCTGGGGAGAATTCACTACCAAGGCATTACTTCGATTACAACAAGCTAATGGGGGAGAAAAAATGCCTCATGTTATCGTGTGGTCTAGCAAACTTAGCAAACGACCCTACATAACTAAGTATCTCGATAGGGTAAGTAGATTCGAAGAGTTCTTACATATACTGTAATATGTACGCTTTGTCAGTTTTATGACCTCTTTTTGCCTGCTTAATGAAAGGGTTTCCTTTGTATACTTACCTTTCTATTAGCCGCATTCTTAGGACTATAAATATCATTTAAAGAGACTTACAATTGGAAACCTAATTTAAAGACCATAAATTAAAATTAGTCCACGGCACTGGCCTAGACAGTTAGCGAGGATTATAATTAAGAAATGTTGTTCCTAACAAATTGGGAAATTTTAAATTTAGCAGATGCGTAAGTGTTATGCAACCGAGGTATTTAAGGTTGTAACACACCAAGATCTCTCCCTCATACAATTTTGGTCCCAACAATAAATCGCATATTTTAATATTATCAAATATTCACAAACAGTAGGGCAGAAATGAGGTGGAATCAACAGTAAATGCGAATCTTAAAAAGGTTCCTAAATCGAACAGGAAATTTTCAACGTTTTATTCAAATTTACAAATTTAGACTCACCGTTTTGCAATATAAAAAGCTAATTTTGTTGAATTTAGATGTAGATCGTCAGGGAGAGGAATCACAAGGAAATTGAATATATGATTACGCCGTTCTGTTTGTATTCCGTGTGAAATGATCCATAGTGCAGCGACGCTTTCGGAAAAGTTCTTCAAGAAAGTTCAACTAAGAAGAACTATACATTTTCTCGAAACGTTTATAATGAAAGTTGCCAGGAGAAAGTTGAAGGTTCGGAAGAAGAAGATGGAACGATGAGTGAGAAACTATAAATGTACAACATGATCAAGGCATTGAGTCACTTAAAAAGAGAATAATGAGTTATTTAACCTGGACACTGTCCTAGAGTGGGATTGAGAAAAAGAAACTGAAAATGAGATCCAATCATCAGAGGTAGCCAGGTCCAGTAAACATTGGTAAAGAAAATCTAGAAGTTGTCAAGAATGAATAACGAAATGTACGGTAACGGAGAGTGGAATGGAAAAAACGTATCAAACACTTTGTTATAATTTACCAAGAAAGTAGATGTTTCCATCACATTAATTCATGGAAATGTGCCACATGTTCCTGCCATATACATCGCTTCATCTCTTTACCTGATTTGAATGAAGAATATACAAGGGTGTCTCTAAAAGATCTGTACAAAATTCTACCACAAATTTCTGAGGCGAAAACGTGACGACTTAGCCCAATTACCTTGATTCAAAAGTGGACGATTTTCAAAATACACAACGTCAAAGTGAAGATTTAAAATAAAAGGGAAAAATTAATTACTTAGTTTGTAATGCTAACCTGAACTAGCCTGAACAAAATGTCGCATCCCGGGGGTTTTTAGGCGTGAGATATCAGAATTCGTTTACATTTTCGATGCACATTCTAGAGGGCGCTGTCTGCGCTAGGTGAATTCTCTTTAAAGGGCCATAACATTTTTATCACCCGATATAAAATGTATTTATTACTAAATTTATGTTTTTCTATATGTTTTATAAAAAAATGGTAACTTGGTATTAATCCTCATACTCATTCTTTCTTAAGATATTTCAAGTTTAAAGTTCGCTGCATGCCTTGGAAAATAACTTTAAAGTACATATTTATCGTACAGTACAACAAAAGAGATAATAAAAAATTGGAATAGCCAAATAAAAACAGGAAAACTTAAAATAATTATAAGAATTGAAAATTAATTGAATGTTTTAAATTTTTTCGCTTCAACTGTGCGAATAAATATGTACTTTAAAGTTATTTTTTAAGACATGCAGCGAACTTTAAACTTAAAATATCTCGAGAAGGAATGCCCGTAGGAACTGGTACCAACATACTTTTTTTTCATGTAACATATAGAAAAATACAAATTTAATCATAAATAAATTTTATATCGGGGAATAAAAAAGTTATGGCCCTTTAAAAAGAATTCACCTAGCGCAGACAACTCCCTCTAGAATGTGCATCGAAAATATAAACGGATTCTGATATCTCACCCCTAAAAACCCCCGGGATGCGACATTTTGTTCAAATAATAACGTTACAAACGAAGTAATTAATTTTTTTCCTTTTTTTAATCTTCACTTTGACGTCCTGTATTTGGAAAACCGTCCACTTTTGTATTAAAATAAATTGGATTAAATCGTTACGTTTTCGCCTCAGAAATCTGTGGTACAATTTTGTACAGGCCTTTTAGATTCACCTTGTATGTCACGAATTGGCACAGAATTCGCAGATTCGGATCCTCATAAAGACTTTCAAGGACTGACGAATATTTTTTTAAATAAACCAAATTATTAAAACTATTGAAGAAAGAAAACTGAGAATACAAAGTGAGTTAGAATCGGGTAATTACCGTCAAGGTACTTACGAATATGGTCAGTGCTGAAATAGAAATGGTTAATGATGATGAAATAACCGTTCTTCAGTCTTAGATAATACTTCAACATGTTAACTTGAACATTTCATTATTTCATGATTAATATTGGATTCTTATCAAGAAAAAGCTAAAAGAATACGTTCATCTATGTAAAATCAAAGGGAAGAACACATTGACCTTCTGAAGAGCCCCTCACCTTCCGATGGAAAGATTCTGCTACTTTTGAGATCTCGTACATCCTTCTATTCCTTAGTCTTTTCTATAGAAATCAAAGTGAAACATAAAAGTAGGTGGAAGAACATTTATCCTAAGTAACCTTAGAAACTATGAAACGGCATATTCTGAACTTCAAATTGCATATCATTGCCCCAATGTAAAAGACTTACTTACATATTTTATGTTTGTCTCAAAAGTGAAGCCCAGAAACGGACACACTGTATAATCCAATAATCCAAGACAACTGCCAATACTGAAAGATATCTTGTCGTACCTCTAGATAGTGTTAAGTTCCAGCTGTTATGTTAAATGCAAAATGTGCCCCATATTACTTGACCTAAAAAGTTAATTTCTGATTTAAGATATTATTTGCGATTCTTTGCAAATTTTTCTGCAAACCACTATCCTAATATGTTAAAATTCATAAAAGATATTTTGTTCTAGAGCCAAGTAACAGTCCAGAGTTGGGGTGCCAGCCAATGGACCGACACTCCTGACCTCATATCCGATGGCTACAAAGTATTAATCTCCCATGTGGATGCCTGGTACCTGGACTGTGGATTTGGAAGGTGGAGAGAAACTGGAGAAGCAGCCTGTGATCCTTATAGGCCTTGGCAAACCGTATACAATCACAGACCGTGGCAGCAATTTCGACTCAACAAAAAGCAAATATTAGGTAAGAATAAACACTTAGTTTATGACACCTTATACGCAAAAAAATTGAGCCAACAGGAAAGTGTACAGGGTGGTCCACGTAAGATAATCCACTACCTTATCTCAAAAACCGTAAAGATTTTTAGCACATTTTTTAGCAGACTTTGAGTTAATTCAATTTAAAGTAAAAATATAAGAAAAAAATAGTTTTTTTCAAATTCTTAATAAATTCACATAGTATTAATTGCATCGTTTGAAAACTTATCGAGTTAAAAACAAGAAGGTCGTTCTGCGAAAAAAATATTCAAACTTTCAACATTTTAAGTGCTTCAAACTTTATTTTTTTTAATGTTACCTCTATTTGCGTGCAAATGGTATATATTTCCTCTAGTTTCCTTGTCGACCTTAATACTGCATCGCTTTGATTTATAAATATTATTGATTGTCATATTCTATTTTTAAGTCCTCGACATTATTAATTTGTTGTTGATAAGTCAGTTCTTTCAGATGTCTCTAAAAGTAATAGTTTAGCAGTGTCAAATCGGAATTTCTCGGAGGCCATTCAATATCTTCCAATAACTACACGAAAATTTGCATTAATTTTTTGGTTGCTTGGATACCTCCAAAGCCTATTACATTTTAGATTGATCCATTTCCTAATTAGATACAAATAATGCTAAAAGTATTATTTGTATCTAATTAGTACCATGTAAGATTTCTTCATTTTTAAGCTCATTTTTTTCCGATTTTTACTTTAAATTGAATTAATTCAAAAACTGCTAAACATTTTTCATACTATGTAATAACAAAAATACTTATAGTTACAAGCAGAATTAGCATCCATAATAAAATACAGGGTATTCAATTAAAAAAATATATATATTTTTGTCAGGCCGTAGTTTTCTGCATCTTTCTGTAACTTAAAAAATATAAAAAAATGAAAATTCATGAACAAGTAAATAACTTTCATATTAAACTTTTTTTTAAAACCTTACGGTTTTTGAGATACGGTGGTGAACCATCTTACATGGATAACCCTGTTGAGGATAAACCATTACACAATACTTCACAGTTTTTGGGTCATTAGCTTGTAACAAACTATAATATAAAGCTTTGGTACTTAACACTTCGCTCTGCTTCGCATAGTTGTCGTCACCGGCAACACATCTCTAAACGTGCATAAATTTGTATCAAACATTGAGAACATCTGATATTTGAAATCAATTAAACATGCGAACTTCATTGAAATACAAACAATCATTAGAAATACAAAGCGACGTCATTAGGCATTTTTTTAGCAATTTTTTGCGCAACTAGGGCCAATCCTTTTATTAACAAACATTAACACCTCTTGTTTCCTTATCCCATATAAATCCGTTAAAAAAAAAGTAAATAAAACTCTGTAAATGGGAAAATACCCTGAGAATGGATTTAGGAATAATCATTATTGAAGGTATTTAGTCTCCCGTGTATTTGTGGGTTAATAGACTTCTCATGCCATGTAGAGTTTCCCGGAAACTCTGGATGGATGTGAAAAACATGTCCCCACGTAATGTCAAGCCGATGTTTGATAATTGTTAAGGACTTTAGGTTATTGTTTCTTGGTGTAGTTTGTTTAGTTAATTTATTTGTACCTTCATCCCTTAAGTTACGCCCATGTGTATCGATACTTATTTGGAGGATTCCATCTGGGCGCCAGACCTTCGTACCCATCAGGCCATATTGAAGGGCTCTTTATGGCTGGGAAATACGCTACTCGTCAAAGGAAGCTTTCTAAATTGGACCATTGCTGCGATCCGCAGTTCGGCGGATCTGCAATACTTCAATGAAAGCGACTTGTATAGGTATTTGCCAGATGGCGGTGATTCATGACCTTAGGCGCGACCATTGCCCTTAAGGGCTTCTGGTATTGGCGCGCCCCTGGTTGGATTTCCTCAGGTTTAGTACTTAAGGGATGATCGCAGTAATTTCGCTCCCTTTGACTAGTGCTCGCTCTAGACATGTGATCGTAAACGTAGTTCGTAATCTTCCCAACTAAGCAAACTCCCACTTCATACTTAGACCAATACTTTATCATTATTTATATAAGTGAAAATTAATACAGTCCACTTTCGTAAACCAAATTGTTGTTTTCGTGGTTTCGTTTATCGAAGGAACCTCAACAATAATAGTTATTTTAACGTGAAAAAGAAGATTGATCTTTTATGATAGCGTATAAGTTATAATAAGTTAGCAAATATTAATTAAAGGTAAATAAAAAGAAATGTGCCAACTCCATCTAAAGTTACAACTGCGAAAGCAATCCGCCACTACATCCATAAATTTTGAATCCGAAATTGGAAAATTCCCTATTTAACTATTGATGAGTGTTACCTACCCTTAAATAAGGGAAATTATAAATAATTCATTCCACCGACGTAGATACAGGACCAATACGTCATAGTATATTTACCCTCGATTAATATTAGAGAAGAGATATTGGATTCATTTAAAACGTCATAATAGAGGGTGAGTAGACCGCATGCCTTCTGGTATTGTAGTTTGAGGTTTGAGCTTATAGATTGCTTTCGGCATTGATTGACGCGATATAATATAGTCAATTATTATATTATTATCTGTAACAGAATTATACTTGAACACCTAAAAATATTATTTTATTTCTTCAGTTGTCGAGTTTAATCTTTCCATTTTTCATTAAGCTTTAATATTTCGTTACTGGAATTAATTAATATTGCTTTTGAAAAGTCCTTAGTTTTCATTTTATTGGGCTAAAGTCGGCGGTAAAAGAATTGAAGAACCATGAATTTAACAAAAACATTACATATAAGCCGATCATAGGAATGAAATAAGGTAAAATTCGTTATACTAGAAGGGTTAAAAACCGACTAAATTACATTAAAAAAAAACTAACAAAGCGGAGCATTCTTGTAAAGAGAAAGCTCATCAAAAGAAAATTTGTTTCTTGATTGTGATAAAAACCTTACTTATACAGGGTGTTTGGAAAAATTGGTACAAAATTTAAGGAGGTGAATATAGAGCCAAAAATAGTAAAAAAGTTCCTATTGGTCCGACGGAGCATCCTTACTGAGATACGGTCCTCCTAACGAGTTCTATCATTTGAATGTTTATTGAAATAACTTTTTCTCTGATTAAGATAATAGAATAAAAATTTTAGATAATAATCATGCCATGAGGGTCTTGAACTATCATAAGTTTCATCAAAATCGATTATAAATATGGGTAGTTTTCTAACTACTCCTGACAGAAATTTTCGATTTTTTTTTACTCCTTTGAATTATAAAGCAAATAATATTATTTTTCAATGAATTAGATTTTTATGAAGAAGAAATGTCTCTATTTTTTCTTCGAATTCCGCGTGGTTTAGTCAGAAATAATTATTTTTTGAACAATGTATGGCTCAGAACAGTAACATTTTTTAAACATTTTCAGATAGTAGGCATCTTTCGCGGTTTTTACTGTAGTGATTGTCACTTTCTTGTGCTATTATTTATAATAAATTCTTACGTTTCTTTAGTTCCTTAATTGTGATATTTCTGCTCGACTTTGCATTACATTCGATTTTTTTTCAATCACGAACCATCATGCTTTTGCTAAGCGTAAATATGAATATGAAATATCAAATATTTGTTAAAAATATGAAAGTGACAATCACTGCAATGAAACTGTCACCATAAAAGTTAAGTCACCAAAAGTTAAAAGTCACCATAAACCACTATTATGGCGACAGTTTCATTGCAGTAATTGTCACTTTCATATATTGGGTTGTTCGATAATTAATGTCGTATTTTTTATGTTTTTTCAACGTGAATATACTTATATTAATAATAAATATTAATCAATGATGTAGTGGCCATCTTGGTGGATGACCTTTTGCCATCTTTTGGCAAGTTGGAAAATTCCGCGTTCGAAAAAGTCTTGATTTTTAAAAGTAAAAAATTGATTTAAATCATTTTTAACAGCTTAATCAGAATCGAAATTTTTAACATTCAAATGATTTTGAAGAGAACGAAACAAAAAATAATCTGATGGCGCCAAGTCAGGGCTATATGGTGGATGAGGTATCATTTCCCAATTTAGTTCCAATAATTTTTGACGTGTTATTAAAGACGTATGGGGTCTAGCGTTATCATGATGGAATAATACCCCTTTGCGATTGGCGAGTTCAGGACGTTTTCTTTTGATTTCTTCGTTCAATTTCGATAGCTGACGACAGTAAACATTCGAATCAATAGTTTGGTTTTTCGGAAGCAGTTCAAAATAAAGAATACCCTTGTAGTCCCACCACACAGATAGCAAAATTTTCTTTTGATGAATATTGGCTTTGGACATGGATTGTGCAGGTTCATCTTGTTTGGTCCATGATCGTTTTCGGACTACGTTATCGTAGACAATCCATTTTTCATCACCCGTTATGATTCTTTTTAGAAGTGGGTCGTTTTGGTTACGATTCAGCAAAGAATCGCATATGTTAATGCGTTTGGTGAGGTGAATTTCCTTCAATTCATGAGGAACCCAAACATCCAATTTGCTAAAGTACCCAAACTTTTTTAAATGCAGAGAAACGGTTGAATTCGATATGTTCAACTTTTCTGCTATCTCTCGAGTTGTCATACGTCGATTAGCTTCGATTAAGGCCTTTATTTTATCGTTATCAATGGTGATTGGGCGTCCAGTGTGTGGTTCATCTTGGACATTAAAATTTCCGGAACGAAAGCGAGAAAATCAACGCTGGCACTGGCGTTCAGTAAGGCAGTTCTCACCATAAACTTCACACAATTTCTTCTGAGCTTGTACTGCATTTTTGCCCTTTCGAAAATAAAATAATAAAATGTGTCGATAATGCTCACTTTGATTGTCCATCTTCAACTTAAATTTTAAACAACTTCTTGTTTACTAATCACGTTCAATTTTTAATCGAAAAAAGTCTAAAACATAACCTTTAAAATGGCATATAATAATATAAGCAACGAGATCACTATTACTCGGTATGTATGAATTAAGCCATCTATGAGAATAAAACGACGTTAATTAACGAACAACCCAATATTTAGCAAATATTTAAGTTAAGAAAAACCCAGACAATGCTTTAAAATTTAGAAAACTTTAAACATCTTTTTAAACATTCACACATTTCCAGTTTGTAAAGACGGTCTAATACCTCAAATCAAATTTCCGTAATAAAATTATATAGAATTATACTTAAGTGCCTAAAAATATGATATTTTCTTTCAGCTCTCGAGTTTAATCTTTTCATCTTTCATTAGGCTTTAATATCACATTACTGGACTTAATTAAAATTGATTTTCATCATAAGGAAAAGCATTCAACACTAATTGAGTTTTATTAAATTAGACACCAGGAGTCAGTTAACCCCTCGGAATTTCTTTTTTTTGTTACTATTTATTAGCGATAATCAATAATAACTGTTTTATCAAGTGACTCTCAGGGCACTCATAACGTGAATTTCATACCCGACAATCTTTGAGAACATATAATGCAGTTAAGAATAAAAAATTAAATAGTGTCGTGATAAATGATTTGAAAAACATGTGTAGTTAATCATTTTAGGTAAAGCTTTAGCTTTAAGAGAATTATGAATATTCATAAAAGATCTGTCCAATTGGTGTAAAGGTGTTTGAATTAAAAATTGTTGATTTTATTGAACTCAAGAAGGTTTTTGTTTCGATGGAGTAAATTCGGTGGTCGATGAATCGGTGAGGCATGAATTGAACAAGAACACTGGAAATAAGCCGATCGCAGAAATGGATTAAAGGGAAATTCGTAATTTTTGAAAACATGGAAAATACCTCCTAGATTATACAAAAAGACTCTAACAAGGCGAGGTTTTTTGAAAACATGGAAATCGTCAAAAAAGGATTTTTTCTTGTGATAAAAATTTTACCTAAATGCTTTGCAATAGGACGATGACGTCGCAATCCATTTAGAGAAAAAATATTTCTTTCATTCTGATTAATGCAAATTAAAACAAATGTAAAGGATTTTAAAATGTTGACAGTGCCAAATACCTTTTTAAACATTCCCACATTTACAGTTTACAATTAAATAAATTATCCCTCATTTAATTTGAAATTTTCTAAATGTTTTTTTAAAGCACTTCGATAGTTTATATAAATTACAATTGCATTGCAGCGTTAATTTCAATGAACACGTAAATATGAAAGTGTTTTTGACACAGTATTTTTGATATTAGATTACGTTTGGTTTTCATTTTGTTGCTTTAAAATAAAATTTTGTCGATACTGATAACTGCGAAAGGTTTGTCGTGACACAGAAAGATACGTGCGGGGCAGCGGGGAGCAATAAAATCTATTGGCTCATACAGGGTGCTATAAAGTATTGGTCAGCGAATTCTGCGTCCATAAATATGAAAAAAAAATCCTATAAGCATAGATCCGGAAATGGTTCATTTCTGAAATACGTACAGGGTGTTAAAATCATAAAATTATTTTCAATCATTTTTTTCTTTACAACATCTACAGTTTATAGTAAAATATTTAGTTATAATTTGTGATAAGTACTACTTTCAAAGATGGTGACGTGACATCTTAATTAAAGTTAATAAATTCAGGGACAACCTCTAGAGCAGTAGTTGGGTTTTGGCCGGCCCTCCATTGGTTTCAGCTCCAACTGAGATCTCATATCGTGTACATCCTTAAAAGTATTGCACACCTCAAGTTTTATCTAAATATCTTATAAACTCTAAAAGCTCTAAAAAGAAGGTTGGAAACCATTTTCAATGTTAGTGAAATTAAGTTGCTGCTGACACGAGGATAGTCCCAGAAGTACCCGATCTAACACTGAAATAAAAAAAATTGGAAAATATTACATCATTTCTCAACACAATGTCCTTTGAGATTGATACACTTTTTCCAGCTATATTCTATGGCCTTTGTATCCTATTTATAGTAAGAAACTTGGAATGCTTCAAAATAGGCATCAATTTCGAAGTTCATCTCTTCATTATTGGCAAATCTCTTTCCACCGAGCTACTTTTTCAAGTTTGGAAATAGAAAATAATCTGAGAGGGCTAAATCTGGCGAATAGGGTGGACGAGAAAAAAGTTCGAAACCAAGTTAATTGATTTTGGCCATTGTGATAACGGAAGTGTGGACTTGTGTGTTGCCTTGATGAAACAAGACTTTCTGTTTCGCCAACTACGATCGCTTTTTCCTAATTTTTTCGCTCAAACACTGCAATAAATTTTTATAACATTCTCGGTTTGTTGTTTTTCCTTTAGGGGGTTAGTCAATAAAAATTATCCCACGTGCATCCCAAAAAAATGATGCCATCACCTTTCCTGCAGATGAAACCGATTCTCTCCTTAGAGTCCATTGTTTTGATTGCTCTTTCATCTCAGGTGTGAAATAATAGACCCATGTTTCATTCATGGTTGTGAATCGACGAAAAAACTCGGTTTTATTGCTGCACAACTTTTTTTACAGTACTTAATATAATTTACAGTACTAAATGTCTTTCACGTCTGCTAACTCGCGCAATTTTAGCCGAAGGTTTTCTAGTACAATTTTGTGGATTTTCACCACAACTTCTCGAGTGGTCACTTCATTGGGTCAATCACTACGGAGTTCGTCTTGGCAGCTCGTACGAAACTCCACTCAATATTTTACAGTTGTTAACGAAAGGCCAGATTCCCCCAGAGTAAAGTTTAACTTCGCTTTGTTGTTGAGTGGACTAAGACCGGTCAAATGAAAACATGGAATCACGTATCGACGACCAATTTTTCCCATGTTCGCAAAATCTTAAAAAGCGTTTACTAAAAACAGCTTCAAAACAAACATAAATCAACGTACACCCTCAAGCTCTAGACATAAGCTTATATTGCGAAGATCCAAGCATAAGGTCAGGTCGGGTATTACTGGGGCTATTCTGGTTCTTACTTCAACAAAATACTTCCAGCCGTCTTTTAAAAGTTAATATAAACATCAATGCTTTGCTTCAGGTGGTGAAGGTTGCCTCTGGACCGAACAGGTGGACGAATGGAATCTGGACTCCAGACTCTGGCCTCGAGCAGCTGCTCTAGCAGAACGGCTCTGGACGGATCCGCAACTGGACACCACGACTTACATGATACAGGAGGATGTCTACACGAGACTCACCACTCACAGAGAAAGACTAATCGCTAGAGGCTTGAAGCCTGAGGCCATGTGGCCCACGTGGTGCTCACAAAATCCCGGAATGTGTCTTTAGAACCTCTAGTTTTTTAAACATATTTGGAAACTGGTGACTGGTAGAGTATAGCAAACGTGCCTTCTCTGCAGGGTATTCAAATTAGTAGATCCAGATTTCCAAGTGAGGCTGTGAAATTAACAGAATGAATCGTATGTGTCATATTGACAAAGAGGTGAGACCTTGAGGTTTAGCGTAAATGATTTGAATTTTGTGGATTCTGTCTGTTATTTATTTTCATTTTGTATTGACTGCGATGTTAGGAATTAAGAGTATTATTAATAATTTGTTGTTCTTTTAAAGTTAACACAGGCTAATTTATTCATTTTTCGGCATCTGTAGAATGGTTTTTAGGGTACAACATATCAAAATATATCACTGAGCTTAAAACCCAAGATTGACATATTACTTTCTTGTAAATATTTACTATAATTTCGTTAAGAAATCAAGTTCTTTAATTAAATAGTTTCATTGTTTGTGTTGCTATTTACAAACATAAAGTGTCTGAAGCCCATTTAAGCGTCAGTTATAAAGTTATTGTTATATGTATGTGAACTAGGAAATTATACTTTGTACATATTTAGGCAATTAATTTTTAGAGAATTGTAAATATTAACCTGGTGAGGAACATGCCACTGTAGTTCACATTAGCTTTAGACAATGAAATGTTTATTAGTGCCCGTTTTTCAATATCCCGCTAAACTCCCCGTGAAGTAACTTCCAGTCAACACTGATCAACAGCCAAAGTGTCTCAATTATAGAGGTGTTTTGTTTAGCTGTTCGTTCTTTCTTCGCCTGTTGGTTAAGTTTAACTTCGTATTGAAAAATCGACGATCTGCAGGTTGGTTGTTAACTGACAGCTGTCGCTCCCTAACTGGACATTGAAAAACCAGACCTTAATAATCGACCAAGTTATAATTGTTAAGTTGAAACTGTTTTGTGTCACTTTTATAAATAAAGTTTTGTAATATACCAATTATTGCATTTTCTCAGGCCTCAACATCTTTATAATCCCTTATGTAGACTCGTGGATTGAGCGTTGTTATTACCAACAACACAAACAATATTATCATCCTGGATTGATCGCATTGGCAAACACTTCTTTGTCTGACAAATTTACTGAGGTATTAAAAGCCTTATTCCAACGACACTGTTCCTTGCTTCATACTTTCTTAGCGTCAGCAACTTTATAGCACAATTCGAGTTAATACATGATCCTAAATACCCAATTAAGCTTTACACGCTATGGTGGCTTAAGATATCGGAAATAGGACGAGAGTTAACGACTTTGAACGTAATAATTCTTAGAGTTTTCTAAGGCAAAATGGCAGTCATAAAAGCTATTCTGGGAATGGATGTTTGATGTGTACACCTATGAATCGTGCTCTTTAGAGCTAGTAATGCGGGGAAAGAAGACGTGATCTGCAAGATAAATTTTTTAAGTGACTAAAAATGTAAAATGGATATTATGGGGGAATTATGGCTTATCTAGCAACGAAAACGTGTGAGAAAGTGATAGTTATTTTTTTGTAGCATGAGATACTCCAAAGTTCACGAACTTTTCAAAAGCTACATACTGAATTTACGGTCACGCTGCCCAAAAATAGGTAAGTTTTTTTATGAATTTACTTTGTATACTTTGACTAATAATTCAACACCAAATCTCATTTTTGCTAAATTTATTTAATTGTCTGCTTTACCTTATGGCAATGTCTACACAATTTTATTCTCAATTTATCTGTAAATATCAGTTACAATCAATGGAATAACCGCAGAGCAAAAACAAATAAAAATTCTTCATATTCACTCTACCATTCATTTAAAATTTACAAAAATAGTGAGTCCATTTTGGAGATCAACATTAAGACTCAACCACGGCATACCAATTGATAAAAAAAACTCTTTTCTAATACGAGAAAAAGTGAAATTTCCGAGCAGTTCAGATTTTATATATGTCAGACATACTGAAAACGATAAATTAATTATTTTTAAAACAACATTTCCAGTACCTACTCATAATCTGAACAAGGTATTCTACTCCCAGGTACCCTAGTACCAATACAGTACCTTAGCAAAAATGTCTTCATGTCAACCAATTTTCATTTCTACTTATAAGATAATTTTCTGGCTCAATTTTTTATCAATTACTGTTCTTTTGCTTGATCTCAGCCTGCTTTTGAAATTTTAAACTGAATTTGCAGAACCTTGATGACATTTTTCTTCTATTTCAGTAAGCTTTAATATCTGCACCTCTTCTAGAATGAAAAGAAAAATGTTCATAACTTTGTTTGTTTCACTCTCAGATATTTCCCTAGTTGTGGATAAATAGTAACATCGAGATTAGACAGCAGCAGTTTAAATGAACTCCATCTATCCTCCCTTTTTTTTTTACCTTAAAACCTCTTCGGAGCCTCAGATATCTGCAGATCTTAATCACCATTTCGTAAAGAGTCTAGCAAGTTTTTTGATATTGAGAGTGGTTTTATTATGATAATAACCATAATCGTCAATAGCTCAACACTTTCTAATAGAAAGCCACTAGTAAAAAAAGCCACTTTGTTTCTCTATTGAAGGATTTAAAACCTTCAGCATTTTACCACTGCAGCTGGACGATGTTGGCCAATATACATCTTACCTTTTGCAGTAATTTTTCAATAGGCAATATACTCATCATCACTTGAAGGCAACTAATCAACATAATGCACAAATTTCGCAACTAAGTAAAATTTACCAGCAACAACAAACTTTAAGTACAATAAAAAAAGTATAATTTTGTGAGAAATCGATTTAAGTATCAGAAAGAGTTTGTCTGTATATCAACGCATAAGTGAATTTCGGATATTTCTTAAAACACTTGAAATTTGGGTCTTAGCTGAAACGATCAGAATCTCGAACGCTTAAACTTATACATCCGAGAGGTACGTGGAAACACAACCAACTCTTGTTATCGGTTCAGTAACCCAGGCGCGATATTCAAAATTCATTATCGACGGTATATTACCGCAAATCGAGAACGATAAAGAAACCAGAGTCGGCAGTAAGCTCTTTCAATGTAAAACTTTGGATTATTCGAGTAGAAATCAGTTTTATTTTGGTATTAATCTATTTTACTGTAACCTATTGCAATTGCGAATTCTTTGAGTTTTTCTACATAGCGTAGTTCCTAACATTCTCAAATCACCGTCACGAAGGAACCCACAGGAACCAAAATCTTATCAGTAATTTTTCCTAAGTCAACGTCAAGTAGTCCACTAATTAAATAGATCTCACCATTGAAAAGTTGACATTGAAGTATTTAACGTTTTCTCAGCAAATGCGAACAAAGTCATTCTTAATACTCGAGCTACAGGCGAGGGCGCCAATCACGCGAGTGTCTTGAAAGACTTTCTATCAAGTTGTGTACACTATTTTTCCACAACCAAAAAAAAAAGAAATAAAAGAAAAAACATGAAAAGAATTACTCTATTGAAAATCAAACCCGCTGTTATCATATCGGAAAACTAACAGCCAATGAACTAACGTTGCCACCTGTTACTTTCTTAATAACCCACCGCTACTTTTTTCCAAATTAACATTTTTCTGCTATTTTAGAGACACATAAGATTAAATTAGTTATTACTAGGGATATATTTTGCCCAAATGAGTATATATTTTTCATGCAAATTCAATAAAATTTCGTGTTTACTTTCAGAGGTGGCACGTCATTAAATTCGTTGCTTTACGGTTGGTCGAAACACAACATGTTATGATTCTCTAACGCACCGCATAGTCTTCATTTTGTAGCCCTAACAATCCGTTTTATGATGTGTTTCGAAGTGATAGCCGTGGGAAAATAAGGATTTCAAGAGTAACGAAATACATTTGATTCGCCGACAGAATATACTGAAATGCTTTTTCGCAGACAGTGAATAGCAATAAAAATTTAAGGCTTATATCTTATGTTCTATTTCCAAGAGGCTAGCAAATAGAATAGTCCTTTATTTCTAATATGTAAATAGGTCTTTCAAGACAATGGAACCATTGACATAAACTATTCCAGTTGAATAGAACACTTTAAAATTTTTCAGTTCTAATACGGTTTCCCAATCGACAAGCAATTTGCTTAAGTTGTACAACATACCATTGGGAAATTGTCGCTACTGGCCTACGTATCAGCGATCCAGAACAAGCAGTTCGTTTTCAAATTACCTTAAAAATGTAAGACGAGAATCTGAAAACTCTCGCTCTAACTCTAATCGTTTGGAAGTCGTAGCAATAGAGCGTGCAAGATCTGCCATTGAAACGTTATCGTGAAAAGAAATTAAATTCGAATAAGGTACCTACATAGAATAGGATACTGTTTGTCCCGATCTTAACGATGCCTTACACGAGACTACTTGCCAATAGCCTTCTGATGAGTGCCAAATAGAACGAAACCTTGACCTTCAGACTTGGCACGATAATAAAAATTCCAAAAGACATGTTAAATATCAGAATTTCATAATTTTAAATTATAATAAAAATTTTACGGTTAACAATAAATCATTATGTGTGGCAAGTAATTGATTGAACATTAGGACTGATTTTTTCACAAAAAGATTGGTTATTTGTCTCAAATAATTTAATTTAATTTTACAATAAAATCTTTCCCTTTAAAAATATATTGAGAGTAAAAATTTATTGAGCTCCCGCTGATACATATACACTTTTACACCTGCAGCACTTAGTAATAAAATAATAAAATTGTAACATTTACAGATATTTTTGTATTTTTGTTCTTAAATTAGATCTGCAGGCCAAATATGCGCACCTTGTAAAATGCTGAAAATAGATAACAAACAATTAATCGCTTTCTTTCACATCAAATTACAATATTTGAGGTAAAATTTACGAAACAGACTAAAAATGTCATTTTTTATCCCTAAACTTTAAAGTAACTGCTTTATTTCTGCAAATTTTATATTATATATAAGCGGTAAAAAACGTTTTTACTGCCTAAGCAGTTAAAGAAAAGTATTCCAAATTCATATAAAAAAATGCGAAAATCAAATTGTACATGATCAGTACTAATCGGACAAGAAAATAACGTGTTTTACTCGACTAAAAAGCTAATTTACCGCCATGGCTTACTGCAGAGGCTCATCTTCGACTTGATTCTGAATGTCGCTCTGGCAGTAAATTTGCATTTTTTTCCCGTTGTGGCACAAGTAACTGCTGTTACCTCCATTGTATTATGAATGCAAACATGCCTGAGCAAAAATCGAACGAAAAGTTGCGGGCGAAAATTTTTGTTGAACACAAAATTAAATTTCTGCGAGAAATACTTTGAAATTTTTAGCGTGTACGTAGTAATAGGTACAATGAATATGAAGTGAAAATTACAAAACGGAAATGTACAAGCAAATGTGCTGTGCGGTCTGGCAACTGATTATTACAGATAGATAGAAAATTGAATTTAGCATAAATAACTACAAAATAGCGCATTTATAGAGAATTGAATAAATTAAGAAACAAAATATATTTGGTTTAGAAATACGAGTATATAATTTAAAAAAATAATTTTTTATATACACAAGGTGTTCCGAAATGATCGTCAAATCTTTTAACAGGGTATTCTACCAGCAATTTTTAAGGGGGAATCTTCACATAAAATTTTTCATTTAGGTCCTTCCTATCGAGATGTTCAAACCTCAAAATGGCGGAAAATAAACTTTTTTCTTAAATGCGGTTACACTAAAAAATTTCAATTTTGGTACACATTATAAGCTAGTCGAATGTTATTTTGTGGTAGTATCTATTCTTTAACTCATGTTTCTGGGGGTGGGACTCAGCAACCCCTAATTTTATTTATTTCAACACTTTTTCCTGCAATAGCCGATTTCAACAAAAATTTGTTTTCAATAATACACATAATATTAAAATTTTTTTCACTCTTTTTATTTTTTCATACAACTAATACTGTGCGTGAAAAAAGTTACAATAGTTTTCCTTACCCTATTAAGCACCTTTTCGTCACCGATTACTGATAGACGCAGTAAACGATTGTTATGTCGAGAGTGTTAGTGTTGTCAACAAAACCTTCCGGATTACACCTCTCTTAGCTTTCTTTAGTCTAGGTCTAAGAGGTCCAACCGATATTTAAACATTGCTAACCTTCAGAAAGGAATACTCAATTTTAGTGCCTATTCTGGTAACTAGAGCTAATCCTGCTGTATACATATTCTATCAATTTATTTGCTAATATTCGTATGGTAAAGTCAATTGTTAACAAATATTTTATAATAATAAACCTATTGGCGATTTTTTGACAACAAAAAACATCAACAGAGCGATCGTTTATTGCGTTTATCAGTAACCGATGACGGAAAGATAATCGGGCAAAAAAAATATTTTTATTTTTTTCACGCAAACTGTTGGTTGTATAAATAAATAGCAAGAATGAAAAAAGCTTTAAAATTAATTATGTGTAGTATTTAAAAAAAAGTTTTGTTGAATTCGCTTATTGCAGGAAAAAGTTCTGAAAGAAATATAGTTAGGGGTTGGTAATTCCTGCCCTCCTGAAACATGAGTCAAAGAATAAAGACCACCACAAAACAACGTTCGACTAGCGGATAATATATACCGAAATTAAAGTTTCCGTAACCGTTTTTAACAAAAAAAAAAACAAAAAACGATTATTTTTCGGCATTTTGAGATTCAAATATCTCGACAGCAAAGGACCAAATTGAAAAAGTTCATACGAAGATCCCCCCAAAAAATGGCTGGTAGAATACCCTGTTAAAAAATTTGACCATCATTCCGGAGCACTCTGTATATTATATTCATGGTATCTACTTCTGCGTAAACCCTAAAAATTTCAAATTAAAAAAAATGTTTGTGTTTGGATTGTGTTGGTACACAAAGGGATCACTTGGCTGACTTCAATTTTCAAAAGTACAAACAGTACAGATAATTGCTCGACATCCAATAAATCTTCCTAGAACATGATTTTCTTAAGTAGCCCTACGGTGGGGAACACAAACCAAGCTTAATTACCTCACAGAGTCAATAAAGGAATATTAAAATTGGGTTTGATTTATTCCTTGTTTGTCCCGCTTAAATTAATTTAAATCGAGCGCAAATTTATGTTCACCTGAAAATTAGAAAAAAATTGGATACCCAATTAGAACGCCAATTAAAGCTCTCTAGATTAATAATAAGGAGGAATGAGTAATAAAAATGCCTCATTGTTCTAAAACCTCGAAAACTATTCACTTAGAAAAAATAAAGATCTCTAAACTCAGCAGCCTTACCAAAACATATATCCATAAAGCTAAAATTTTCCCCATAACTTACTTTCGGGTATCACAATATCAGCAATTCAGGCTTTATCTTTCAAATTCTCACTGAAAATCACTTCTTGAAACTCTACGAGAAAAAATAACTATCACGAAAACTTTCCGAGAAAACTTTTCCGAATCCCCTTCGACCACGTGGCGCTCCTGTTCCAGAGTTCGATCGCCTCGTGCGAAGTTCGCGGAAAACTAAACTCCGTGAAAAGTTTCACAGCTGAGTTTCCAAATAATAAAGCCCCAATTCCACCACCTGTTGCCCATTAGGACACGTGTTTGCGCATATGGACCCATGGAGAGACATTTTCCAAAACACGTGTTTAAGACTAATGGATGGTGTTAAGGACAGAAATAAATTGGGATTCGTGTGGAAGGTCTGTTGGTGAGTTTTGTGTTTATTAATAGAGCTATGTTGATGGTTGTGGTTTTATTGTGTTGTCGTTCTAAGATAAGGTCACAGAATTTAAGATTGTGGAAAAGCAGAAACAATCAAATCGGGCAGAGAATCTTAATAGAGATTAGAACACATCGGCAAAATAGCAGCAGCGATAGTCGTATTGTGTAAACTTGTTACTGTTGCAATGGAAAGGGACGAATTCCTTCCAAATCAAGAATGGAAATGACTTAAGCTAAGTAGACTAAGTCAATTTAATAGGTATGTAGTTACCAAGTTACTCTCCATCTCGTAATATTAAAGATATTATACCTTCAGATATTTCGCAATAAATTACTCACAATACATTGGGTTCTCATTTGAGTACCACTGGGCACCCTACTTAATCTACATAACAATGTAGAATAAAGCAAACAGTATGTAGAGTATTTCAACAATTGTTAAAATTTCACTCTCTTCTTTAGTACTTCTGGGTGAGGTATTCAAGATATTCAGTTTTAGGGTTTATTATGATTTTAATTATAATTTAAGTGTTTCTTAGTGTCTGCAGATGGATGATCTGCGAGTACGTGGGAATACGACTTATACATACATACATATTAACAAGCAAAAATCGCGGCAATGGTTGAAAAAATCGGTTTGAATTACACCCGAAAAGCTTATAATTTGGGGTTTAGTGTTCAGGTAACAGGAGCTATCTGTATTAAAAGTTTAGAAAATCTTACGCGAAATGGGATAGCGAAGAAACACCTATGATATCAAAAAAGCACTCGAATATTTGCCAATGGCTGAGAAAAAAAAACATTTCGAAACAGAAGAACGCAAAACACAAATTAATCTTTGGAGGAAAAAACTCGCTCTTTGAAAGTAAAAGATTGGAATGCACGTGGGAACACGGCTTATCAGTACCAATGCAGGAGGGAGCCGTGGATCCCCTTCGAGAGAGTCGAAACTTCTGTTGCGATAGGTGTATTAGCGCGAAATACAACGAAGCGGAGCTAGCGATATGTTAACCCATTTTTTCATATCATTGTATTAGCAGTTATTATTATTGTATTACAGAGGTCTGATACGCTAGCATAATGAACAAAATGACCTACACAAAAAAACATTAATACTGGACATAACATTAATCATAAGAAACATTAATCTTCCAAGGGAATTTATAACATCTGACACTAGAGAAGAAAAGAGACAATATAAGACTAATCTACATATCGTTTCCGACTGTTTAAGAAAATTGTAATTACAGCCAGATGCTGGGTGTGAAAGTGGACAATCCAGAAATATATGAAAAGACAGCGTATCTGTACCAATGAGATAGTGATTCTTGGTTCTGTCCCGAGAAAGCTAAGGAAAATTTTAGAGGATTAACTCTCAGAGAATACGTGGAAACACGACTTACTTGTGTTAATAAAATCCAGAACTTGAAACTATAAGTGACATCAAAGGTAATTTCATTAAGAACAGTCGTTAGAGGAGAAAAACTCTGCAACTCATATAAGAAAAGTTTTTTTAAAATCTGTTAGGGACTAACAGAAAAATGAATCATTAAGATTGGAAACAGGAGTAAACAAAACAAATAGTACAATTTGAAAGAAATTTAAGACACTGATTCTTACGGAAAACACCACGAATCGAAGAGAAAATATAAAATTAATCGGGATAGTACATGAGAACATGATTTATGTGGATTACCAAAGTCTAAAACTCTAATCAATATTTGATAGTAGGAGGGTATATTTTCACGTGCTACTAACAACGAAAAATAATCCAGGGGAAAGGAAAAAGTATTCCAAGAAATGAAACCATTGAAAAGAGGAATAATCAAAACTGATATGAATTCGGGAAGAAAATTTAAAGCACTAACACTTAAGACAATATGAAAAACGCCTCAAGCCGAGAGAAAATGTAAGACTAATCTAAATACTACATATTGTTTTTAGCCATAACAAAAAATTATGATCAATGTGAAGTTAAGCTTTTCGAACTCAAATCAGAAGACACGTGGGAACAGTGCTTATCCATACCAATGGGAAAGTGAGTCTTGGATCACTCACAAACCAGTTATATTTCAATAGACTAAAAACAAACAAATTTTTATTAATAAATAATAGATATTAAAGAAATAACTCAGTTTCTTCGAATATTCTTGTTGTAGGTAGCACTATCCGAATTGACACTGCTTGTAGATGATTCCTCGATTATAGTGCTGAAAGGTGGAGTGTATACATTCTCAATAGTAGTATCATATTTCGATGGTCGATCAGCTAAAAATTCGTAATCATAGTTCAATGAACGTTCATTTTTGGGCTTTTCAGTATCGATCTCTCCTAAATTTAACGTAAACGCTGATTCAAAGCTTTTCCTGGAAATCTCCAGCACTTTCTGCATTTGCTTGTTAAGTTGGTGCTGCTCTTCTATGTTTGATATTTCGTTCGGTTTCGCTCCATTTAGCACAAACACGTTAACCTAAAATTATCAATACTAAAGCAACTAAATTTTCTAAAAAAAACGGATCACTTGCTTGTAAATTATTTGATTGCCTTCTCTTTTTACACCGACAAATTCCTTTTAAAGCCTTGCAAAATGCCGGGCAAAATGTGTAGTAAAACACGAAATTTGTGTTAACATCAATTGCAGCTAAAATCGTGCAAATTTGTCGCCATTTCTCCAGAGTTTCCGAATTGGCTTTGTGACGGTCCCCCTGGAACAGCAGGTTAATAGCGGCAGTTCTGGACACTAAGCTTTCAGGAATATTGGTGATTAGAAAATCGACGATTATCATTACCAGAGTAATGGTTAGACTTGTCGAATCCTACAAATTGGCAAAGTAGACGCTACGGAAGTTTAAAAACTTTACGTTTTTGAAGACTTACTCGTCTCTTGCGCCTATTTGTGCGACGGACTATGGTTTTATTGTTAATTTTTCTAGCTTTTCGTAGGGACAGTATGAGGAAACCGTTACCCATTAGTAAGATTATAGCTGGGATTATTGCAAATACAAATAGGGTGAACCAGTTAAATGCTCTATACAACCTAAAATTGCAAAAGGCATATTTTTTTTATATTTAGAAATACTTTTAAACCAAATATTCAAATAGTTTTAAAATTTTAAATAAGGAAGACTACGTAAAATGTCGAATTCTAAGGCTTTCAGGTTAGTTCAGGTTAGTTCAGTCAAAAGTATTATGTATTAGTATTAAATATTATTAAACAAATATTAAATATTATAGGTTTCAATAAAGCATTTCAACCGCTTTTTGGTTTGAGCATACTGTTATTGACATTTAACGTGCCTAAAAAATACAACAAAAGGTTATTAACAATCGCCCGTCGTTAAGGCTGAAAACACCCACAGAAATATGCATATTTACTAGAAGATTCACTGCTAAGCAACATTTATTTCCTTTATTGTATAATAGTATAAATACATACAAGTTGATTCTAGAGTGCCTTTTCTAGTATTTTCTCAGGAACTTCCAAGTTCCCAACGATAACGGCAATATGTAAATAACGTAGTTGAATTTTTATTAATTGCGCACCTTTAATTATTAACAGCCGTGTGACTCTTTAATAAATAAAAAAAAAGCAAAGTAGAAAAAAAGTCCCGCCCCCGGGTGGGCTCGAACCACCAACCTTTCGGTTAACAGCCGAACGCGCTAGCCAATTGCGCCACGGAGGCAATGTGTCAGTAAGTTAACTGAACTCTTCATCAATAGAAGGTAGGCATTTCAAAATTCTTAATTATATATTTAATGATAAGTTGAAATTTAATTTAACAAATAATTCAATTAAAACACCATCCACAAAATAAGTTAATTTTTAATTTTATAAATGTAGTCTCAAATAAAATTTCTTGGATCAATATGGTGATACTTTGGCGAATGCTCCTGTGTGAAGCTTTTGTAAGACAACTCGGATAAAATACGATGTTATCCACGGCTCTAGAAGAATAATATAGTCATTTTGCACCCACATGTAAACATATGATAAGGCCTATTACTACCTACCGTACAGCAAATGCTATCAAGCGTAATATAATATTTACTGTGTCACGGTTCATTAGTAATAAACACATATGTATGTAGGTGCTCTAAGTCACCGCAAATATATGTTCAAGGAACAATTTTAAGTGTATTAGATGTCAATTAAGTTTTATCGCAGTTTAAAATGGTAAATAAATATATACAAGCTTTAAAGTTTCTTTCATTAATACTGTTGACACTTTAAGCTTGTCGACTCACTATAGTAAATACTCCTAAAGAAAGCCTTTTAGGCTTCTGTGGATTTAAAAATTATTTGACTTTGTAAAAGTTTTATTATATCCTTTTAAGTTTCAAGGGCTGTATGATTTTAAACTTGCTTAACGTAACTCTTAAAACTTTACAACCGAGTAGTTGAATAAGGGCTCAATCTCGGCTTAGCTAAATTCGACCTTCATTTACCTTCGTTTACCTTTTACTTTACAAATACTACAAAGTACAAGTACTGAATTAAGTTCAAAGTCATGAATTTCAGCATTAACGATGCTGCGGAAGAAGTTTCCGCAGCACCAAAAAGCTCATAATTGATATTCGAGAAACAATGTGTGAATTTCAAAAAATGGTACGACGAGAAAGAAGTACGCGAAAATTGCACAGAAAGTCTTAAAAAAACACATATTTTTGAAGAATTGAAACAACTATTGTCAAATTCTGCTTGCTAAGGGCATTTTTTTATCGCTAAGGACAATTTAAACGTAGGAAAATACTAAAAAGTTTTGTAGTTTCAAAAAAGAGTGTGTGTACTACTACTACCATCTTACTAATGAACCTCCATCATCTTCAAAGACACGGGTCAAAAAGTAGCAAAAACTTAAATCGATCAATCTGTATCTCATTTTATCGTCCATATGATCCCGAGATATCTACCTATGCCTAACTGGAATGTATCAATAACTAGATTTTCAGTTTTTAACTATTGGCGACGTTTCTCTCCAAATCCTTTGGAAAATCATTAGAAATTCATGTGATTGTTCACACATCTCATTAAAAGAATATTACGAATTTTAGCGTCCAGTGATTCTGTTGCTTCTTGAGCTTTTACCAGGTGCATCGTTAAGCTTAGAATGCCTGTTACGACAAATTCAGAATTTAGTTTACATATTAATTCAGGAGAACTTTTGGAGAAAGATTATACCTTAATGCAACGAAGTATTTTAATAAAAGAAAAAGTATAATCAATCAGGGAAACGTTTACCTGGATGCAAAAAAAGATGTCGTAGTCAAACTTCCGTCATCTTGCCACTCATAAATGAAGCAATAAGGCAGATTTGAGAGTATAGCAAGTATAAAACTGGCAATCATAACTCTTCTCGCCACCCAGGAATTACAGAACTTTGGTTTTGTACACTGAATTGGATTCCACAAGTATATTACTCTGTCTATAAAAGCATAAACTAGGAAATGAATTCGCAAATATACTGACTTACCAGAGGTAAGACCAACAATAGCAAATACTCCAAGGGTCGCTAAGACACCGCTGATAGGGAGTCCAATTAAGGAGTCGTAGGTGATCCATCCATACTTCCACATTATTCCCCGACTGATGCCTCCAAGCAGGAGTACTATGGATGTACCCAAATCCACACAGGCCAAAACTGAATTAATAAGACAGCAGAAATGCAATAAACTGAATATTTAGTTCGATGATAGATGAGGATTAAACAAAAAATCCCCTTAAGGCTATTTGTATGAAAGTCGATATAGCTGAACCAGAACTGGTACTTGAACCATCTCATAAGAATAATATTGTTGCCCAGTTAATTTTCTTTGCAAAGCTTTGCGATAGCAATGTTATTCTTAAGGGACGACTCAGGAACCAGTCTTGGTTCAGCTGTAAAGACTTTCATTCAGCTGGGTCTTAGAGTCGAATTATTGAAGTACTTGTAACTTTGGAGGATATTTTATATGGAATCGGAGCAGTACATCAACGGAAGCACCTATTTCCAGGTTAATCAGAACTTTAGGTCCCTGCTAAATTTGACAAAACTTTGACAATCTGACTTATTCTAAGGGACGATTTTTAAACTGTCTTACCCGCTAGATAAGTATATACAGAGCCTTTAAGCTCTTTGCGCTTTAGCACCAATAACGATATAGTGTTTCCGATAATCCCACAACAGCAGAGCACAGGCGTCACCACTGAATATAGAATAATCCCTAAAAATTCCCAATTACATGTTAAATAATAGAAATAATTATAAATACATAACATAAAAAATTTTATAAAAGCTTAAATGAGCTTTTACTAAATTTAACTAAACAATGAAAAAAATGCCCAATGGAACTTTCACTGCGGTTTTGATGCAGAGTAAGTTGAAAATAACTTAACTCGATGACTTACCGGCAGTTGTAGGTTCTTGGCTGCAAATATCAGCTTCTCCATTAAAAGGTATCGACGAAGTTAAGAAGTAGAAGCTCATATTACATAAATGTACGGTAAACGCGGAATCTATGAAACTTGGGTGTCATGACATCAATGCAAGTCGAAAAGTGGATGTTTCTAGCGACAATAAAACGTATCAAAAAATCAATGCACAATGTTTGTCAAAGTTATTTGTTTGATTAATTAAACCTCGTCCCAAATTGATTGGCTTTTAGTTCATTTATGCTAATGACACACCGATGTATATTACTATTTGTGTAGAGATATGCCAATGACAAGTATTAGTACGTGTTTGTGGTTTAATAACATAAGGGGATTACATCGTTCCAATAAGTCAGAATATCGTCAAATATGTTTATTCTTCTGATAATAAGGGAGATAATGTGGTATTTTATGACGTGTAGGTGCGTTTTGTCATACAGATAGAGGCAGATATAATTCAAATAATTTAAAAACTAACACCATCAAATACCAATCAATAATGCTGAGAGCGTGTTTGAGCGACACCTCGGCTTAGCAAAGCCATCAACTTAGTTTCTTCTTTATCACAACCGGGTTTCCTCTTTACTGATCTTGATTTCTATCGTCCTGTTGGTTCAACCCTCCAATCTCTTCCATTCCAGAGATTTGCTTCAGTTTAATTCGAGATCTGGAAACGATCTACTGTGCGGCTATAAATTTACCCCCCCCCCCCCCCCTTCCATTAATTTGCGAACAAATGACTATTTTCTAAAAATTCCAAAGCAGCATTAAATAGGACGAAAAGCACTATCATTAACATTTATTTTTTTAATATCGCTTACGTCACCAGTAGCGTAAAATGGTTCATTTTTTTAATCAAAACATGAGTCAAGTGATCCTTCAAGTTAAAGGTCCTTCGAAATTATTGTACATTCAACGGTGCATTCCGATTCAAAATGTATCAATGAATTTTTAAGAAAAAGAGCTATAAATTTAGTAAAAAGTGTAATACAAATTCAGTTAAATATTACGTAAACAATGAAAAAACTTATTTGTTGGTAAGAAATTGTTTTTTTCGATTTTTTACTCAAAAATTGCACAGAGTGTTCCAAAAGCATTATCCATATTTTAAGCTGTAGATAAATTTTAGACAGTTTAAATCTATGGATACTGATCCTTTGAATTTTTTACATCAAAAAGACAACCTATGCAAAACCTTTATGGGTGAAAGTTCTTGAAAATTTTAAAAATGTCCATATGTTTTCAGTCTTCTACGAATACCATAGAGGGATCGCTTATCAGAAGCCCACTTCTCTAATCTGAAAAAAAGTTATGTTTCAAAGTGTGTCAAGGTCACAATTTGTATCGTACCATATATGAGGCACTTCCATGGGATTTTCATAAAGATTTCGTAGTGACCTCCAAAAAAGCAGTGGAGATGAAATAGGGATTTAAAAAAATATACAAAAATAAAAATGAAATTAAGTGCTCAATAAATCTGATTGGTACTGATTTCTACCCATAAGTCTCTGGCTTTCATTTTAGGAACTAAATCACTCTACCGCAACATCATACCAATTCGATATGCACCATGGTAAAAGCCATAACTTCGCTAGGGTGGACGCACCAACCTTATAATTTTCTTCAAGGAAGTGACAACTTACCTGAAGTATTATGTCTCTTTTACATAAAAGACACACGATGATTATTTCAATAATTAGACGAAAATATACTTTTACATATAAGCGATGAAACGTTAACAAATTTCACTTATTAAACAAAATTAATAGGTTAGTACATGCACAATGGATACATATTAAATTGTTAAGGAAATCTTTAGTATGAATGGATTTTTGGCTTAGTTGGTTTTGGATTTTGTGACTAGTAAGTCGAAGTAGGACCTGTAGTTGTATTATTAAGTGAACATGAAGATATTTGTAAGTTTTTTCAGTTATTTACTAGTTTTATGCAAGAAGTTCTGCATCCTATTCTAGATTATCCTACTAATCATCACCACCTCAGCAGCCACCTTCAACAACCTTAAACCCAACAAGCTATACAAGACCTTAGTAGAACCCCTAGTTGATGGAGCCTTGCAAGGGTTTTTTACTAGAGGCGTTCTGGACCCAATAGGACACTTCTTAACTGGAGGAAAATATAAACATCACAAGAAGAAGCATCATAACGATCACGAGCACCATTATTATGGTGATCCGTACTACCATAACGAGCACGAATTGTATTTGCACCATGGGGAACCTCCAACAATCTATCATGTGCATCATTGTGGGTCTCACGGAGGTTATGACCATCGCCATCACCATAGAGGCCATTATGATTCTGCTGGGTACTATACTCCTGAGGGCCTTTATGGCCATGTCGGATATTATGGTTCCGTTCCTTATGCTGGAGGTTTTCATTATGGTGACATTCATCATGGTGCTGAGGAACATTTTAATCATTACCATCACTATTAAATTTTAGGTGAAGAATTCGTTAGATACAGTTATGTTTAGATACTTTGGACAAAATGTGAATATGTGTGTTCAAAAGTCAATTTATCAAGGCGGATGATTTTCTTGTTCAGTTTAGTCCTACATTTTATTAGTATGTCCGCATTTTAATTAATCATTTAAAAATCCCTTATGCATTTTATTAACACGTACCAGATTACTTTAATCGAGGTATAATAATCTCAGAACGTACAATATTTCTAAAAACTGGAGAAAAGGAGAAATTATTGATATATGTAATGGTAAGTACATATCCTCTTCCTAAATATAATAAATCGAGTTCATAAAATTATATAATCAAACAGCTATATGATATACAAGCACATTCATATTGCAGCGGTAGGTACTGTACAAATATTAAATATCCGAGTATAAATATATAACTCGTAATTGCCTAAGAAACGTGAAGCTGCACGCACGCACTCTTCATGTGTAATTTATTTGCAAGATGACCTTTAAAGCTCAGATACGCTACCCATATGGTATTTTTTTGGATAATTAGGGTTAATGTTAATTAAAAATGCAAACAAACTATTCAATTATGTGGTTGAATCACATAATTACGAGGATAGTCCGAGAAGTACCCTACGTAACACTTAAAGAAAAAAATTGAAAAATATTACATTATTTCTATAGTCTCCTTTGAGATTGACACACTTCGCAGCGATGTTCCATGGCTTTTATGCACTGTTTATAGTAAGAAGCTTCGAATGTCTCAAAATAGGCATCAACCTCGGATTCCAACTCTTCATTATTGGCAAATCTCTTTTGCCATTTTTTCGAGTTTGGAAATAGAAAATAATCTAATGGGGCTAAATCTGGCGAATACAGTGGACGGAAAAAAAATTCAAATCCAAGTTGATTGATATTGGCCATCGCGATGACGGATTGTGGACTGGTGCGATGTCTTGATGAAGCAAACATTTCTTTTTCACCAAAATGCTGTCGCTTTTTCCTAATTTCTTCGTTCAAACGCTGAAATCAATTTGTATAATATTCTTCGTTTATTGTTTTTCCTTTAGGGAGAGAGTCAATAAAATTATTCTACGTGCATTCCAAAAAACTTTCCTGCAGATAGAACTATTTTCGCATTCCTTGGAGCCGATTCTCCCCTTTGAGCCCATTGTTTTGACCGCTGTGTCATATCAGGTGTGAAACAATAGACCAATGTTTCATCCATGATTATGAATCAACCCAAAACTCGGCTTTATTGCTGCAAAAAAAATTTGTATAGTACTTTTTGAAATATCTATCATGTCTGCTAATTCGTTCAATTTTAGTTGACGATCTTCCGGTACAGTTTTGTAGATTTTCACCACAATTTTTAGAGTGGTCACTTCAGACCACAGTCCTCCAGAGTAGAATCTAACTCCGCTTTGATGTTAGTCGCACTAAGGCCTTTCAAAGGAAAGTACTAAATCACGTATGGATGACCAATTTTTTCCATGGTCACAAATTCTCTAAAAGCATTCGCTAAAAACGACTCCAAAAGAAACACAAATCAACGTAGGACCCTCAAACTTTAGACATAAGCATATATTACAAATACCTAAACATAAGGTTAGGTCTTTGTAATATAAGCAAATTTTTAACGAAAAAATCGCTATCTATATGTATATGTTAGGTTGGGTACTTCTGGTACTATCCTTATTACAATAATAATTGAATATTACAGATCCCATAAAATTCATTTAATATAAAGTTAAGAATTCTTTCATATGGCACATGTATTGTAGATCCTAGGAGTCTATTCGATTGAAGGTTTCAACAAAATTTAGATTTGAATATTGGTCTCAATGATTATTATGAAATTTGATGTTGATTCGCGTAATGATTTCGTGACATTTTGATTTCAAGAAAGAAAAATTTCGTGTTAGGCGTTTTGTGATGAAGATTGAAGCAAAAATGTAATGAAGGTCTGCACTACCTATACGGTGTGCCAAATAAAGTGAGTTCCATGGGAATAATGAAAGCAGTAAAAGATACACGGTGACTCAAATTAGAAAAAAGATGCGAATTTTTGTGCCGTTGAGAAAATGGTTTTAAATTAAAAATACGTACAGAAGTTGTCAAAATATGAGCAAAACCTGTAGAACGCCCAACTAACAAAGAACATTATAGCGACATTTTTAACTAATGATAAAAAAATGCTAAATAACAATAATGAAAATGCTAGAAGGAATAATGCAAAACACGGAGAACGAGGACAAAGAAGAAAAAAATTATAAGAATAGTAAGAAAATCGAATGGTCTTTTTTCACCCCCGTCCCGCAGTAATACTTCTGCGGTTCAAGATGAAATAATCGAGGGGTTTAGTCGGTCGGTAACCCTGAATGGACATACCGACCCAACGTTATGCGTTAGTTTTTCTAACCCTCTATTAAAAAAAACAGTTTTCATTACAAAATTTCATCTCTCTAGATATTTGAGAACACTTTTATCTTTTAATAAACCTTTCCAAACTGCATAAAATCACCGAAAATGCTTAGATTGATTTAAAATTGGCAACATTACAATTTCATACCAACGTTGATTCATCCGTCCAGAGAATGTTTTCAAATAAAATGGTTGTCATCCAAAAGTTCTAACATGTTCCTGCAATATTCAGCTCTTCGTACCTTATCTTGTCGGTTCGATGTTAAACTTTCTTGTACTTAAACGGATGATATTTATATCTATTTAGGGTATCTTGAATTTTGGCATAACATGTTTGTAAGTCTGTTTTATCGATTTGTTTGAACGCTCTAAATGTTAAAAAATAAACCTAAAGGTAATACAAATCAGTAGATAATGGATATGATTGCGACACAAACTTGTATAATAAAATAAAACATTTACGTCTTCTTCTTCATTAATATGTTTAGTTCTCTTTTTCCTCTGCAAAGACTTTGACTTTTTAAGTAATTGGTATACAGTGTGTCCATAAAGTAAGGAATAAGTTCTATTAAAATTCATAGAATTTTCTTTCAGAAAAATGCCCGGATACGTATTTTATTGTTTCTAAGTGCGCATTTTTTGAGAACAAAATTTGATTATACAGGGTGTTCCAAAATTGAAATACGACCCTCAAGTGGAAATTTTTAAATGAGAACCCCTGTTTTTTATTGCATTTATGGATTCTACGTAAAATTCCGAGTATTATTCATTAACATACTTTATTTCATTAACATACTCAATATTCACCTGTTTGCGAAAAAAGGGCAGTTCAAACAAATATATTTATGATAAAAGATAACAAGATTGTATTAGAAACATTGTATTTAATAATAAGGAGCAATTAATTACATACATTTTCGTGTATCATCGTGTTATTAGCAATTAAATAAATAATTATTGCTTCTTATTATTAAATACAATGTTTCTAATACAATCTTGTTATCCTTTATCATAATTTTTTTCAACCGCCATTTTCTCGCAAACAGGTGGGTATCAACATAGGGTACGTTAATAAAAAATACTCGGAATTTTACGTAGAATCCATAAATGCAATAAAAAACGGGAGTTCTCATTTGAAAATTTCCACTTGAGCGTCGTATTTCAATTTTGGAACACCCTGTATAATCAAATTTTTTTCTCAAAAAATGCGCACTTAGAAACAATGAAATACGTGTCCGGGAATTTTTCTGAAAGAAAATTCCCTGAATTTTAATGGAACTTAGTCCTTACTTTGTGGACACTGTATATTTTTAAATATGTGGGTGCACGTCTGTCGGGATATAAATTACAATATTCTTGGAAAGCTTTATGGCTATTTTTGTTATTTTTTCGTTAAATTTTTAAATTTAAAATTATTAGACAAACAGAAATTACCATTTGCGAGATTTGAGGCGAGCAGTAACGATTTACATCAAAACGAATTTTTTGAGATAAATAGTAAACCAAATCCATTGAACTTATATACCGTTGAAATCAACTCAAAAAGACCGAGAAAACTGTGAAATAATATACAGAGTATCGCGTTTAAAGAAAGAAAACTTTGGTATGCCACGTTTTTATGGGACACCCTGTAGCTACCCAAATAAAATGCTTTAACCCTTTGGATGAATCCTTACAACTTTTGTAGTTTGCATTTTATTCTCAAAGTAAAAGGAAAGGATTTAAGGATGATGCAAAATAAAACGGATCACTCTGTACGTGTCGCAGTATAGGTCCACCCAATCCACTCACCGTCATTATAATGCAATATACAAAACCCTATTAAATTTGCTGAAACAGAATTTCCCCAGTTTTGATTCATTCTCATTAATTAATGTATCCGCCACATATTGAAATGCAACGAGGCCATAAAATAAGAAATGATTCATTACCTTAAGCTAATCTGACACTTTTAAATAGAAGATTTAATTTCATAATTAAATTTAATCATTAGCCCTCTAGCATTATATCCTTCGAGCTGTCCTATACTTATTTCACAATCCCTTCACTACGACATAACATTTAAATTTAAAGATTCCAGTAAAAAATGAATGTTGTTATAGTCGCAATGTAGATCAAGATCAACCGTATAAATTATTACCTACCGTTAATTGGATTTTTAGAATACACATTTAAAAGGAAGTAAAAAAATGGAATACATTATCTGCCATTACGTTACGGTATGTAAATAATTGGCATGTAGGCACTGGTTGCGATGATTAAATTTATGGGAAACAGCAATGTTTAAATGTGAATCATTTTTACGCGTGTCGAGGTGTTGTGCAAAGGCTATTTGTTTCAACGCGTTTTTTGAGGTCATTGCAAATTAATATTCACTTTAGATAAATGTCTCTGATCGATCACGCAAATATTGTGAAAATGCCAGATTGGTCATCATCCCCTCAGTTTCAGTGGATGATCGTGAGTATTACTTGTCTATCGGATGGAGAATCAGTTAGTTCGAAAATATGATCCGACTGTTCATACACTCATCATTCAATGAGATCGAAATTTGATTGGACTTCGATTTTTGGAGGGCTTAACTCCACCATCACAAGCAAATAGTAGAGAGCAAGAGTTTCACCTAGCTATTCTAATGTCATCTTTCATTTGGAGTTCTAATAAGAGCAGTTGAATCGTTATGTGTGATTTATTTACCATAACCATAATCTGAACTAACCGACGTAAAATACTGTAACTGCAGGGTGAGAAAAATAGGGAGTAATACGTTATTTTTAAATTATCAAAACCGATAACACGAAGAAACGTTTACTAAGATTTCTCGTAACAAATATACTTTTAGAGAGATAAAAAAAATGTATATTATGTGTCCATTATGAACCAGGTCCAGATGAAGTCTCAAGCACTTAATATATTCATTATTAGCTCGTCAGTCGATTTTGCGCTTACTAAAAATAATATTCTTATTTTTTTTCTTTAGGAACAAACTATCTGCTAAAACCCAACAAATGGTCCAGACTATTCATTATAGCATCCGATGGGTCAGGTCCTTTCCTGGTCGATTCCTACTCAGATGTTATGAAAGTCGAATCACAAGTTTGTTTCAATCAGTTATTAAGATTTCACTAATCTTAGTCACTGGCGTTTCTTATACACAATACTAATGTAATAATAATATATTTGAACAAATTATCTCAAGGTTCTAAATGTACTGTTTACACGTTTTAAGAATCCTGTTGCACTCATAAAAGGATTCTTAGTAATGCCTGAGTAGGAGTAACATATAGTGATTGCATTTGATTTTTTTTTAATAACCAAGGTCCAAAATGTAAGTGTAAATTACATGACACCATCACATTGTTTACGTGCAGACATATCCTTGTTTTATCAACCAACAATAGGTTAAACGAAAGAGAAGAGCTTTATTCTTCTTTTTTAAAGAAATAATCGAGAGCCCTTGAGAATGATTAATACGTTGCTAAGACTCTTGTAAGTAAATATCCACTTCATTGCTTCTTATCTTTTTCTTAATCTCAAAAAACTGAAAGAGTGACACTTCCAATATCGATATTGTACTGTTAACTTTTGTATAGTTTCATAAGTTATTAACTACTTTCAAGGCTGTAGGCCGATGGTTAATTCTGTTGAATGCGAATTTGTGGAAAGTAAAATTGAAATAATCTGCTAAAATACAAATAAGCACTGCACAGTTAATTATGAAAATACAGTTTAATAAAGTCAAAAGACATACAGCTATTCATAGGTTGCAAAACAGGATTCTACAAATAGAAGAAGAAACTGATAATCAAATATATCCTGTATGTATGCTAATAATGGGGGCAATATGTAATATTAAATAAATAAGTAAATAGTTCTGTAATAAAAGTGTAATAAAAGTAAGTCGAAAATCAAAGACATTGCCTCAACAAGTCTTTCTAGATTTCCAAGAGCTAATAATTTCGTTTAAATCCATAAAAACCATCAAAAATCTCAAAATAGGGAAATTGGGTAAACTTCCAATAATCACTCAAGAAACATAACTCTGTAGTTCATAAAAAATCAAAATCGTACAAAATCCTAAATATTCAAAAAATATCTCATAAACGTCAATAGTATCCTCCAAAAATATCTTTTCCCTGAATCATGTACAAATCTTTGAACTCCAATATATTTTCCATATTCATTAGATAAACTTAAAAAAAAAACGGATTTATAGATACAAAATGTCTTAGAGGATAAGGGAAATGTTTTAAACATGTGTTTAGAAGGTCGAAATAATAAAAATAACTTAAAATACATTGTAATTCGATACTCAAAAATATTATCTATAAACGAATATCAAGTTGACATACTCACTGTATCTGAAAATATAGCGCATTTGAATTTTTTTTTAGACAACTGAACGTGTATAAAACTGATTCAATCGCAAAATTGAATACCTGAATACAAAAGTTCGCTTCCAAGATATTAGATAGGTTTGAGTATCTGGTTTTATTCAGTTTGTACCCAATTTATACCCTGTTAAGATTTTACCCAATTTTTACCCTTTGCCTCAATTCCCATTTATTAACTTTGTCCTAAAGAAGGAACTTGTTTTGTGTTAAAGTCCAATCAATTTTTCAAAATCAATTATATTTTGTAAATATTTTATTTCGCGATTGAGAAATTGGGACAATTTCTCATGATTTGTATAGTAATTATTTAGATATATTGTTTAGTAATTAGTTATATTTTTTAGAATTTTCGAAAATAATTGGTATCGTAACAAACCTGCTAAATTAAAGGATTATTAACTTCTACTAAAAGAAAATTAAATTAATGTTCCCTAAAGAATTGAAAAAATGGAAACATATATTGGTTTTTTTGGTAGGCATAGGAATGAGAAATTATTTTTTATCTTAAAAAGAGTTACTTGAGCAACAAAACACTAAGAGGCCTTTTTTTATTAGAAATAGATGGAATATTAAAAAAAATATTTATATTAAAAAAAGTTAATAGCATACCATTTTTTTAATTGAAAATATCCCATTGAATGGCCGCACAGATGCCATTGGCGAACATGGAAATATTCTGCCTACTTCAAAACATGCCTATTTATCCCGCCATAGCGTGTCTCTAGTTTCATGTCCGTATCTCAAATCGTTTCTGAAATATTTTAAAAATATTTAAAAAAAGGAATGAAACACTCTGTATCTTGAAAACGAAGCGATTTCGGACCTAACTTTATTCGATCTAAATATTTATTTTTGTGAGCTCTACGTCCCCTGAAAGTTTGTCGGTATGTTTATCAAATACCCTGTATATCAAATTTGAAGCGGTATGTTCGTTAATTAGAACATTAATTTGGGTTTAAAACTGGGCTAAACAGCTGGACCTTAAGGAGAAACATATGGAACATACGGAACTTACATACGATCTGTTTAGAGCAAACATTTTTTTTTCTTACTGTAATTTATACACTTACGAGAGAAAATTGTATAGACATGATTACACAGCTAATTTTCTAAGTTGCCTTCTCGCTTAACGAAAGCGGAGGAAAATACACGCTATCTTTACCAGGTCAGGGATAATGCCGAGAACACTGTAGACAACTACTTAAGAAAATGATAATGTCATCATGTTTGTACCAGAAACGGCACTGTTGTAACCTACCAAGAATTTTTATGCATCTTTGCCGTGTGTCTTTACATAACTCAGCAGATCCATTAGGCATTTTATGTTGGCGCAGAACTAGATCAGACCCCGAAATGATTAAATTCAGTCAGTTTGGCAATGTTTTGAGCAATGTTGAGAAAAAAGTCCCTATTAGGATCGATTCCGCAAAAGACGACTTCCCTTTAAAGTCGCGTCTGTGGGTTTCGAGAAATGTCGAAATTTCGGTATGATACATGCATATTTTTGCACAATATCGAATGCCATAACGGCGTCGTCCCAGATTTGTTAAATAGAGGGGTTCCTAGCTAGCATAGACGGGTTTTTATGGTATTGCGCGAACAGAAAAAAAATTTCCTTCCAAGGTACTTGAAGTTCGTAACGAGTTAACTATCTTTTGAAAAACCCCAATTGGGAGGCATCAAGAAGCGACTTAATGTACCTTTATGGGTCACTAGTTAGCCAACAATCATTTAATCACGTCTGAAATGTCTGAAAATTGAAACATAACCCCAATTACACAATACAGATAAATCTATTGTCTCGGAAATACGTGCAAACGGGCAACAGTTAAGCGGCCAAACAACTTTTCAGCATATGCAGAACTTCGCAAGCATTAAATCATGTTCTGTGTGTGCATCGTGGGATTTTTAATTGTTCACCTGACTTTCGCTATCTATAATCTTGATGTTATTTAAGTGTCTAGGGGCCACACCCAGATCGTGATATCCAAGCGATAATTCTCTGCTGCAAAACGAACACAAGAAGGTTGAATGGATAATGGCTTGACATAATTTCCTATTTGGATACTATCTGGCAACAACTACTCAAAGTAGTCTTACGTCAGATCTGCCTTATCTTCCATCTTTAAGCGATTTAAATATTCATAAATTTTCTAATAATAAACTTTGCTGGCGATTAAAAATCCATACATGTTGCTGAAATGCTGTGGCCATCAGGGTCTTCGACGCTCTGCAAAAACTCCAACGACTAATACAATTGCGTAATGGGACACACCTGTTTAGAATAATGCACTGAAACAGGTAAACTACATTTGAAATATATTATCTTCGGGTTTTGCACTATAAGGTAATTTTATATTTTATATTATGTAGTGTGATTAATTTTGTTTCGTAAATTGGGACCATGGTGGTTACTGTGTAGGCTACGGAGGAATTCTTTTAGGCTATAAAATTAAGAATTTCTCCTCAAGTTAGTCTATTACGACTAACAGGAAGATGCTAAGGTGTTCCACTCAGGGATACGGCCCAATCTTTGCAGATGTGTAAAGCAATATATACGTACATAGTACATATCTTGAATATTAACGGCTCACTTGCAAAGAATAAGGAGAAAAATTATTTATAACTATTTCAAATTTAAAAAATGAAATGATACGATTTTTATACATTTCAACTTTTACATTTTTTGTGGAATTTATTAAACATTTTATTTTTATTAAACAACAAAAAAACATAAGAATAATGTTCAACTCTTAAATGTTACAAACTTTAGGATGATAATTATCATAAAAACATACAAAACATAAAATAACTCAACACCTACTAGAACATATAAACGAATAATTTATAAATATACATGGAATTTTTAATTCTTCAATTGGAAAACATATTTCTTTAACATTAGAAAATATCTGTCTTTCTTCACAGAGCTTTGAAGCAAACCAAGCATATTGTATCATGTTGGAGAACCCAGGCGTTGATATTTGATGGTGAAGAAGGGAGAGGATTTTTATTGCATCTTCATGTCATGTTATTTCACGGTTATTTTCTAATAAATAAGAGCAATTTTGTAGCTTTTTTATAACATTTTTCAATTGTTGATGGAAGTGCACGTCTAGAGGTTGACAGATTGATGTACATTTTGGTGGAATCACCTTCAGTATACAAATCGATAAGTTATCATAAAATAATTCATTGTAAGTTACAGGATTCGTTTGGCCTGCCCAAAAATGAAAAAAAATCATTACATTAATTTAAAAAAACAACTAGCACGAGGTTCAATTTCATATCTGCACTATTCACAACCATTGATATTTATCACTGGACTACGCTCACTACTTCAAAAGTATCGAATTTACATGGTATATGAGTCACCGTCGAGATTTCAAATGCGTTTTTCTCCTTATTCTTTGAGAGTTAGCGACTAATATTACAGGAATATACATATACAGGGCGTTTGGTAACTCAATACATTCTTTTAAGGGAGTGATAGAGCATGAGATAAGCACTAAATTCAACCCAACTTACCTTAGTACCAAAGTCGATAATAACAAAGATACAGGTTGTGAAAGTTGAAAAAATAAATAATTTTTTCTTTAGTATCTTGCGATTTCCTCCATTTAATTTTGTAAAATTGTGTATTTAGGTTTTTTTTTGGAATAAGGAAAAAAAAGGATATACTTTATTAAACTCACTAAAAGCAACGGTTTCCGAGAAAAACGCACCTAAAGCTAATGATGTAAAAATAATTTACAACATTTATTGAATTTCTTTATGCCTGTTAATATTATAGCCCTTAAAAAGAATGATTAATTATTAATCCTAATTTTATAAAATTAACTGAAATAAATTGCAAGATATTAAAGAAAATATAATTTATTTTTTCAACTTTGACACCCAGTATCTTTGTTATTATCGACTTTGGTACTAAGGTAAGTTGGGTTAAATTTAGGCCTTACCTCATGCTCTATCATTCCCTTAAAGGAATGAATCGAGTTATCAAACACCCTGTATACTCCTTTACACATCTGCGAAGTATCTACCATGTCCCTGAGTGGAACAACTTAACCCTCCTTGTAAGTTTATCTAGAAGCAAAGCAAATCAAGCAAATCAGCAAAGTGTTAGGAAGTAAAATGTTTGCGCAAAAATATAAAAGTAGCGTTAATTTATTATTTATTATCTACTGTCTACCTAAAGCCTTAACAGACTAAACCATACATTCATATTTATGGGATACGAACAGCTCACCGAAAGCAAAAATCAAGATAATGTCTTGGAGATACATGACAGTTAATTTCATGAATATTTCCATCGATATACTGGAGTTTGTCAGACAGTTAAGGAAATATGAATGATTCCATAAATTTAGAAATATTAGACCGCAGTTAAGCGTTTACCAACGCGTATTTTTTTCGTTAGTGGACTTGAATATCCCATTTTCTGATTCCATCTTGAATCCAGAAGATATGATCTGGTGTCAGATCTTATCCAAACCTCGTCATTTCCTATGCACTCTGAAGTCCGCATTTTTTCGCTACTGTTTCAGTTATTTATTCTGAGCCTTTCGATGTTCCAAATCTTAACGTCTCTGAGTGGTCGGTTTATTTGAATGATAAAATTAATTCTTGTAAAGTTAATTAAAATTTACTAAAAATATAAATTTTACCTGACTTCGAATACTCATTAATTATGAAACACCCTGTTTAATGATAAAACTAATATTTCCCGAAATTTCCCACCAGAATGAGTATTTTATTCAATAATAACAAAAAATATATATATTTATTTTTAGAATTTTCTTTTTAATTATTTTCTCTTACAATCATTTTTATTGAATTTTAATTAAGGTCATTTATTACCATTATACCAACTAGAAAATATTTTTAAGTAATTACCCATGATCGATTTACTACCTGTGATTCTTTTTATATTTTTCGATTAACAATATTTGAGATTTAGCCGGTCTGGAATTCGCAGTGTTTCAAAGAATAAAAGAATTAAACAATTATCAAACATTTGTACAAAAAAAGTTAGAAAGAAATGGAAATTAAGAAACTGTTTTTTAAATTCAGCATCTAAATTTTACTTCACATTCCCACAACTTAATTCTCTCCTAATCGATTTCATCTAATAAGTTAATGAATTGATGCCATTTATCTCATTTCATTCTTATCTTTCATCAGTAATTAGCATTCAAGGACGGACCATTGAGAAAACTGCAAATTATATTTCCGAATTATACAGAGTGGCTTTAGCTGAGTGTCCATTAGAAGTATTTAGAGATCCGAGAAAGCTAGAAAATCGCAATTTGGTATGCAATCATTCGAGCTCAAGATCTTTTGATTAAAAAATTTTCATAATGACGGCACTTTCGGAAGTATCGAAAATTATTAACAACTTTGTTATTTTAAATGGAATGACTGTGTGTTTTTTTTAAGATTCTATGTTGAATTTCATGTTAACTTTATCTAACATACTGCTAATCTAAAATGTCAACTTTCGGAGATAAAAACTGTTTTTTTGTCAAAATAGGAAGAAATCTTCTGTGTAGTAAAGATTTGTTATAGTGGAAGTAAGAAAGGTAGAAAAAACTTTGCCAGTAAAAAGTCAAAACAATGCACCTCATGCTTTTAATTTTAATTTTAATAGGCATTTACACAGTGGTCTGTATAATAAATTGAACTAGACCAATACAAAAATGTCGACCGAACAAAAGATTGAAGTGCGTTATTTTGACTTTTTACTGCCAAAATTTAGTTATTTTGTCTTTCTTTGTTTCGCTATAGCATATTTTTGTAACATAGAAGATTTGTGCCAATTTGGTATAAAGTAATTTTTATCTCAGAAAGTTGATATTTTAGGTTAGCAGTATGTTAAATAAAGTTGACATGAAATTTAACATAGAATCATAAAAAAAATAAAAAAACAGTCATTCCATTTAAAATAACAAAGTTGTTATCAATTTCCGATATTTTCGCCTTTTCAAACATATTTTCAATCAATAGATCTCGGGCTTAAATGGCTGCATACCAAATTGTGATTTTCTAGTTTTTGCGATTCTTTAAATTCTTCTAATGGAGACTCGGCTAAAGACTCCCTGTATATTTTTATTGTTCTAAAATATTTATGTAAGAGTAGTTTCACACCTTCTTTACTGAAAGCTTTAATTACTGTTTTTGAATCGCAAATTGGCAAGAAATTATATAACACTTTAAATAACAATCATTTTATTATCGTGTTAATACACAGTAAATTACCTCACAAAGATAATCTTGACCTTGTCACGTTTTTCTCAACAAAGAAGCGTTCTTTTTAGTTTTGGTTTATGTCTTTTGATAATTGATTACATAATAAAAGACAGGCCACAGGACACCGCCACTGACAGAAGTGCGTCAATGTAACTAATGAGGAATGTGAGAATGAGAACAAAGCTTGTGATAAATAAGAATTGCTACATTAAATTCTATGTTAATGTGAGTCCATCTAGTGTCAGCTACTAAAAAGAATACAATAATGTAACCCAAATTACTCAAAATGTGGTAACTAATCACTTCTTAAACAATTCCTTACTTTAGAAGACATAACTTTAGACTCACGGGCAGCTGACCCTGAGAAGAAATCTTCAAAGGTGGGTGCACTTTAGTGGATATAACAGAAGAAATTCTATTTATACAAAAGTAAATCGATACTTTTTATTTAAATTTTAATTCCCGCCGCAGAAAAAAAATGAGCCTACGACCGTTATTTTATTTTTACGGCCCATGTGTTGCGGCAGCGGGCCATAAAGTTGTGCTAACGCCCGCCGCTCTGGGCAACGGAACATAAAGTAAAAATAACGCCTGTTAATTGTTTAACCGCCTCTAATCAAATAACTAGGTATGATGTTATGTTGGTCGTATGTAGAAGAGTAGAAAAATGTCATTTGCGCATCAAACGTTTTACATCCCATGGATCAAAAGGATTACGTTATTTACCTCTTATTAACGTTTTACTAACGTAAGTAGCTGACCAACCGCATACCCCGGAACAGTTCAACACGTAATCACGTAAACGCGTACAGAATCCCATCGCTGAAATAAATGTTCTTTTGAAAATATTTGCTAATTAGCCAATCTAAAAATCGACAACTTTATTGGTGCATTGACAAAAGGTAAAAATTCATCACCGGGGGTTTCAGTCCCCTACTTTCTATTGCACAAGCATGTTGTGCCTTGAAAACCCAATTTGACTAATTCCTTTTCCGACATAATATAAAATAATCGCTGCGTAAATTATCTAACTTTGAAGCCTATATTGCAATTATCGAATTAAAAATTTCCAATGATAAAACTTAAGTGTTATTAATGGCTGTTCTATATCTTTCAAGTGGCGGTTCCTACATAAATCAAAAGACGGTCAAAACCACTTACAGAGAGTGGCTTATAGAGAGAGGATATTGCGTACGCTCGGAATGAACAAATCTTGGACAACAATTTCTTTTAGGCGATTCATGTTTAAAATGTGTTGCAAGGTCAGGATTACTCGCAACTTTTACATATCATTTTTAAAGATGCTAATTGTTGCTGAAAGTCTTGTATAATGGTCTTATGCAACTTTATTGGATTATGAATGTTTGTTATGTATACGACCAAACGTTTGCAGGCTCAAGTGTTGCGCTACATTTTTAAAATAAGCCAACCAAACCAGATGCAGATGGTTCAAATCGGTCTTGTAACCAACCGGTCGTAATTGAACGAAATCAAACATTTATTTCTTAACGTATTAAACATGGTTAAATTATGATTGTGCTATGATTGTTGATAACAGCGCAAATCGGGTCATTTATTTCAGTAATATTTACGATTCAACGATTTTTGAATCCTGGTTTATCCCTTAACTAGCAACATCTAAACCCCAATCACTTATCGTGACATGGAGCCTATCAGAGTCTGGATCGGAAATTATAATTTTTCAAGTGTTTGGGCAAATTGTTCTTTGTTATGCATAAAAATCACTATGTTATTAATGTTTGTGCATTATATTTTTGGCATCAGACAGCGAAATATATTTTTCCTAATTAGAGATAAGTCTTATACCTAAATTAAAAATACTGCAGATATCGATAATGGAAAGAAGCTTGCAAAAATCTACGAAAATTACAGAAACATGAGCTCAGTAGAAAAATATTAAATTTCAGTTATGTGAATATATAGTGAAATTCGTGCTATGAGTAAATTTGAATTTCGATTTCAATGTTGTTAAGTACAATGTGAAGGAGTGTGGAGGTCACTGTTCACATCCCCTAAACAACACATAAACAGGCATTTTAATAGTCAGACAAAAAAAACGCACAGCAGGAATTTCCCCTCACTGCCCCTAATACTGTCCCAGAGGCCTACATCAGGCAGATTTGAAATAAAACCGTTTTTAAGTAAGTTCACTAAAACTTGCTAAAAGAAACCACTCAACAAATTGTGAAGAATTTACGAGAATCAGATCAAATAATACCGAAGCCCTTGTCGATTCCGAAGCTATATACCTCAGGGAGAGTTCCGGGTCAGTGAGGGTTCACAAAACAAACCAAGTTTTTAGTGGGTAGGAGCTTTAGTAGTAAATCTCACACTATCCGGTCACAACATTTGACCTTTAGAAGATTTTCCTCGGAAAAAAAGTATACACATCCCCTAGGCAGCCTCTAAATCACTGGAAACCAATTTCTGCACCATTCCTTACAATTTATATAAAAATAGTTCTCTCATTCTCTTATTTTGTTGGGAATAATGCCTCACGCTTCAATGAATGAGAATTAAATTTATTATGAGGATGACCACTATAGTAATTTCCATTGAACTTATCCGTTTCTTGAGTTTCGATCATCTAAAGATTTGCAAAACAAAGATATCTGTTAAATGTAAAACGTATTTTTCATGACCCGAATTAGAATAACTTACAGAAAAATAATTACATTTGGCAGAATAAAATTACGAGAATTTCTATCACTGAGAATTTATGATCGAAAAATTACGAAAACATTTTTCTAAAAGCAAGAAATTTTAATGTCTAGTACTAACCTGAATTATCCTAAATTTTATTGAACTAGACCATAAAAAATTTAACATTTCTCCGATATCAAACCTTCAAATTTTCACATAATGGTCACTATATTAATATTTTTAAAACTTCATCATCCTTTTTAAAATTATAACATTGTATATTTTATCAGAAAAAAATAATATTGTATGAAAATATAAAAAATTGAAAGGACTTACGTACGAACACCAATAACCCACCGATATCGTCAACTTTGCGAATTTTTTTAAATTTTACGACGGGTTTTTGGGTATTTTCAATAGAAAAAAATTATTCATATGTACGCGCGGAATTCTCCTGTACAACTTATGTATTTTAATTACAGGGTGTTGAAGTTTCAAAATATCGTATATCTTCCAGTTTCCCATATAATGGGTGGAATGAATACTCTGGAAAAACCGTCGCAGTTATCTGTACAAATCAAATTACAATTAGACAAGAATTATGTAAACTTAATCCCTCCATTAATTTGAAAACACTTTAATTTGTAATTAAGCATTGATGATAAAGTTCTATGATGAAAAAGATACACTTGATTACCTTGAAAAATTTTAATACATATTTTTATTATATAATTTTAATACATATTTATATTTATTAAAATTTTATTATATATTTAAAATTATTGAATAATAATATATCGAATTTTAACGAGAAATATAGTCAAAAAGATCCTATTTCAAATATCGTGTTAAGAAACATTCCATTTAGATTTTTATATAAGTAGCTCTGGAGATTCAGGCTTTGCTCCTGGAAAGTTAAGTTTAATGTCAATATTCGCCCCCCTTTAAAACATTATAAAGTTATACTAGAATTTTTCTGAAATTTTGTACTATAAGAAATAAAAAGTGGTGGCTACTTTTAAAATGAAATCACTGTATAATAGACACGGTCAACGGATTACCTTTTGAATATCGCATCACTTTGATTAAAATACCGGGTGTCCATTTCTGAAGCTCAACCATGGGAATCTTGGCAATTATAACAAAAACATTACGACGGTTAAACTGAGACAAAGTTGCATCATTTTGGAGTGAAAAATGTGCTTCTTTAAAACTAAAAAAAATGCGATGACTTTCGACGGTATTTGAAAAGAGTGAAATATTGGGAAAACGATTTTATTTTTTCTTCTACTTATTTAACGACGTTATTCAAAATGATCTTCATGACACTTGATCATAGCAACTTTTTCTCTTGTACAATGTGAATATGTCATATTTAAAATCCGACGTTTTCATTATCGAAAACCATTATTGACTTTGTTTTTTTTAAAGGTACCATCTTAAATTTTCACATTTTTGACTTCAGCTTTTTTGCGGTCACGATGACTTATCACATGTTAAGGTTTAGTTTTGTCTTCAGTTAACAATATATAATAATAATCGACATACACAACATGATAATAATCGAAATCGGATACTTCGGAAAGTCATCGGAATTTTTCTAATTTTGACACGGTATTTTCTTGAACTTCAAAATGTCGCAAATTTATCCCAATTTAACCAACATTGTACCTTTTACTTTTCTCAGAACTAAGCTCCAGAAACGGACACCCTGTACCTCTAAAATCGTTTGTTAAAGGTTACTCACGTATTGTACATTTTACCGTATTTATTTTTGTCTTACATTTCTTCATCTATTTAAATATATGTGTTAAATAGCTTATCACTATAGTCTTGAATTCATTTTTTTTATCGTGTGAAAAGTACTCACCTCGCTTTTCAAAGCGAATAACACACGCATTGCTGTAGCTAATTTACTTGAATACCTCTATTTGACCGTTTCTTTTCCATATCAAAGAATATTAACACATTCGGAATTAATAACTGAGCCTGTTGATTATATCGTGGCCTGATTTATTTGGCTTGTTCTTATTGATGTTACATACAAAATGTTAAATTCAAACGCAAATTATGTCAGACATTCTTACGACTTTGACATTTTGAGAATAATATATTATATACCAAGGTTGTAAACTACATTATTATGACACGACTTGCGTCTTTAAAGTCGGAATAAAAATTAGTATTATGCAGTTGATTTGACCAGCAGTATAGTATTATTTGTCTATTTAGAGTATATGTATATACAGTATGATGCAAATGTATGGAATAAATTCATTTAAAATTCAGCGGTGTGGGGTTTGGAAAAACGCTCGGACACGTGCTTTTTATATTTTTTGCGGTTTTTCTGATGGTAAAATCATGTATACAGGGTGGCCAAAAATGAGTTATGACCATCAACTTCATTTTTTTCAAATGAAACCCCCTATTTTTTTTTTCATTTTCGGATTCCACATCAAATTCTAAGTATGTTTCAAGTACCATGCCCTATACCTAAGCCCAACAGTTATCGACAAATTCACGTCTAAACATATCAGTAACTAAGACAGCTCTTGGACCAGATGCACTTTGTATGGATACCATTTTTCCTTTTTTAGCATTAGTTCAGGCAGGTCGTACTCGATAATAATTTACATCAGTCGACGATCCTTAGATCGCTAAAAAAGGAAAAATGGCATCCATACAAAGTGCATCTGGTCCAAGAGCTGTCTTAGTTATTGATATGTTTATACCTAAATTTTTCGATAACTGTTGGGTTTAGGTATAGGATATGGTATATGAAACATACTTAGAATTTGATGTAGAATCCGAAAATGAAATAAAAAATAGGGATTTCCATTTGAAAAAATGACGTTGATGGTCATAACTCGTTTTTGAGCCATCCTGTATACATGACGTTACCATCAGAAAAACTACAAGAAAAAATAAAAATCCACGTGTCCGAGCATTTTTGCAAAAACTACATCGCTGAATTTTTAATAAATTTATTCCATACATTTACATCATACTGTATAAAGAATATTAAGAATATAAAGGATGTAAAGAATGTTGGTATAGTCGTCAAATATTCTTGTATATGACGGCATAAAATTCAATGAGGCCGAAATAGATGGTCTTGAAAGGTGGTCAATACATAGATATTTGTCAATATAGTCGAACCGAGTTTCAAGAAAGTGTTCATCTAATTATGTAATAATGTTCATCTAGTGGAAAAAAGTATCATGTAATTTCCATAAATAATCCCCCAATGTTTCATTTGAGTTGTTCTCATTTTACAGATATGTAATCGTTCAGGTTAGTTCGGGCTACACACTAGAACTCGAAACCCTTTCTATCAAATGATCAAAAGAATACCATTGATTCCCGATATTAACGATAAATCAACCGTAATTGACATAACTGTACCATGGAAATGAGACATTTGCATAATGTCCCAAGAGCAAGACCACTAATCCGAGCCCAGCAACTTTTATCTTAAATACTAATCAAAGTTTATTTCTTTTTATTGATTTTAAGCCATATTATTTAAAGCATTCAAAATCATTTCAATAAGCTATAGTGAGCGGCCTTAAATTTGTTTTTCGATACTTTCGCACATTTTAGCAAATAAGCTAATAAAACAATAACAAAAATGTGAGTAATTTTTTCCTTGCCATTAATTTCTTATACTCTAGATTACTATCATTAATAAATTAGTAAAGCAATTATCACAAACTATACCTACCTACCTTTTAGCCAATATCCGAAGCGCTTAGAAAATAGGGCAGTCGCTTACAGCTGAAATAGGAAAACTAACAGTGAGACGGCGATAAACATTAATTGCGTCTAATTCCTACTCTTTAACATAAAAATAATTAACCGATGGCTTAAGAAACAAGAGAGAAATGGGAAATTATACCAGTGCGGTACACTTACAGCCCTTTCGAAGTCAAAATTTCAAGTTTCATGAAAATTTCTTCGGATTGAATCATAATCGGTACCCGGTGAGATCAATGTGATGACGTCAAACATCCTATTGCAATTAGAACGTCCAATGAGCAAGAGCAATGGGCATATTTTTAACAATTACCGGCTATAAACCTTGGCCACGCCACTGGCCATGTACTGATATTCGAGTTTAAGCGATTTTTTCGCGATCACGTTAAGAAATTCAGCATATGTCATAAAAGTAAGGCACAGGAATTGAACTGCCCAGCTTTTCCACCACTTTTGTTTATAATTATAAATAGAGAGCGAGGGAAGGTATTGGTATCAGTTCATTCAGATAACTTGTCCAAAAATGAAGTTTTTGGTGAGTAGTAGTTCTGTGAGTGTATCTAATCAACATTTCTTTACTTGTGTGTGCCTGAATTGTCGTAATAATCATTAGCATGGATTCTTCTATGAGGCTATTAAGGCCCCAGTTCTAAGGTTTTTCAGCTCCTTTTGAAGGCTTTTTACTTCGATTTTTTATTTTTTTTATACCTTTCATTGCAAGCCATTCGGATATTACGCTCATTAGCTACCTACTATCCTAAATGATCATTCATTTATTAATTTATTTTTTATTATATTCTTTAAATTTGCGAATAATTTTTAAAATTTGACTCCCTAACAGGTTTTCGAGTTTGTTAAGGGCTTGCGGACCTCGTGGGAGGTACAGTTTGGTTCGCAACAGTTTCTGTAGTTTATATAATTAATTTAAAGGTGTTTATCCACTTATTCCTGTAGTTAATGGTAAAATTAAATTTTATATCGCTCGATTTTTTTAAAATTTCTTCTAAAAATTTTAGTGATGAAAAGAATACTTTTTTTCAGTGTAGTTTATACTCCTTTGTACCATTTACTTAATTCACTCTCATGAAATCAATTTCTTCAACTTTTAAAGGTGTTTATTATGTAGAAGTTTCTAATTTCCTCGCCTGTTGATATCTATGGGATATCCACCATATTTCATGTACTAAAGGTGACCGAAATAATAACTCTAAGAAATTTTATTTCATTTTTTAATAATATTTTCAAATATTCATCACAATATGTATATCTGAAATAACGCGTTTTGGTAATGCAAAATCAATAAACAATACTGTATATATTAAGAGTAGTTTAAACCAAAAAAGAAGGAAAATCAGAAAAAGATACTAAACTTAGGTTTTGACACTTTTCTTAAAATAATTTTCAATCTAATGATTTTTAGTAAATACTGGATTATTTTTATCTCGTTTTTTAACTATATTTTTATCTAATTTTCTTTTTCTATAAACTATACAGCAGACTTCCATGAGTACATATAAATTACTTTTTTTTCTATCGAAAATAACCAAATCGAAAAAACCCTTACAAAATAACAAAATTTTAGCAAAAATACATTTTATATCAATTTTTTTAACGGTATGACATGAGTATATCATTGGTGTTAGTATGTTGATAAATTCTCTTAACATTTTCTACATTTTCATTATTCAAGGCACTGAAGGTTGATTTGCTTCTTGCTACAATTAGGAAATTTTGCTTCACAAATATTTAACTGCAGGACTTGATATGGAATATGTTGTCTTGAAAATGAAAATATTTAACATGAAACAATCTTATTTTTCTCTGATAAGATATACAATCCTTCAATTTTTAAAGGCGATAAGACTTTTAAAATGTTGATTGACTGTTGAGTCAAAATTCAAAGAAGTATGTATGGTAATTTAGAAATGCATAGTTTTTGATAGTGTAGTTCAGTGAAATTCAGTATATTTCAAGTTAGCACTCAACTTTAAAATTTTCAGTTTTTTGTAAAAAATGTTTTCGATTACAACCTTTCCATGCTAGAAATTCTGGTAATTTGACTCTGACCAATGTAATTATTTTTCTGCAAGCTATTCTAATTCGGGTCATGAAAAATGTTTCCAGAGATGTCCATCAGATTTCTTTATTGTTGCAAATTTTTATGTGATACAAAGAGATAAGTTCTATGAAAATTTCTATGATCATTATCCTCAAGTAAATAATCACGTAAATAATTTAGTGATACGTACGTAAGATTTAGAGGCAAATCATTGAACGGCAGGTAAGTTTAGTAGAAATATAGATGGCACAGAAATGGCACAATTAATCAATTGCAACATTTTGTTTCCATGTTAACAACAAATTTATGTTCTCATTAAACTGGCAGAACAACAATAGCTTAGCCTTTACTAACAAAATCACCAAACACATATGTTCCATAAAGATGATGCGAATTTTTAGAATCATCCATGGAAAATACTCTGAAGACAAAGTTATGAGGATATTAATAATTTAAACTTTGGAAAGGATGTAATGTACAGGGTATTTCAATTTGGAGTGTTTCGACAAGAAAAACCTATTTCCTTACTAGATAGAAGAAAACTGATTTAGATGTCACGGGCTCGATTTTTGAGAAATGTTTAATGCCAAAAACCGTTTCCCAATAACGTCACAGCCCACTAAGATACAGAAGGTTTTTCGATTTTTGCCATTTTGAAAATCCCTAATAACTTTCTTATTTATTAAAATATTGATTTTGCGTAAAAAACATTACATTTATTATAGGTTTTTCCTGTTAAAACGCTCCAAATTGAAACACCCTGTACATCTATATTCATTTCTATCAACCTCAACTTCTATATGAAAAAATTCTACTGACATTTTGCTCCTGGAAAAAGAAGTAGAAAAATTTTTAAAATTTCAAAGCATTTTGACTGATATATTAAAAAACTCACCATTCCATCACAGAATGCTTATTATTGGACTAGGGCTGGAAAGTACAATTTTTATTATAATTAAATCTGAAAACTACAATTATTTCAATTCAAATTTAGTCTTGTAAACCTGCTGTACACTGCAGATAATCCTTTTCATGTTATATATTTCAGAGTAAAACTATTTTTCCTCTTAGTTAATATTTTGTTGTGTAATGATGTTTGTGATTAATTATGCAACGAAACAAAAAAACACCTGATAGCAGTAAATTAAAGCATTTAAATAGTTTAGTATCTTTTATACAAAAATTCTCAGGATCTCCTCAGTATAATAAAGATCTTAATTAATGCAAAAACTATTAACGATAATTAGCAAGTTTATCAGAAATAAAGAAATTATTTTGGAAGAAAAACTAAACCCGCTTTAGGAAGCCCTTTTTAAAATTTTAAAATTAATGCAATATAGAAAAAACTCTTTGGATCGCGTATGTAAATAGGTAACTAAAAATTGAAATAAACCCTTATTAGTGTACCAAAACCATTGTTCTCAAATCCAAAAAAAATCTTCTTGAGTCTGTTACTTACATATACGTGCTCATTTAACTTTTCTGTCAAAGCAACATTTTAAATCAATCAGAATGTGTAAATAATATTAAAATATACGAAGTGTTTCAAGAGAAGACAGAGTTTCTAGAACAGTTTTTTCACTATGTTATCGTACTTATACATTGAATTTTAAGCAAACAGTTCTTATATACATATATGTCCGCAACGGTTTTATTTAGGCGATAAAATATGGTTTTGAAAACGATTTTTTTTTTTTAGTATTTAAAACATAGTTGATATTTTAACGAAATTTGGTAAGGGGTTGCATATCATTAAAAGACATCTTTTGCAATAACTGAAGTTATAAATACGGATCACTCAATTGCTCATTTCATAGGCGCAATAATATTAAAATTTACAGTTTAGTAAGCAGACAAAAAACTCCAAAAAAATTCAGCAGCAAAAAAAAGCTATGATATTCTCGTGATACGCTATGACTCAATCCAATATTAAAAAAAAAATTTTTTCAGATCGTCCTTGTTGCTGCTTTGGCTATCGCTGCCGCCGAAAAAGATGAAAAGAAGCAGTCCAAGCGTGGTCTGCTAGGCCTTGGTTATGGCCTTGGAGCTGAACCCCTTCTCGACCACGGCAGTCTATCTCACTCTTCCTTAGAGCTTTCCTCTGCCCCCTTGCTGAAATCCTACGCCGCCCCTGCCATCTCTTACGCCGCTCCAGCTCCCATTATCAAGAGCTACGCTGCTCCCGCCATCTCTTACGCCGCCCCAACCCCAATCATCAAGAGCTATGCCGCTCCTGCGATTTCCTACGCTGCCCCTGCTGTCTCCTTCGCCGCTCCAGCTCCGATCATCAAAAGTTACGCAGCTCCTGCCATCTCTTATGCCGCCCCAGCTCCAATCATTAAAAGCTACGCCGCACCAGCCGTCTCTTACGCTTCCCCTGCCATCTCATATGCCTCCTCAGCTCCACTCTTAACCAAGAGTGTGATTGCTCCTTCTTATGGGTACAGTTCCTCTTTGGGCCTCAGTGGTCATGCCCTTAGCTTGGACAGCCACATCCCGTCTTTGAGTTACGGTGCTCCATTGTTGACCAAGAGCATTGCTGCTCCCGCTGTGAGCATTGCTTCCGCCCCTATTTTGACCAAGAGCTACGGAGCTCCTTTGAGTCTAGGCTATGGAGGTGCCAAATTGTGGTAAATAATTCAACAGTATTTGTGTAAAAAATTGTGCAAAAAGTTTATGTATATATACTTTTTATGAGTGTGATACTAAATAAATGTATTTTGTAGATTTGTCGTGTTATTGACACCTAATGAAAATTTTATTCATATATAAACGAGTGTTATGCAATAGCGCAATATTGAGATGGGACTCAGTTGATAACTTTCCAATCTGTGCAATTAAGTTCTACTGTAAACGCAAAGATACATATCTGTTTTAGAGATCTATTTTGGTATTTAAATTTAGGTTTGCGCGTAAGAGAAAATTACGCTAACGTGAATGACATAAATAATAACCAACTCTGAATGAGTAGGTGCGGCAGTTTATCTCAATTTTCCGTACTTGTACTATATACCGTAAGAAATGATTATATCACAGTTAAAGCTTTGATTTAAACACAATTAATTTATAGAAGCAATCCAGGAGACATACTGAGATTCTGAAAAGGTGAAGAAAATAGGAGGACAAAAGGGAGCTAATTTCCTAGCTGGAAATGTTTAGAGAACTAAGGAGCAAATCTTGAAAGAAGAAAAGGCTACTAAGTGACTTCCTGTGAAGAAATCATGAAAGACATTTAATCTATTTCGTTTAATCAAAAAATGTAACTGCAAGGGAACAAGGCAAATTTTCCAAGTAGACTGCTAAGTTTTTCCTCATTTAGACATACAATACTATATAGGGTGTTCGTTTCAAAACGAACCACCCGAAATATCTCTTGATTAGAAGGAAAATGTACAATAATAAAAAAAACATCTGTTGAAACATCTAGAGGGAAGTTTAATTTGTCCTCCCCCTCATCCCAGGTATTTTCACTTCGATGTTTCAAATGGCACCCTCCTCGAGTAGCACATCATTGCTGCAGAATTCAATTTGCTATGTCACTCTATCAAGAAAACTAAAATCGGTCGATGGAATCGAGAGTTAAAACAAAAAACTTGTGCAAGTGCAAATAACTTATTGAGATGAAATAATCCGTTTTATTAAGTGCTCAAAATGTAAACCGTTATTAGCGAAGCAATAATAAAGTCTGTTTCCAAATTCTTTGCGAACACTCTTTTTTGTCCAGTAATACTTCAACACTCCAGGAAAATTCTATCTTTCAGTTCTTGAGTACTTTCAAGTGAAGTTAATCTTAATCTTAATTTTTTAAATAACCACACAGGAAAAAGTCTAGTGGACTGAGATCTGAAGAGCGTTCTGGTCATTCTAATGCACCGCTTCTATCAATTTATTTTCCGAAAATCGTTCATCAAGCCGTTATTGAAACAGACTTTATTATTGCCCCGCTAATAACGGTTCACATTTTGAGCACTTAATGAAATGAATTATTTAATCTCAATAAGTTATTTGCACTAGTTCACATTTTTCCTTCTAACTCCCGACGGCATTAACAGATTTCAGTTTTCTTGGTACAGTTACATAGCTAATTGAATTCCGCTTGCCATTATGTGCCTCTAAATGGGGGACGCCGTTTGAAATATCAAAGTGAAAACAGCTAGGGGCGAGAAGAACAAATTAAACTTTCCCCTAGATATCTAAATGGACGTTTTTTTAATTATGTTAAATTTTCCTCCCAATCAAGAGATATTTTGGGCGGATAATTTTAAAATAATCACCCTGCATAGATTCCGTGAACTTCCAAGGAACACTTGCTCTCGTACACGATCATCAAATTCTTTAAATATTTAACGAGGAATAACAAGGACTTTACTTATCTTTGTGACTAACTACGTTTATGTTGAAGGAGTCCATTCCGCTTCTTCAGTCGAACTATGCAAAATAATAAAAACCATTTGTTTACAAAGAAGACGAAAAAAAGCTTTGTTCAATGTTGCCCAAAAAAAATTTTCTACTTCCCCCGGTTGCTGCAAAAAATATATTTAATAGGGTTTTATAACATAATCCCGATGAAAGTTACTCGGAGGATCGTATGGAAATGAATCCTATCGATTTAGATTTTGCTGTGAATTTCGTGGGTCACGATCGAGTATAAGCCATAAGAATGGCCCTATCATGTTCCACTTAAGACCTAAGTGCAGTTACTCCACTCTCATCGACTTGATATTGAAATCTAACTCCATCTCATTAGGTAATAAGATTGGTTGTACCAAGTACTGCAGTCAATAATACATGAAGGCTGTACATTCCATCAACATGTGTGCAAACATCTCGTCATCTTTAAGGATTTTGGGGTACTCCGGTAAGTCCATCAAATGTCCACGTCACCAGGAGCGACAGTAGTCAGTCAATAGACGGGCCATAATCAAGTCCACCTGATATTTGGACCGACTATGGGTACCTTCACATACCAATATCCACTCGATTATCAATCTTAGTGACTGGACTACCATGCATTTGGAGATTCTAAATCCCTGATCCTCTTCTTTCCTGCTACGTGATATGGGGAGGTCTTTAAACCTTTCCTGGATTACAAAATTGTTAGAGAGTACCAAAGAGAAACCTTTCTACTGAACGAGTTGGAAGGGTAGGGATGGTACTAACCTATTGGTATCTCCCGTGGGAGAGGTGAAGTTATGGCCTTCCTCAGAGTCTTTAGAACTATTGGGGTCCAAGTGAAGTCCCATGAATTGACATCAATTGAGAGTCGACACGCAGGTGACGACCTTTTCTCCAGGAGCAAAGCTCCATTTTCGACGAAACCATTCTCCTCATTGCAGTCTGTCTCTCAAGAGTCTGTGCTGGGAAGTGAACAGCTATCTGGCCATCCACCATAATCGGAAGAGTTTTAAAGAAATCTAGTCTATAAGACTCACTGAAAAAAAGAAAAGCACGCATCTCAACAAGAATTCAATAAAATTTTATATTTTTATTGGGTTTCTTTTAAATTTAAATTGAAAGCATACAAGATCTACAAAATCTATCATAGATATAAAAACTTTTTTTTTAAACGACAACACCGGTTTTCTACCATTGGAAGTACAAACCAGAAATCGATACACTACAGCATACAATCAATATTTTGATTGCCTTCATATCACCAATCACCATAAACTTTTAAAATACCTACTGTGTAACAACTTGTAAACCCATCGATCGACTTTTGATCAATGAAGAGGCATTAAAAATGATTGAAAACATCAATCTCCGAAATAAAATAATTTGATGGATTTGTAGCTGACGTAAATTCCAAAATTCGAAGTGTAGAAGCGAAACCAATTGAAAATTGGAATAGGCCTAAATAATAGATCTGCTCCATCAGAGATGTAAACTGATTCCAGGTCGTCAGAATAAGTCAAAATAAGCGCAGTATTAGGACTCTCGCAAATATTTCTGATAAACCTGAATTTGGTTTATACCCTTTGCAAACAAGCTAATACTGCTCGAACTATTATTAGAATTTCAAGTAAAGAAAGGTCGGTCATAGTACATCGTGTTGGAAGCAGTCGATTTGGACAAACTAACTAAATCGTAGTGATATACTACGATTTCACGAAATTGATCATTTCCTAGCTAGTGAATTACGTGAATTCCTCTATGTGTACATACGGATTTGGTCCCTTTTTCCACTACTATAAATGATCGGATAAAGAAAACAGCGATTACAATAATTTTATAATTCATACTTTTTGAGGAATTAATCCCGTAATGAAATGCCTGCACCATAAATCGTCGATTTTAATATTTAGTTTTGTAGATTTCAATTTAAGCGACCTTACCTAGGATCAAGAAACCCCAATGAAAGCAACTTGTGCCGACATTAATAATTAGAGCCCCGGTAATTAAAAATCTAACTAATAGCCCACGAAAATCGCACTATGTATCAACCATTAAAAATAATTCATCGCCTTTATGGGCTACATGAACTACTTTCGTGACGTCCGAATTTATGGCCTTTGATAAAGTCATTACAATCGCTATTGATTATGGGCCCTATCTTAAATAATAGCATACAGTTGGTTATTATTTTCAATCGTCAAACCGGGTAAATACATGACAAACAACAACGATTAATAAGGATTTCGATTTTTCTCGCTAGAGGCACTCCAATTAAAACTTTAATGTAGTAGGTAGTACCCAACTTAGTGCATTTTTAGTGGGTACCTGCATTACAAGCACCCAATCAGTATTTAGATTTATTGGTCATTCGAAATATTGAACATGAAGAAGTAAAAGTGGACGAATTTGAGTATGAAGTATTTGGAACCTGATTACAATAGTTATTGAATTAGTTATAGTACGAGAGCATAAACATTCTTGGATGATGCAACAGCAGGACTAGAGCCTGAAAATTTGTTGTTAAATGAATTAATCATTAAATTGCAAAATCAAGACACTCAAGAACTTAAACTATTTAAGATTTTTCTCGCACATAAGTGCAATAACACTAGTCATGTGCCTGCATACTACCATGAAATACCTAATTCATCGTCAATGCCTTGTTGTGTTATACTCGGTTGCGGAAAATCTGGTTCTAGATAATGAATAACTACATTTTTAGAAAAAAATCGTTTAATTCTTTGGCAAGCACTTCGCGCTTACCCTACCACTCCATGCTATATAAGTGAGCATAAAATCATTCAGGGTGAACAGTTCTTAGAGCATTCGAAACCACACCACTTCTTGTAAATAGTATATTAGTTCTTTGTGCCATCTCAGGGGGAGTATTTTGGTGCTAAAAATGAAGTATTTAGTAAGTAAAAAATTTTTCAATTTTGGTATCAAATTATCTATAAAGTTGAAACTAATGTGAGTTTCAACTATAAACTATAGAACTATTAACACTGTTTCTTATTTCAAACTTCTTAAAAATTTTAATCTTAAGTTAAATCTGTTTCTTTTTAGTCACTGTCAAATTTACCTACTATTTCTGTTACCTTTTTTATCGCTAGCGCATTTCTCTCTTTTCTCGTCAGAAATTATTAGATTTAGCATCTTTTGCTACGAAAAGATGCCTAAAACCAAGCTAATTTCATAATTAGCTGTAAACTTTTCTCGGAGCTTAATTATTGATTAAATTATGAAACCAATAATTCATCTTCCGTTTAAAATCTATAGTAAATAATTTGACGCTATAAGAGCCGCTCTATATCGATATTCTGGTAACTACCATGAAGATGTTCAGGGGTAATATAATAAGCGTAGCGAAAAATTTTCGATAATTTTTGGGAAGTTTACATGAATGCAAATTAAGTTGAAAATGAAAGGGAGTACATGAGTCTCTTTTTTAAATTAAAAATGCATAAGTGCAAAATTGTCAAAAATTATGGATAATCGTTGCACGAATTCTGTTTAAGAACAGAATTTCATAATTCATATCCTTTGATAGTGATAATAAATAGTACTAATTTCATAATTTTTAAGAAAATCATCTTACCGATAAAGTTATCAAGAATTTGATATATTGACGTTAAAGTTTGTAAGTACCTATATATACCTATATTCATTAAATTTCTCAAAAAATTGTAAAAGTTCTGAAATCATCTAGATCCGATCACTTCTTTATGCCACTGAAAATTGTTAGTTTCTTCGCACCATCACAATGAGGTCAATAGCTTGAGCAAAGTTTTCGATAAGATCACAAAAATCACACGCCATCTAAGAAAGAATTAAAAAATGTCTTAATTCTAGGATTGAAATTTATAACTCAGTTAAATGCGACCTACAAGTAGTTTTTAATAAACATATTTAATTCCAGATATTAACCATAATTAAATATAACATAAATCCTACCTTCCAACTTCTTTTCAGCTGGGGCATAACATATAACCACTTACCTATTACTACTACTTACTGTTCATATTATATTTTTTCTTTTCTTCTTCTACTTTTTCTTTTTCTTTTTCTACTTTTCGGTCTTCTGTAAAATGTTCGCTTACTATACAAGGTGTATAGACACGGCAACAATTAATTGGTAACGGCTGTCTTTGTGAACTTGAAATTTAGAATTAACACTCAAGTAGAGAAAGGAACGTTATTTTCCATATTATTTAAGTTTGTACAAAACGTTAACAATTTGAACAATCAAATTTGTAAGAAAAAACGTTGACTTTCTCTCTGTATTATATGCTGAAAAAAAGAATAAAATTAATTTCATAACAGTTCGAATTTTTAAAGCAGAAAACGTAAAACTGCGTCATAAATGACCTGGATATGAGTAGCCAACTGTAGTTAAGTTTCGGTTAGAATTACTTGGTACACATAGTATAGAATTAAACTATATAGAAAGTGAAAATACACACCCAAGTACCGAACATTTCAAGTGGGTACTTTCAGACTTATAGGAGACTTGATAGAAGAGTCATATAAAATTAGGAATTAGCCTTTTTTGAAATTATAGTTCAGTGGCAGTTAATTAGCACATATACAAAAAGAAGCAAATTTTAAGACTTGGAATTTTCATTTTGAAAATATGTTTATAATAATATCAAAATTTAAAACTGGGAATTCAATGCTCAATTTGCTTTCCTTGAAATGGAATTTCGTAAGTATCAATTCTCAAATAGAGAAAATTCCAAGTACATATTTGCATTTTTACATTTTATGTTGAAACTAGGCCGTAGTGTCAAAATCTAAAACTGTAGTTTAAAACCTTAAAACTGGAAATTTGGACATTAACTTGTCCATCATATTTGCTTATTTTTACCTAATATGTAGGCCTTTCTAGTGGCTTTACCTACTTTTCACAAATTTCAAATTTTTGAAATCCCTCTGAGTTTAAAGCAATGGTTTTCTCTAATACTAATAAATATAATAATAAATATACTTACAAAATAATAATTGTTCGGACTAATACATAAAAAATCTATATGACAAGATATTGTAAAATAGTAGATATGTGCTTTCGACTAAAAGCTGTAACAACTAATTATTGAACCCCTATATTTTTTTCTTATAATTTACAATTATAATAGTTTTTTTGTACATGAATTTTATTTAAGAGATAAAATAAATATAAAATATTTATTTTAAATACTTATATGACGACGGTTGTAACAACGTTATATGACTTAAAGTGGCTCTTGGATGATTTTTGCATACTCTTACCAGACATCTATGGATCCCATAACAGTAAAAATTTTAGGCTTACCTATTGATTTTCTACGGATTCGTGAAAATTCTAGTTTCTCTAAATGTTTTTAAGACATATGCTACAGTAAATTTAGGAATGTTTAAACTTAAAAAAAAAACATACTTAAAGCTTTGCTACGTCCCATTTTTTGGCAAAAAAATTTACCAAATCACCCTTTATGATTTACCCTTTCAATGCACTTGTTATATCACACGTGATAAAATATCAGTGCTTATTGTTGTGAGTATAATTGTTTGTTAATAATGAAATACCTAATTTTTAGTCTAGATTAGGTGAGAAATGAAATTATCACAAAAAATTTGCCCATCAAAAGAATCGGTCTCTTGAGACAAATGTGGATTAATGGCAATCCAACATCGACAACTGTATATAGGTATCTATTAACTTCACCATGTTAAATAGAACGAAGATTAACAGAAAAACTAATAATATACAACAAATTTTAGTATAGAAGTAACGTTAACACTAAAGAATTCATAGAATTTGAAAGGACGGTCAAAATAATCCTTATTGAGTTCCGGTACTAGTTTGATAACATAAGAATGAAATTTATACCCTTAAATTTGGTAAACATACCTTTCAAAACTCCGGACTTCTTGCCAATCTTTGGCATAATCCGTCATCCACTTGAACATGACCCAGAACCACGATTTGGACTCCACCCCTTATTGAGCCATCATCAACATCATTGTTAATGGGATTATTCTCTTGTGTTCTATATGCAATCAATCTCCAAGAATTTTGTTAGTATTTTCGATACGTTAGGATGGTATACCATTTCTTGGGATTATTTAAATCAAAGGCCCAAGCTGCACTAAACAAGACTCTTTCATATTTACACTAAAAACTTTACTGTAAATCAAGTGCGGAAATTGGTTTCACACGAATAAAACAGTTTGGTCTTATTCGTGTGTCAAAGGCGAAGGCTACAATGTCTTACGAGTGTTATTTTCGAAACTAGTTGCACAATATACTATTATTTGAATTTAAAAAAAAGTAGCTGCTAGCCCAAAAAAATGTTAGTTTTAAGTTAAAATTGACCCGAGAAGACCGGAACTGACGAAATCTAATAAGGCCGTAAACGATCTTCAGGCTGCTCGAATCAATTAAACTTAAAACTTGAATGAAGGCATAACATCATAATATGCCTTAATCTTCTGAGGTTTTAGGCACTTTTTATAGGTCCACAAGAACGTTCTTCTTTCGAGCCAGGGTCTTTCTTCAGAGGCATTTTTTTAAAGATTATGGAAAAATTATCCTCGTGCCATTATGAGTATATTCAACAAACATCAATCTGATTCGAACATCGGAATTACAATCACCCAATTTCTGCAGGTATTCTTTAATTTAAGACACACGCAAGATCGGTTTTGACTCCAAGAAGCTTTTGCCCTAAGATTACTTTTGAATGTTCTTAGGACGTTATTTCAAAACTTAGGCAAAAGACCTTTACGAATAATACTCAAATTGAGTATATCTCTAAAATGTTCCTACATGAGAGAACATACCTAAATTAGTTCATGACAAACTGATCTTGATATATGAAGTCATGAATGCAATAAAATTTAAATTTTATATGGTAATACGGTTATAGACATGATAATCCTGTATTTGGATCAGCGAAAATCAAATTTTATTGCATCACTCCAAAATCGCCGGTTCGTCAATCCGATATTGGCCAACCCAAATTGCAATCTTACAGTCGAGTGTTGAAAACTCACGTTTTTACTACAGTGATATATTACATTGCTAATCCCAGTCTCCTGCAATGAAAATGGATTATAAAGGAAAATTCTAGCAAATGTCGCAACATTTAGTACGTAGAATTCCCATTTTAGTATTGAACACTTTATTACTCTGCAGCATGAATTACATTCTTTACCACATGACGTTATGTGGATGTTTACGTTATGTGATTGTAGGTCGTCGGTAATCAACAATGCGTAAAAACGATATTAGGTTTTGCACAATTATTATTAAAATACTCTATCGCATTAAGTCTATATAGAAGTTTAATGCAAATTAACGCTTCGTTTAGTTGACTATATCAATTCAGTGGGATGTGGTCTACATGTTTAAACAGCCCACATCACCTTATGGTCTAATTTTTAAACAATGCCAATGTGTTTGCTTTTCAGTTTCACAAGTGTTTTTCTTAGGATAATTTTTTTAATTAATTTTCAGATTCTCGCCTCGGCCCTGGTAGCCATATCAGCTGCATTCCCCGCAGATGAATCCTCCACCAAAACCAAACGAGGTCTCATAGGACTAGAACACGCCCCCACCATCCTCTCAGCCGCCCCTCTTCTCAAAAGCTACGAAACTCCCATCATTCATACAGCCCCCGTCATAACAAAAGTTTTTGACGCCCCAGCACCATTGCCCTTACTAAAGAGTTACGAACCCCTCATCACCGGGCCTTTAATTGCCAAGGGCATTGGACCACATATCATTGGAACCAAGACCATCTTGCCTGCGCCCATCATCAAAACAGCACCTTTGATTTCTGCTCCCATTTATTCTAAATCCATCTGGGCTCCTTCGCCTATTATAAGTTTGGCTCCCAAATGGTCCGCTCCTATTTTGGATCACGGTTGGTAAAGACGTCAACAGTGGAATGTTTATTCAATTGTATATAATTATTTGTTTTATATTGTGATGATCTTAGGAAATATATCATAAGCAAATCTATGTTTTTTTTAATTTACATAAAAATGTGGTTGCATTAACCGACGTAATAGAGGATTGATGGATCGCCTATATATTCTCTGTAAGTCTACAAGTCGAGCCTTAGCGTGGCTCAAATTCGCACTTCTACATGTAAAACTGTCAATCTGGGTCGTATCTAAAAGTAAGCTCGACTTGTGGACCTGCGGAAAATAAAGAGGTCGCAGTTTATCTCAAAGCCCAAATTATTATTTTGTCAACTTTAGGTGCAAGTAAATTTCCGTAAAAACATTGAAATAGAGTTCAAATATTCTTTGGGTTTTGATAATATTCATTGACATTAGAGAATTTTAATATGGCTATCGATTATCTGCAAACGTTTATGAATTAACATTTCAAAATTCGAAATACACTAAACTAGACTAATGAAAACTGGCAATCAGACACCATTAATCAAGAAGAATTAGTCCCGGGACACGCATTTAATCTGTGATTTGAGTCCTAGCAGGCCGTCTGCTTCCCACGGTACCTGCGTGCCGACTCATCTTGAGCTAACACGCGCCGTGGAAACGAAAGTGTTTTTATAATGCTGCTTATATGGAAACTAATACATTAATAGTGTTATCCCTATTACCACGTAATAAATCGACAAGTTACATAATGGTTATATCTTTTTTTGGAAGCTAAGTTTAGTGATATGCTTAAGTATTTTCAATAGTCTTATGTTATCATTATTTTGTTAGTATAGAACCAATATGTAATATGCGGCTTACTGTAGGTACTGGTCACGTACAAGAGTGGCAAGAGCAGCAACACATTGCTACTCACTCTATCATCTGAACTCGCTGACTCACTTATATGGATCAAAAGGTGACACCCAAAAAATAAACATTTACGTATTTTTGGAAATTTTTGTACACTACAATAGTTTTTAACATTTTTTAGGTGGACAGTTTTTAAAAACCACCCTGTGTATCTCGTTTAATTCGTGAATATCCTTAAATTTTGAAAAGTAGGGTTTTCAAGGCCTGCGAGAAGTTTCATGGGTTAAAATTATTTAACAACTTCTATTCAACTTTAATTAAAACATCAAGTTTTTTCACTCTGTTTTTTACTAATTGAGACGTATGCTAAAACTACAGCAACCATTATTGTTACTGATCCCATTTCATAACTGAATTGCGAAATTAAATAAGGTGTTATCCTTATATAACTAGTTGTGAAATTAAATCCGTTTAGTTGCCGGTTTAGACTATGAAAACTGTAATTTTTTCAAAATTACGCGCCTATATAGAAATGGCAAATATTGACCTGTTGCTTAAATATAACTTGAAGAAAAAGTCGGATTTTTTTATCGCCCTACTAAACTTACTTCCAAAAGAGTGTAGAGATTGTGCTATTACTTTTTCTCTTATATATTTACCGAGTTCCCTTATATACACATCGAAATATTCCCTCTATATTTACTTACCTAAATACTCTTATACACCCTTCTGTAAAAGGATTCCTAATATCTAAATATCTTTTTGGTAGAAAATTTGATTTCAACCGAATTGAATGAAGAGTTCTTCTGGACTTCCAAACAATATACCCGTTCATTGATTTCACCTGATTTCTAATCTTATAATTTATGGTATACACTATGGAATCAGAATATTTTGTAATATTTGCAAAGCTTTGCTGATTCCTATTATTGATACTTTCAATAGCTCTAACATGTAATTGAAAACTTAATCGTTTGATAAGATTCCTTTCTGACATATTCTTTGCTTCTTTTAATTTCTTCTTGACTTATTTTTCAATGAAATATTCATGAAGTAATAAACCTTACCTTAAAATCCTATTCCTGAAAATGGGAGGTTCATTTTTTTTAAATTTGGAGCAATTCTTCCGTTTAATTTTTCTCACAGACATTTTAATCATTCCTACACTACTATTACACAATGGACGAATGCTTTATTATACAAATTATATTACTAGAGAGCAATTATAAGTAAATGAAAAATATCTCCTTTTCCTCCTTCAATCATACTCGTTCATTTTATTTTCAACATTTTCTTCCATATTACGGAAATCTACCTCCGTATATACCTCATCATTTTCGGTTATTTCATCCTAAAAGAATACAGAATTTGGTTCAATATGTTTTATAAGAAAAATTTTGTTAACATACCGGGGGAAGAATCTTCTCTTGTTTCAGCTTATCCTTATAAATTCTATCGAAAAAATGACACTAAAATATTTTTATTCCATTAGAAAAATATGAACTCAAAACAGTATTATCTAAAATTACCCTGTGAAGGCTGTAAATTAATAAGACCAACAGTATAATTCCAATAACAGGAGCTATAATGTAGACCCAGAGGGGAACGTATTTTACGCCATGAACAAATATTACAAACATGTTTTGTGTATTAACTCTGAAATTAAATTTCGAACAAAGGTATGTTACTAGAAATTATCGGAAGAAACTTACGTTTTATGTTTGCTTATTTCACGTGCCATGACAACATATCCAATCAAGTCTTTAGTAACGAATGTGCTCTTATATTTTGAAGCTAAATTATTATTATTTTTAATTATATAAAAACTATAGCTTTAAAATCAACTTACCTAATAAATTCGAGTCTATACGGGTGTGCACTGATACTTCTGCTAGTTGTGATGAAGTAAACAAGTACTCTCCTTTGCAAATTATTTTGATACATTCCTGACCATCTTGGCACCTTAGTATAATAGTTCGGTTGAAGGATATCGTTGAATCCTCAATCACAGACTCATCCCCTATATTTTCGTCTATAAAGGTCACATCATGTGAACACTCCATTTGTATATTTTCGATTATGGCCTAAAAGTGTTTAATCTCAATAAAGCTCTTGTGATAAGGAAAGCTTGAGCCATACTTTCACTTGAGTGACTATCACAATACTTCTATCATTCTGTTTCTCAATAGGAACTAGTATTTCCACCTCAACGGGCAGAGGAGAGGGCCCGTTTTTACTTATCAAGAACTGGTGAACTACTTCTATGTCTTCAATATAATTTTTCAACTTCATTTCTGAATATTCCGGTATTAATTTTCTGAAATATGTAAATATGTACTTTTTGACTTTGTTTTGCATCCACAACGTACCCAGTAATATAAGGAGTACTATCTAAAACCACAGGAAGTTGCAACTCCATAGTATCCTGACTCTCAGGCACATTTACCCCTAATGAACTTATTTGAACTCTAAATTTAATTGCATCAATGTTGGGATTAATTCCGATGATGTCAAACACGAAATGTGTCTAAAAAAATAAATACAACTAAACGATTTTGTAAATCTAAAATTTATACTTACTTCAATGGAACCAACAAGTAATTCACTAATTAAGCATGTGTAATTCCCTTCGGACTTAATGCAATCTTTGATATTTCTGAGTTTTAGTCCACTAGGAACTACAAGTTTTAGTTTACACTGATATGCAGGTTCTCCATTGTTGTTGGTTATAACTTTTAGGTCCACGTGCTTGTCTAGTCCCAAAGTTAATTTGTCACTGGAGTGAGAAAAAAATCATAAAAATGAAGTATAATCTGTCGAAATTGTGAGAATGTGGTCAATTTTTGATTTTCTGGAATAGGAAAGTCAGCAAAATTTGTAATTATACGTGAATTTGATCCGGTGATGCATAAACAATTCACTCATTGCATACCAAAGGACTTATAACCCCCATATATATTTAATTGAATTTTCCATTTTAGTTCGTTTAATTAGTTAATAATTAAAAGCGAAAAAGAAAGGGAAGAAAGGAGATTATAAAGTGTTCTCAGTAACCCTTATAATTATTACTTGATCATAAGAGTCACCTTTTGATGTTCAGTAGCATTATTAAAGTTCTGTAGTTCGACTAAGGGTCGATGTACAGTGTCATCCAACGAGAACTTGGCCCCCTTAATCTTACAAAATAAGAACTTTGCGGAAAATTCTCAAAATACGTCAAAACAGTTTTTGAGGAGAAATAATTTTTATATAAAATTTAATTCCCAAACTTCACCCTCATGTGCGTCACATCAACTCTCTCAAAACTTTTATATGGCACGAGGGGTCACGTAACACCTCAAATTCAATGTCTTTCAAGACTACATTCAATGGTCTAATGCGATTCAAAATCTATCGATTAATTTTTGAGAAAAACAACTATAAATTTTATGAAAATGCAATAGAAACTCAGTTAAGCAGTACGTAAACAATGAAAAAACTTGTTTTTTGATAGAGAATTGATTTGTTTTCCATTTTGTGCTTACAAGCAGTATTTGATCATTTTTATTTATTTATTTATTCATTTATGCATTTTTAGGGAAGTACTCCTTGTTTTCCAGTGAAGTATTCCAATAGAATCGATACAACGCACATCTCTTTAAATTTTCCTAGACCTGATTTTTATTCTTTTACTGATAAGAAAATTTCTTAAAGAATCGTTGTGCATAACTGATCTAGAAATTAACATTATTTGCCAGTATAGGTGCAGATGAAGATAAATATCTTAAGAGACGTATAGCTGCGCAATATTTTATTTAATTTAAACTTTGTATCTCAGGAATTTTAAAAATATAAACTATTACGTAGCTTTTTCTAATCAGCCTCTCACCTGTCTGTTTGTAACTTAATCGACAACTCGGTATCACATTGATTGTCATCCCCACATCCATGAGAATATGGAATTTGAATGGCCAAATATCTATCACCATGAGCAATAATGTCCTTTCTCAATGTACTCACGTATAAATTAATAGCAAAATTTGTAATATCTTCCAACATTTTCTAGAACCCAAATTCTTTAAAGCTCGGAAAGAGCGACTATATATTAGATTCAATAAGTACCCTCAATGTAACTGAATAAGTCTTGCACACTCTACGACCTAAGGAGATAACCATATCATCGTTAATAGTTCCTTGTGGTGATCGATAGTCCAACTGAATAGAGATATTAAATACAAGTTGGGACAAAATTGCTTTCTCACTTCTTCGTGTACAGAGTAGGCAAAGTTCAATATTGAAACTTCTGGTGTCATTTGTAATGGAATTAATGTCTTGACTCACGAATAACCTGTAGTCAACAATACTGTAACTTTTGATAATAAAGACCTGGTCTGTTTTGTAAGCCCCAATAGCAATATCTGTAATTTGGAAATTAGACATAAACTTGTATCTCAAAATGAGGTAAATATACCATTATGACCATTTCCATCAATATCGTTACCCTTTGATATGCCACGCCCAAACCCTTTTATTATAATCCCCGCGATATTGAAATCAGAGGGAGAGATTCTTTGGCTATATCTATCAGTTAAACCTTCAACACTTCCTCTATAAATATAAACGGCACCGGTACCATCATCTTCATACGGGGCCGAAATTGCTACATCTATAGGCAAAGGTTATGCTATAGCAACTTTATGGAACAAAGTATTGAAGAACTTGCCATTATACCCATCTAAGTCAAAATCGCCAAGAGAAACTATAGCAGAGCCAAATCTACTTCCAACTTTCGAAGAACCGGTTAATTTCACGGCAGTTAGGTACGACTGAAATATAAGCAAGTAGAGAGAAAGATGAAAGGGATTATTGATATTGATCACTTACCCTTTCATTGACACCTTTAAAAAAGTAGACATGTCCTTCGTCCCAAGTTTTCCCTGCTGACATTGGTGCTCCAATGAGCATGTCAACAAATCCATCGTTGGTCACATCAGAGGCTACCAGAGATGATCCAAAATAACCTCCAACCTCGTCTCCTTCAAAGATCGCTACATTATACATCTTCTCTCTGGCGTTAACATCGTAATAGAAAATTGTGACCTAAAATCCAACATCTGAGATATCATCAGAACATTATTCGATCAAGCATAGAAAATTGAATTCATTCAAAATTATCAAAATTAATTGTCATGTCTATAAGGAGTATAGACAGATATCAAGTGGTGTAGCGTGTGTCCAAAAAAAAATGGAAACGATTAGCTATTATGGCAGAAAATATTCTGAGAAAGAGATATAATATTACAAAGACCTAATCCTATGCTTAGGCCTTTGTAATATGGGCTTATGTCTAAAGTTTGAGGGTGCTACGCTGATTTCTGTTTGTTTTGGAAACGTTTTTAGTGTTACTTTTTTAAACGTTTAGTGAACACTTTTAGACATTTTGGGAACATGGAAAAAATTGGTTATCGATACATGATTCAATACATTCATTTGAAAGGTCTTAGTCCATCTAACATCAAAGCAGAATTAAATTCCACTCTGAGGGAATCTGGTCCTTCGTTAACAACTGTAAAATATTGGATGGCAGAGTTTAAACTGCCAAGACAAACTCTGCAGTGGTCAACCCAATGAGGTGAAAATCCACAAAACTGCATGTATAGCATTTTGACCGAAAAATTGGATATGAGAAAGCTGTGCGTAAGATGCGTGCCACAATTACTCACAATTGAACAAAAACAGTGCCGTAAGGATGCTTCAAGGACAAAGTTTTGCAACGATAAAGCCGAATTTTTGCGTCGATTCTTAACCATGGATAAAACGTGGGTCCATCATTTCACACCCGAGACGACAAAGTAATCAAAACAATGGACGGGAAAGGGAGAATCGGCTCCAAAGAAAGCGAAAACCGTTCCATCTCCAGAAAAGGTGATGGCGTCAGTTTTTTGGGATGTACGTGGAATAATTTTTAGTGACTACCTCTCTAAAAGAAAAGCAATAAACGAAGAATATTATACAATTTTATTACAGCGTTTGAGTGAAGGAATTAGACAAAAGCAACTGCATTTAGCGAAAAAAGTGTTGTTTCATTAAGACAACACACCAGTCCATACCTCCGTCATCGCGATGGCCAAAATCAATCAATTTGGTTCCGAACTTTTTCCTCACCCACCCTATTTGCCAGATTTAGCCCTCTCAGATTATTTCCTATTTCCAAAGTTGGAAAAATGGCTTGGTGAAAAAAGATTTGCCTATAATGAAGAGGTGGAGTCCGACATTGATGCCTATTTTGAAATTTCGAAGCTTCTTACTATAAACAGGGTATAGGAGTCATAGATCATCGCTGGGAAAAGTGTGTCAATCTCAACAGAGATTATGTTCAGAAATAATGTAATATTTTCCGATTTTTTTTTCTTTAAGTGTTAAAATATTGAAGTTTTTTGCAGTGGTAAAAAAATTAGGTACATTTTTTGTACCCCAGTAAAACACAGGGTGCGCAATTTTAAGTTTGTAAATTAAAAACAGATGAATTAATAATTTGTAGTTACAAAAACATTATTTAACTCCCTGTAAAATGAAAAGAAGCAACTTTTGTATAAGGCAACTTTAAATAAATGACATTATTTTCTTACTCCCTAAAACCCAATGGTCATTTTTACCATTTTTTCTGGAACGCCTTGTTTATTAATTCAAAAATCTGCACCTACTTTGAATAAAAATGGCTTAAATACTCAATTCATAAAATTATTTTTGTAACTTTTGCATTTCCAGTTTAAATGATTGATGGAAAACTGAAGAATGATGTAGCCGTTGAATAGAAAATTTTGACAACATGTTGAAGATGGAACATTACATTATACCATAAGAGAATCAAAGAATTTTCGTAAATACAGTTGAGCTTACCTTTCCTCTTAAGTTATTTGCACGAGGTGCTCCAGCGATGTACCAAACATCTTCCCGATTTCGGAGGAATTTGGCTGTTGAAACAGCATAACCTATTGAAAAATTACATAATATCTTTACAACGGCCCAATTTCTGATGCAAAACATTCATTTACGTCTCGTAATGTAGACATAGTATTCTCACCCAAATAGGAGTATTGCTCATCCGTAAATGGTGATACGTTGTTAGATCGTGATGGTAAAATGTTTACCACTCTTGGTTCATTCAATGAATATTGAACTGCGGCACCTAAGTAAGATGTTGAATCAATATTTAAGTAAGTAAACTACTCGTGGATAACATCGACAAACCAAAATGTTTCATCATTTTTCTCTCTCTTTTTCTCGGAAATGCTTTTACCGAAATTCATAAATTAAAGAGATTTTGATAAGTCGTTTCTTCAAGCATCAAGGCCAATGATTGATCTTGAATAAAAGCTATTTTTTCAAGGGTATACAGGACAAAAAAGGTACTGCAAAATGATTACATTTTAACCCATTGCATTTAGTAGCTATTGTAATTTTAGACCTTTCATTATTAGAACATTTAATTACTTTTAAAAATTACAAGGTGTTTCCAAAAGTTCGCACTTTCTTATGAGTTACACTGTAACGCGAACATACTGCGGTCTTATCTTATGAATTTGACCGCGATATTCTCGTAAAGCAGCTTCTTATAAGGCAAGTATTTTAAAAACACTCTATAATGAAGATCGATTTCCGGATTCTTATTCTAGACGAAACAGTCTTTGAAAATCAATTCAGTTTACGAATTTCGACAAAAAAATTTCTGAGATACGAGTTTTCAAAAGTAACAAAAAATGTTGCCGTTTTTTTTTAGAAATAAATAGGAAGATTAGTAATATGACAGAGAGTGGAAATCTCCAATGGGAAAACGAAACATTTTTGGGTACTTTCACAAGGTGTTTCAAGTTTGATAATGGCGTTCAGGGATTGTAAGAGAAAATGAATTTTTAGATGGATTACTCATGCTCTTACAAATAACTCAAAAAGGGGAAAAGATTTTTAATAATCAGAACCAACAATAATTATTTGGTTTAAAAGTCGAAAAAGTAACAAACTTACAACCGTGGCCAAATTTATGGGTAAAATTGGGATGGCTAGTCTATGAAGCCAGCTAGATTTATTTTAATTTTTTTTACCTATGCAGTAAAATAGTTACTTTACAACCTAGATATTAAAAGAGACACTTTACTGATTGTATTGTGTCATTAAAAAAATGCTTTTTTATCAATTGGGGGAAAAAATTGTTTGAACAAAAAATTTTAAATAAAAATTAAGGAATATAAACAGTAGGTTACATACCATAAAAAAAGGAGGTGTTATAAAATAGGACTTGACCTCGAAAAAATTTCACCCTGCAAATTCTATAGAATCATAGAAGAGTTGTAACCCGCAAATAGAAACTATAAAAAGTGAAGAGTTCTGCTAGAGAACTATTCGTTCAAAGTTTAATGTGTTAACACTTAATAGGAAGGAATTATTAGTATGCAAATGAAATAATAATGTTTATGGGTTAATTTAATAAATATTATTTAATTAATAAGAAATAGTTTTACCGGAATATATAGAACTCCGCAGTAGGTTAATTAAAAACTTCCAAATCAATACCCTTACCCATAAAACTCCTGACCCCTGGTGCACCCAGTAGCACTTCTTTCTAATAAAATTGGAATTCATTTAATTGAAAATCAATAAAATTATTATACAGTAATAATTAGACTATACCTGTGAAAGATATGAAATATCGAATCCTGCAATAGCATACGCAAACTCATAATAACTCACTGTTTTATAAGTCTTAATATCTGAAAAACCTAAAAATAATAGCAAATAATAGAACAGGCATTTGAATAATAATAAAAAGGTTTCTTGTCATTACTTTCTTGAAAGGGAACAATGGCAAGTGACTGGTCTCTAATATCTGAACTGTTTTGCACAAAAACACAATATCCTCTAAGGTAGAAAACCTCTACAATCGGATTAGATAGTGAGATATTGTGAGGAGCACATGCCTAAAAAATACTTGTCTTAGAAAGATCATAATAAGAGTAATATAAACTATTATAATACTATTAACATACACATAATTACATTAATATACGTTACCTTCTAATGTACCTACATCATTTCATCGTCAATCCATATGCAAAAGATGAGACATAGTCACATATAACAAGTGAATGTATGATTACAACTTACCACTAGAGGTCCATTGACTTTATCATCTCCATCTAAGCTCATACCAAAAAAATTCCCATTTGGTGTTCTGCTATCTATGGATCTTCCTAAAAAGCAAAGACAAAAATAGAAAAAATATCTGAAAGAGTAATTGACCTTTAACAATCATACATATCATAATATCATATTCATTATTTTTGATGAGTGGGTAAATAATTTAAAATTGATTTGTAATTGTATTATGTAATTACAAAGTTTGGTTATTGCCAAACTGCTAAAATCTATGTTTTTTTTTTTAATTTTGGGTGTTTTCTTTATAAACGTGAAGTACCACAATATAAATCTAAAGAATTTTATTTCGAATTTTTTAATGTTTTAAAGTAATTTTTTATGCCAACAATATCTCATGTAGATATTCTTTATGGGAAACAAATAAATAGAGCTAAATAGAACAAAATAAACAGAAATAAATAAAATTCTTTAGAGGAAGGAAATGTTTTGAAGATGTTGTTAAATTCTTACTTTTCAAAATTGTCTTTTTATCACCAAACTAATATTTGCAAAATATTTTACAAATATTCTAGATATAAATGAAAGTAAATATTAGAGACATTGGAAAATATATTTTTGAAATATGGTCTGTTAGAGGACTAGTTGTTGAGGGACACCACAACATTAAGAAATAATACCTAGTAAATATTCACGTAAATAAGTACGATGAAAAGTTTTTAATTTGTGTTAATTTTCAATATGATTTTGAAAATGAATTTAAAAATTTCTTATTTTTCTGAATGGAGCACTAAAAATGATTAATGCAGCTTTAGTTATTTTAGAGCAATGCAGCGGGAATCAAATTTTTCGGCCATTTTTAAATACCGCTAATAAAAATAGTAATTGAGACTGGAGACATTTTTAGATCAAAGTTTATAGAAACTTTTTTTAAAAGCAACTTCTACTAACACATAAATTATTTGAACTAAACTAGTAAAACACTTTAAAATCAAATCTTTTAACATTAAGTATTACCTTTTGTTATAAGCTATACACAAAGATTCTAAATCAATCATGCTGTTCTATGAAAACAATAATAGCGTTCAATTTAAACCAATTTGGTAAATTTTTATCCTTTGAAAGTAAACATTTTTTTTATTATAAAGATGAGAACAACCTTCTTCTCGCCGGTTTAAACTCAAATTGTGTAAAATTCGAAAGTCGAATAGACCTAAACTTCAGTTTCTTTACCAAACCTAAATTTTGATCCAACATTAAGGTCGCAAATCTTCTTTCGATGAGAATTTTCTAAAAAAACTGTTTTCTCCAAAGTAATTTTTCCTTTTGATATTTCTAAAGGATCAATTATTCACATGTTAGTGAGTTTTTTTAAATTTATTGAATTAACTGATCGACCTAATTAAATGATCAAAATAAATAAAAAATATGTTTTGAGTGGAAGAATCTATCCTTAAAAGCTTCCAACCTCATTATAACCCACCCTATATAGGGTGTTTCATTAAAAATTTGCTATTATCTTCATATTTTTTTAAAATCATTGCAAGTTGCTTTGATTCACTGAATAACAGTCCCTAATGATTTCGGAGAAATTCCATATCTTTAATATTTAAAGTCCTTTTCCATCTCTTATAATAAAATCACCAGTAGTCTAAATATAAGAAATCCCCCATTACATTTGCTGGTTGTTAATACCTACCAACTGAAAACTGACTACAAGTTGACCCTTCATCACGCAAATCGCATTTATAGATATTTCCCCCAGGGTTCGCATCTATGGCGTTTGGATCTATGGTACTTTTAGGGGCTCCCACTATCAAACTAAAAAATTCCTCATTGCCCCCCATTTTTTACATTTCCCTCTCCCCTAATATTTCCCATAAAATTTCACTTACGTCGAAGAAGATTCACCGCTCTGCAACAACAAACTATATGAAAAATACGTGTTTTTCACACTGTTCGCACTAATCACTTGCACGGAATCTACATTAAAACTGTAGCAATTTGTATATTTTAGATTCACAATCACAAAAATCCCAATGACAATCCAGTAACTTCTCATATTGAATTCTTTGCCATGAGTACTATAGACTGACCCAGAGAATTACATCTATATGCAACTGGTGCCGTTATTGGTAATTTCGCAAATGATTCCACAATGGGTTATTAAGTGGTTGGTTACTAATTTGAGGAATACATTTGCGTATGACTCAACATTCTTTTATTTGCTTACAAACATATCTCATTCCAGCAAATGACAAATGCACAACTCGAGGCAATCAGATAAAGCAAAAGCGGAAACAAACTTATGATAAGCTAAAGCTAATCGGTTAATTTTGTTAATATGATGCTTTGCTATGAATTGGGTTCATACAGAGTCTCCCAAAAATATACAAACAAACTTTAAGAGGTGGTGGGGGACATGAATACAAGCTTTTTTCTTTAACAAACATATGCCTGCAAATGAACCGTTTGAGCAAGAATAATTAAATGTGGTTTCCGCCGTTACCATCACTTTTTGTTCGCGTCCGACTTTATTTTATCGATAAATAAACGATGGTTTACAATAGTTGTTCAAAATGTTGATCATTTGCTTTAATACAAAGATTGAACCGCCCGTTCATTGACTCGCGGACCCTTTAAAATATTCCGAGAATAACTTTTAGATGGGTACAATTGACTATTATTCTTGCTAAGAGGTATTCCTCATTACGAATAGGCGTTTCGTAGACCAGAGATTTGGGATAACCCCAAAGTAAAAAATCCAGGATGTTGAGATCAGGAGAGCGCGGGGGCCAGGCTACAGGGCCTCCTCTTCCAATCCATCGGTGTGGAAATCGCCAATCCAGGTACTGACGCATGTTGAAATCATACGTTAGTTCTAATGGCTAAAGTGGCATTTTCTAACAATTGAGGCAAAACATTGTGCGGATAAATGTGTACATTCAAACGAGCAGGCAGCAAGTGAACTATTAGATTTTCTCAAGCAATGCCAGCCCACGTTTATGGAAAATTATTGCTGATGTCTTGTAAAGATCACAGTGCGAGGATTTTCACCATGCCAAATGTGGCTATTTCTACTACTAAAACGACCATCGCGCGTAAAACATGCTTCATTAGTTATCAAAACTTCTGTAATCCTGCCGAAATGAGGTTCTATTAAGTTGCGTCCTAAAAACAAATGGACGTGGATAATCTTCAGGATTTAAAGCTGGTTCGCTTTGTAAACAATAGTTCATGCATCACACGCTGTACCGTCGACTTAAAGGACCCCATTGGTGTGCAATTGCGCGAACAATTGTGGATTGATTTCCCTTCGCACAGTGTAAACTTTTGCTTTAACCCAAGAGCACGAGCTGTTCTTAGACAACCATCACCTCTAAGAGGCTTTAGGTTCTCATTTTCTTTAAGGCGAAGGTGGATGGAAGCAAAAAAGCTTGTACGATGAGGGTACCAGCGTCCTAAGTATCTCTACTCATAGAAGTGTATAATTTTTCTTCCGTTTCAATTTGCTGCACCATCAGCAAGGCGCACATCGGTAAATTCTTCAAATAAGAAATTAACGTCAATTTTCAATACAAATTTTAATTTGACCATCAACAAAATTAATGTCACTATGGCGTCACTATGGAGTAATCATAATGCATAAATAATACCTGCTACGGTCTTAAAATTAGTATATTCGGAATTTCTAATTGTCATGAAGAAATGTTTGCACTCCCCAATGACAAATCTAATTCACATAAAGAATGTTCAACGAAAGGCAGCGATGTCCAACTAAATAAAAAATTTATTTAGTTGCTTGATATGATTTAAAAGATATTTTATTGGCTTTATAGCCCAAAGGACTCTTTAGCGGGCATATGTTTATTAAAGAAAAAAGTTTGTACTGATGTCGCTCACCACCGCTTAAAGTTTGGGGATACATTTTTTAGACACACTGTATAATCAAAATTTTGGATTTTTGTATTGTTCATTTCCTTTTTAAAGTGTACAATACGTCGAATTAGATGGGAAATCCATCGGCAATAAAAATGTTATCTACTTCCGTATTGATACATACTGCACACACATATATGTATGAGAAGTATATGTACGTATATGTAGGTATAATTCTAATTAGGTATGACAATTATAGCCAAATTTGTTGTTCGATAGAACTATACTCATACCCAATTACAATTAATGCATTAGAAAAGTCTGTAGAATCAAGTACTAATCCAGATTCTCCTAAAATGTGCAAATTCTAGATAACGGAATTTCGTGGGACATTACTTATTGGTAAATTCTACTTAGATTTACTTAACGCAATGTTTCTAAGAACTATTTATAGGTAGAATATGGACTGAATTCGTATTAAGCATTAAGTACCTAGATATAAATATTTTTAATTATCTCATATATCTTATCCTGAATTGTTATAAAAAAAAAATACAGTGATTTTGAACTGTTACGGAATTACCAAGTTTCTCGCTGTAACCATCCAATTTAATAAAAATTCTTGGTTTGGTTCTAATACTCCCAGGGTACCCTTAATGATATGGCATCGAGCAATAAATTTTGATCCAACAAAACTAAACTACTTTAGCCCTTTTTAATTGAGAGTTGTATTGTATATTGTAATTAAGAGGAGAGCGTTTTGTTTCTAAACTTTAAAGTAAAGCTCTCAAATTTAGGTCTTCTGGGAAAAATTCTGGGAAATGTGCAAAGTCACGTGGGAGATGGGACGAAGGCAATGCCTGTTCATTCTTTATCCACGATGAGCGTCTCTGCTTCATCATCGATGATCTTAAAAAGAGTAACTGACTAGAAAAGCAACTGTGTCATCATGGATTTCCCCTCATGAGCAGGCTTATAGAGCTCATTGTTCCTTTTCACAATTTCCTAATCCTGCTGTCAGTTTTTACAATATGGAAACCCAGATGTTAATTTTGGAGTACTCGAGGTATGTTCAATTTCAGAATTTTCAATAACCGATAACTGTTCTTCGTTAGAATATTTGTTGCGTCTTGTTTAGCCATATTCTTTCGGGGTACACACTTTCATACATGCGTTCTGTTGAATTACATTATCATGACACAAAATGTTACGCTTTACCATATCAAATTTCTCTTCAATGAAAAGTGTTGAACCATTTTTTAACACCTCAAAATATTAATTGACCAATCGAAAACTAAATAATCCGTCAATTTTAAAAAATTTAACAAGTATCATATTTAACTCGAGAATTGTAACCCATAGTCGTACCAAGGCTCGTATGTTTCTTTTATAAAAATAATAAAAACGTAATTAAAAAATGTTGTCTTAAAATCGAGCAAAAACTTACCAGGGCCGTATTTAAGAAGAGTTAATTATCATTCTTAACAAATTAAATATTGTGGAATAAAAGCAAAACTATCATGTTGAAGCTTATAAAAAAAAACTGCAATGAGAAAATGATTTTAGTTTTGATGGATCTCTTATTATAATTCAAAAAAAGGAAATTTGAAAACTTAAATTTTTTCAAAATAACCGAAAAACCAAAAATAATTTTGTAGATCTGTTTGCATTATGAAATTAAACCCTAATAACCAGTGTGTGAGGGTTGGTAGCGCGAAGCAAATGTTTTCTCAATTTGTAGTGAAACTGGAATATACTCATGCTGGTGGTGGTCAGAGGTGCATTTGGCCCTCAAAGCTAAATGGAACAAGATCTCCACCCGCGCTCTCACGAAAAACCGACATGTTAAACCGAAGTTTAACTTAAGGAACTGAGGTAAAATGTAAGGGCCAGAGTCTTGTGGGGGGATAAGGCTATTTTAAGTGAAGAGACGTCGTTGGATGGGAAATTATTCTCCCAATAGTTACTCGGACCTTCAAAATGTCATTTCCAACATATTTATCATCAAAGAAATGCAATTATTTAAAAACCCTTTTATTTTACAATATCAAACTGAATGAAACTTAAATTAAAAACTCGAAGTAGGATATCTACTTCTTTAGCACAAGAAAGGACAGTATATTACGTTGAGCTATTAACTCACCTCAAAAGCGAATAGATTTTTTTTTTTAAACTTATATGGTGTACCCCAAAACTATTGTATTAAGAGTTCTAAAATTATGTCGGCTATGAAAGTGATTAAATGAAAAAAGTTTTAAACAATTATATTAGTAACATAATAATAACGAAAACGGAGTGATTGGACATTTAAATTTTTGAAAAATCTTGAAAAAACCAAAATAATTTATTTTGAAAAAATAATCACATTTTTACAGATATTCGGAATCTATGGAAATATTTTTTAAGCAAATTTTTGAATGAAATATGCTAGTCAAATTAAAATTTCAATAAAATAACGTTTCTGTGTCATCCCTATAACAAAAATATAATTTGATTGTTTCGGAATATCGGTATGTGAATCAGATAGATAACGTTTTCGACATATGAACTACTCGTTTCACTTCAGTATTGTATCAATTTACCTTGACAAATCAAAAACTAACCGAGATGGATCTTGCAGATATTGGTGCTCCTCTCGTTACAGCAATACAAGTTGAAAATATAATAATTCACAAGATCATTAATTTGAAAAACATTTTTATAATTTTTTAAAATTTAATTACTGAATCTGACGTCCGAATCCGTGAACTCACCTGCTTTCGCGAAAGTGTTAAGAAAAATTATCCAACGAACCGATTCTTTGTGAACTTATTTCTACTACACAATGAAAATTATATTTACCCAGATTATTGAACAGTAACTTGCATAGCTGCTTGTTCTTCTTAGCGACTGGACCAGGAATTTTACATTTATAAACTACATTCCTTCGAATATATCGATCATTTATGATTTTCTGTTTTGGAGCTCCTACTATAACTCTGAAAATGAACAAAATCACAATTACTTTTCATTTATAATTTTTTAGAGTATATCACTCCAAAGAGAAGAGAAATAGCTAATTAAAATGAAAAAATGTATTAAATTCTTACGCAGAATCTTTTTCTTTTTCACCCTTCTGAAGTACCAAAGAATATGAAAAGTAACTATTGGCTCCATTTTTCAAAGTAATCATAGACACATTCTTAATGTTAAAACACTCACTGTATGTTTTACTTAAACATAATAAATATACTAATGTGAAACCAAATGCTAATTTTATCATCTTAATGCTTAAAACGAAACAAAGAACGTATTACCACTTTGTTATTTACAATATATTGATTCTTTAAGCAATGTAATTCGTAACGCATGTACCTTTAACATATTTTAGTGATATAGCCACATCCGCAAATTTTGATAAGCTTTCTATGAGTACCATGCATTCTATTATTATAGATATTTTAGAGGCTACAAGGAAATATACTTTTTTGTAATGAATTTTCAATAAAGTGAGCAAAAATTTAATCTAAAACATGTTTATAAATTTAACTAATCCACGAACCTACAAACGCATAAAAGAAAATCTGTACTCAGTTTCACGCAACCTACACGTAGTCTATTGATAAAATACCTCTAGGTCGCTTTTAAACTATCAAAACCTGAAAAATAGTTCAACATATAGAAGAAAATTAAATTTTTATTTTGGTTAGGTCCAAGTTTTTGACGTGTTACTAACTTTACAAGTAATACGTGTCAACACATTAGTTGAAACGAAAATATCATTCAAAAAAGGCAAACCGATGAGAAGGCACCAATTACATTTTTATTCATTAGATATTAATTAGCCATATTCAAAGAGGTTGGATAACATTAAATTTTTTAGTTGAAGTCCGGGTCAAACTATCTTTTAAATCATTGAGTTTGCAAAATACAAACCTCTATCTACTAAAATATTTAATTTGAAACAAAATTTGCATTGATGAGTCCACCCGTATTTGATTTTAGTTCCGTATTATCTCTATAAATTGCTTCATACACCAACGATAAAAAGCTTGTAAAGTTCGTATAACAGTAAGAAAACTCCATTTTTAATATGTGAAATTTTACTTAGGTACTTCAAGGTTTATAAATAATATTTACAACAATGTGGAAACACAGAAACATCAGTCTAATTTTTAATCCGGAAGTAAAATTAATTATGGAATAGGTACTTAAAACGAGACCACATCTTTTGAAAACCAAACACTAACACTAGCACAAACACTAACAAAAACACTTGAAAACACCAAAACCTGCTCTATGAACGACTTCGAAACAACAATCCTAAACCTAACAAGTTAAAACTAATGCGGAATAAGTATTAGGAATTTATCCTAAGTAAATTGAGTATTTGCTAACATTAGGATGAGTGAATAATGGGGTATATATGACGCATATCTGTAATGATATACGAAGGCATATCAAAGCCAAATGACAACTGTAAATTAAATTTAAATGTTGATAAGTGGCAGTATGAGCTTCATCGAAATGGAATCCCCAAAATTTAGGACCAAACTTCCTAATTATTTTTTTATTTAATCGTCATCTTCCTCTTCGTTGGCACTTTTGCTGTTTTCTTCGTCAGAACTTTCTTTTTTCTTTTCCTCCTTCTTCTTTCTACCGCGTCGACCTTTGGTTTCAGATTTAGAAGTAACTGAAAAACAAATGATAATTAACATTTCGATTCTATAAACAAGAAATTTTAAATTGCTATTGTTTGTTTAACAATGAAAAGTCATTGTAGGATTTGGGAAGTGGAATTAACGTCACAGCAAGTTTTGTTTTACAAGTTTTCTGCAAAACTAATATATATAAGGTTGTGATAATATATATTGGTATTAAGTAACTTTTCAAATTGTCACATTTTTGAGAGGATTCACCTCTCATAGGACTTGAAGCAGCATTGGGGACACTTCACTGCCTTAGTGAAAGCGGAGCACCTTAGATTGGGACAAGATGGGATTCCAGGATCAACCTAATAAAGGAATTCAAGTAAATATTAGCTCCTATTAAACCGTGTGAAAACTATTACGTCAAAAAGAAAACAAGCTTATTAATTTCAGTAAATTAATTATATACGTCAAATGGCATTTGACTTTTAACCAAGAAATATCCCACATGACATCAAACAATTTTTTGGCAGTTTATAATACAGGGATGGAGCGAATCAAAAAATACATTGTTAACAGATTTTAGTTGCATAGTAAAAGCAGGTAGCTTCGTTTCATAATTCAGTTACAGTTAATTTCTTATTTTAATTTTAGGTTTCACTTTATTCTTAAAACCATTTGCCCGTTTTTTTAAGAAAGTCTGTGTGTATATGGGTATATTAAATGTTATAGCTCCATCAGAATAAATTTTCCAACAGAATAAACACTACGAAGTACGTAATTAATGATATTTTAGAGTAGTTTGCGCTTTTTTACTTACCGCCATTGGATTTAGCTGCAGCAGTCTTCTTTGGTGCAGTCTTCTGAGGACGTCCACGTCCACGTTTCACTGGAGGAGCATCTTCTTCATCAGCATTTTTCGCCTATCGAATAACAATACATGGTAAAAGGGGATACGCAATTAAAATAAATTCAAGAAACACAAATCAGCAGGCATATTATCTTTAAAATTAAGTTTATTAGAATTACATTAATTATTTAATTTGAAGATATAAACTAAATAACCATAAATTTCTTGAAATATTTTGATGATTTCTTCAAAAATCGGCGAAACAAGGATTTTCGATTTAGTAACATGAATTGAAGAAGGGCCCATCTAGTATTTCTCAAAATATTTACTCAAAATATCTGGAGCACAGAAATTAAAAAATTGACTTTAAATTAAAAAAAACTGATAAATAAATAATACATTTTTAATAACCTATACATATCCCAGGATATCTCAAAAAAGAAGTTAAACTTTGCCAAAGAGACCTCGTGCCAAAATATGGCTCTTCACTTAAACGCGGTGTTGTAATTGTTACCACGAGACAAGGTATTAACGGTACACATTTATCAACAATTCCTAACTCATTCATTTTTTGAGATATTAAGTTGAAAAAAAATATATATATATGTATATAGTAAAGCCCTTTGAATCTACACAATCACATTTTTACAAGTGATTGTAAAAACCTGAATAACACAACTTCTTTAGGATCTCCCAGAATTTTCTGTGGTACTGACCATAAAATCTTGATATTTGAAATCCTTGTTCAGTTTAGAAATTTTGTTTTTCTTGTGGATATTTTTCAAATATGTTCTCATTTTAAATCTATTTGCATGAATATGGAAAGAAAACAATCTTTTTTTGATATAGTTTTCTATTATATTCCAAGTTTCAATAGCCGAACTGTAAAATCATGGCTAATTGAGTTAATTTATACTAGTATTGTACATGAATCTCATCAAAATTCTGCATTCGTTAATTTAAAAAAGTGTTCCCCCTTCAAAACATATTGAGAAAGAACATAAAAAAAATCTCCAAATCAGATGGCCCCATTAGAAAATGTGTACTCCATTATTTTAAAAACTTTTGAATATATGTAGATATAGAATATACTCCATAGGAATTGCTTAGAATCACTCATAGAACACAAGGTGATATACTCACGATACCCATTTGAAAAAATAAGTTTAAGAAAGCCACATTTTCATGGGTCACTGTTTACCAAAAATATTTTTATGGGATGCTCTTAAAAAATTAAGATAGCATGCATTTTTTGTTTTTTTGATATATCTAACCAAAATATTCGGATGCAATAAAATTATGTCAAACTAATGAAATAGTCTAAATGTCTATGATTAAATGCTACAATCATTATTGAGATTATGTATAGTGATTAAAGAGCGGTAACGGTAATTTTGCGATTAAATTGAAGTTAACCGAAGATTTGAATAAAATCATAATTATATGAGCAGTCAATCTTTTTATTCCGCTCTTTATCACGCCTTATTATATATTTGAAGGATTTTTGTCAATTTCATCAATTTAAGAAATTTCTACTAAATCAGCTATATGACTTAATTTTCAATTCTACCTCCATTAAAAAAATACAGATTTGCATGATAAAGAATTGGGTACACATACGTCAGAGTCGACGACTTAGGTAATTATACCCACTTGCACTAAGAAAATTTTAAATGCTGTTGAAACTACGTGTAAGCGATTATCTATTATTATACAATATGCAACTGGCCCTTAATCCACTCTTTACTACTCCCTACAGTTTCTACTAAGGCAGCGTCATTCATTGTGCTAAAACACTGATTTAAAACACAAACTGATTTAAAAAATATAGGGCGACCTCAAAAATTTTAAGGACATATGTTTAAACCTATTTGAAAAAGTTTATAAAAGCAAACACTAAATTTAATATAGTTTCAAATCTACCACATTAGCGTACCTAACGAAAAACAAGAAATGAAAATTACTGATAAACTTCAATCACTAGTTATACGCATTTCAATATATCCCAGATCAATTAGAATTTCTAGACTTGATCTAGAAAAATTAATTATTCAAAAAATGAAACGGTTACCACTTCTTTCTTGGCAGCTGCTTTTTCGGGATTAGGCTTACGCCCCCTCTTTCCTGGTGCCTTGGTTTGAACCTCTTCGTCAGACATACTTGATTATTTTGTGTACTGTCATGGAAAAGAAAGAAAACATATATAAATATCCAGAATTCCTTTCTTTTGTAATCAGAATTTTCATAAATTTCATGCTTATTAATATTAATCATAAGACTTTACACCTTTACTATTTTTCATGATAAAAATTCTAAATATGAGGCATCTGTGCCAAACATGTGCTCAAAAAACCTCTAGGCAAGTATTAGT